>NW_024881571.1:0-600000 GCF_019059575.1 Amphibalanus amphitrite
CCCCCCACACCACCACCATACCACCAAACCGGCTGAGTTGGCTGAGGCGAGGCTGGTTGAGGCGAGCGCCTCCCCTCCCTTCATGCCACTAACAGCGCCTGGCTGTCGTGACCTCTAGCCTCACCGCCCGAAGGCTCGACCACTGTCCAAGGACGCCCTGCGCGGGCCGCAGTGATAACCTCTGCCGAGTCCCGCCTCTATCCATCGTTCACCACGCGCTGGATTCATTCATGCCTCTGTGTTTCAGCGCCCTACCCGTTGGGTGGCACCACTGTAGTCATAGGCGACTGCAGGGAAGCCGCGGTCAGAATGCCCCAAACAGCGAATTTTGAGGTTTTCTTTTAATTTCTCCGAAACTAGCCGGCATACGATCAAACCTTTTTCCATGATCATGAAAGAGAGCTATACGAATAAATCGGTCACATCGTCAAGCCTACAAAGCTGAAGACGAAAAAGATATAGCCGGAAAGGCAAAACCTACGCTTAAAACTCGCGGGACCTGTACCTAGGTAGGCACTGCAATATCATAAATTGGCATGCGGCAAATTTGCAAACAATATTTCATATTTCCGATTATGTCCTGCCTTGGTAGGTAAAATTTCAAATATTGTAATTTGTGACACCGTCGGCAATTGATTTCGTGTTTCCCGCGACATCGGGTGGGGCATAATGATGGAGGCATTAGAGATGGGGATTGAGATAAGGTAGGCGACGAAAAAAGCAGCCATGAAATTAAGCCTAACGGGTAAAACGCACGGTTTATTCAGGCCCACTAAAGAGAACCGACGATAAGTGAATGGGCCCATGGTGTTAAACAATAAAGTAAAGTGGCACCGGGAAGGGACAAATTTGCGATGTCAGCTTTTGATTAACGAAAAAAAAGTTCGAAAAAAACGGCAGGTTAAGGAAAATTCAGGCACTAAAATACGAGTCACCTTCCATCGACAGAACAGAACAGAACAAAGCCATTGGGGGACCTGATTTGTACTTGTGGCGCCTCGCAAACACATTTACATGTGTAGTCTTTTCTACTGTTTTATATTTATACACAACTGAACTCTCCCTCGGACAAGCGCACCCTTTAACCTGGGAAACCCCTTCTATAAAGTACCGGACCCTGGTTTTCATGACAGCCAAATACATGCAGTCCCATAGGGGCCCCGGCTATTTCAGCCTGGCAATATTCCCAATGGTCATGTTCTACCGCTTATGTATACCGTAGGCCCGCTCCATTTACGCCACAATCGAGCGAAGGTTTTATCGGACATTTTACGCGGCTCCCAGGTCATGAGGTTCCCCAGGGACCGAGAGCGCCCTGGCGGCAGCAGAAGGGCGTTCCTCGCGGTCTCGGGCGTCAACAGTGACAGCCAATCAGCGGCCAGGGCGTGGGCCAACGACCAATCAGAGGCGCGGGTCACCGCCACCGAACCCCGAGGCCGCCGAAGACTGGAGGTTCAGCATGGGTTGCGTCAACGCGTGCAGCAGCGCGTGCATTTGTTTTAGGTGATGCAATCTTCTATTGCTATTTTGTGCAGTCCACTCGTGCCATGGGGAACAGCGCAAATTCCCGCTGGTCACTGGCGAAGCTGGTGTCACCAGCTCGCAAGAAATCCAGAAACATGATGAAATGGTGCCTGTATCGGCATTCTTAGCATGTCAGAAAACAAGTTCCTGCTATGAGGCCTCAGCAAAAGCGTCGAATATTGATGGTAACTTAACGAGATTGTTGTGCTTCTGGTTTAACGCTATTGTTTTTAGATTGGCGTATCCAGTATCATGGCGTGCATTCTCGCACGTGAGAGGTTCGGGTATCTTCTGTGAATAAAGAGCTACGCATTTTATAACAAAATAAATTCCGCGGTGACCTGATGACCACTTTTGACGTAGGTATATCTTTGGCACGCGACGGTTAGCGCCTGAAGCGCGAAGGTAGGTATGCTCTTGAATTGCGAAAAAAATGGCATACAGGAAGTGGTAGGTACTGACTACTGTGTTTGACCCATATTCAAAGAAGGTATCCACATTCCACGCTAAATCAAGTTCAATTTCGAACAAAACGCTGACGCACTGTAGCCCCACGCCTTTCCCATGGTCCTAAACAGCACCCTCTGCAGCGATGCCCTTCATAGTTCATACCGTTTAGGCCATTCATGTCAATTCAATTCCATCAACCTCATTGAACTCCTCCGGCCGAGTCCATAGAGCGCCCCTTTAGTTTCATTATTTCCGCTGGCGCAATCTATTGGTCCGAATCTCGGCGGGTTAACCCGCGCCCTGGTGTGGGTCTGAGCCACCTTCGCCCTGGTGGGGGGGGGCCAAAATGACCCCCCCCCCCCGTCTAACTCGAAAACGAAGAGGGCTAGGAAGACGCGGAAAAAAGCAAACGAAAGCCCATAACAAGTACGTTCGAAAGTATTTCGGTCATTTTTTCGCTAAGGTCAATATTGAGGTCGCTAGAGGTCATCATAGGTCAAATTTCAGTGTTTTCGGTGTTGCCGGACATATTCCGCTGTAGCTCGGAAACTAGAAGAGCTAGAGAGCCGCGGAAAAAAGCAATCGATAGCTCTTTTCAAGCTCTTTCGCCAAGGTTCGTCAGATTTGACCTCAGCTCAACGGTTTGGCCTACAGAGGTCATGCAAGGTCAACTTGGCAAATTTCGTTGAAAATGTTTTTAACTATAGCATGCATTCACGAGAAAATAGAGAAACGATTCATGCACCATCGTGCTTGGCTCGTCGAGACGCGTCGAATGATATATAGTTTGACCTCGAAAGGTCATTTTGAAAATTTGACCTCAGGTCAAGGTCATGACCTTACCGAAATAGGTCATGCTGCATATCATTCGATCCGCATTGACGAGACAAACACGATAAACGTCGAACGGAGTCTCTATCTCTATTCAATAACAAGTAAGTGCAGAAAAACCGCTGGTGACCTCTGGTGACCAGGGAGATGACCTAGCGTGACCTCAGCGAGGTCACAAGCAAATGGTTTCACATGGGCTGTGATTTGCTGACCCAAGACACTTCAATAACGAAATATAGGAACAATCACGCCCGATTTAGCTGAAAAACAACTACTTTTCGATTCTCCCATTGACTTATAATGGGGAGCAGCGATGACCTGACCTGACCTTAGGTCACATTTATAAAAAATCCGAGATAGCCATTTTGTAGAGCTGGGTGACATCTTCAAGTACTGTAAATTTTACATCGATCGGATAAAAGCTGTGCCTTTGAGAGAGCTTTGAACTTTTTTAGAGGTGGTGTCAGTTTTGGTGACCTTGTGACCTGACCTGACCTGACCCGAACCCCCAAAAAAAGGACATGATGTAAAAATGTTGAATAAACAGCTATACAAAGTTTCAGGGCGCTAACTCAAGTGGTTTCTGAGTTATCGCTGAAAAACCACAGGGGGGGGCCATGGGGGCCAAAATGGCCCCCCCCCCCACCAGGGCGAAGGTTAACCCGCGATGACTGGTCGTCCGGCCCGACACCCGATGGCCGGGGCGCCGCCAGTGGAGGCGCCGCGCCTGACGTTTATGGATCGTAAGCTGGCCCTCTGTGGGTCGGCGCCGGCGCGCGGTACGTGCCCCGCCGGTCGGCGGACCCTTCTCACCGCCCAGTGAAGCATAGCGCGGCTCTCACAGCTCCTGTGACTGATCCCGGGAGTCTCTCCGAAAAAAGGTCGCTTTTCTGAGCTGTGCCCGATCGCATCCATCAACGGGTCGGCGCGGGCCCCTGTCTACGTCCTTCGAGCTTGTCCCACGACCTCCGCGAAGACCGACTGGGTGGGATGCTGTGACCCTGCCCACAGGACGGCTTTCAGAGCCTGCCGTGAAAGATGAGCCTGACGACACTAGCAGAGACGCGATAATCCGCGCTCAAAGAACGTCGACAGCTGAGGAAGGCGCGAAAAAGGTCACCGGTGACACCACAGGCTGGGATTTGCGCGACTTCTCACCAATTTGTCAGACACTGAGACCAGCGATTCCGTGAGCTGCCTGGGTTGGGATGTGCATGAAAATTCAAAGGCCGTTGCGCTTTCGATTAGAACACCGAAACGCGACGCATTAGTGGCTAGTCTTCCTGCCATGTTTGCAAATCTGTCACCCATTGCTGCCACCGCATCTTTGACCGCGCGTCTCCTGTCCGCTGTGACACCAGATCAGGTCTGAAGCGACTTCAGAGAACTGGAGAGCTAGATGAGTTGTAGAATCTGGGCACCGTTTGCAGAAACAATAGTACACCAACGAACTGGCGTTATAGTGCTGGAGAAGTTAGTAGCACTGCCGTTCGTGACATTTTCGAACAAACGTGCGATGACTACGATGTAGATAAGCTGCCACGTGCCATAACTTCCCAGTTTGGGAAATCGGCGAGGCACGCGAAAAGGAGAAAGAGATCTTAGTTAGGAGTGAAATATGACATTTCTTTTCTTTGAGTTAAGGTATCATAATCATTAATCAGGATGATGGATATGAAGACTGAAGAATAAATGTCGGCGTGAAAATGTTCACAGAATAATAGGTCGGAACCTGCAATGGTTGAAGTAAAATGCCTGTGATATACCAGATATTCAAATGTGCATATTTTTTCCTTACATTTGCCACAAATTAGGATTGCGTTGAAACATGCGATGCTTCCCAAGAATATGAGATTGGAAAAAATAACAAAAAACATTTCACAACAAAGAAAGCAAGATTAAATGGGGAAGTTTGGCCATTTAAGAACACGGGAAATTATGTGTAATCGTTTTCGCTTCCCTGCCGTCACGATCACATAGCAGAATAGTTTGAGTTGTGGCAGCTGCATAACTGGGTTTCAGTGGCACTCGTGTCCAAAGACAGAGTAGATTTTCCACCGCAGAGGAAGAAATCTTCCCGAGGCCCTAACCGGGATAGATTGGGACGGGTTGTGGGATTGGGGCGGGGAGCGGAGGCGTACTCCAGTCAACAGTAGTCCTGTAACGCCTCGGGCTGTCTGGACGGGGCCCCGGGGGACAGATGCGGTCTCGATTTCATCAGTCCGAGCTCCCAGCCGGCGCCACTGAGGAATGGCCTGTGACCACACAAGCGACGGCAGACCACGGCCCTCGGAAACCATGTCTTCCGATCCCGGTGTCACGTACCCAGGCCCCCGGGGAACCCATCCATCATTTTCACACGGGCTCCCGTCGGGCGCCGGCTTAGCACACACTCGCTGCTATCAGTTTCACTTGTAGCTGACCGGAGCCCCACGCCTGGTTGTCACGATGCCAAATTACTATAGGGGAGCCCGTGTCGTCGGCTAATCCGACAATTACCGTCATTAGAGTCACTTATCGAGTCGTCGGCTGCGTTAATTCCCGCTCGGGAGGGAAGGGCTGAGGGGCTCGGCGGGCTGAGGGGCCGCCGGGCCGAGGGGACGCCGCCGGGCAGGCTGGTGATTAGCGAGCGTCCGTCTCCGTACAGCCGTTAACACCGAGCCGTCCTTGGGGGGTCTGCGCGGCGCCTGATCGCTCAGATGGCCCGGTAATCCCTGCAGGAGTATCGCAGACACGGGGGTGGGAACTGGGAGAGGTCCAGTCCGGTACTGTCCGGAACCATTCCACTGACCGGGCCTGTTACAGCCATAGGGCACACCAGGGAGCTGTCACAGCCATAGACCAGTGGGGCTGACACAGCTACACACCTGACTAGAGCAAGGCAAAGGTAAAAAATATAATGATTAAACTAAACATTTTATTGGGGGGGGGGGGGGGAGGTTATGTCAAAATCCGTACCAGAACCCCATGGAGCCTCGCCTCTCACTCAGGCGACGTTGAAATAATTTTCCAAATTCGTTTAGAAGTAACAAGACGGCTGATCGCTGAAATCACATCAAAAGACAGCATATCGGTCAATTGAATGGCTTTGGAATGCTGAAACCGTCTGCGAGCTCTCACGGATGACATATTTACGCATTCTTCGACAGTGGCTCTGGGGCGAGCCAATGGGGATCGCGCACATCGCAGAGGACCAGCCCGATCGAGACATCCCACATACAGGGTGTCCCATAAGTTCGTTCTCACCTTATATTTGCATGTAAGGCAGAGTACATTGCGTTTTGATATGTTTATAATCCCTCAATGTGCTCCCCATTTCATAGGCAAACACATGAATACATGCTGCGACATGCCAACCGGCATGTTTGGCAGCATAGCAGGCTTGAAGTTAGCCCAGACTGACTTGGCATGGGCCGTGAGCTCCTCAATGCTGGAACACCGCTTCGCTTCGACGAGCCTCGATTTCAATATTCCCAACACATTTTTATGAAATTTGGATCCGATGAGTTGCCTGGGATGTGAACTTGCCACAGACGCCTATCACAGTCTCCTGGCACTGCTTCTAAGCTTTGCTTGACCTGTGCACTGATGCACTGTCTTGCTTGAAGATGGGCCTACGACCTCCCGGATGCCATTTTCTCCTAAAAAATGTGGTCATACTTGCGGTTCGAGTTAAGCTAGAAAGCTGAAACTCCTCCTAGATCTTCTTGGAGAAGCATTCTGCGTCCCAAGACTGTTTCTGGAGTATCAATCGCAACGTGATCAGTGTCTGGACGCATATTACCCCACATTACCGTGACCATGGCCTTTTGTATAGGAATAAAGCGGGATGACACAAAGGCCTTTTCCGTCGCCCATATGGGACCGTTTTGGGATTTGGACGGGTGTTTTATCTCGAGCACGGACTAGGTAGTCCAGATGACCACATTGATGTCATCGGCCCTCCAGTTTTGTTAGCCTCAGGCATAACGAAGCACATGTTTGGCCATTTTAAGACGTTTTTGACTGTTTTGAGCCCTCCGGTAAGTAGAGCTTAAGTCACCTTGAGTTAGGTACCCTGAAATGATACTCTTAGACAGCTGGTAATGCATCCTGAAAAGCATGTTTACCAACTTTCTAACGCTAAGACCCTTTTGACGGCCATTTTAGCGCCACACAGTTTTGGCCACATGGCTCACTCGTGAAAGCTGACAAAAAAAAAGAGCATAAACTTGCAGCGATTGACTCCCGACAAATCATCGACGTCACTTGTTGACTGTGCGTCCAGTTAGCGACAGACATTGGCTACATACTGGATGGTTTCAATCACCCTCAGCCGTTGTGAATGGCCCAGTGCGGACTAAATACCGAGACGTACCCGTATCGGAGACCTCTATGTTGCGGCGTAAGCCGTCTCCACAGGAAGTGAACTCTCTGGCAAAAAATATTTTGTCTAGACGAATTAGTTACCGTGGAGCACATTCACAGTTGCCATGGCAACCCCAAAAGCTCAGTTACAAAATAAATTAAGCGTGGCTTTAAATAAGAGAGCCTCTAAAAGAAAAATTTAGGTGAGAAGGAACTTATGGGACACCCTGTATGCACCACCTCAAATCAATCTCATAAACATGCACGTCTAATTATAAATAGCTGCTATTACTTCACTTCAGCCTGACAAATTTCGAGCTAAATACCCATTTTGAGTGCCAAACTGGGACGCACGCCGCTGCTACTTTCCTCGGCGAGCCCGGGGGCGCGCCACGCGTCCTGGCAGAGGACAATACGCGGCCGGGCCGGGCCGATCGGCCAAAGAACGGCCGCTAATAAGCCGGGCCGAGGCTGTGTTTATGAGGCCAGTCGCCGACGGCGCGCCTCGGCGGCGCCAAGCCCGTCTCTGTCGGCGCCACGTGACGTCACACACACAGAGCGCGGGGCCCGATAGAGCTGCACGATAGAGCCGCGCGCGCGCCCGGCCCGGTGGCCACCGTCTGTCGCTGCTGCCGCCGCCGCCGGCACCCGGCCAGTTGCGTCATACCGTCGCCAGCCCTATCCCCGGGCGATGCAATCGTCGACAGGCGCCACTGTCTGATGAGCACTTGCGGACTATCTGGGGAGGTGACGGGCCGTGCCGACGGTGCATCGCCGAACGCCAGCGTCGGTGGCCACCGTCGGCCGACCCCGGTGACCCCGCAGTGGCGCCGACAGCACCGGCGCAAAATTAATGGACAATATGCTCGATAGTTATTCAATCAGAGTCGCCGCGACGGTAGCGGTCCTCCCATGGCGCCGACTGGCGGAGGGGCCGCCGCTGGAGGGTGGTGACCGAGAGTCGATTCGATGTTGGCAGGAGGTAGTGGACCTGTCCACAGAGCGTCGATAGGGATCGGTATGTGTAACCGTTCTCCTCAGGCGGGCCGATTTGCTAGTGAAATGACACTGATGACGTCAGAGAATAATAGCCAGGAGCGACACACCACTCGGCAGAATGAAAAGAAAGCCCGTAGCGTAAGACTATCCAGCTGCATAAATATTAACACACCAGCGGATCTCGAGGGTAGCTGTCAGTGTTGAATTTCACTTTGCCTTTGCAGAGCCGTCTTTACCTGCCGTACATCATAGTTTTGACGTGAATAGAAATGCTGATTGATCGCTTGTGGGTTCAGATGCATCACTTGACATGGCGACTTCTCACGGAGTCGAATGCAAACAGTAAATATCCTATCTCAAAAGCAGTGAGACAAACAAGAAATGTGCATTTTTAACCACATGCCTCGCGTGATTTTCGTGCATTCTGTTTGTGTGCTCTGAAATTCAAACGCAAAAGATGCACCCCTGCAAACGGAGCAGAGTAATTATTCATATATTGATAATGTGCAAAATGCAGTTGTTTTCTCACCGCGTCAGCATGACTCGACATAATAACGATCACGACCAGTATAATTGTGGACAGCTCATTTACTATTAACGACGCATTTTACAGGAATGTGTAAATTATGACAAGGGGAGTGGCACCGGTGCATCAATGCAACATATCATGGGGATGAGTTGAAACATGAGGCTGGGGTTCACTTAATCCAGAACTATATACCAGCTCCAAACACTTTAGGGTAACTGTGGGGAAGACGCACCCCTGGGTTAAACGCCTCCCCCCAAAAAATCGTAGATCTTATCGGCGGATAGGTGTTTTATCCTGTCTTTCAGAACAGTCAGCTGCTTGTTTACGTAGCTCTCTATTTCCGATTCTGCGTCTTGAGGAGCAGCGTGGGTAGGTGCTGATGTTGGTTTTGGGTGTTGTTTTTGTTGTTTTTACAGAAGATTCCTAAGCTTTTGATGCCCTCTTTATATCACAAAACTTGCTATTGTGCACATCACTCAAAACTGCGTTTTATTGTCATTCTGTTGAATTTATTATGCTGCGGCGTTAGTGGCGCGTTTTTTGTCAATATTTTGTTGACCGGAAATGAAGTGGATGGGGAAAGACGCCTACTCGATGCATGGGGCAAGACGCCCCCAGTTTTCTGAAAGGGGGGCGTTTTGCACGGTGGTGAGAGTGCAGGGTAGCGCTCTGTAGGTCGGGGCCGAAAAGGCCTCTCCCTGTCCTTTTTTGCTGATATATCCTAAACGACTGCAGATATCGTCACCAAACTTTCAGGACTCCTCCGGGCATCCATTTTACACATTGCAACAGCATTTTATTCCAAAGGCTATGATAGGTTGACCACAAATGACGTCAGAATGACGTCAAGTTCTGCCATGTTCATCATTTTCTGTTGATGGCTGGGGTGGGGGCGCTTTGCACATGGGTGTGGGCGTATTACCCAGGGTGTGGGGCAAAACGCCCTTTTGTAAGGGTATGCGGAAACCTTTTTGGGGGGTTAAATACCACACGCAAGTGTCTTTTCTTGGTCTCAAAGCGTAGTAAAAAGAATGAGCTAAATGATGGTGCCCAAAGGTTTGAGTAATCTGGGTTGGGTTGAGTGTCAGAAGGTTTCGCGCTTAATGGGGGCGTTTTTGACCTATTCACCCTACATTTGTCTAATGCTTTTGGCTGCAGGTTTCCTTTGGCTTGATTGGAATAGTTAATTAACCCTCGCATGTGTGCGGCATTAGCCAGCTTCTAATGTGTAGGGGGGGGGGGTCGGTTGGACCCCCCCCCCTTGCCGTTTGGCCCCTGATCGAGCTAGAGCTTCTCGGAAAAAACGAGCGTGTTGCCCGTGACGAGAGGAAGCCGATGATACCCAATTTTAAGGTCCTAGGTCATTGGTTGACCTTCCAGGTCAGGTCAATGACCCAAAGTCGGGAAAATCGGGACCTGTTAGAAAGTCGTAAAGTGTGGCTGCTAAGGGGTTTTTCGGGGTGCTGATCACGAATATCGTGTTAGTTTTGATCACAGATGATGTCTTGAAGCATTTAGACCAGGTCGGGTCAGGTCAGGTCAGGTCAACCAGTAGGCGTCGTGACGGGTATTCGTAGTACGTGTCAACCGCCTCTGACAGCTTCGTAACATGTTACGAAGTCGCCAAAACTACTTTGTAAATGTTCAAATGGTTGCTAAATTCGAATTCAGCTCCAAAAACTAGCCTAGAAACATGTAAAACTCGAAAAAGTGAACCGAGGTCACCCGAGGTCACCAAAGGTCAATGACCTGACCTGACCTTCAGGTGACCTTGACACACACGGGAGTAACATCAAATCACATGTTTGAACGTTTGAAACCACGAAAAGCTTGCAAACACGCGGCTAGTGCGAGCCGACATACGCGAAATCGCGATTCCGGCCAAACATGGTCTCGGAAAAGAGGTCACAGGTCAAAGGTCATTTGGGTCAGGGTCATGAAATTCTCAGGGTAGGTGTAAAATTGATCAATGCGAGGGTACTGAAAGTTTCGTCGCGATCGGCCGCTTTTTACGCGAGTTATTCGCGAAAAACCATGGGGGGGGTCCATCCGACCCCCCCCCCCCCCCTACACATGCGAGGGTTAAAACAACTGACTCCTATCCGTGCATACGGGCTGCTTTTAATAATGCATATCAGCAATGAAGCAAGGAAAAATGTGTGAACTATGTATGAAATACATATCAACCATTAAGACATGGTTACCACTTAACAACTTTTAAGCAGGGCTGATAAAGCAAAACGCATTTCAGTGACACCTATAAGTGGCCGAATCGGTCGGTCTTTCCTCAACCGGTAGGCAGGTAGTGTGCAGGGCCCGTTAGTCGTACCCCGAACAGAGGAGTGGCCGCGGTGACCGAGCCCTGACCACCACGGCGAGGAGCTCACTGTTTACTCGCGCCGATCAGCTGTTACAAAACCGTCACCAAGGACTCGAGTGAATGCAACTTGTTGCCACTCACTCCAAATGCAGCTATTACATCGAAGCTACGAGGTCCATAGTTTACACCCACTGATAACGAGTTACTTCGGGCTGCCTCGTGAACCGCACTTTTATCATGGTGTACAAAGATAATCCAATTGATACTAATTGAACTCAATCGTATGTAATTCATTCTTCCACTCAGACACTACAGATAATGTACTGTACCCAAATGGGACACAAAACATATCGAAGGCTCTTTCAAAGAAAATAACGGCCCACCTTTCCAGAAACCGTTTCGTGTGTGTAAAGTCGGCGGCAGATTACAGTGTTCGATGAGCTCCAGAAAGTCTGATGTGCATCAGTCACGTAGCATGGTCCAGTCGCATGTAGAACAACAATAACACCGTGCTCGTCTGTCAGCGGACAAGGACAAGGGGAGTGTGAACGGCATGTGATGCCAGTGGCCCTCCCCGCCCCCGAGATGACCCGACCTGCCATGTTGCAGTGTTGTTTAGTGCATGTATGCCTCGCGCCCGTGTCAAAACTAAGCTTCCCACTGACAAACACTAACCGGTTTACACAGCGTAACTGCTCAGAGAAAACAACGCTCACAAGAGCTACGTCCTGTGTCATGTCAATCTTTCTTCCGCTAATGATGAAACGACAGCGTTGTACCCTGTCCATTCACCAAGGCCCATTCGAATAGGTTCACGATAGAGGCTAATATTGCTGAAAAAGCAATGCCTTTCTCTCCAGAAATCTCCTATCTCCTTTCTCTTTTTCTGTCCTCCTTTGAAACGCCTAACCACTTATGATGCCGCCTTTTCGTCCGTTTTCATCTTATCATCGACTACCAACTATCACTCTACAAATTGACAAGTGAACCACACCGCATCATGTCTTCAGCTCGACAGGTGCCATCAGCTGGTACAGGTATGTACAGGTATCTACAGACCTATGTAGTATGTACAGCTCCAAGTGCTAAGGTAACTCTCGCCACCCTGACCGGGCGCCAGGCGGCCGCTCTGCGCGGGGCACAGTTCCAGTTGCATCATGGCGACATGGTCACCGTGTCAGGGATGTGTCGACAGCGCCAACTGTCTGGACTCCGCGGCGCCGGCTCTTGTTCTCGCCCTTCTCCCGTTCCATTGATCCCTTCTGGCAACCTCTGTGTACACGGAACAGGAAGAGATGTGGTGTGAGAAAAACATTGAGGAGGTTCCTGAATCAGTTGATTTCAGTGCAAACGGTAAACTCGTTCCCTTTTCGGTGGATGTTTTTTTTTTTTAAGCTCCAAATCACAGCCAGTGTGACCTTACTTTAAAAAATAGTTCCTCCAGTTGCACCAGCGTCATGAAATAGCTTCGCCAGAAAAATAGTGAAAGTTTAGGACGGCGACTGAGAACACATGTCCGGGCGGCCACCCTGCCGTCGTGACCTACCGCCGTCCCTGAGCCCTTCTCCTGCGTCAGTGGGGCGCTGCGCCGGCGATAGACCGATCACTCGATTCCGATAGATGGGAAAAAGAGCGAGCGCCCGACCGCCAGACTAACCGACATGTGTTTAAATGTCAGATGTTACACTGGAGCTCAAGAGAAGACGATTTGGTGACGCAAGTGGTGCGATTGACCTGCAGTCTCTTCCGTGGATTTTCCGGGTGTTTGGAACGCCGCCGGGCGGAGGACGGGAGGTTCTCGTGAAGGGGGCCACGGCGCTACACTACCGCGCGCCAGGCGGGCCCCGACACACGACCGAAGGCACGTCGATCGGGGGCGCCATTACACCATGACAGGCAGTCAACAGGGGGCGGGCACGTGGCCGATCTAGGGGCTCCCTGCAGCGAGGCGGGCCGTGAAAACAGCAGAGAACGGCCTACTGCGCATCGGTGAATGTTCACAAATATTGTGCTACTCGCTGATAGTCACGAAAGTGGAATGCAAAGCGCTTCTGAAAAGCGTGCATGTTGAAAACACCGATGACGTAGCATGACAATTTAGTTAGAATAGGCTTATGCAAGAGTAACAAGTGTTTTGCATGTAGCAACCATTTAGGTGGCATATTGCTAAGGATCATAATTTGGAATCAAGCATAAGTCCTGCAAATATGAAGATACGATTAAAGCGTTTTCAGGCGCCCAATTCAACTAGCGTTCACAAACAGATCAAAAATACAAATTGAACATGTGTAATGCAACAGGCTAGAACAGCTTATTCATAAATATACAGCCGCGTTACCTGATAATATCAGCGCGGGTTGGAGTGAAGGAAACCATGCATGCACTTTTCGGATTACGCTACTAAGCCGTGCCGATGCGAGTTCATATTTGGAAGGATATCCTCCGGGGTAATACCTTTGGTAAAATGTTGTGCCTAAACTTCTGCGCTCTATGAGAAATCTCGCCTTATCGGTAAAAATGGCACTTAAATGGCAAAAGAAGTTGAGCTGGTGAATGGTCTATTATTTATGGAATAGGGGCGGCAACGAAAAACGTTGGCAATCTTATCGCTAACGGTTTGAGCCACTCTGAACATTTAACTAAACGAATAATAGTGAGACACTTATAAATTATGATAGCAATTATTTGGAGTCGAAGCTGCCAACCTGATGAAACTACATTAATAATTATAAAATAAAAAATAACATACGATCTATGTAGTTGACATAATCTCGTTAAGTTGCACTTCCATCTGGTATGATCCCTCAACATTAAATTTATTAAGACAGCTGTTTAAAACCAACGGACGAACGATGCAAGTCAGTTGCGTGGCAAGTGTTAATATATAACGTCTTGCCTCCATATATTAATGGCTGGCATACAAAGTTGCTTCTCCAACTTTTTCCTGTTTAGTGGACAAGCCTCCTTGCCATTTTCGGTAAAAAATAGGCCGATTGTCATAACATTAATTGTGCCTAATTTTCTATTCTGACCATATCCGAGGAAACATAGGCATCTGTTACGATCACAAGCCTGGTTCGAAGCTCCCTTCCAAATTTGTCGAGGGCAATAAATTATAACCAAAGCTGTTACTGACGGTATCTGACATAACAGGGTGACGGAAAACAAATTGTGGCTCTGTCAGTTTGTTTTCAATATTATATAACAATTAATAACAGCAACTGAGGCAAAAGCAAAAATCGTTCGGGAGAACCACTCGTAAGATTACACGTTTCGCCTGTATCAGAGTTCATGGTCGCAACGAAACGCACCCTCACGTCGTCATAGATCCTTTGCAAGCATGAAAAAATGCACAGCACCATGGCAACAGCTAATCTTATTCTTAAGAAAAATTAACCTGTGTCATTTGAGAAATTCGATTACGTTTATGTATGTTTGTCTGGTGTGTTGACCCGTAACGAATTAATCTACCCACTGCCATGTCATTGTAACATTCGGCATGCTTACAAGTGACACTTGTGCAAATCTGTCTGTTCGCAAGGTCAGCTAAAAACGTTTCTTAAATGCAGAAACCGAAAAATGTATTTTAAACTCCCACCCCAACCATTCTCTGTCATCGTGACTGATTGTCAAAAAATGACATTCTTATTCTCTGTGTTGCACCTGTAAGTGTGAGACAGAAAATATGTGCAACGCGTTCTTGGGAAGATACGCTAGATGGAAAAAAAGCAAACACAGATGTCTGAGGCGTGACGGGGATAAAACCGTTGCAAGTATTCACAGGATGTTGCACGGCTTATTGATGTAACCTTGACCTTGATGCTGGTACATTAAAGCCCATTGGACTACTTCCACCATTGCGGGCAGGTAATTCTGACTGTCAGTTGTATTTGAAAAAAACTATCAGCTTTATTTGGTAGGCATATGTTTCTTGCTGATAACTAGGGAACTTAAATAGGACTCAAGCGAAAGGAACCTGAAAGTCGAAGCGGAATGATGATGGAAAGGATACCCTCTAAGTGTAACGCGAACACTGATAATATCTCGAGTTACCGGCCGCCGTACAGGGATGACATATTATTAAGAAACGCTTATAGGAAGCCCGAGATCACTGGATCGCAACTTTCGATGGGAAAAATACTTCAATAGACAATATTGACCGTCGCTATTGCTCAGCAGAGATCGACACTGGACTCAAATCAAATGACGAATGCTAAGCAGCGACATGATACGATATGAATTCAAGATAAATCATCTTTCCGCCACTCCTATGTAGTACCTAAGGCCGTAAGTAGACGCCCACTGGTCACAGCTCTATTATAGTATGCCGGCGACAAAGCAGGTGTCTCCCCACCTTTCCGGTCGCTCCCCTGCCGGCCCCGTGAGGCACTGATCAGTGATACGACGGCGCCTCATGACGGCAGCCACATCTCGAGGCGTAGAATTCCTAGAGGATGACGCGTGACCCATCGGTCTGCATCAGCGAGTGCTCCCACACGGAGCGGGGACGGCGCCGGCGGCACGCGAGGCCGATCGGACCCAGTCTTCCCACGGGCTGCACCCCCGCCGCCAGTGACAAGATAGGAGGGAAGACCCAACCGTCTGCCATGCGGCAGAGCTGAGGCCCCCGCTTGGACTACCAGTGCAGAATTAGAATTGCCTTAACCAACTCCATTAAGCAAATGCGCAGTAAACTAAGCAATAATTTAGACCTTTTTAGGGAACCAGAAAAATAAATAAAAAAACGGAACAATCATGAGCGCAAGTTTCCATTATCGCCTATCGGAGCATCAATGCTTTGTTCGTGACCACTAGCCACATTCCAAGAACGCAATGAAGAAAGAAGAAATTCGTTGTCGTCAAAATTGTGATAAAACTAGCAATTATTTAACGGCATTGTCATACAAAAGCCGTTCTCACCACAGGTTAATTGAACTTTATTTTTGGTGCAAGTTTGATTCATTTGGGTCAGATATGGACGTAAAATCTACAGACAAGGTGATTGGAACATATAAACTTTGATCTCACTTTTTCACCCCTCACCCCAATCACTTTGAAACACCCCTCACCCAGGACGAAAATCTGAAAAAAAATCAACCTAAAAAGGACACGCACATTTTCCTAAAAGCAACAAGCAGCAACAGCAACATAAACAACAAGTAGGCTTAAATGAAAATCGCCGAAAAATTCGAAACCAAACGAATAAAATGAATGTTCGTTTCGGTACTCACCAAAGCAGATTTCGTGACGATGTCGCCAGTTATCGCAGTCGTTCGTCCACCCTTGCTGACACTTCGGCCAGTGCAGTCACTAAACGTGCTCGTGGTTCGCTGGTCTCAGGATTTCGCACCGAACTTCGTCCTGCCGAACGAAGTGTCATGCAAGAAGCCTCCAGTTGTCCAAATGTCATACAAGAAGCCGGTCATCGCGTCGATACCCGTCCAACGTTTGTTCACACCACCAACCTAGCACCACATTCGATACACAGTACACACCCCACAGACATCCCCAGCGACGCGCTGCCAGACTGAGCGGCCGCCCGTGACGTCTCAGTCAGCTGAGTCTTGACCGGTCACCGGTCGCCTCCCCTGGGGTTGACCTTGGCAAGGTCGCACGGGCGAGTCCAGCGACAGATTTCGGGACAGGGGTGTCGCGTCAGCGGGGACTAGTGAGGTGATGCGATAAAAGTGTGCCGAACTATAGTTATCCTACTTTGCAACTGGAAAAGTAAGATAAACCTAAAATACATTAGCGCGTATTGTTAAAACTGCATGAATTGTGTTTTCACAAAGTTTCTTTCAGTATCGTTTATTGTATTATATTATTGACATAAAAGTGTCATTTTATGCACATTTTTATCTCAAGCGTTCATTAAACGTGTTCATTTAGGGATATCGGTTCTTGGGCTTTTAAAATATCCAAACAAACCAGAACCTCCGAATCGCGCGGTATACAAAACCTTTAGACCTTTATGCAGCAAGCTCTGCTAGGCCGCGATTATGACTTTGCCAGTCCATGTATTCAAATTAACGATGGAACATAGAGAAAATAGAAGCAACTAAACGCATTTTAATGAATTTTCGCTGGAAAGAAATAAAGTTCTAACTTCTACTGGTTATACCTGTAAAACGCCCAAAAGAGCAAATTGTTGGCAAATTATTGTTTTCCTTAACTGTTTAAATAAACTCTTTTTTGTACTCCACCACGGGCTTTGGGTCTGAACATTCTACCAAGAAAAAAGAGCCGTTTGGTGTGCAACCGACATGCATGCTGTCAGGAAATAGCGCAGTGTCACTAAAATTGTGCATAATTGGAAAACCAGAGGTCAACTAGTTTGAAACTGAGCACATAACTAGCATATATTCTGGTGTATATGACGCCGGCCAGACTCATTTCATATATCATCTGGAAGCAGCGCCCATACGATCGCGGGCGTGTTCTCATTACACTTTGGGCGGCGGTGCCGCCGCGGTCGTCAGCGCTACTGCTCCGACAATTAGCGTCGGCCGCAGACGGCCAATGAGCCAATAAACGTACCGACCGCCGCCAATAAACGGACGGCCGCCGCACCGGCCGCCGGCCACGATGGACGCGTTCCGAGCGATTCCGCCGTTTGGCAGCAGACTGCTCTCTGCGCATGCGTTTTATGCCCAGCCTCCAACACAACGCTCCATATAAAGAACAAAATTATTACCTCTATAGATATGCAAATGTGCCATACATTGACTGCAAAGCCTATTGCAAGTAAAATCACATTGGTGTGCGGAGGACGAGCAGGCCGGGTACTGTCTCTGACAGTGGCACCGGGCGCCGGACGGGGACGGCCGCACGCGCCGGCCACCCCTGACCTGGCCCGCTGACGGTGGGCTGACCGGCACACCATCAGGTGCCCACTGGCCACACACCGACCAGCCGCCAGCGAGCGGCCATTCTTGTTAGCGGATGGTGAAAGACATCACAATCAATGGGAGCGCCCGGCAGATAAAACAGGAGCCGGCCTGTAAACCTTCATAAAACAGCAGATCGGATGCAACCGGTGCAAGCAAATGGTTGACAAACAGGCCCTGGGGAGGGCGAGGGCCGGCCGGCCGGCGCGGCGGCGCGCCGGTGTGCCTCTCGTTGGGCGGGCGGCGCGTCCCCCGGACGCAGGCGCGCGGCAGCGTCCGAGGCTGTACGGCGGCCGGGTACATACGGCGGCGGGCCGCGGCGCTGGCCAGTGCCCAAGTGACGCCCGTCGCGTGCAGTGGCTGGTGCGGAGCGGCCGACGTGGAATGCCCCCGCGCCGACCCGGTGCTGCCACATCACTCGGCGAGCCTCAGTGAGACGCAGAGAGGGACACCGTCCGCCGCCGAACACAGCCGAGATGCGCCTGCCGCTGCTGTTTCTGCTGGCCGTGGCCGCCTGCGTGGCGGTCAGCGAGGCCAAGCCGCGCCGCCGACCCAAACCGCCCATCAAAGGAGACGACTACAGCCGACCGGGCCGCCGCCGTCACCGCAAGTCATCAGGTGAGTCCCTCAGTACCCCTTACACACCCGTGTCCATAACCAGCACCCGGGAACACCCCGGGGCTGTCTCCGGGGGGCCGAGCCGGGCCGGGCCGGTTCGGACAGCCAGTGGCGGTTGCACCAGCGAATGGTCGCGCCACTGACATCACGTTGGCCTTCTGACACCCTGTAAACACAGCGTCGCTCGTCGCTCGTCGGGTGACACCACGATCGGGGCTGACCTCCGAGCGGGCTGCGGGCGAGATGGTCCCGCCCTGCAGCTGTGGCCTCCCACCCCAAGTCGGGGCTCTGTGTCAGGGCTGTGACAGCTTCAAAACGGGAGCTCGCTTTTCGGACCTGACAGATAGGCCGCCACTGTTATGTGGGTGGGCTGGTTGGACCAGCCCGGGTCCAGGTCCTGTTGGCTTCAAATCCCGTTCTCCCACACGTGTCTCGAGCTGCCAATTTAGACAAGATCAATGAGTCACACAACGACTTCGCTCTAACCTGCCAAACGTTCCCAAAGATAGCCACTCTCGTGCTCCGTACGGCTGACATTGAACCTCATTTGCTGCACTTGGCCTATTACAACAGGCAGTCCAGCAACCAGGCCGAGCCAATCCCTCCCATTCATTTATTATTTTCCTTTTGAAGCTGGCCGGAAGAGGCACCGTACCGTTTTCGAGCTTGCTATAACCGGCCGTTGGACAAACCACGCGATGCATTCGGACTGTCAGTCGCCACATCAGGCCGGTTTTATTGACCACTAACTTTTGCTGAGTCTGCGGCGACCATTCATTGGACTGCTTCATTCATGTATCTTTTGTCGGCGCTACGCTGCGCCCAGACGGCCGAGAGACGCGTGCAGAGCCCGTCGGAGCTGGGGAGCGGCTCAGCGCAGCATCACACGGTCTATCTTATTGAGATACGTCCCCTAACCGGAACCGTGTTTGATATACAGCAGAAAATACGGGCGATACTTTAACAAATTATTATTTGTTTTTAAGTAACATTTCCCATCTTGCCACCCACTACCCAGGCCAGTTACTGAAATGCAAAGAAAGGCGTGTTTATCATAAGACAAGGCACGCTACCGAACTTTTTTTGCCGTCCGCGAGTCGCGACATTCGGCTAACATCAGAAATTGGGTGATGGATATGACGAACTTCTGTCCTGTCCTGCTCGCGACCACTTTCATGGCTACGCGGGTGCCCGATGCCTGTGCAACTGTTCGCTTCGAGGTCAGCGCTGTAACCCTTACCACCGTTCGTTTTGATCACTGAAATCGATGCGATCCTGTCCAGGATTTTGTTTCCCACCACATGAGCGACCAGAAATCGGTGCAGCGTTTGCATATTGCGCACATCAAATAGTGCTTGTTTTGTCATCGGGGGCGGTCATTGGACATCCATGCCGCCACAGTAAGCACAACACTTCTATCAGCAATGGTGGGGTTGGGGTTGGTTATCTCGGCGTAGCGGGGTACGGCCGTTCCGTCGAGCTGACTACGGCCGCAATGAAGTGCTTAGAACAGCAAGAGCAGCAGCGCCTCAGCCGGTCGGAACCCACGCCCGGCATCGGGCAGTCGAACACTGAGACACATCGAGCACCGTGAGACAAAGCCGAGACACAGTGAGACACCACGAGACACGGTCAGACACAGCGAGGCAGCACGCTCTCGCTGAGAATCGCCGTCGCAACACGGTCTGAACAAAACGGCAACGGGCCGGGCGGCTGTGTTGCCGACCTGTCGTCCTACCGCTCACACTACCAGCCTATGAATATTTCATGCGTGTTCGCAGCTCCTCCCGCCGTCACGGCGACACGGGAGGGGTGTTCGGCGAGCGAGAGGCTGTGTCGAACCACCACTGATGAAAAGGGGGCAGAGATGGTGGTCAGATGGCTCGGAATGGGGTGTAGTTCCCGGGGCGGACGGGTGAGGTCAGGGGAAGCAGCGCGCGTCGCGGCCGGTCCGGTGCCGGGTTTGCCGGCCCGAGGCTGCGAGCCGATTATACGAGTACAGCGCACAGTGAATTTGGTGGGTGGTCTCGAGAAGATAGCGGTTTCGGTGCGTGTGTCTTATAATCTGCTTCCGGATGGCATGATCCGGGATTTCCTGTTGAATGCTGAGAGGGATTCCCATATAGGCTTAGGATATAGGCAGGCCTTACGGAATGTCCATTGCGACTGCCGGTAACGCTTACCATTTTCTCCCAAAAAGGAATTGGAGCTGGGAATAACATGAAAATGATATTTGTTTCGTCAACAAATTTGACTTGATAATGCATGCATGGAAACATGCAAAGGCTTTCGTGTCCTTCCCACTGCGGACACAGCCTGTAGATACATCTAGATGAAAACATACCTATTTGGCATTTCCGTAACGCAATCTGAATAACAAATATGTCATGACAAATTCAATGTGACACATAGACAAAGAATTCAGCCTCATCATGACTGGATAAAATTCGTTCCGGCAGATTCTCAGAAAAAAATACATGTCGGAATGTCAGTGCATGGTTGAATCAGTTCCTTGCTTCATGGGACCGGCAGTAACCCGCAGCAGCAGATCCGTCGATTGTGCGTGGGCGCGTCGTGTCTCTGCAACTGCCTCTGCCCCAGCGACATACCACTCGATGAGAGAATCCATCAATATTCGACACATAGAGCTGAATACTTGAGAGGATCTCACAGTTTTACTGCGGTCGCGTTGTTGTAATGTCATAAAAGAGTTAACTTGTCCGTTGTCATAATTCCACGAAGGGTTGTTTTCACTGGTTGCACATTTTACTTATTTGGCCACGATTTGGCACTAAATCATGAATTATTTGACACGTATAAAGTAAAAGCATTAGATTGTGCGGATGAGTTAATATTTTATATCAGTCTAATAAACATTTACATTATATGTTTTACACGAAGTAGTTAATTTTATTACAGCAAACATATGGCTAAGTTTAATGTCAATCACCATCCAAAGCCCATCTTTAATTCATGCTTTAAAACCCCTAAATTCAATTTTATCCCATTAATGCCGGAATTTTTATTTTTTGATTCTTAAGTTGTCCTTAACAAATGTTAGCCACACGGGTCCCAGTAAGAAAACTGTGCAAGCTTAAAAAAGAAATTCCATCGGTTCTCAAGTTATAAGCATGGGTCATAAATGACCCAACCGGCATTAGTATAGTCACAAATAAGGAGTCATCACGAAAACCAATTTAGCTAGATACCTTATTGTGTATACTGTATAGCGGCCTCAGCCAAACAATATTAAGAGGCACTGCATTGCAATGCTTTGCAACGTCTCATTGGCGAGGCCGTTGGTGCCGCTGGCAGGCCTGTGGTGCCCTTGTTAGGCCTCTGGTGCTCATAGGCCTGACAGGCCTGTGGTTTCCCTGGAAGGACTGTGGTGCCCCTGGGCCCTGACAATTGCCTGAGGTGCCCCTGACAGGCTTGTGGAGTCCCTGGCAGGCCTGCGGTGCTATTGCTAGGCATGTGGTGCCCCTGACAGGCCTGTGGTGCCTCTGGCGTGCCTGTGGTGCCCCTGCTAGGCCGCTGGTGCCCCTGGGTCCTGGCAGGACTGTGGTGCCCTTAATAAGCCTGAAGTGCTCCCGACAGGCCCGTGGAGCCCTTTACAGGCCCAAGGTGCCCGTGCGAGGCTGGTGGTGCCCCTGTGAGGTCGATGGTGCCCCTGGCCCTGGCAGGCCTCTGGTGCCCCTGGCAGGTCTGTGGTGCCCCCTGGCAGACCTGTGGTGCTCTTGCTAGGCCGATGGTGCTCCTGCAGGCCTGTGGTGCCCCTAACAAGCCTGTGGTACCCCTGACAGGCCCGTGGTGCCCCTCGGCCGGCCGAGTCGCCGGCCCGCCCCGCGTCACGGCCCCGCACGACCGGTCCACTCATGATATCATAACATCGCAACACTAGGCCTGTGGTGCCCCTGTCAGGCCTGTGGTGTCCCTAATAGGTCGGTGGTGCCCCCGGGCCCCAAGGGAGGTCATGAGTGACCCATATGACCCCTCTCCTTTGGATCCGCCACTGTGATCTGATCACAACCCCCAGAAATAAATAATCGTATAATCATCAAATGCTTCCCTTGTATTCAACATACGAGAAAATTGACAACACTATTGCCGGCTGGGTCATTTATGACCCAAGGATATTTAACGAGGAAAAAAAGTTATCCGATGGCGACAAGAAGGGCAAAATTATACATTATGCCTTTTTCAGACAAATTTAAATGCCAGGTGGACGATCATTCAACAGATAGTAAAGTGCAAACATAATATAATATTACTTTTTGGGGCGGCGCGCCATTGCCAGTGACCGGCGGCTGTGCAGTCCCGTCGTCTTTGGCTCCAGAAACTTCAGTGGACGAGCTCACACAAGTTTTATGCGGCTCAGGCGCTCGTCACTGAACCCACAAATCCAACAAAACACACGCACAAGTTCCTCAAAGTGCCACTTGCCTCCATTAAGAAAGAACATTAAAATTTTGCTTTTGGGTCATATATGACCCAAGCGGCATTAATGGGTTATTGATCACCCTCCGTCCTCATATCGAACACGCTTGTGGCGTTTCCGCTTTTTATATATATCATGAACCTAGCGCATCGACGAGTCCCTCATGCGCACCATACAACAAATCGATATCTGCCTAAAGTGACCCGCATGAGGGCGGAAAGCTGCCATTTCGGAGCGACTATCCCTTTTGTCAGTTCTATACCGACTACACAGCATTCTCCGAACGCTCAGTTCAGCTCCCGAACCGTCCCAACTCCCTCAATGCGCCATCAGCGAGCCGGGGCCGGCGCCGCGGTCTCCCGGGCGTCATCAGAAGGCCGGTGACGCGCATCGTCCATCCATCACTCAATGATTGCAGTGTGTCCAGTGGCCGTAGCGAGACGATGGCAGCCAGACGATCGGAGAAACCGTCCGTCATCTATGGCGTGTCATTTCTGACCTGTCGCTGAACATTCAGCGCGCTGTCTTCTGATCCACGACTGCGCCAGCTCGGTCGCTGTGCTCTCTAACCACATCGTTCCTTTGACCTGTCACTGCCTTCTGACCTATCCATGTGCTCCCTGCGGCCTCTCCCACATGCTCCGCACCTTGCCACCTCGAGCCACCTGCGGCGTGTGTCCGTCGGCTGCCCGCCGCCAGTGGCGTCTCCGCAGACAGATACGTCTCCGCCTCCTCCGCTGCCGACCACCCGCGGCCCCACAGTCAACACACGCGTCCGTACGATAAAGCAATCAGTATTGACTCGGGAGTGGAGAGTTTTACACTACTGCACTCGCGCGCGCGCGCGCGTCAAATCGCGGCGTGGTCGAGTACGGCCGAGCACGGCGGCCACGTGCGCGCCACACCACGTGGTACGGCTGGGCGGGAACTGGCGTGGTGTGAGGGGGTCCACTTGAGTGTGGTTTACCTACTGAGTGGTACTCTACGCTCTCAGCAAGACGATGGAACGCGAACGGAGCTACGGAACGGATTGAGCGGATGGAATAACTGAAAGTAGGAACGGACTGTGCGAACGGAACGGGCGGGCCGGACGGAACGGGCAGCGGGCGGAACGGCGGGAGCGGACGAAGCAAACCGAGTTTCTCAGGGCCACTGGGTGCGGCGGCTGTTGCCGCCCAGGTGCAGACAATGAGGTGCAGCGGCAGCGACGGCAGCCGGCTGTTGTGGGTTAGCCGGGTAATAGAGGTTTACGCCGGGCTGAGTGTGCCGCTCAAGTGGCCTCCTGTGGAGTGCCTGTAGCGGAGAGGCGCCGGTGGTCACCCATCAGCAGCCGAGCCGGGCCGAACCGCCGGCAGGCCGGGCAGGCGACGATGACGCTCACAAAACGGCCGGCTCCCAGCGCTGATGGGCCTTGCATGCATGATTAATACCGACCTGCCTATCAGCTCCAGACTAATGTCAATGCCATATGCAACTCGCTCGCTCTCAGCCGCTTCAAACTAAAGCGCTGCATTCCACAAATACCGCTGCCTCTTGCATATTTGATCAACGCATTACAAGACGCGACATCGGTGTCCAGCCGGAGGCGGCGAATTTCTGGCATGGTAAGCATGCCGCTTGCCGACTGCCGCCTGGCCTTGTCTTGATTTATGCTTATAATAACGAAGAGCCATCACGCTATGTAGGCTGTAGAATTAGCGAGCCGGGTGCTCTGTTATTAACAATACACCGACTGCGCGCAGACAGTCACATGGCACAGCTCCGGGGCTGCGCGGCGCCACTCGTCCCGAGCCGGGACTTCGCAGAGGGCATGGTGGCAGGCAGCTCCTCTGTCCATCACATTCCTCTCACGAGCTCACAGAGCCGACACCCGAGCCGACTCGGCAGTCGCTCGGGCCCATCCACGCGCTTTCTCAGTTTTCTCTCATGTGCGAGTAACGGGCTGCGGTGACTTCAGCGTTTAGCGCGGCGCTGCGCTGACCGACCGGCTGGACCTCCCACAATCTGGGGTCGGAGACGGGGAGGGGAAGGAGAAGGGACTGGGCGCCGGACCGGCTGTCCACGCCGGGACCTTCCGGCGTCCATCCCCGGCGCCGCGCCGGCTGCTCACACCTCTCCCCTGGACCTCCCGGCCGTCCGTCCCCTGTCTCGACCCCCGGTAGCGGCCCCCCGCTGGGGGGATCAGACCCGCACCCAGCGGGGCCCGGCGGTCCCCACCGCAGCCCATCGGCGGCCGGCGGCCCAGCGGCGCGGAACGGATCGGCGCGCACACAGAGAGCGACAATGGCTGCAGGTGGTACCGTTTGATTACCAGCTGGTAACGGCGTGCGACCACCCAGACACGCCGGGCGCGCTGGGAAATCGGCAGTCACAGCCGGCACTGACGGCCGGCGGGTCGGACAGATCGGGTCTCCCCGGGTGGTGGCGATTGAGACCTCACGACGACGCCCCTTGTAACCGGATAGTGCAGATGTTGGAGTGGGTGCTGCAGCGGCAAAAACCGGACTGGAGCTGTTTGTTGTCCGTCCGGGCCCGCGCTGTGGTCTGATCCATCATCGTCATAGTCTGCCGACTCTGCGTGTCCCAGCCAGTTAGGGCAATTACATTGTGTTTTAACTCTCCGCACCTCATTACTCACTCGGTTGTTTATAATCTGAAGACTACCAGCATTGCGTGCAAGTGTTAACTCCGCGCCAGCGTTGCCTGAGACAGAAGCATTCCATCTTATTTGAAGTTCAACATTGAAACGTCTCCTTGCAACGCGATAAAAAGAGACACTGCTCTGAACACAAAGCCCGGCCCCTAAGCGGGGAGGCCCCTGCCCGTCTGCTCGCATGCGCGGGTGGGGGCTTATTAGGCGCTGTTGCGGCGCGGCGATTGGATCTGCGCCGTGAGGAGGCCACCAATCGACCGACGAAGGCGAACGGGTTAGTGGGCACCCGTAGCCGCCGGCTGCACCGTCTGCTACTGATATGGTTAATGTCTGCACTGGGGCCGCTGCTGTGTGGGGTCCGGCGGCGATCTATGACGGCGGCGGCCGCACGGCGGCGCCCGAGGCTCCCCTGCGCTCGTGAGACGACCGCAGGTGCGGGCCGATATCGGCACTCTGTGCGGACCGGACCGAGCCGCCACACAGGAGTAGACACAGACAGTCGTGAGGCTTCTGACGCAACCTTCCGGGCCATCTGCAGCGCGGCTCGCTGGTCGGCGTGCTCTCTAATCGATCCCGTGTGCCGAACACGCGTCCGACACGGGAGCATGCATTAAATCGGACCGGACACGGGTCGCAGACGGTATTCAGGTGTGGCCGTCGTGCTCCGCACCGCACAGATCGGGGTCCGATCTATACCACCCGGCCGGCCAGCCGGACGGACGGAAATGGGGTGCCCCGCGCTTAGTGCGCCTCGCACTGGATTCGGCAGGCAGTCGTGTGATTCACTGGGTTCAGCGAGCGAACCAAAACCACGGCATTGCGAGTGGAGTTACTACGTTCGAGGATAAGGCACGTGAGCGTTACGTGTCTGGCCGCCGTGTTGAGTTCAGCGAGCTGTCCAACTGCTGAGCTCATCGACACCAATGAGCTCACCGGCTGCCCTACCCTCTGCCGGCCGAGTAGTGGGTACGTAGTAGTTTGGCGGCCCCTCCGCCCCGGTCATCGCCCCAGCGCGGCGCCCCTGACGGGCCGCTATCGGCGTCCGTCGGCAGCGGCGCGGCGCTCCTCTCCGGCCGGCCCCGACACCGACCCGGGACCCTCGGAGCCTCCATCAGCGCGGCAGCCGAGCGTGGCAGGCGACGGCGCGGCTCGGCCCGACGGCCCGACGGAGCTGGCGTCAGCCCTCGGAGCTGCGCTCGGCGAGTCTCCGGCGAGCTAGCTGCCTCACCAGGCTCCAGCTTCTGATGGTGCCGACACCCCGCGGCCGCTCTGCCAACCACTTTCGCCCGTTTCTGAGCAAAGCTCACGGCCGGTAATCACAGGAACGCCGGCTACTGTGTCCGAGGGTGGGTCGGTTGCCGCGCGGTGACGGGTTGCATTCTGCATCACTCACGCCGCCCCGCCGCGGGTACGGCTGGCACGGCCGGCGAGCACGGCTGGTACGGCAGGGGCGGGTCGGTCACCCTACACCGGACCGTGCAGAGCACCGCCGCGCCGGTCAGTACCGTGTTTATGGTGCCGTATCGGGGGCCAACCGACCGCGGCTAGCGAACGGCCGGGGCGGCGGCCCGCCACTGCAGAACGCCTCCGAACACTGGCAATGGATTCCGTGTACGCACGGCCGGACGCTTTCTGACGAAAGAGCATACTGTGCCTCATTCCAGCGGCGTTGGAGGCGCGGCTGACGGAAGGCCGTCAGATGCAGCTGAGGAAATTCGCCTCACATTGTGACAATGCAATGAGTTGAAAAACAATGAGTTTCATGTCGCTAAAACTCCGTTGCGGCGGCGTGGAGCTGGTCCGTGATACTGTTCGGAGATGACATACTAAGAAGAAGAGATTATGTGGAAGAGATAGCAGGCGTTGGCAGAAGGAGAATAGGGGGAAGTGTGATGGAGGCACAGCGAAGGTCGTGGTCTGACGGCAGACTTGTTGCTGCCAAATCTAGGAGGCCCAGACGGTCACCGACTTCGCCGTCAATGTAGTAGGTCAGTGACTCAGGAGGTGACTCGAGGTCACCAGGTCACCGGACAGGTCACCAGGTCACCGAGATCGGCCACCGTGAGCTCGGTCACCGTACAACGGCCACCATACCTGACGTGGAAAGCTACCGGACCGGCGTCAGGCCGGTCAGCCGAGCCCATTGGACTGAATCGAGCCAGCGGAGCCGACCCGAGTTGACTTGAGTTGAGCTGAGCTCGACTGAGATGACACCTAAGTTGGGTGGAAGCTGAGTCAGCGGATGCGATACTGAGCCTTGGGAGAGCCACCCGGGTCCGTTGTCTAGGGTCCAGTGTCGAATGTCTTGTGTCCAATATCCGACCCACACCGCGACTATTTCAGTGGCCACTTACACCGAACTCTAGTTTGGTGAACCATCTAGGACGGCTGCTCGCCTATGAAGACTGTTGTGCGACTCATCATAGCACCAGTTGCCGCCGCGCCGCTTCCCTGGCCCGACGGTGGCATCGATGTGACACAGACTGGCCTTTGCACTCACCAGCGGTCAAAGGGACCCATACAAATCCATCCACTCAGCGTCGCGCCGGCTTCGTCTCTCCCCGCCTGTCGCCACCGCCGGAGTTCGCGGCCAAGCGGCTCAAACAGCTCAGTCATCTCGGCAATGAGAGCACAAATGCACCGCTCGCCGGCCAGTTAAAAGCCAGCCGAAAGGTGCTCACACCAGCCAGTCGTCTCATGCTGCGATTACAGTGAGTCATCTCGTGACTCGCCTCTGGAGGCAGAACAGAGCGACCCTCCAGGTGAACTGATGACGTATTTTCACCGGCGGAGGGTCCACAGGAGTGGACTCTGGACCAGGGAAGTAACTTGTTTTGTCTCTGTGCGGACGGCCTGATTAGGGACCGTCGCCATTGCAGGGTCTCGGCTGGGTCACAAGTGACGGCAGGTCCGTTAGAGCCTCCTCTCCGCAGACCAAACAGCGGCGACGCGGGGCGCCGTTAGCGCCGTCCGTCCGTCCGCCCTGTCGCCCGTTTATGCAATCCGTGCAGCTCGTCAGCAGCGTCCGTCCGTGGCGGCGCCGTGCTGACGCTGCCCGGCGCCCGACCCCACTGTGCGTGACCGTTTTTACACGGGCTGGTGTCGGGGGTCCGCCTCGGGCCCAGTCGTGGCGCCAACTCGCGTGTCACTGTGCGTTTTTCCCCGGGCATGGGTTATGACCCCTGAGTCAACCGCCGTCCATCAGGCAAAAGAATATCTGCTTTCCAACTGTTTGAAGTCATTCATTTCCAGTTACCGTAACCCAGGCTATCGGACTGCATTTTTGCGGTCTTTTGCTCTTTTCCTGCAAAACTAGTATGTCTACTTGTCGCGCCTTTCAGGGTGAGTGCCGAGTTGCTGATTAGCGTTTGACATTTTCATACGATTTACCCAACGCCGCCAAGTCAGCCCACCGATTTGCTTCGATCGGCCCACGTCGCGATGTTCGACAGCTCGGCTCGATTTAGTGTCTGCTGAGCGAGCCGCTCATTTGTCTCTCAGCAGGCCCGAATCGGCGCCTTTCAGAGCTCATTTATCGGCCGTGCGGAGGGGCTGGCCCGACCGCCTCCACTGCCATGCACAGCTCAGCTGCTGTTGTTTGTAATCGGTAATCACTCCATAGCGAACTCCCACGGTGTACGACTCCACCTATCTGTCGCTCTGTCCTTCGGTGCTGTCTCCTCTGCTCTTCCCAATCCTCTGAAGGACGGCGCCTCCTCGGCAGGGCTGTCGCAGCCTCCCTGTCCGTCTTCTTCGGGCCGTGACGGGCGGCCAGTCACGTGACGCCAAGCCGCCACGGCCGTTACGGGGCGCCGCGGGGCCGGTCTGCCGTCATGCTGGCTGCAGACGGTGCCAGTTCGGGGAACCGGTGCGCGAACGTTTGTTTGGTATTCTTTCTGGTCATCTGGGCACGACGCGTCCGTACCCACACCAATGACAGTGTCCGGTTACAGTGAGCTGAGCTGCGACGCAGAGAGCTGCGAAAGGTTGGCGAATGAGACGGGTAGAACGGACAGACGGGGAGACTGGGGCGGAGGCGGGCCTAGCTGCGGCAGTGCGGAGGGATCGTTGCAATGTTGCAGTGGCGGCGCCGGAAGCCCTAGTCGCGTGCCGGTTCATACCGCTCGTGCTGCCGCGAGCCATGCGGCTCCTGCCGCGGCGGCCGCCACTGGCACGAGTCCCCAGGAGCGCGAGGTATGCGCGACGCGGTGCGGCCGTTGCCAGCTCAGAGCCACCCTCTTGGCAACAGCGGCCGTGCGGCGACCACGCCGTTCCGGCCTGCGGCGCCGTTCTCGGGAACGGCAACGCTCCGAGCGCCCCCGGCACGGCTAATAGCGCGAAACGGAAACCCCCAGCCGACGCCGGCGCCGACGGCCAGCGCTGATGGGCCGCCGCTCACTCATATTGCCCTACAATGAAAATAAGCGCGCGCGCCGCGGCGCCGCGACCCCGCTGCCGTCTTTGATTAGGTGCTTGCAGCAACAGCAAACAGAGAACAGAGAACGAGCAAACAGGCCGCTCGAGAAGCGCCGCACAGTGCCGACGGGCCCAGTATAAACAGTCGCGCCGGCTCGGCCGCCGATAGTCGGGATAACGTTTCAAATGTGGCCGGTATCTCTGCGCGGTCTTCCCTCGAAAATACGACGCCGCTGGTCCGCTCGCTGCGGCGTCTGTTGCATTGATAAACCACGCTGCAATGATCACTGGTCGGCGTAACGGTTGGTCGGCATGTGGACAGAGCTAGACTGGCTGCCGCCTTCATAGCGCGGCAGGGCTTCGGGTGCAAGAGATGCAGTCTCTAGACTGGAGCTGAGACACTGACCACCCTCGTAGCTGCGTCGGGTCCGTGTCCAGACGCAAAAAGAAGTGGGATTAGCCAATACCTCCGACCGCCATGAGAGCGTTAAATGCAGCGCGTGGGGCCTTGGAGACCCTCCAAAGCCTCCGTGCGGTGCACCTCAACACACCACGACTCGAGTGCGGCGCGGCAAGTCACAGTGTCACTGCTATCCGATGACCGACAACTGCTGGGTGCCACCACCGAGGCGCCTCCATCGCCCCGAGAGGCCAGCCAGGACTACTGTCGGGCCTCTGCTGACGGCGGCAGCAGGGACGGTGTTAAATGACTCGTCTGTTGCGACTAGACGGGTTGACACCACGGGCGGTGGCGTGCGATGTTCGCGGCGGACGCGGCGCTACCTCCCCAGTGGTCACGCATCAGTACGGGGGCGGCGCCGCCGGAACGGGCGTCAGGAGCTATCGCTCAGCGCCGAGGGCTGTCGGGTGGGACGCCTGCAGCTTGGTCCACGGGTGGCAAAGATAGCGCGCACTGCAGACATGAGGACAGGTGACAGAACAGAAAGTAAACTCCCTCCGGGAATCGGCAGCTGTGGCACGACGAGCGTCGTAGCCAGGGACTTCCCGCCAGCGTGTACGGTCCAGTGGCTGTTTCACTGCTGGAATTTACGCCCATTCACTTATTTCATATTCAGACGTTGATGTGATACTGCAGGAGCTGGCGGCGTATCTGGGTGAAACGACGCTACCCTCGCCTTTTTGGCCTGATTGACGAAGCGTCTGCGCAACATCCCCTCAGAAGGGCGGCTGAGGCCGGTCTGGGGCGGTGCCGGGCTGCACTTGGGCGCGCTGTTTTTGGTCGTCCTGGGCGCCGCGGAGGTGTCAAACGATGGGCGCGGTGTCGAGGCGGTGTCGGGCGGTACCGGACAGTGTCACGGTGTCGGAAGGTGTTCCGCGAGGCTGGGAGGAGGTGCGCGCCGTCGGGCCGCACGAGGCGGCGCGGGTGTCGCAGTCGTCTCGGGGCGGCGCTGCGCAGTGACGGCGGTGTCGGGCGGAGCAGCGCACCTGGCAGACCAGCCTGTCAGGTGCAGCGTGTAACCGACACCGCGCTGCTTGACCATGCGCAACACTTCTTGGAAGGAGTAGGTTCGGGGCGGCGGCTGATGGGCCGCCGCTGTCAGTCGCCGGTAACAGATGACCACTGTCGCCTCTGAGGTCGGCAGACTCGTTTTCTGCGACCTGGAAACGGGACGGTGTCTGACACCTGGCCTGTCCCTCCGACCAGTGACCGGTCGCAACTGCGCTGTGCAGTGTTCAGCCTCGGAAAAGCCGACCTCGGGGGGCCACTAACAGCTTCAGCAATGCGGCGGTAGAGTCCCGGGAACATTGAGATAGGCTGTTCTTTCCCCCTCCACAGTTCCATGAATACTACCAGACACATTATTCAGCCCCAATCAGCCAGCTCGCCGCACGGTGGTGAAGCAGCTTGCTTAGCATCTCATTATTACCTATTCTGTCATTGGTATGACGACGGCACCTTCCAGGCGGTTTAAACACATCACTCTTAGTCGACTTAACGGAGAGGCTTGACCGAGCTCATGGCTAATGAACCATAAAGCCGATTCGAAAGACGAGTTTATGCAACTCCCAGCGATGACTGGCAGAGAGACGGTATGGGTGTTGTATACGCCGCGGACTTCGAAAGCCACGTGTTGTATACGGCGATTTGAATAAATTGCCCATTAGCAGCTTCGTAGAACACTTGAACAAGGCTTAACGATGTAAACATCGAAATGTTATTAAGGATGTCGTCGAAAATCACCAATCGAGCGAAGATATGGCCAGTCTTTACTTGGATCGATGTCAAGGATGCAAAGAGCGCACCACTGAGCTGTCTGATATCAGTGGAACGGTCTGAGAGCTATGCACGGGAACCCGGCTAACAAATGCTAATCTGCCCTATCGCCACAATCAGCGTGTATAAACGAATTAATAACTGCAGCGCTGGCCTGCTGAGAGCTCCACGAGCGGCGTTGCCCATGACGTAATGGTAGCCTCCCCGCGGTCAACATGCTCAACAAAGCCCGTTTGTAATCCCCAGTTTGAATGAAGCTCAGTGGTCATTTGCCAGATCTGTTCAAATTCCGTCGACCAGTCTCGCGGGTCGAGGCTCTCCCGTTTTCAGTGGCCGGACTGCCGGGCTGCCCGCACTGGGCTGTCCGCGGTCGCCGTCCGCGCTGACGGTTTGGGAGCGCGCCACACCGGCACCACCGACCGGAAGATCCTGTCCAACCCGTTTTGGCGTGCCCACATCCGGCGCCGCCGTGGTGCACGGTGAGCTCGGCTGGCGCGCGCCATCACCTGACGACGTCACCGTGCACGAGCGGGGGGTGACGTCACGGCGGCGGCGCGCGCCCGCCCGGTGACCGCCCCGCGCGGGGTGCGGCGGCGGCGGCGGCGGCGGCGGCGGCGCCGGCCGGGCGGCGCGCCGGGGCGGGGTGCGCCGCCGGCACCCGGGCACGCCCGCCACCGCAGTCCGGTCCACCCTCTACTCTGGTCCGTCCGCCACCCAGGGCGATCACCCGAGCGAAGAGGCCAACCCCGCAAACACCCACGACCGCTTCTAAAAACTCCGCGCCCCGTGATGACGCCAATCGGTTGAGTTACTACGGCTTCACCGGTTTCGCCAATTTTCTCTGTCGTATTGGTGATTTTTGTTCTGGAAACGGGATGTGGTGACTGACCGCCGACCAGTAGACGGATCTGTCCCGTTGAAGTCACCGCACGTCCTGTATTACATGTGATCTCTAGTTAGAAAGAATGGCCAGCGAGCTTGGTGAGGGATCCGCTATATCCTAGAGCTACAACTTAGCGGTAGCCAGTCTCCACTGATGCCACGAGACTGTGCCACTACCCGATGCCGTGAGGGCAGCTTTGGCGCTGCTGCGGCGATCTATCTATCGTCAGCAGCCCCGATTATCGGCGGTGGGGTTGGCGATATACCTACTTTGGCCGCCTCGAGCGCTCTCTACTGAATTACGGTCATCGTTTGAAGCCGCTATCGTTCCAAAAATCCCTTTCACCTCACTGCGAGCCGATTGATTGCATCAAATCAGCTATCTAGATCTTGTGCGGCACGTTATCATCAAGGATGATAGCGGCAGCACGGAAGCGCTTTTCGCAGAATCTCCGGAAAGGATATTGAGCCAGCGGCCAGAACAGAAGCTTTGACTGAAAACTATTTAGCAAATTTGTCTCTTATCCCGCTTAGCGGTCACGCTCGCAGGACCGCCTCTTCCGACCTCGTTGATCGCGGATCAGCTGGCAGCGCAGCTACCTCGTGAAAGGCGCCGCGCCAATTTTAGCACGAGCGCGCCGGATTTCTTGGCGGCTGGAAATTCCAGGCGGTGTCGGTGTAGGGCCAGCGGCGCAGCGCGGCCAGCACCGTCCTACGGCTCCACGTAAATCCGAGCGGCAGCCAGTGGCTGCTGACCTGCACGTTGGTGGCCTCTGGAGGCAGGAGCATCCGGCATTGCAGCACCGAATGTGTCGAAAGTCACCATTTCTCTGCACGAAATGGATAGCCCTCAGTCATTTTTCACAGAGCCTGGACAAAACAAAACAGATAACAACCTAAAAATGTATTAACAACGTGCACTGTTTCAAAAATGACAAACTGCCACACGATTCAGCTGATGCAAGACTCCATTATTTCGGTCTGGCACGTGCCGGGCTTCCCTGACCCTCCCTCCCGCAGGGGGAAGAGAGCACACAATATCCGAGTAACGGGCGGGGCTGTGGCACGTCGTGTGGGCCGCGTCACTGACGGAGACACCGCCCGGACAATGGAGATTGTATCTGTCTCGATGAAGACGTCAGAATGGGGGCGGTCCGACAGTCGGGACGGCCGGCGTCAGCGGCGGACCGATGGGCGCCGCTTCACGTGGGGTCGGCCACTCACGGCAGTGACGCCCGCTGCGCCCCCGGACACGGCCTCCGAGACCTGAGCGGGCCAGAGCGGGCCGCTTTATTGGCGCTGTCCCGACTCCATCACCAGCGGCTGGCTGCAGGAATGCGATGGGTATCGAGGACAGCATGATGTGCGCCATGCGGGCACCATCGACAGCATCATAGGCCTTCAATCACCGCGTGATGTCACCGCCAGCCCCGCAGGACCTCCCGCACCTCTGAGGTACCAGAAGACTTCCCAGCCACCTCGCGGGCCCGTCGAAGACCTCCCAGTGAGCAGAGGTCCCAAAAGACTTCGCAGACACCCTGTACGCCTTGTAAGAGCCACTCGTGCTGCAGAGGTCCCGGAGGTCGTTATCCGGCAGTTCATGACTTCCAAGGACTTCCCAGTACCCCCAGGTCCTGGACGAAAATATCGAAACCTCATGTGCGCCTCCAAATATCCAAGGCATCAATCGTCCAATAGAATCAGATCTGCACGCAGCGAGCCTCCCAGGCTCTCTGGCGGGCCCCTCGCGATGGCCGGGGTATCTCACGTCCACGGCAGCCGAGCATCTCCCGGCGGGTCTGGCCGGCCGTCTCGGAATGCGGCGCCGTGTCTGGAGGCGCCGACGTGCCGCGCCGCGTGGTCTTCATCAATGGGGCCTGCTGATCGGATCTGCGCTCCGTGCCGCGCCGCTCGGCAGAGGTGGCGTGTCGGACGGGCCTCGGCCGGCACAAAGCGAGCCGGCTGCTGACGGCGGATCGGCTCAGCATCGCTCAGCAGTCGTCAGCGCGGGCCGATCAGTGACGAGGGGCCAGCCAGGGTGCCGACCGTCTGATAAAGACAGGGTGATTTTGTGAGAAATCGTTACATGGCTGTTTTGCCATGTATAAATTAGAGGTTTTGTCGAGGCCCCTCATCTTACTGAATTCGGTGGTTATGATATAAGCTCATTAATCACTCTCGAGTCTTGTGTTCAGCTTGGCACACCGACATTTTCTTGTTGCATAATCTGCCAGAGAATCTGTGAACGTCGAGGTTATTATACCACAACGGCTGATTTTTATTTTCTGAGAACTACTTGAGAAGCGCATTCTTTAAAATGAATCACCTGAAGCGAATGTTGCGCCACGACTGGGCGATATGATCTCTCATCAGCGTGTCATGAGACGGTGCTGAGTCGGCTAAGCCGTGTTTCGGTGACAGGAGACACTGACCCAGACCGTACCTACCGCCGGAGAGAGGGAGAGAGGAGGCGGCCGCGTCTGGTCAGCGCGGGGGGCGGGGAGGGCCCGCCGCCCGGGCGCCGGCTTTCACTGACCTGTCGACCGACCTCCGGGCCCGCCGACGCCGAGCGTCGCGCGGCGCCGTCGCGTCGCGCCGCCTCGCCATTTTTGCCGACGCTCTGGAGGGCGCTCGGAGGCGGCGAGGCGTTGGCGCGTTTTTGCGCGCGCCGAAGTGGGACACCACTGACAAAGGCGCAGGTTGGTGGTGCCGCACCTTGCACTCCATGCACCCCCTCCCCCCCGGGCAGAGGTCACCCCGGACCGGGCGGAAGAGCGGGTCCGTCGCACCCATCCGCTCCGGCCAGCGTCGATCACGCCTCCAGCGTCGGACAGTGTTCTGGTTCACCCCGGAAGCTCTCACCGCACCTGATATTTCACCCCGACGCAGGGTGAGTCAGCTCGGCAGCTCACTTTTGGGGGCCACAGCAGGTGTCAGTGTTGCCAGCTGGTCACACTCGCTGCCGCGTTGGTGGGTGTTTGACTGTTCGGCGGCTTCAGAGTCGTGTCGGCTCCAGTGTCACAGACCACCGTCTCTGGTGTCATATCGCGTCACCAACCCGGACCGTTCTCGGGTGTCGGTGAGCCGAGGCGGCGTCGCCACCGCCGACCGAGCATCGCAACACAGACCAGGGGCGGAAATCCATCATCGGGCGTCAGTCATCAATCCAGTTTTTACGGCGCCCTTCCTGGTGGCCGCTGACACAGCAGCGGCACGGTCTCCGACGGTCCCAGGACCCGCCGATGTGGCCCCAGCCGCGTCCGGAGCTGACGGAAGAGCGCTCCGAGTTGGCGCGGAAGCCGCCTCCGTCGGCGGCGCCTTTCCGCGCCGGCGGGCACGCTTGGCGCGCTGCCGGGGGACCAGGGTTGACGGTCGCGAGATGGGACTGTCGGAGATGGGCGGAGCGCCCGCCGCCGCTCACCGCCCGCTGCGAGCCCAACGTGGGCCGCCCAGATGATTGCACTGCAGACAGTCTAATAATGCAACAGCTCACGTGGGCGCGGTGACGAGTGTCGCGTTCCGAGGGACGCGTCGCCGGCGCCGCCCACCGCTCACGCGGCACGAGGCGCCGGCGGACCATCGTCGCCGGCGCCGTAGACGGTCGTCGTCGCTCGTCGCCACCAACGACCTTGGCGACTGGCCAGCGCGCGCGCGACGCCCGAAATAGCGCGCGGACGGCGGCCGTCGGCGCTCCGAGGGGCACCACGGAGACAGTCGGTCCTGTGTCACCTCGGGCAGTCAGGTCGGGTCGCCGGCAGGCGGCAGCACCAGCCGGGTGCGCCGGACTCAAAACGACCTCCAAACGCATACCGTACGATACATGCAGGAAGCAACAACTCTCGATTCTAGATTGCTCTTACTATTTTTATATTATGTGGGCTATTTAGGTACAAAAAGTTTAATTGTTTTCATGAGAAGTGGCGCTGAAATATCAAAAATTCAGCCCTGCATGAGGCGCGATGACGCTAGAATCGTTGGTTCATAATCATCTCAGCCCAGAGCGTATTCCATTCATTCTCGATACCGCGAGCTGAGCCGGGCACTGAGCCCGCTCCGGCACCGGAGACGGTGCCTCCGGGTTCACCTCCGGGCGGCGGCTCCGGCTCGTCAGCCCAATGTCGGCTATCTTTGAATGAAACCCTCGACGAGTGCGTGTCCCGCCTTAGTTTTGCTCATGATGAGGAAATAGCCTCCTTCGTCTGTCTGATTACAGAGATGGTTTTAATCTACCAAACCGAAAACAATGCCTGGCGGGCGGCCGCCGCTTGCGGGTACGTGGGTACGTGGCCTCATCCGACAAACGCTATCTGATGACGGGGTTAATAAGAAGCTGTCTCTACCCTTGCGAGTGGGCTTGTAAAATACGGTACGACGTTGCGATTACAGCATTAGTGTGATTATGTTGTTCACCGGCCCAGTTATGAGCCGGTAACACGACTTACGTCAAAAATGCCGCCAAACGCCCGGCATACGTATTCAGATTATCTTTCTGGCTGCCGGCCAGGCCGAGTCAGTTTCCAGGCATGTATGTGGGCTATGAGCATCTGAACGGGTATTTCCTGAAGCCGTTTATTTCCAGCATGTCGTGATAATTGGACAATGAGCGGCGCGCTGCCGACATGCAATCCGACAGAGCCCGAGGAGCCGGCGGCCGCCGTTCGTGTGCCGGCGCCGTTTGGCGGCCGCCGCCGAGGAAGGCGGTCCTCGCGCTCCAGAGTTCCTTACCGCCCAGGAAGACGCACGTTCCCCCGCCGTCAACGAAGCCTGGCGGTCCGAAAGTGCTGAGTCCCCGTCGCCAAGGAACTGGACGACGGATCGCGTGAATCGGACATGTCGCCAGAGTCCGGATCCGGCTCCGGCTGCGGCGCCCGCGGCGCTCCGGCCTGCGCTGCCCGGTGACTGACACAACTGGATCGCTGAATCGCATTTGCACCCTAAACGGCGCATATCAGCGGGCCGAGGCCGGAGCGGAGCGCCTGCTCGTGAGGTCCGTGTCGGTGCCTGGGAGCGGACCCGGTGTGTCGACACATGGCCATCGGTAACGGGCCGGCACGTGACGGTCGCTGACGGCTCGTGATGTGACAGACCGGCTCCTCTCGACGTGCCCAGCTCTCCGTCGGCCCCCGGCTCAAACCGCTCGCGAGGACGCCACGCGCCGGTCTCCCGTATCATCACTCCTCTGTCGAATACGCATCGGTAGATCTGGCCAATAAAACATGAGGCCTGTCAATAAAACGCGAAATCTGGGCAGTAAAACGGAGCGAGGCGGGCAGTCGCCACGAGTGTGACCGGCTCTCCGTGAGGAAATGTCCGCTCTCCCGGCTGACCTCGCCCTGGACGGTGCCGCCGGGGCCGAGAGGGGGACCGACCACGGCCGTGGCCGGCGCTGATCGGTTCTCAGAGCGGCTCGGGTGCCTCTCGGCGCCCCTGGCGGGCCCTCTCGTGCTCTCAGTGCCGCGCCGAGCGTGCCCGTCGGCCGGGCTCGGCGCCAGTCTGTCCCGCCACGGCGGCGGCGCGCCCGACGGCCGATCGTGCCGCGCGCCGCCCGACTGCCCCGCCGGCTCATTGATGGTGACAGCGACGGCCGGTTCCGACGGTGACCGCCGGAGCGCCGCGTCTGCCGAGAACGTGCGAACGGCTCGCCGAGTGAGCGCGCTGAATGGCGGCGGCGCTGTCGCATTCGCATGCAAATGCCTCTGTGCCGCGCGGACAATGCAGAGGGGTGCGGCCGGGCCGGGCGGCGCCCGACGGAGCGACGGCTAGCTTCCGGCGGGCACGGCTGCCCTCGGTGCACGGCGGCCGGTTGTGCCCGCGCCCTGTCCGGCCGGAGCGGGAGCAGGTCGGCCGGCAGTCGCAGCACGTGCCGCGAGGCGGCGGCGGGGGACGCCGATCCGGCGCCCCACAGGTGCGCCGGCCGGGTGTGGCGGCGGCAGCGGCACGACGGCGGAATAGCTGAGTGACGCCGTGATCGCCACGTCACTGACGTCAGCCCGTCGCGTCAGCTCGTCACGTCATGAGACCAGTACATGATGGCCAAGCCCGGGACATCGTCTCTGCCGATGGGCTCTGGAGGCAGCGGCGGGGGCGGACAGCGGCATGTGCTTTGGTCCAGTCAGCAGCCAACCCCAACAGGTCCCAGACGACGCTCAGACAACAGCATCATCGGGAGACCAGCCAGATTGGCGAGTCCCTCGTCTGGGTTATCTCGTAACCAGCTTCCGATCTCAGTGATTCAACAACGACAAACTCTGCGTATTGTTCATGATGCCCGACCTCCACGGATTTACGTCAGCGAAACACAGGCAGGTGTTTTGATAAGCACGTTCCCATCCGGCGTGCTGACCGGCGGTAAACAGGGAGGGCACTATTCACAACCAATCACACCCACAGAAGAGCCCCTCTCTCGACCCCCTGCTCTCTCAACTGCCTCAGCGCGACGCGCAGTACTGCGTAGCATGCTCGATTCGTTTATGATGCTGACAGGGACACGCGTCCATCTATAATACTACGAACGCGACACCCTGAGCCGCGCGTACCGCCTCTGGTTTTCGCCCGATATGGCGCGCGCCCGGCCGCGCTGTCGCAGCCAAGGGATAGCGGCCATTTATAAACGGGGCGGCGGCAGCGGTCCGCCCTGCTCGCTGAAGGTGGTTACGGAACCAGCGCGGGGCCGGCCCTGGTCCAGCGGATCCAGCCCCTCGGCCCTGGCCCACTGGCGCCTTGCCCCCGGCGTCGCCAGTGGTCACAAGACCGGCCGGGTGGTCCGCAGAGCTGCCAGACGAGCTACCGATGCAGCCAGGTGAGCTGGCAGGTCGCACCGTGTCACGTGAGTGGTGCGGGCACGGTGTCGCGGCGGCGGTCTTTTCTCGTCGCTGGCGCCGCTCCGGCGGGATGATCACTCCGATCGGCACCGCTGCGGGCCATCGAAGGTCATCGGGCAGACTGACCGCGCGCCGGTGCCAAATTACAATCACCTGACATGTCGGTCTGTGGCTGAAATATACACCTAACGGCCATATATCGTCCCGGCGTCCACCCATCCCCGTCCCGGGGCCATGTCATCACCACACTCGGTGCCCAAAAAGGGGCGGCGCGGCACCACGCCACCGCTGTCCACTAATGCGCCGCCAAGGCTGACGGCGCTCCACGACCGGGCCGTCTCGCCAGCACCTGATGCAACTCCGAGACACGGGCCGTGAGGATGGAGCGTGGCGGTTCCGTCTCCGGCGGCCCGGCGAGTCGCGTGGGAGGGCACAGGTGTGCCGGCCGCCCCCCGAGCTGCCGGGACGGCTGCCCGGCGCCGCCGGTGACGCCAGCGGAGGGGTCATTGTCGGGCACGTGTCCAGATACACGTGCTCGGCTGACGCCACGCCCCCACACAGAGACTCGCCGAAGCGTCGGGGTTTGTCTTCAGTTATGAGATCCCATCACTCGGCCGTGCCGTATTCTCAGCCTCTCGCTCGTCCAATCCTACAGCCGCCCGCTCGCTCGCTCTCTAGCTCGCTCGGTCGTTCAGTTCGGACTCGGTCCGGCAGCGCGGCGCCGTGGTCGCCGCCTCGGTCCGGCGCCGCCCGCGGTGTCGGGTTCCCGCGCCGTGTCAGCGCGCCCTGCAGCTCACGGGCTGCTGAGAGAGCTGACAGCTATACGCTGGAGAGCTCCGCTGGGAACGGCAGACCGCCGGCTCAACCGTGGGAGCAGATGGGAGCTGTCAACCAGAACCGGCTGGTGGATTCGTCAGGAGAAATAGACACGGCGACCGGCTAGACTGTTGATAAGAGGAGCAAATACGAACGTTTATCAAAGAAAAGATTCGTAGCTTAGTTGCAGTCGCTCAAGTCATCAGATTCAAACAGCTTTGAACCACAAAAAGGAATTGTTTGGTCAGTTAATTCAATGTTTCATCCTACATCTTGATGAACTTCCTCTCTCTTTGAGCTGAGCTTCCATTCATCTCCTCCCCGTGTCGGTCATTGCGCCCTGACCTCTGGGGCCCCTCTGTGTGTTGCCGCCCTTCCGGCCACCCGGCTGGGCTCGGCGCCAGGGTCCGCCGTTCACCGACAGCGCGCCGTGGCCTCCCGACTGAGTTGTGGCCGACGGAAGGGGCGGGCGAGCACCTCCCACTGTGAGGTCAGCGTCGGCGACCCGGCGCTCCCTCCCACTGCCGTCGCCGCCGCCGCCGCCCCGGAAGTTCTGCTCTGGGCGGCCAGCTTTTGGCGTCTCCGCACGGCGTTGGGCGGTCCTAGACAGCTCTGGGCGGTGTTGGACAGCTCTGAACGGCGCTGGGCGGTTCTGTACGGCTCTGGACAGCTTTCGGCGGCGCTGGGCGGCTACGGGCGGTGTTGGGCGGTGCTGGGCGGCGCGGGCAGGTATCGGTGTTGATATGCGCGGCCCGTGCCGCTGGTGTCGGGCGAGCACGAGGTTATGTTGCCGGCCGCCGCCCGTTCTGCCAGTCACGCTGCCCGCGCCGGTCGTCCGGGGTCGGTCTGTCGGCACCGGTGTGTGTAGTACCCCTGGTATCTAGAGGTGGGTGAAGCGTCCCTACCACGCCCTTCGCACTACCAGGTGTCGTCGGAGGGGTCCGCACGCCATAATTAGTAGTCCCATTCACCCCAGCACAGATGTAACCGTAAGTGGTCTGAACGATATCTAGCCTCCTGTTTACCGCGCTTTGCAGGTGTGTCTGGCGCATGATACCGTCCGGGTTGGTCGGTAACTAGGGGAGGAAGTCGGAGCGGGACTGGGCGGGACGGGGGCGGCCGGATGACAGCTCCGTCCGGCGGCGGTTCAGATCGGCCGACAGCTGACAGAGCGCAGGTCTGCGTCACGTCACCACCGCACGCACTCGCCGCTCGTCACAGTCGGCCTGCAGAGTGACGCCGCGTCCGTGACGCATCATTACCCCGCGTGACAGCTGCAGTGGACGCGACGCTGATTGGTATCGACCAGAGTGACACTAACCGTCAGCGCGAGCACGAGTTGACACCGTGCGGTTAATCATTTGACCGATCATCCATTTACCAGCACAGACGTCAATCTGCCCGACACTTTTGAATGCACACGTCATGTTTAAGTCAGCGTTTCGTATTTCAAACTGTGTATCCAGATAAGGGTTTAAATATTTGACAGGTTGTATATTCATATGTCGCTGATATTTTACTCAGACGAGACAGTTCCGGGGATATCATTCAGCACTTGTCACGAGTTCTTTTCGCTTGGATGAGGAATGACGCCGTTTCTGGCGGCCTCACACAGACCTCACAAAATACCGGTGGGATGAGCATCTAGACACAAAGCTGTTCTTTTTAGGCAGTCCGATCCTCGAAGGAATGAATGAACCAATGAACCGAATTATTCCTGAAATTTATTGTCGAAAACCAATGAAACAAAAATAAATATCTGAATTAATGGACAATAACACGTAACAGCATTTCGGTAAGAAAGAAATATTCCCCCACTGTGTCCATGGTGCGATTGATTAGTTAGTTTAAATATTTTTGCCGCTTATTTTAGAAACATTCAGACAAACAGCACGGACATATCGTTAACTGTACTTATAGTAAACTACACCTTGCGGTGTCCCCGTCATCCTGCCATCCATCTCCGAGGCAGACGGTGCACGCTGCCAATGAATGACACGACCCAACCGCCATGGCCGACTCGGTGCTTCGAGAAACTTAGGAGACATGTCTTGGCTAGTCGCCGTGGCACCTCTGAGAGCATTAGCGACCGCTGTAGTGGCATCTCATTGCCTTCGCCTGCAAAGTGAATTTGCAATCACGATCGGCTCATTATACTGTGGCGCCGTGACACGTCGGCCGGTCAAAGTCATCGGGCCTGATCTGCGCCCCGCTGCCGGCGGCTAGTCTCCTGACCACAGAGGGGGGAGGGGAGGGGTTTGTAAATACCTACATATCCAGCCACCAAGCCGCTGGGGTCGCTTGGGCGATGTGTCGCTGCGCTCGCGCGCCTTCTGTCCCCGCGCGCCGCGCCTTCTGTCCCCGCGCGCCGCGCCGCCGCGCACTGCGGCACTGCGGCACAGCCTATCCGGCGGCCGGCAGGCGGCGGCCGGCGCGGCGCGGCGCGCGACCGTGCGTGGGAAGCACTGACGTCATGACAGACCCGTGTCACCAGTTAGCACCGCCCGCGCGACAACACACTTGGTCAACAGAGCACGGGCGGGGCGCGGGCGGCCGGTGGCCGGCTGACACTTGGCTGTCAAATAAAAACGGTTCACGAGGTTCTTCAAACGAATCTAAAGTGCCGACCGGCTCGTTCAATAGGCCGTATAAATGAAATGCATGAATGGGCGAGGAAGTGTGCCATTTTAATCACCACGCCATGCGGTGCGTAAATCACCCATGCTCATTGTTATGTTATATCAGTGCTAAAAGTGTCATTAAGGCGCCGACTGGGTGGTCTAAGATTATTTATTTTTGCACTCGAAAGATTTCGGTGCAGCAACTTCCTCCATTTGGAACAAATCATGTAAGTATTGGATACATAATCGCCCCTGTCAAACAGGTTAAACTGGCAACCATGCTCTATGTCAGAGGCAGCCTCTGGCCCGGGTGACGTCAGTCAGCGGCTGAGAATAGCCAGAACCTGCCCATCGGCCGTCTAACCATATGCAGCGTCCCAGTTGCATGGTCAACATGTGCTGGCCGTTCGATTAGTATGCGACGCGCTGACATTCGGACCGCCGAGCTCGCTACATTATCCAGAACCAAGGCTCTGTGGCCGGCCCGAGCAGCTCCGACACCAGCGGCCGCCTGCAGTGCATACTTCCCGATATTTTTGGAGGTCACACGGCGGGTGCTTGCAAACCTGTTGATGTTGCTGTTCAGTGCGCTTCTGTTACATTACTTGCCAAATATCATTTCTCTTTTTATGTTTCGGTAAATCAGTTAACTACCAAACAAATATCCGATACCACCAACCACCAAGTTCATGTAGCCAGATATAAAATACGGAACCGGTAGCCATCGTCTGACATCCCTCTCCTTCTCCGTTTCAGTATGCCACTTCGGAAAGCAGACCTACGAGCTGGAGGCCATGTGGAACCCCGACCTGGGCTCGCCGTTCGGCGTCATGTACTGCGTCCAGTGCGAGTGTGTACCGGTGAGTACCTTTTGCGTCACATACTGCGTCATCATGACGTCATAGTGACGTTACGTCACGGTGCCGTGCCGCGGCTGTCACCTCCTGTCCGTAACCGCGCCGCCGTGGTCGCTGTGTCGGCCTGTTAGTGCCTGATATGCCGACCGCTTCCTTGCTATGACATGCAGGTATTGTTTTCGTATGGGCGATAGGCCTGTCGGCAAGCCGGGGCATCTGTAGGTTGTTAACATCGCGCCATCAGGGGCAGAATTAGATAGCGGGCAGGCCGGGCCTGTCCGCCGCATAGTATAACAGATGTAGATGCAACGATAGGACAGCGATGTTTTCAGATACGGTCCACCTTTTTCCTTTCACTTCCACATTTTCCTTAATAATTTTCACACCTACACGAAAACCATGCGAGGATTAATCACCGGGTGGTCATTTTTCCGCCCGGCAGGCCGGCATGGCGTGCCGTTGGGCATTTAGCTGCTAATGTGTCGCCTCGTTTGGGACGGTGAAAAAGTGTCGGGATGAGGTCCGCCCACGGCCGCCGGTCACTGCTGTCGGGTGTTGTATCGGGGCGATCTGCGGTCCCTGACAGCGGCACCTCGGCGACCGGCACCTGTCCGCACTGTCCGGTGTATCGCCCGGTGTATCGTCAAATGTATCGCCCGGCGTATCGCTCAACGTATCGTCCGCCCTCACCCGTGGTGTCCTGCAAGGGCCACGCAGAAAACGCACCTGCGCACTGCAACGCATCATTACTAGATAACTCTGATAATGTGCCCTGCGAATTTTCTGTGAAGTTCTGTGTGTTATTTTTAGGCGTTGGCAAACAGTCGGGAAAAAATATTCAGGGGACAGATGAAAAAAGCTAAGAAAGCATCGGCCACTATTGATAGTCTTCGTCTAATCTACATAGTGCCTTCTCTGATTCTGTTGAGCTCCTTCCCTGCCGGTGCGCCATAACTCTGTGGCGGTGCTTGCTGAGCCCGAATTTCGCCCCGGCGCGCCGCGGCGCCGGCTCCAAGCCGCCGCCGCTCCTTGTAGCCTTATTGACGACTGTCTGGACACATTAATAACGGGAGGAACACACTAATCGGCGCCGCTCATATGCCGGGAGCTGTGGTCGGGCTGAGCGGCCGACTGCCGGGCGCCGCCGCCCGCGCCGCCCCGTTGTTTGTGGTGGACGGGGGCGGCGTCGGACTACCGCCGGCAGGTCGAACTGATTTAGCGCGGCAGGCCCTCTGAAGCAGGTTGTGCCGCCAGCACCGGCCTCTGCCGCCGCCGGCCAAAATACCGACTCTCCTAGGCTGTTTCGAGCAGGTATTATGTAGATGAGAGCGCATTCTGCTGGCGTTTTCAACCGTAGCTTGTTTAAGCGCTCACATCAGGCTCATCAGTGAAATTAGGCCTTATCGGCTGCGTCTTGTTTCTTGATTGGGAAACGAAATATTCAAATCCAGAAGACAAAGATGCACAGATAACGTCTTTATCTTCGTTTCGTGGTGATTAGTGTTGGGTCCACTGCGTCGTAAACCTATAAATAGAGCTCGTCTACTCACTGCGAACGCATCGCATCAGTGGACCGCGATGGACAAGCCACTCCACGGATCGTCAAGCGTGGCTCAACGGCCAAACTTTGACACCTTTCAACACGCCGACCGGAAGGGCCACGACAGAGGACGCAGAGTTTGTATGTACGAGTTCGGACCCAGTGGCCGGCCGGGGCGGCGACAGTTGCGGCTAGTTTGGCCGGACGTGGGACCCTTCCGGCGACCGTCCGAGCTGAGCTTGGTCAGCTCGGGGGCTGGGGAGGCTCGGCGGCGGCCAAGTGTTATTATTATGCAGGCGCGGTGTGCCATTGACGGCCACGGCGGCAGACCGGCCTCGTCCAGGGTCCGGTTGGCGCCGCTCGCCGGACCCGCCCATTTCCGCCCCCCCCCAGACGAGAGAGGGGGGGGGTAAATCACCGCTCCTAGGTGGCGGAGGGAAGGCAAACGTATCATTATGCTTCGGCTTAAAACCATATGGCTTAGAACGAAGTGCCTCCTGAAAGCCACTATTACGATGCTTATCGCCCAGCCGCCGCCGCTTAACTGAGTATTTACACTTGCAACTTAAGCTTCAACTTGACCTTTATTTTTGCAAGCCTACCGCTCACTTGCTGGGTAGCGCTGGGCGGACTATGAGCCGGCGGCCTCCAGAGCGGTCTAGCCTCTGCACCCAGTTCCTTTGTGTCGCTCCTTCATGGCATAAATCAGCGTTTCGCGGCGGCGCGCGGCGCGCTGCTTTCATCGTATGTGTTGGAGCGGTGAGGACGGCGCGCTGCACCGGCAGTCGACCGTGCCTGCCAGCTCGTCAGCCAAGCACGAGAACGGCGCGCCGCAGACATTCCCGGCGCGGCTGGCACCGGCGCCGATCGCGCCCCGTGACCTGACCGTCCCGGTGACCCTGACCGGCCGCCAGCGCCTGGACCGCGCTACTCCGGGGCTGGGTGGTGACCCGAGTGCGCTCGGAGCTGGACGTCCATGGGCAGGAAGAGATCAGCGGGTTTAGGGAAGCCCCTGGGAAGGCCCAGAACGAGTTATGCAACGTGACACCCCAGCGGGCACAGTCGGCTTAACGATGACGGGGCTGCCCTGCCTTCCCATTGTAAGCTCCGAGACGACGGCGACTACGTTCGCAAGTATCGTTCAGAGCATCGCCACCGCCATCGTTTCACTAACGGAATGGACTGCAAACCAGGCGGCTCTTCTCCGTGCTCTGTGTTCTGCTGAACATGACATACAGCGCCACTGATGGCAGTGGTCGGCGGTCTCCGCAGTCTCCGCGGTCACTGCCCGCCGGTCCGACCGGGGCGGCACGCGCCACCGCCGGCGCCGCTGCAGCGCGGCCTTCAGCGAGCCTTTCGCGTCATGTTTCAGCGCCGACCAGCCCGTTCCAGGTAGCGCCGAGCGTCCCGTGAGGGTCGGGTGGCCGCCACGGCCGACACCTGCGCGGCCGTGCCGCGGGGCAGCCCGGCGGCGCTCCGTGCTGCGGGCCTACCCCCGCCCGTTGACCCGCGCTCACCGGTTGCCAACTATGCGGACGGCAGCGGCGCAGAGCCGCGCGCCGCGCTGCCAACCTCCGTGCCGTGCAGTCACCGACAGCGGAATGCTTTTACGCGGCCGCGGCGGGGTGCCAGCTGTGTACCGTGCCATTGCGCCGAGCGGCGGGCTGGATCCGTCGCCCTGGGGTGCCACGTCCGGAGGTCAATACGGCCGTTATCGCGGCGGCAGTGCACTGCAGTGCCAACAGTCGCCTGGTTGCACCAAGGACGAACTCAAGGTTTCACACACATGCAGCCTGACGATCATTGGACAATGCGTTCTTAAGCATACGGCTTATACTTTATGGCCGATTGTTTTGCCAACGACGTCATCGAAACGCCTTAGATACGGGTGTTTTCTGGTTCTTTCTGCGGTATAGCCGTGATAAGAATCCGGGTGATGCCATACCTATTCGGGGAAGTTACAATTCCATCACCTATTGCATTCGAGGAGTATATAGGCGCTGCTTGCTTGAGCAGAGCGAAAACCGCTTCATCATATTATCGTAAATTATCCGTTAATTGGTTTACATTTGCGCCACTTATGATGTCATTGTGTTGACGCTACATCGCTCGGCTCGTCGGTAATTAACCGTTACGTCGCGATCCATTTTATTATATTCATTAAATCTTTCCAAACGTGTTTCACTAATCACTTGCTCTTTCGGAGTATCTGTGCAAGGTCAGAGTAACTTTACGAGTAACTCATACGATATTCGAATACCATCATCTGCGAATGACCTCATGGAGCAGTTAAACGCGACAAGGTCGGCCGTTTTGCGCGTCAGATCCAATCGCCACGACCCGGGCGGCCCGTCAGGGCGGCGCGCTCCTCCCCGAAATCGGGGCATATCACCGGAATCGGACGTCACGGCGATCCGAGACGGCTTTTACCCGTCATCGTCGGTCTGTTGTCCTCTCGTCCTCTGGATTTAGACATCTGACTGGCCACTCTCGGGTGGGCCGGGAGGTCTGGTCGTGTCGCGCGTCCGGGCGGCGCCCTGTCGCCGTCCACCGACGGTGGCGCGGCGCGGTCGGGCCAGTGCGCGGCACTCTCCACATGGAGCGCCGCCGCCGCCGCCGCGGCCAAATTTGGTGGGCTGTTCCGACATGTGTCGACGCCCAATTATCCGGGGCGGGCCGAGGTCAGAGGCTGTCCTGCGACCGCCCACACGACCCGTGTCTCGGCACCGGGCCTCCGCGCCGTACTCGGGCACGCGCCTCAGCATACATACACAATCAGTGCCCTCTCCAGCGTCCGTACATAGTACTTAAACTCGGATCACTTCCGTGTTCAACCGACTCCAATTTGTATATTTAAAATAGTTCTGGCACCGGACTTCGAGAATTCGAGTCAGTCCAAACCAACTCAGCGCACTGGGTGCGGTCATTCACTGGGGACTTGCCTGCCCAAGGGACTCAGATCGGTGACCTCGCATGACTTGGGGGCCCCAGAAGGGACCCGCGGTGACCTGGACATCGAGAGCAGCCGGTGACGTCATCGAGGGCAATATGTGACGTCACAGTCGGCAGGTCCCGATAGCAACAGGACGTGGTCGCCGGCGGCGGCAGTTCCGCGTCGGCGGCCGCCGCCCCCGTGGGTGATAATGTATTTCTGAGTGGACGCCGCTCGCCGACACAGCGCACGCCTTTGTGAATAATGAAAAGCACAAAGGTAATATGAATTAAAGAGTGATGTTATCTATTGAAATGAGGCGCCGGGGGAGGGAGGGTCCGGGCCGCCCCCGGAATGTAGAGTAGCCGCCGCGGCGGCGGCCAGTCGCGCCGGTCGGCCGCCTCCTCTGACCCGTGATAAATGACCCGTGACATGGAGAGCGGCCGACGCGTCGGACACCGTCTTCCCGGAACACCGGTCCGGCGCGCGCACTGCGGCACGCACAGCGCCGAGCAGCGCACGTCTCGGGAGTCCGGAGCGGCGCTGGCCGACCGCCTGTCGAGATGCAGCTCGCTGACGGCGCGCGCTGCGACCTTGGCAGCCAGCCCACGGCCGTTTAATTCTAATGGCTCGCAGAGCGCGATTAAGGCAGCAATGTTTAGCAGCCGGCCGGCCTCCTGTTTATTACGCTCTTACCGCCGACGCTTCCATAAACGCCAATTGGAATTTTCAACAGAACACGATGTGGCTGCCGGGACGAGTCGGACGTCTCGGGGCCCGGCTGGGGGCGGCGGTCCGTCCGTCCGACCGTCCTGTACGGGACGGCCGAGCTCTGACGGCCGCGTGCCAGCCGGGAGGCGCCGCCGAGACGACAGCCAGTGACATTAGCTCCGGCCGGCGACGGCCGATCGCTGCTGCGAAAATACACCGGCTATTTTGGCAGAGCGATTCCGACCTCCGAGGCGCTGATGGAAGCTATCGGTGCTGATCGGCGCGCGCTGGCCTCCGCGCTGGCTGGGTGCGCTGGCCAGGGCCAGCAGACTCGCTGGTCCTCGCCAACCAAAAGCAAGGCAACGGTACAGTGTTGACAAGTTATATAACCGAGCAAATCGCGCAGATTCCCGGATCTCTCGCTTATCATATCCGAGATAGCCGGGATATTTGGATTAGGTTCAATAATTTCGCAGGCACGTAAACGAAGCAAACGTTAATAATTATTGTATTTCAACTTTATGGGATTTTGCAACATACTTCCTTGCAGATTAGGACAGCCAACAAAACGTAACCCATGATTAACGTAACTCATGATTCACATGGAAAGAAAAATGCATAATACCGCCAAGCATCGGTTTTGAGTACAATCGCCAAACAAATGCCTACTGTACTAACTACTACACAATTCTGAACTTCAGTGGAATTTTCAGTGAAGGAATGTCCTAGATTTCTAAGCTATCGATAGCATCTACTACCCAATGTCTGTCGCCAATGTCAACAACCTGCTACAATGTTTAGAGAGCATGCCTCACATGCCAATCAGCTAGTGAACTTATAAATCATAGTGGCCTTTGCTTATGAATTGTCACATGCGTATACTCAAGCAATCGATGAGTTCCACATGTCTATACTCTAGGCATCAGAGTCAGCTAATCACCACTTAAAATGTCGTATTGTTTTCAACTAAAACAATGGAGCCGGTGTTTTACAGTTGGCGCCTGGGTTTTTATTCGAGCTGCTCCTTTTTAACAGGGCCACAGGTAAATCAACCATTTTTCTCAGAGCCGACGCGGAATCACATTTTCCGCCTGCGTGCATCCTGTCCAGTTGACATTTTGCGCCCTGTAAGGGCATTGGACCAATAATATTGTTGCCACCCAGAATCAGCGTAATCCGATCAGTCGAGAGCCCACCAATGATGCCGCCATCCTGACCTTCAGGCTGACCTGAAACCCTGGATCACTGACCTGTGACCGTGACCTGTTGGCCTACTTGTGACCCTAACCTTTTGGTTTACCTGTGACCTGACCTCTTGACCTGCCAGCTGACCTGTGACCTGTGATCCTGACCTGCCGGCTGACCTGCGCCCTTGTCTCCACAGATCCAGCGCAAACGACGCGTCGTTGGCCGGGTCAAGTGTCGCAACATCAAGCGTGACTGTCCCAAGCCCAACTGCAAGAACCCGGTGATGCCGGTCGGGGAGTGCTGCAAAACCTGCATGGGTGAGTTCGAGGGGCGTTCTTTGTGGAGCCGCTCCTCACAGGGGCGCTGTGGGAGAGAGAGAGAGAGGCGGCACGGTAGGGCTCCGGCCCGTCGGCGGAGTGTTCAGGTGCGCGCCGCGCGTTTTTACCGCTGCTAATGGAGTTCTGTAAAGCGGGCGGCCCCTAATCACTAGGTCGCGAGCCCAAGTGTTTGACTTTGAATATTCTCCTGATGAGCATCACCGCTCCGGAGCTCGCGTCTCTGACCGTAGATTACCGAACAAGATCGGCAAATAACTACATCACCAGTGAGGCGCCGTGGTAAGTGCTCGCTGCCGGGTCCGTTCATCAGCGGAGGGTCAATAAACAGACGCGACCGTGCGGCGCGCCGGCTCTGTCACCGTTCCCCGCCGCCGGCAGGCGGCACACACGGTGTTCATTACCAAAACACACCACTCGCTCGTCGCCGGCGGCCAGGCCAGTCGGCTTCAATTAGTGTTCCCTCGCCGGCTCGTAATACGACGACGGGCGCGCGTGGCTTTGGCGGTGCAAAAACGCGCCCAGTTGGCGCGCGCCGGGACGACTGGGCGCCAGCGCCGCGCGCCGGCCGTCGGCGCGCCGTTTTTGCCCGCGCCGCCGGCCGACAGTCGCACGCGTATCGTTTTGTTAAGTGCGACAATCTCGGCGCTATCGCCGCGTGTGGCACGAGCCACCGAGCGAGACAAAAACGACGCCGTATTTTGATAACTGCGCGAGCGACTCGGCGCATGCATGAGCGGCGGCTGCGGCGCCGGTGGATTATCTGGCGCGGCGCGCGCGCGCCACGATCGGCGCGCGCTCTGTCACGGCGCGCGGCGCGGGCGTGCGCCGCCTATCTGGACGGGCTCACGGCGTACAACCAGAACCCACCGCCAACAGCCGGATTAACGACAGCGCGTGACGAGCGGTTCTCACAGCCGACCTGTCAGAAACGATAGTGCGCCTCGCTCGTGACCATTCGGCGAGAGGTTTTCGGCTGTGGTCCGATCAGGGGCAATCTGAGCGCAGAAACGAACGAATGCAAATATGCACAAAGGTGTGGCGTAAAAAGGCTGGCGCCATAACAGGACCCTTCGTCGTTTTTCCGGACACACCATGGCTAAACCCGAACAAAGGCGTTCAGCTGAAACCGTATGTTTCCCTCATACTTCGGGACAGATTCCTCAGTTTCGTGTAGGTAACTTTCTGGGCGTAATCATTGTTGCACCACAGTCACAATGGCAATAATTGTTTCACACTAATCCCTTTAATTATCTGAAATGAGAGAGCCACAGTAATGTGACAACTCACTCAAGACAATATCAAGCATCGATGTCTGGTCCTCTCCTGCAACTGTGCTAGCTCGCACATTCCAATCACACCACCCCGTGAGACACAGTGCCCGAAGCCCCAATCCAGCTGTCCTCTCACCCCTCCCCCTCCTCCCTTACCACCGCGCCCTCCGCGCACTAGACCGACCCAAACCCGTGTTCCGCCCTATCTCCAAACCACTCTAACAAGTCCAATCCACGCAGTCGGCCGGTCGGACGCGCTTCTCTCTCCGCTCGTCTCTTTATCGGTGCTGTTTGACTCCGGCGGCGACGGAGCGCGCGCGCGGCGGCCGGCGCCGAGCGCCGCCTTACATGGTCGGGTCGATCCCGTCGGCTGATCTGGGACGGCCGCTCAGTCGACTGGCGCCGGACCGCGGCCGGGCCGGACCGGCACACGCGCACAGTCCACCCAGCCTCCGCAGCAGCCGCTCCGGTCTGAATGGCAGCCTAGCCGCCGCAGCGCACCGGTCACAGCCACCGACAGACAGTCGATGAAACGATAGACGGGGCAGCCAGTGGGTTGACCATTGATCCTGGACGCTCAAAGCCTGTTTCAAAGCCTAGCCTTCAAGACGCGAGATAAAGTCTGGCCCGGCCTAGACTGAGGCCGTCTGGGTAGCCCAGCAGTTTGCAGAAGCCGGAGGTCATCTATCGGAGACGTCAAAGGAAGATATGTCGCAAATCGACCTCTACGAGACTTGAATGAGAGAAGGCACAGATGAGACTTTTTTGACGAATCGGTCACGACAGTAAGCGACGCGACCACGAGCGAAGGACGGCCGGTGTCCCCTACCCTCAACAGCGACCTCGTTCAAGGCACAAGTAGTTCAACATCGAGCGGCCCCTTCCACGAACGTGCAAGGACAGTACACGGTCGGTGAGCGATTACAATGCGCCAACAAAGTATCGCCACACACACAATTACAATAACAGCGCCGTCCTGCTGTTGGTTTGTCCGTCGGCTGTCCTGCGACACGCGAGCGACCGGCTTCCCAGGCCGGCCCGGGCCCAAACCGCTGTATTTGGAAGCGCCCGGCCTGCGCGGCCAGAAGAATACTGGCCATGTATAGAAAGCGCGGCCACGTCGCTCTGTTGCTGGCGCCGCTGTGCAGCTTTGCTGGCTTTTTCGCGATTTTACGGTATGCTTTGACAAAGCCGGGAAGTCTCTTATGTATAACGGCCGCCTCGACGACCTTGTGAAAAATGCCGTCAAGTCCTCGTTGCCCACTGAACACGGGAAAGCCGGCTGAAAAGTGACGAAAAATAAGGCACATAATCCGCGGTTTTGAGCCATTTCAGCGGCCTCTGATTGGCCATCTGACATCATGCAGCGCAATAATCTGGAAGGCGCTCTAAGCTGGGCATGCATGCGAGGCGAGCGAATTTCCTCGAAGACTTACTCATACATGAGGCATCCCTGTCTAAAGCCCAGAACATTCCATAGGGCATGCTGTATTACAATTTTACATGCTTGTAGATCATGCGGCACACAGTGTAGGCCGTCCTCTGCTGTTGCTGTGAGGTTGTGGACAAGGTCGAACAGCGCTCACACAGGCGTCAGGCGCCCATCTTTTGTCGACGCGCGTACAAACAGGGTACCATATCACCACCCGCGCTTGATCGTCCTCTCCTTCCGAAGGTGACCTGGGTGTCGCCCACGATTTCACAACCCCTCCTCTGCGGCACCCCGCCGCAGATGGTCCAACCACCCGGCACGTCGTCACTTGTCATCAATCTTACCGCAGGCGGCGCCCAACCCCGTAAATACCCGCACAATGCGTCGGAAACGCCGCCGCCGCGCCGTCCCGCGTCGCCGAGCCAGGTCCGACACATCTATTGCTCGGCGCTCAAAAGGGCTGTCCGCATAATTTGCCCCGCGCTCGTGACAAACATCGTGCGGCCGAACCTTTTCAAAAGGCTCGCGTGGCGCGTCGGTGCGGCATCGTCGCAGTCTTTTGTGCGGGGTACGCAGCGGGCCGACGCGGGCGCCGCGCGCGCAACGCCGCAGCGGTCGAGTTGTTTGACGTGTGTGGCGACCGCGCCTTTCGGGCGCCGCGACCGGACGTGGTCCTTTCTGTGCGGATGACCGGGGTCGGGATAAATCTCTGATGAACGTCGTAGGAGGTCTGTTTGCGAGCGCAGTCGTGTCGTGACCCTGTGCCCTTGCGCGGTCGGGAAGGGGAGGCGCAAACTGCCACACAGCGCACCAAACTGCCAAGAGGCAAAAGTTTACTTGGAAGTAGGTACTAGGTATAGCTTTCTCGCGTTGTGATTGCCTTCTTTTGCGATATATTGCTCTGATATTGTCAAATGGCTCCCCTCTTTCCTCCCTGACTTCGATGATCGATCAGTGACCCCAGTCCGTGACCTACGTTCGCGACCGATGACCTGTGACCTCGGTTTTTGACCCGTGACCTCTGCCCGCAGACGACGCGTCGAGGGCCCGATCACGAATCGACATGGTGGAAGAAGACGACGAGCCTAACGGAAAGGGTAAGTCGAAACGACCTTAGTATGACCAGAACGCAATTCGTATATAGCCAATATTTATTCACAATCACATCACTGTCTTCGATATAATTTTAATCTGCTTTGTTGCCCTTTAGATCCGGACAAAAATTAATTTGCACAGAATTTTGTTGTTTGCATTTCATTTGGTCCATCGGCATTCCTGGACATTCTTGGTGACATGACTCGAGGTTTTCGCCTTTATGAAGTCATCCATCTCCATTTTATCTGTCGGAGCGTCAGCGGCGGCATACAGACCGCAGTCATAGCATTAACACGAGCCGGCGGCGGGTCGGATGGAAATGTCTCCGGGACGCTCCATGCCCGGACGGCGCCGTGTTGTTTGCCGATGTCTATCATGCGCATATCTCGTTAGCCAATAGCGCATGTCAATCGCTCCTCCTGGAATGTGTTATGCGCGCGCAGTTACTACGTCTAACCGGAATGTGGCCGATGATGCATGCTGACGAATTAACATCGGTTTTACCCGTGCCGTCGTATGGCTAATGCTGTGATCTAATTTATTTGGTAAGTACGTGTCGCGATTTTCCCCAGATAACTGCGTATTTGCCACCGAGTACAGGCCAGCCGGACCCATGACCGGAGTCAATGATCTCTGATAAGCCCAGAAAAAGCCGATTTCGCGGCTGCTTACCATGCCTCGGTTGTTGGCGCCGCGTGAACTGGCCAGCATCCTGGTTGTACGCGTCGACTAACTCGGTTTAAACTACAGCTAATCGCCGCCTCATCTCTACGATGATGGATTTGCATGGCAAATATAGTCCGATCCGGATGATCGTACAAGACAGATCGTCCTTACGCAATGCTGATCCCGGTTACCACTTGCAGCTCGAGTATCATGCCGCAACATAGGTAGCGTTGCTAAAGGATGCAGCTGATTGCGACTAACTACCTCTACCCTGGAAACAATCATGACCTTGACGTTCATCTACCTACTCGTATGCACATTGTGAGAAGCCGCCAAGGAAGAGGCAGCGCCACCTTGGAGGATCAGTGGGGGGAGAGGGGCTGGGACGGGCTCGGTACGGGGCAGGGGGCACATTCCGACCCGCCGACCGCCCCTGGCCGTCTCGACCGCAGCCAAACACCATTCATCGCCAGCAGACGATCAGCGCTGAGTGAGACCGCCCCCGCCCCCGCCCGGGCCGACACTGCCCACGCGCCATGCACAGTCGCTGTCAGACGGTCAACTGTGCTCAGCCTTTGTTGGCATCTTTCTCTGGGCTTCCGAGCAAATGTCAGCACTCATGCTCACATGATTTTATTTATAGATTAGATACAGATGCCAAATCTTGTAAAAATCTCTTATTCATGTTTACAACTTTGACGCTTCGTTCTTTCGACATGAAGACCGCTCCCCCGAGGGTGAAAGCGCCCACTGTGCCGTGCAGGGCATACAGATGTCGTTTTCGGTTAGCCTGTTTACTCAAGCCTTCGCGACTGGACAGCGCTGCGCACCCTGTGCCACAACTAACGAGCTAACCGCCACCAGCCAATGGCCCGGCTCTGCCCGGCCGTCTGCTTTCGTGAGTCGTGACCCATCTGTGACTCGTCTGTAACCCGTCTGGACTCGTCTGTAATCCGTCTGGACTCGTCTGTAACCCGTCTGGTTCGTGCCGTGACCCGTGAGGTCGCGTGTAACCCATTACCCAAAGCGTAGTCAATTCGTCTTCTCAAACTGGTTAAACACCCTCCAACGTACTTATGTTCCTGTCTGCGATCGGCCGTGTAGCGCTGTTCAGCCCGCTGCTGCCTATCCTCAGTCGGCGATCTGCGCGGCACTAAAGGGCCCTCCACCCTCCGGCCTTCCCGTTCGGGCGACTGGGTGGGTGGCGGCACTCGCTCGCTGCCAGCGCGGTCGTTTCTCGCGCGCTGGCGAGCGCCACTGCCGCGCCACTGCCCGACTATCAACCCCTCTGATCGGAGAGGCGGCTCGGCGGTCGGCGGCTGCACACTGGCCGGAGAAGCTCGGTAGCGCCACTTTCTCTCATTGATATGAGCGGCTGCGCTAAGGCTGCTGGTGAAGCTGCACTGTGACCGTGGCTGCCGCCGCTGACCGCTGACCGCGCGGCAGGCCAGCGGTGTCGCGCAGACAAATGTGGCGCATCAGAGACCATTGTTGCACGGAGCGTCGTCCGCTGGGTGTGTGAGCTGTCGGTTCGAGGACAGCGCGTCCATTGTGACAAAGGACTGGTCAAACCGGGGAGCCGTGCACCGGGTGTAATTCAGCATCGGAGGCCGAGCAAAAATCAGCATATATATTCGCCTCTCTTCAAAGAATTGGACGGGGTAAAATCACAATAATGTGGTCCAGAAGAACTGGCTGATTGGCGTCCCTGACTTTGGGTGAAGGACTAAGCCCCTCCTAGGGTATCACGGTATTTGAACTCGTGGCTGATTTCCTTCTAGCATTTTCCTCTAAAGTTTCTAACGAGGTCCATAAATGGTTGTCCGTATCGTTTTGAAGACGGCTTGTTCTCCACGAATGGAAGGTTAAATAGCCATCTTTAGAGAGCTTATTACGTCACTAAATCGAACTAGTCGGCTGGCTGACTCGCTTTGCTGGTCATGTCTCGTCTGAATGTCACCGGATCCAGAATAGAATGTTTGCGTGGAGTCCGACATTTCGGAGTCATTGACGAGCTGTCATGATTTCATGCTCGAGTCAAAACCATCCACTGTATATGACTCTGAGATCCGGGTCGACAGAGTTTTATACGCGAGTCAGAGTCGGAGTCAGGCGAGCGCGCGTGACATGACTCTAACTGGCGGGTCACCGGGAGGAGATAGGATCGGTCGCAGAGTCGCTGTCGGGCGCCCTCCGCCCACGGTCGCCGCTCGCCGCCGCCGCCCACGCTCTCCTCATTTACACAGACGCCAGTAGCGGTGTGTCAAGGTTCTAAAACAAACTTTTCTCACATGCTCGAGCGCGACAATGTCTCGACTAGGCTGCCCTTAATGCGTCGACCGAAAGTAGCCGTCGAAAAACTGTCGGCCGAGGCCGGCGGTGAGCTATCGTCATCCAGCAAAACCACTGGTGAGTCAGAAGCCGCTCTAGGTCGGCGGGCCCGCTCGGTTCGAGCCGGCCGGTCAGCCACAATCCGCTCTCTCAGCACCCAGTGACAGCGCGGGAGTGAGAGAGGCACTGAGCCCGCTCGGCACTCCATTTCTACTGGCGCCAACAGGAGTCATTGCTCCTGTCTGCCTGTCTGGGCGGCGCGGCGGTCAGTGTGACCCCGCCGTACTCGCGGGGCGCCGGTCGGCGGGATCAGGTCAGTCAAGTGACCGCCGCCGCCGCCGCCGCGGCTGCAACTACCATCACTAGCCCACGATGAATGTGGGCCGTGAGGTGACGGTTGTATCGCCACCCTCAGAGGGCGAGGGGCGGCGGGGAGGGGCGCCGGGAGGCACGGAGTACCTGGTGACCCCATACAGAGGTCAGCCGGGTCACTGTGAGACGTCATGTGAGATGAAAACCCAGATGGAGCGGGCGGCTGTGCCACGGCTGCAGCGGGAATACAGAATGAGTTGATTGGCGAGCATTTCCATGCCGATTCGCCGCGCAGTCGTGGGCAGCCCGAGTGTCGCAGCGTCTCGGTGCGGCGAGGACTGTCTGACCGCCGGCATTCAAAGCTTGCCAACTGTGTCCTTGCGCGGCTTTGACATTCGTCAGTCTTTTGCTGGCAACTTTTGTGTGCCTCGCAATTACTGACGTCATGTGTGCACGCATTGCAACGCTGAAGGAACTCAAACAAGGTAAATCAAGCTTCGTATTCAAAGATAAAAACGTGATGAAAAACTTTGAGGGGATAAATCATAAGAATATTAGCTATTTTAACTAGCTCACGTGTGTATCTGTGATTGCTGAAGGCTGACAGGGAAATGACCTCATGCCCCATTCCTCTGGCTCCGTTCCTGACCACGCCTGGCCACACATAGCGACGTAGTACCGGACCCAACATTTCGAACAAAGAGGAAACGGTCGCGCCATGAGCTGAGTCGCCGCTCCCGCAGTCCGCTCTGCCGACTCGGTCCGGAGACCGTCGGACTGCGCGCTCCGTTCGCTCGGCACGGTAAACGGAACACTTCTGAGAAGCCCACTGTCGCATCGGCGGTATCGGGGTGATGAGTGAGCGGGACAGGCGGACCGCCGCGGCACCCGTGACACGGCGGGGCGGGGTGGAACGGGGCCCGGTCGGCGGAGCAGTGCAGCGGTCGGCGGTGCCGCTCAGAGTCCAGTAGTCACCGCGCTGTGCCGGGCCGTGTCACACCACACAATTTGCATACCAACGATTGGTATCGATGGCGCAAACAGGGCCTGCCGACAGCTCGGCGGCCGGGATCCAGCCCGTGCAGAGCGGCGCCCTGCGGCCGGGGACGCGCCGCCGCGGCCGCCGAGCGAGAGCGAGCCGCTTCCGCGTCTCCGAGGGGCCCCGGCTCGGCTCGGCACGTCCCCGGGCCAACACTGTAAAAAATGTTAACTAACTTCCGTGTTATCATGGCAAATCTCACTAACCTAAAGCGTGTAAAGTTTACACGCATCTACTGGTCAAACGTGTTTTATATAACACGCTTTTAAGAAAAAACGTGTTATGAAACTAAGACATTAGTTTTCGACGTGGTGTTGACCTACACGCCTTTTGTGTGTGACCGTGTTACTTAACTAATATCTACCTGTCAAATGACATGATGTGGAGATGGAATTAAATTGATGAAATACTAGGACTTACTCCACAAGGAGATCGAATGGGTCGGAGCGCTTTCAATATGTATTATACATATCGTCGTCAGCGAATCAATAACGGGTCGAATCGAGTCGGGTATCGAAGAGGTTCGGGAGCTGCGCCGCAGAGCGATCACATACTATTCGAATTATGCATTAAAGAGAATAAAAAACACGTGAGAACAATCATGATACACTAGCTGCTAAAATGAATTAAAATGGGGTGCTAAAATGCATAAATGGCACGTATAAAAGTACAATAAGGGGGGGGAAACAAGATACCTATGGTGATAAAGACTGAGTAGAAAAGGGAACAAAGACTATACAAAAATGAGTGCAAAAACTGTAAAAGGACGAGTACAAATATAAATACATACAAAGGCCGAACTAGACGTAAACACTACTGACAAAAACGGCGGATTATCGGCAGCCAGCGGTCATGCAGCAGGGCACCCGAGTTCCTGTTCACGTTTGCGTCATTCGGCGACACCAGGACGGCTTCACGCCGACCAACAGTCCGAATATAGGCCGATTCCAGGAGAAGTCGCATCTGGTGATGACTGGCTCGATTCAAGATCTTGATGGCATCGAAAGCAGGTGAGCAGTCTCTATGGGTACTGAAGGCCGATGTATTGGCTCTCGAGCGGACTGCTCCAGTCCAGCTCTCCCGGTGTTCTCGGAGTCTCGTGCCCAGCTCACGATCTGTCTCGCCGAAATAGACCATTGGGTCACCGTCCACTTGGCAGGAGCACTCGATCCGATAGATGACGTTGCTCTGTTGTAGCTTAGGCAGATGGTGCTTAGCCTTGCTGCAGAGCAGCGAGCCGATGGTGACTGAAGGCTTGGAGACGAGCTGGATCCCGATCTTGCTGGCCTCCCGTTTGAGTTGGTAGAACAGGGGGCCGGCAAACGGAACAGAGACTCGGACAGGCGCCGGGTGTGAGTTCGCGCTAGGTGGCGCTGGTAGGGCCCTTGCCTTCAGTCTGAGATCGGTCCCGAGTCTTCTGAATGGCCGAGTCGATGAATGATCGTGGGTAGCCATGATGATGAAACTTCTGGCGGATGAAGTCAAGCTCCTGCTGGAGGTCTCTCATGGACGAACAGTATCGGATCGCTCGAGTGCAGTCAGATCGAATGGCCGCTCTCAGGTAGCGGGTCTCGGTGTAGGAGCTGAAGGCAGGCACTTGGTTGGTGTTGCAGGACTTCCTGTAGACCTTGGTGCAGAACTTGTCGTCTCTTCTAGTGATGCAGATGTCAAGATACGGTAGCTGTCGGTTTACTTCCAAGTCAGTGGTGACATTGATGCTGGAGTCCTTGCTGTTCAGCTGGTTGACCCACGTGCTGAGGATGTCATCACTGCCCTCGAACAAGACCAGGTAGTCGTCCGCGTATCGGCAGAAAGCATGGACCCTGCCACCACAGTTGGCCGCCAGGAGCTCCAGATCAGCCTCCCAGTGACCCATGTACAGGTCAGCGACCACCGGAGAGTAGCTTTTGCCCATGGCTAGGCCGGTAGTCTGCCTGAACCATCGCTCCTTGTCACCGTCTTGAATGACCGCATGGCAGTTCTGGATAGAGATGTTCAGCAGGTCAGCGACTGCGTCGGGCTTGAGACAAGTTACGTCGGAGAGGGCGTCTCTGTTGTCTCGCAGCTGAGTACGAATCAGTGAGATGGCTGTCTGAACATGACGCATGCGGTCATGTTCGGCTGGAGATGCTACAGAACATGACGCATGCGGTCAACAGCTGCCGTCTCGTCTCCCTGGATGTGGAGGCGATGTTCCCGTCAATACCTACTCAGACAGCCATCTCACTGATTCGTACTCAGCTGCGAGACAACAGAGACGCCCTCTCCGACGTAACTTGTCTCAAGCCCGACGCAGTCGCTGACCTGCTGAACATCTCTATCCAGAACTGCCATGCGGTCATTCAAGACGGTGACAAGGAGCGATGGTTCAGGCAGACTACCGGCCTAGCCATGGGCAAAAGCTACTCTCCGGTGGTCGCTGACCTGTACATGGGTCACTGGGAGGCTGATCTGGAGCTCCTGGCGGCCAACTGTGGTGGCAGGGTCCATGCTTTCTGCCGATACGCGGACGACTACCTGGTCTTGTTCGAGGGCAGTGATGACATCCTCAGCACGTGGGTCAACCAGCTGAACAGCAAGGACTCCAGCATCAATGTCACCACTGACTTGGAAGTAAACCGACAGCTACCGTATCTTGACATCTGCATCACTAGAAGAGACGACAAGTTCTGCACCAAGGTCTACAGGAAGTCCTGCAACACCAACCAAGTGCCTGCCTTCAGCTCCTACACCGAGACCCGCTACCTGAGAGCGGCCATTCGATCTGACTGCACTCGAGCGATCCGATACTGTTCGTCCATGAGAGACCTCCAGCAGGAGCTTGACTTCATCCGCCAGAAGTTTCATCATCATGGCTACCCACGATCATTCATCGACTCGGCCATTCAGAAGACTCGGACCGATCTCAGACTGAAGGCAAGGGCCCTACCAGCGCCACCTAGCGCGAACTCACACCCGGCGCCTGTCCGAGTCTCTGTTCCGTTTGCCGGCCCCCTGTTCTACCAACTCAAACGGGAGGCCAGCAAGATCGGGATCCAGCTCGTCTCCAAGCCTTCAGTCACCATCGGCTCGCTGCTCTGCAGCAAGGCTAAGCACCATCTGCCTAAGCTACAACAGAGCAACGTCATCTATCGGATCGAGTGCTCCTGCCAAGTGGACGGTGACCCAATGGTCTATTTCGGCGAGACAGATCGTGAGCTGGGCACGAGACTCCGAGAACACCGGGAGAGCTGGACTGGAGCAGTCCGCTCGAGAGCCAATACATCGGCCTTCAGTACCCATAGAGACTGCTCACCTGCTTTCGATGCCATCAAGATCTTGAATCGAGCCAGTCATCACCAGATGCGACTTCTCCTGGAATCGGCCTATATTCGGACTGTTGGTCGGCGTGAAGCCGTCCTGGTGTCGCCGAATGACGCAAACGTGAACAGGAACTCGGGTGCCCTGCTGCATGACCGCTGGCTGCCGATAATCCGCCGTTTTTGTCAGTAGTGTTTACGTCTAGTTCGGCCTTTGTATGTATTTATATTTGTACTCGTCCTTTTACAGTTTTTGCACTCATTTTTGTATAGTCTTTGTTCCCTTTTCTACTCAGTCTTTATCACCATAGGTATCTTGTTTCCCCCCCCTTATTGTACTTTTATACGTGCCATTTATGCATTTTAGCACCCCATTTTAATTCATTTTAGCAGCTAGTGTATCATGATTGTTCTCACGTGTTTTTTATTCTCTTTAATGCATAATTCGAATAGTATGTGATCGCTCTGCGGCGCAGCTCCCGAACCTCTTCGATACCCGACTCGATTCGACCCGTTATTGATTCGCTGACGACGATATGTATAATACATATTGAAAGCGCTCCGACCCATTCGATCTCCTTGTGGAGTAAGTCCTAGTATTTCATCAACATCTACCTGTCAATGTACTAATATTATGCGTGTAAAGTAACTAAAAAGTTAGTTATCCTGGCAAATCTCACTAGGCAAAAGCGTGTGAAGCTTACTAGCATTTTGCGTGTAAGCGTGTTTCCTTTTGTGCGTGTTATGTAACACCGAAGTTAGTTATCATGCAACTAGGCATCGCCTAGTTGCAGGATAACTAACTTCGGTGTTACATAACACACACAGAAGAAAACACGCTTACACGCAAAATGTGAGTAAGCTTCACAAGCTTCTGCCGAGATTTGCACAACGTGCACATGTTATCCAGGCAAATATCATTAGCCAAATGCGTTATAAACTTCGGGATGCAGTGTGTAAATACAAAGTTTTCACGCATTTGGTTAGTGAGATTTGCCAGGATGACTCGAAACGTGCAAATATGTTTTACAGTATATATACATGTTGTGCGTTTTCACACACCGTGTTGCGACACGCGTCGAAATTTTTATGTTAAAAAAATATCAAACAGACGAGTATTTAAACACAAAGATGTTTATTCAAACCAACGAATAAAGCAACGCAACCAACCTCATGCCAACCAACGTCATAAATCAGTCGGTAATCTGCACCGGTCGTGGTGACAAATCTGCACTGATTCACACCTGCAACGTTATAAACAGCCTGCAGGAATCCGCACCAGCCATGACACCATACAGGCTCCAAATACGTATCACGAAAACATTGAGAATGGTTCATTTCTGTCGATATGGGTAAACTAAATTGCAACAAAAGGGCAAAAATTCCCTGACCGAACAATGGTGGCTCATGTGTCTACAAAAATATTATTTGACAACTGGTTGCAGTGACAGGAATTGCATAAAACAGCACCTCACCGCGTTCACTGGTTGAGCGCCCAACCAAAAATTAGGTATATTTAATTTCTTGTTCAAAGCTTAATGCGGTTTTAGTGTGCAACATGCTCATTGAATTCAGTCCGTCATATGTACTTATAGACGTCAATTAACAGTCAATAAATGAACAGTGTCTCCAACCTGAGACCCTCTAAAGCCTGGTTGGAGGTTCAATTGAAAAGAAAATGAGTGACATAGGTACATAAACCACACTAAAACGCCAGCAATATCTGCACTGATCTTTCCCATAATAACTCACCATACCAGTAAGGATGAAAGCCATGTCCAACAGTCCATATCATTTCACTGTTTGACTTCTTATTATTCTTATTCTTAACACCACTTCAGCTCCTTATATAATACTCCACACGCAACACTTATACGCCACAGCTCAGCTCCTTCACAACGCACACGTCCTCTCCCTTCTCTGACTTGGCACAGACTGAACATGGCGGGCGCAGAGGGGCGCACAAAATGGCGATTTTTTTCAATTAACTAAGGTCTTTGTAATGCTACAACAAAAAGGGTAGTAAGAAAACTAAGATTGTGAGTTACAACATGCGTTTGATTTGTTAGTTAACACGTTATCCAGAAAAAAAGGCAAAGGAAGCATAAACAAACATGTTTGTCAAATAACACGGCATGGTTTGCACGGATAATATTTGTCGGCTTACAATGATGTTAGCTTTTCTGCTTCGATGAAATGGATGTGGTGTTAGGTTGCAAACATATGTGTTATCTGACCCGTTTTTTGCAACAACGTGTGTTTTAATACTAGATTTTGCTTGAAGAATTAACTAACTGGTTTGTTAGCATTTTTTACAGTGAAGGCAGCAGCAGGGTGGTCGGACGCTGCTTATTACAGGACGTGTGTAGTAGCCCGGTCGGTGCTGACGTAGGTACGTGACGATTGATAAATGGCCCCATTTAATAACGGACGGTGACCGATGATATTGGCTATCAAAACGACTTTAATTGCAGCGTGCTGCTCGCTGCCGTACATCTTACGTCGCATATCCCGCCGCAGAAATGTGAGTTCGGAACGAGGCCGGGCCTACCGAGGCTAAGCTGCCGCGGAATTCGACATTGTGCTCCGATTCCCGGTCGCCGCGTTCGTTGAAACGACCGCACCGCACGGAGACGGTCCCCGACGGCCTGTCCGCGGAACTGGTGGCGCCCAACGCGCGCCGCTTTCCTCCTGCCGCCCCGCCAGCGCCCGCTGGAACTATTCTGTAAAATTAGCCCTCCATTGTGTGGCCGGTCTAATTGTCGGGGCCTTGGTGCGGGCCGACGCAGTCCGATAGTGGCGACTGATAACACGCAGTGCAGGCGCCACCGGGCCGGCGGGGCCGACGGCCGACGGCGGCGTATATCATACGGCGGCGGCCGGCTCAGCCACCGCCGGCAGACCGGCAGACACCAAGGTCAGAACCCGGCTCTCAGAAGCGCGAGCGCCGCCGCTGTCCCCGGGGAGCGCACCGGGAATCGGTCGGCAGGACGGTCTGGTGGTCTGAGATGGTCAGCAGGCTGGTCTGCCGGCTGAGTGACATCGTCTCCACCCTCCTTCCCCGTACGGCGAGCGTGGTCTGTGGTGGCGGCAGCACCCTCAGCGGAGACCTCTATAGACCCTAGTAGGCATCGCCGCTGTCCCCTCTTCCTTCTTACTAACCGCTGTGTGTCGTAGTAGTAAGGTCATCGTCCCGCAGGGCGCGGGCGTCGTCAGACCAGCTCTCGGCCATCGCTCAGAATCACTTTCGGTAATTATTTACCGCGGCTATGGGCGCTACTGCTCTACCGAGGGAGCGGCGGTGGCGGCGGCGGCGATGGCGTTATTAACGATGGTCATGTCGGCGGCGGCGGGCGGTCAACGCCTGGTCAGCCGCCGGAGCTCCGTCCTCACAGCGTGTGCCGTCGACACCGGCACCTCACCCGCCGCCCCGTGCGGCTCTCTCCGCATGCCAGCGCGCCCGGCCCGCTCGGGCAAACACGGCGCGTGCAGCGCCGCGCCGCCGCGCGCCACAATCGCGCCACTCAGCACCTGTCTGGGCGCGCGCCGGCGCGGCGCGGCCCTCTTTGAGCGGCGCTAATCGGCGGATCGCGGGGCGCGCGCGCGCGCGGCGCCAGTGCCGGGCGTGCCGCCGCCCGCCGTGAGAGGCGAGCGGCGGGGCAGCGGCGGTGGTCGGCGCGCCGGCCCATAACTGACCTAACCGCGCCGCTAACCGGCACGCCGCATGCAGCCGGCGGTGGTGGCGGGCGCGGTGCAGGGCGACCGGGTCGACCCCGGCCACCGCTGACGCCACGCGCCGCTCATTTATACCGTCACTGACGTCAGCCGGCGCGCGGCTGGGCGCAAATGGAAGCGGCGGGCGGCCGCGCGATGGACGGATCACGGCCCGCCGCGACCGCCCCGACAAATTATGACGTGCTGGCCGAGCCGTTCTGGTCAGGCTCATTGACAGTAATTGCATCATATTCGTTCCAAACATGGGGCCGTAGTTACCCGAGACGATTTCCAGGGAGATCCACATTGTGTCAATCACATTAATGCTTCTCGGACCCGGAGAATCATGGGGCTTTCTCACAGAAACCGGTGCAGTTGACCGTTCCGAGAGATGAGCCCATACCATCACGGGAGCAGCGCATACAATGTCCGTATTGTAACAGAATGACAATTTAAAAACGAAGCGGAAGCATTGAGGCAAATGCCTTGGCGGCGAAAGAAAACGTGATTACAGTTTCGCATACCTTTACAACCTTCATTGCACAATTAACCCGCGCCCCACTGGGGAAGGGGGGGCTATTTATAGCCCCCCTCCCGTTTTTCTGCAATAACTTCCAAACCGCTTGACGTATCGACGCCAAACTTTCAGTACCTTCGGCTGCATCAATTTGACACCTTGTGTCAAAATTTGAACTTCGTACCTACCATAGGTCGGCCGGAAATGACGTCAGAGTGACGTCATGTTCGGCCGATTTCGACGCAAAACATTGAACCACGGCAATCGCTCCCAAGAGCTCAGTTTTTAATCTAGATCCAATTTCTTTCATGAGAGGACTCAGAATAGACTGCGCTATCAAACTGCTATCTCGGATTTTCGAAATGTTGAAAATTTTGAAAATTTTATATAATAAAATTCAAAATTTATATTTTTACATTTTTTTCATTTTTTTTGACTTTTCGAAAAAAACGGAATATATGTGATAGAACGCATTATCATGACTAACTCTAGCAAGTTTTAGCTAAATATCTTCAAAAATGGCCAAGTTATACGCATTATTGCAAAAAATTAACAATTATTAATTTTTCAAATCAATTTTTCAGCACGAATTTGACATCATACGCCAATATAAATAGCACCATCGTGTTTCTGAGCTCAAACTGCATTCAATAGACACCTTTTTTGTTGAAAAATTTTAACTTCAAAATTTGACCTTTTTTGACCTGAAAGTGACCTGACCTAAGCTAAATTTGACTCAAAATGACCTTGAATGACACACACGACATCAAATTCGAAATGTTTGGCCTAAATGGACCATGAAACATGTGTCACGTGACCGACGGATGATATAATATTTTCGTGACAGGTCACGAAAATCAGGTCAGGTCAGGTCATCACAGGTCTGTGATGACCTGACCTTGACCTGAAAATCAAAGTACAAGTTTGGTACCCTCAGAGTATCTAGAGCATCTGTTCACGAGTGTGTGAACCAAAAATGAGCCTGATCTGACTTGTAAGACGGCGGCCAGAGCCCAAAACGTGAAGAAGCCAAAATGCAAATAATTTTTACTTTGACCTGACCTGTGACGTCATCGGTGACCTCGAGGTCAATGAAATTAGGTTTCGCTCGACAGTTTTTCCGGGGCTATCAGACGCCATTTGAATTTTGACGATCGGCCCAGTAGTTTCGGAGTTAGGGGGGGGGGCTATGAATAGCCCCCCCCCCCGTAGGGCGTGTTATACGCAAACCCCAGTGGGGCGCGGGTTAACACTAACTCATTACTCAGCTCTTATTACAGCTCTGGTCAACAACATATCACCATCTCAACCCTCTAACTCCCCCTCCCTCTCCTCCCACAGAGTTCGCCGTTCTGATGACGGGCCTGTCCTCCTACAACTCCACGGGCAGTCCGTCCAGCATCACCAACGCGCTGGCCACGGGCCGCTTCCGTCTCGCGCGCCGCCAGCTCACCTACTCCTTCTACTACGAGCGGATGCCACGCCGACCCGACCGCATCGTCTTCTTCGACGAGAAGGTGCGCATCGTCGAGGAGTTGACAACGTCGGCGACCGAGTACGAGACAGAGAGCCAGAAGGTGTGCGGCGTGTGGAAGAAGGTGCCCCGCCGCTACCGTCGGAAGCTGAAGGGCGGCCAGCTGCACGTGGGACTGGCGTACGGAGAGCCGGAGGAGGAGGGCGTCGAACAGCTGGACCTGGCCGTCAGCGGCAAAATCCTCAGGTAAGGGGATGAGGGGAAAATCCTCAGGTGAAGGGTGACCAGAGAAGATTGACAGGTGAGCAGAGACGAGGGAAGGTCCACAGATGACTGTGAGCCAGGGAGATTCTTCATAAGTGACTAGGTTAATGTGAGAGGCTGAGAATCTCTTAAGGTAAGTAATAAGGAAAAAGAGGGCTTCAAATGACTCGGTGCTGACTGCAGGAGCTTAAAGGGACCCTCCCACCTTCAAAAAAGTTAATGAATTGGCATGAAAGTGATGTCGCTCGGTTCAGAAAGAGCAAAAACGAATATCTACCAAATTTCATCGAAAAATATTCACCGGTTTTCAAGATATTAGACTTTTAGTTTTGTTTACTTTTTGGGATCTCCGCTGTTCCTAGCGACTTTATCTGAAAGTGCGGCATTTGTTGCGCGCAAAGCAGCATATACCACCGCGTGCTACAAAACGTTTTAGTCAAATATTTAACGGACGTTCGGAAGCCTGATGACGTCATCAGATTCCCGTAATGGTTAAGAGATAGGGACCACGCTGGTCCCACCCTGCAAGTAAAGGGAAGAAATTTCTTGAACACCATAAAGCTGCGGGGGTTGCGACCAGGATAAATGGTGGTTTCTGAGCCTGGCCGCAAACTTGGCTATCTCAACTCAAAACTAATGTTAAGGTGGGAGGGTCCCTTTAAGGCGAATTGAAAGATATTGCAGCCATAAGCTGGTAGGATTTACTAGAACACTTAGACCAAGTCTAAACGCGGAAGAAAAATGAATGTGATGATAGATTTTGTAAATAATTAGCTCACCCCGATCAGAAAACCGTTTGGTGATGTATTGATGTTTTGTTTTGCATGAAGAATCCCTCCTGGATGTTTTCACTGTATATTTATCCAATTTTGTCGCACAACACCAATTCATCATAGACCGGCATTCGTGTCCCAAAATTACGTCAGTATTTAGTGCATAGCTACTTTACCGTTGACTACCAAGAAATAGCATATTAAGCGCGAAATACTGGCCAAGCGAGATGCATCAAATAACCAATATATTATGAATGCAAAGCAAAATAAACAGCCAATCAACAAAAGGACAAAAAAGACCATGGAACTTTAGTTTTACTTATGATTCTCGTCCTCTCTTATCTGTCTTACCTTTCCTTTTTCTACTTTCTCTACTATTCAGTCGTCTCATTTTCTAACTCATCTACCCGTTTCTCTCTCTCTCTCTGGTCTCTCGGTCAATTTTGGGACGCGGCCGGCACCTGACTGCGTCTCCGTTCCCAGGTACCGCGGACTGCAGACGGAGAAGTTCAGCGCCCTGCTGGCACCTCCGGAGGACCAGCCCGGCGCGTCCTCCGGCGCCGGCGGCACCGCCATCGTCTCGCTGGCCTCTCAGACTGGCAGCTTCCACATCACGCTGGTCACACACGGCCTCTGGGGACCGGAAGAGACGGGAGATGGACCGCTCGTGGTGCAGATGAGCGCCAGAAACTCGGGAAAGATGTCCATGGACCGACAGATCGACGCCAACAAGGTCACGGTGAGTGTCCCGCTGATGCCGTCTACGGAAACGTCGCGGCTGTCGGTAACCCTGCGTGACCCAGGTGGGATAAAGGAAGTCCACCGCGTCTGCCGGTCCACACTGGGGTCGGACCGAGAGGGTGCGACTGCATGTATGTATGTATGTATGTATGTATTGACGATCAAGAGCAATCCACAATCGGCGTGGCGATTACACTCCGAGTCCGAGTCCATCTCCCTCCACCGCCTCCGCCGCTGTCTGACCGTCCGCAGCCACCGTTAGCAGCAGCCTCAGTACGGCGTAGAAGAGGGCGCGCCAGGCAAGCCGGTCACTCGGCTGGCCACAGAGTACATCTGTCCGCTGGACCGTCTGCCTGTCTGGGACGTGCAGATGGACCGGCGCCCAGGATAGTAACAGGCCAGCCATGCAGCGGCCGGAGAAAATTGCAGTCGCGGCTCGACGCCATTCAGACACCTAATTCGTTGAGTCAAACACTCAATCAAGGCGCTTTGTTACTCGAGGGCAGCGCTTTTCGAGGAGCGCTGCGGCCCGAAGGTTGGGACTTTGAATTGTGAAAAAACGCCCGCCCGCCGCAAAACGCAAACACCGCAAAACGCACGCCCGAAACGCGAACGCAAACGTCGCAAAAAACAAACGCCCGCCTGCCGCAAACCGCATAAAAACGCAAAAACGCCGCAAAAAATAAAACCGCCCGCATCGCACGCACGCTAACCGCCAACCGAAAACGCCGAAATAGCGCCCAACCGCCGCCAACCGCAAACAAATTAAGCACCGCAAACGACGAAAAAAAAAGAAGAAAACCGCCCGCATCGCCCACCCGCCCGCCGCCAAACACAAACACCGCAAAAAGCACAAAACGCCCGCCCGCCTCAAAACACAAACACTGCAAAACGCGCAAAACGCACGCCCGAAACGCCAACGCAAACGTTGAAAAAATCGCCCGACCGCCGCAAACCGCAAAAACCGCAAAAATTAAACCACTCGCAGCGCACGCACGCTAACCACCAACCGAAAACGCCTAAAAATCGCCCGCCCGCTGCCAAACGCAAACACCGCAAAAAAACGCCCGGCCGCCGGAAACCGAAAAAAATTAACACCGAAAAGGACGCAAAAAACGCCCCGCATCGCCCGCCCGCCCGCCGCCAAACACAAACACCGCAAAAAACGGCCGCCCGCCGCAAAACGCAAACACCGCAAAACGCGCAAATCGCACGCCCGAAACGCCAAATATATATATATATATATATATATATATATATATATATATATATATATATATATATATATATATATATATATATATATATATATATATATATATATATATATATATATATGCGTACCTCACAGTAATTTATTAATTTATTAATACATGAAACGGGTGAAAGATTCTTTAATTTTAGCCTCTATAGGCACTTAATGTCGCACTCTAGACAAAAATGGCGCACAACAGCCTATTTTATGCCTCGCTTCATATGTGGCGCAGCCTAGTTTTATGCACTACCGTTGCAAGTTTCGACGAAATCGGGCCGTCGAAATAAATACGCGTAATATTCCCCCACTTTAGTCACTGTAGCTAAAATGGCGCACTAGAGACAAAAACGACGCACATCAGTTTGTTGTATTTGTTGTGCCGTATGCGGCGCAGGTCAGTTTATTGCATCAATGTTTCAAGTTTCGTCGAAATCGGCCCATAATTGGCAAAGTTATGGCCAAAACGCCTTACGTTGAGAGCGCACGTGGTCACTCAAGGTGGGGTGCCACGTGCCACGTGTGGCCTAAAGACATAAACCGACCACCCTTTTGTACCATATGAAAGCGGTCGTCAGTGCCCTTGGGCATACTTTCGGGTGCGCCACCATTGCCTCCCAGTGGCCGAGCAAATTTGGTCAATCTTTAAATGAGAGCTTACCTCACTATCGGTCACAATGTCTCCGGAATGGAGAACCCCGGGCGGCCACGTGTTTGACACGTAGTAGACCCAGCACCATTGGTCATTGTCGCAACCGACTTGGAGCTCTGGCTCAAACTCATGCAGTGACGTTATCACCTGAGCATAATTATGCACCAATGGCTACCTACCCCAAAATGCTACACCCACATGGCGCACGTGCGAAAACACGTGCACTACGTGATGAGGTGTACAACTAGCCTAGAGCATCCCCTTGACGACTGATCTCGATTGGTGCCGCTGGCACGCATTGTTTGCGCGGCACAGACCATCATACCAGCAGTGGTCAAATTTTCACGGAGGTGGTCCCCTAAAACATGTGCGGGGCGTGCACGTGCATTTCAATCGCCCCATATATGGCCTATGCCACGTGGTAGGCGACATGTGGGTGCATATTATTGGTGTCAATCGGAATTTCTTTTCTTGGAATTCCAATTTTTGTCCAATTCCAATTTGGAATTTGGACGGAATTCTTAACATTTTTTGGAAATTAATCGGAACACAAGGCCTTTAAAATTTAAAATTTTAAAACGGAGGCCTTTAAAACGCTTTTAAACACTTTTAAAATTTACGCAAAAAATGCAAAAATCGTTAAAAATTGGAATAGCCCCCGCTTTGGACAAAATTGGAAATTTACTTGGCAATTTCTTGGAATTGGATCGGAATTGGAATTGAAATTTCATGAAATTGGCACCACTAGTGCATATCATACTGAAACATTTTCAAAATCTAACGTGGGAATTTTGAACATAATCGATTTTAGTAACTTTTTCAAGAAATCCTATTGACTTAACACGTAAAAATTTGTGCGCGTGCCACGTGCAAAAAAGTTAATTATATTTCAAGCGATCGACATTGGCGAACGGAATTCCGACTACCGGTACCCTGACCGACGACTACCGGTACTACGTACCGTACGACGACTACCGTACGACTACCGACTACCCTGACCGACTACCGGTACTCAAAAAACAAAGAAAATCTATCGAGCCGATTTTGAGCAAATCGAGAAAAACCGTTTTGGCCCATTTCGTAACGTTAAACCAATGGCGGCTGCACGTGCAATTTGCACCCCCTTCCCGAGGCTGCCCGAAACGGCGCCGCCGGCTCATGGTAGATGCCGGGGCGGCCACCCAGCACATAGAAGCCCATCGCATAACAAGCGCCCGTCTGCAAGAAATGCGATGCCGAAAATCCACCTAATGTTGAAGCCTATGGGCCTAAAACACGTGCACGTGCCACGTGCAAGAAAAATAATTATATTCTTAGCTGAGGGTGTTTCGTGGTAGATAATCTGCGGGGGCAGCTGCCCTGAAAATTTAATCAAAATCTATCGGTTTGTGTGCAAACGGTGCAAGGTGCCCCAATTCGCTGCACCAAACATGGATTCTATCCCGAAATGGAAACACCCTCAGTATGTTTTTCAATAGAAAAACACAATTCTAAAGAATAGTGTTTGTCTAATGAAGAAACAACCTTCGGGTACTTGGTTCCAAAAGGAAGCGTTGACAGACGACCAAAAGCTTACCTATTTGTGTGTGCACTGTGCATACAATGTTATGTGATAAATTATCCATTTTTAAATTCGAAGAATGTTTATCTGACCGGGACCTTGAGAAGGGCTCAGTTGCTGGCAGTGTGCTGACTCGCTCAGTCGCTCGCTCGGCGGGTTGGCCCCTAATTTCGACAGCTAACGACGGGAATACGTGCTGGAGACGTGGACCGTGAGATTATTAGGCGGCAACGGGGTGCTTTGGACAGCCAAGGGTCCGATATATAGCGGATCAGCCCAGAAAACAGGAGAATTAAGACGAGGGGCTGTTGAGGGCCGGGCGACCCGGCTGGTGGCACGTACGAGCCATCAGGGCGGCCCGCCGTCCCGGAGACAGCTCTCCCGTCCGTGCACCCCAAGCGCCCTAGGCAGACCACACATTGAGCCGCAGTCCATCGAGGGGCCATCGGCCCGACATCATGTCGCAATCGACCGGGGTTCGATGTGACTCATGTGCCAGTGACCTGAGCTGACCACTAGACCGGCACCTTGACCCGGCGCGGCGGCGGCCCCTGCGCGGCGGCAGAACAAAGTCAGCCCTGCATGACCCGGCGCCCTGCTAACCCGGGTCTGTCCGACCACCGCGGCGCGTCACACGGCCTTCATTCGGACCCCGCGTCCTCGGTCACCAGTAATCCCCGCCAGAGGGAAGATCGGCCGCCCCGGGCCGACTGATCGGCCTTAAAACGGCACTAAAACGGTCACGACCCCGCCAATGACCCTCCTCCGACCCTGCCGAAGGCGTCGGACCTGCAGTCAGTTTCCGTCCGATCGGCTATCACGAGTCCATCCCTGCAGAACGAGTCTTCCTGCCCCGGTGGTCGGCGGTCAGACCGGCCGGCCGGGCACGACAGGGCCCGCTCTCACGGCCCTGGTAGCCGGTAATAGGCCTCCTCGCGTGACCCGGTCGGGTCACCGTGGGTGGCACGGCTCGCCGGCCGCCGGCGCTCGCCCGTCGCGCTCGCAAACAAACAGACTTATCACCGGTTTAAGGCCTCGTTCGCTTTACTTGAAATGGGATTCAGATGATTTGCAGTGCAATTGGCTAATAAATTAGCGAACGTCGCGCGGCGGGTGGCGCGTCGCTCGACGACGAACGGACCATGCAGATTGGCCCCGCTAATGCGGCGCCAGTGAGCGGCGCCATTTGAATGTGCACCTCCGCGGCGCATCTGCATTGTGCAAACTACCCTCGCCAGACACTTGTCCCGTTTGCCATGGAACAACAGACCGGCCGTACCGTTTACCAGGGAGGAGCCTGAGAACATGGTAAAGGAGCTTACAAGGGAGCCAACTATACATAGAGTAACCTTGCTGTTTAGCGACGAGCCGCAACACATGTCCTTCTACCGAGAAGGCCGCCGAACATATATATTGTCCGGCGTACCAAGGGAGCTGCAGAACATTCTTTCTCGTTTATCAGGGGTGCCTCAAGGCATGGCTCGCTCAACAAACGAACTACAAAACATGATGTTCCGTTTACAAGGGATCCTCAATTCTCAAAGCATGTCACGTTTATAGAGGAGCCACAGAACAAGCCGTCTCGTTTACAAAGGAGCCCCATAACACGTCGAACGTTTTTCGGCGCTGCGCTATCGCTTATCAAAGCGGCCGTATTGGCCGAGCCGTGCCCTGAAATGCCATCGCCGGTTGACGTCTAAACTCGCGTCCATCATTCAGTCGGTGCCGACAGACTTTTGCACCGCAGTATCTTGTCGGCATGCTGGAAACGATGATCTCACTTTGAAAACGCTTACACAACCAGACAAACTTATCGGCCGCGACTCCGCAGCGGCGACTACTACGCGACGGCGGTGGCGGGTGTGGACAATGCACTTGGACATCACAAAAGTCCGCTGCCGACGACCATGTTCACTGAAGCTTTCTTCTAAGCTGTCAGGCGACTTGGAGCTGTGACAAGCTTAGCGACGTCACCGACTATTTTACTAAGCTTCGAGAGGCTCGAGAAACACCGAGGCCCCACGTTAGCTGCGCGTATCGGTCTTCTGTTCGTGACCGCGGCGCCGGCTCCGAGGGGTTCCATCCGAGTGACTCCGCAAAACAAGCCCGTCGTCATTGCATCAGGACCTGTAAATGGACGAGCCGAGTGCAAACGACAGGTTCTGAGTAGCGCCGACCGAAGTACGAGATATCCCCCAACTAACTGCCCACACACCTCCTGCAGTGACCTCCCAAAAACAGCTTCTGAGGTAAGCCCGGCCCGCCGACCACGCGGCGATATACTCATCACTTGAGCACTTGCGACCGTCCAGTCAGCACCAACCTGTTCCTCTCTGAGGCGACGTGGGCTGGCGCCACACCACCACCAGATCCAGTCATCACTGGTCTCGAGTCCAGTGATGGAACGTCTCGGCAGTCTGTGGACCAGTGACACCGGCAGTAAAACTGACCCATCCGCCCAGCCACCGCCGCTAAAACGCGCCTGTAAAACGACTGGGGCACGGTGTGCGGTGACGTCATGGCGGCTAATTGTCGTCGTACGGAGGTCGGTTGGACTCGTTAATCCCAGATGGGAGTGCCGTGCATCTCGTCAGATCGCTCATCAGCGCGTGTAGCCGCCGTATCGGCTGTCGATGTGACACTGAATTTGAAATACACGATAGGTGTAGCGATAACGGCGAATACAAATAATAGATGGCAGGTCTTACGTAAAGTGCCAGCGTATGTCAAACTCGTATTGCTTTATCATTAGTCAAGTGCGATTTTTACGGGATTACCGAACATCACATCGAATTCGTTGATCATTTGTACCTAGCGTTCCGCGGTTTCGCAGAGAATCATTAAAAAATATACATCATTTACTTCGCGCTAACAAGCTCGCGTCAAAACGAAACCACTACATTCCATCACAAGGTTTCAGGTTTCTCATCACGCTTACCCGAGTATCGATCTTTTCACAGGAGGATGAGACCATCATCGAGGCCAAGACTTCCCTGCTGCCGGAAGAAATGCGTCGACTGGCGCGCGCGCAGCTGCACCTCAAGGTGTTCTCACGCACCCACCCGGACCGCCAGCTAGAGGGTATTATCATGCCCCGCATCGGCTGTAACGTGTTCTCCGCGCTGCTGTCGGGCGTCAAATCCAACGACAAGACACCACCGGCGACCACCGCCTCGGGCCTGGCGACGTTGCGCCTGTGGAACGACGGCCGACTCGACTACGCCATCCGACTGATCGACGTGCGCTCGACGGTGCTGCGCATCAGCATCGAGACCGACCTGCGGCGACGCGCTGGCGGCGGCGCCCGGCCAGCTTACGAGGTCGACGACGTCCTGCCGCAGTACCTCAACGGCTGGGCGAACGGCACGCTGCGCCGCATGGTGGCCAGGGACGTGGAGGCACTTCTTGACGAGGATCTCTACATCAACGTCGGCACAGAGCAGTACAGGAGCGAGCTGAGAGGTCGCGTCACTCAGCTGACCGTCAGCGAGGCACGTCAGTCGGACGCGCCCATCATGCTGACGTCGAGGAACTCTTCTTCGGCGGGCGTCGCCTGGATGGCTGTGGACGACGACTGCGCACTGCACTACAAAGTTCAGGTACGTAAACAAACCTTGCGAAACGGGTCGGTGTTGCGACCTTTACGAACGAACTGTAGTTCTCGGAAGGGTTTAGGTGGGTGGCGCACGGCAGCAGCTGTGTCGGCTCACCGCCGTTGTTCCCCTGCGAAGATGTGTGTCTGTTGGCAGGGGCGCTGACGAGTCCAGGCGGACATAACCGGAGGGCGGGGCAGACACACCTACCCCGGGCGGACCCGGATGATCTCATTTCTCACCCCCACCCGGCACCCCAACCGCGCCCACCCTTGTGATCACCGCTGACTCAGCCACTTTACTGTCCCGCCATCTCTGTGACCCGCCCGGCGAGAGCGGACATCCGTGCCCGTTGTAACCTCGCTCTTCTGTTGCCAGGTGGCTGATCGAACGCCTGGCAACCGACGCATCGAGCTGGTCGAGTTTCCCGGCCGGAAACGTCGCCAGCGCGTCTTGGCAGAGTTTGGCGGATCTCGCGCCGAGAATCGCATCAACAACCTGCCCAAGACCACCATGATGCGTATGGAGAAAGGCCAAACCGTTGTCAAGGTGGTGCCGCTCAACGGAGATGACGAGATGAGCAGCGAACATGCGAAGGTGAGAAAACCCTAAACGCAGCACGCGCCAAGGCTCATTGTAATCAAACTCGGTTAGCCGTTGATTATTTTTCAATTCACTTGACCTGTCTCTGGTTTTCCTGTAACTCCAGGAAGTTCATTAACCGCTTGTCAGCTCGCTTTGCAACTGAACACAACAAATAAAAAACCTAGGCAGAGTCGATTGCTTCTCTCAGCTTACAACAGCAGCAGACTTTTTCTGTTTATTTATACACCATGGGAAAGGTGAGGGACCGCGACGCGGCGGGTGAGTCAGCCTGGCGGTTACGCGCTGGATGCCGCCGCTGGTCTCGGCACGTGTCGGGTAGTAGGTACGCCGGGCCTCCGCCGGCGTCACACTGCAACTCGGCCGGTCCAAGGTCGGCCCATCGGTCGACGTCATTATAATCGCGGTCACGTGACCCTTTTGTTTATGTCGGCGACCGCTCGCAGCGGTGACGATAGCCGCAATGACAGCGGCGCGGAGGGCCGGTCGGGCCGGCGGTTCAAGGCGGCCCTGTGCCGAGAGGCAGACGGCTTGCAACGGCCGTCGCCCGGTCGACCCGACGTCTGAGTGGCTGCTAGTGCTGTTCTTACGGCTTACGAGTGCAATGAGTTATCAGTCTGAAAACCATGAGCATGGCATGGGAGTCATGTTTCGTGTTTATCACAGCACAGCCGAATGAGCCGTGTAACAGCATCCAATTTTTAAAGAGATTTTGGGTTTTGATAACGGCAACTGACCACTGATCCTACTCATTCCCGATCAACTTCTCAATAACAAAACTCAAACCGAACCTACACGCTATACTATACATATACTCACGCCATCTGCCCAGCGGTAACGGCATCGGTGACCTGGGTTCTGCCGTCTGCAAGTCACATTAGCCGGTGTCCCATCGCGCCATCCGTCCGTGGCGGCGTCAAACACTCGTGATCGATGGACGGTAACCACCACCTCGGTAGGCCGACCGGAGAATTCTGCCGGCTGTCGGCCCCTTTAGCCCTCACGGCCGCCTTTGTTGCATCGGACGACCACCAACACGCTGACTGTTGCTGGGCCAGTGAAGGGGACAGGCGCTCACCGGCCGGTCTAGTTCGAGCGTCCGTGTCTCTCCCATCCCTTCCCCCTCCCGCGCCACACACTGACCGCTCGTCCTCCCTCAGGTGTTCGTGCCAAAGTCGTGTCTGCCGACGCGGCGCATCCGTCTGGACAACTACCACATGGACGGTGACGATGGCTTGGAGAACGAGATCCAGCGCTCGTACGACTGCGAATATGAAAGTGAGTGACCTCGCGGTGCCGCTCGCGACACCGGAGCGGCGCCCGCAACGGTACCGGTCGCTCGTTTTTCGCGGTGACACGCGATGCTCGCCGACCGGTACTTACCACTCATCGCACGGGGACTTACGGGCCGACGGACGGACGGACGGACGGATGGACGGACGGACAGCGGGGTACGGGGAGAGAGACAGGCCATCAGCGCTGACAGGTCCGCTGCGCCAGACTCGCTTTATTTCGGGGCCTGACTCAGAGACAGCCGAGTCGCGCGACTCGCCCTATTTTCGGGTGTGTGAGTCATCCGAGTCAGGTGTCGACTCTGCCGGAGTCACTGCGCGGCCGCTGGCCCGAGCGCCGGGGACAGAAATAGTCGGTCCGGACAGCCGGTCACCGTGGGTGGGCCGTCAGTCGGACGTTGGTGGCTGCGTGCCGCTGCCGGCGCCCAATATCGCCCCTCGTTGACGGACGGAGGAGCGACAGGTGACGGACGGCGCGGCGCCGGACCGGTCCGCCCTGGCGCCGGGCTCCGCCAGTCTGCTCTCGTTATGCGAGTCTTCAGGCGCCTCCCGACGGTAAACAGAACGGGCCGGAGGCGGCCGACCGGTCACCGACTGTCTGTGAGCGGCGCCACGTCCGGCCGCGGAGCTGCGACCGCTTGTTCCGCCTCGGCGCCACTCCGAGAGGTCTGACAACTTCCGGCAGCAGAGATGGATCCGGGGGCACCGCGGGGGTGTGGGCTGCGGGAACGGAGCCAGGAGAACCACAGGATGGGGCACAGGGGGCGGAGAAGAGCAGGAAATGTTCTTCTCCAGTGTTGGCACCAAAGCACCGACTGATGTTGTGCCGAAAATACTTGTTATTGGAGCACTTCAAGTTGTCATAACATCTGAAGGGGTTAGTTCAGAATTTAAACACAGTGCCGCATCCGGACAGGCACTGTCCGGATGTATTTGAAATGTTCAGCGATGTTGTCAATTAGTTGCTGCACCACAGCGAAGTTTCAAAGAGGTACAAAGGTCCTTACGCTCCCAGCTGGATCTGGCACAACTGTCCTCACTGTCCCCTCCCACACTGGTTTCGATGCTGACGCCGGGCAGTGCGGCCTGGTCCAAGCGAACGTCTTTCAATAAGTAGGCTCCCCGCACGTCTTACCTCACAAAAGTCACCTGAAGACCACAGAACTTCACTAAGAGCTTCTAGTCATCTCTGTGACATAACCACACGCAGATTTACGGGCGCTAGAAAAGCTTCTTTCGTCTAAGTGCTTGCCTCTGTTCGCCGAAGCTGCTTATTTTGGCGTGTCCGAGATAAAATCGACATTTAAGACTGGTTGAAGCATATGCTTACTTATTTAGCGCGGCACCCTTTTACGGTAAACTTGTTAGACGCCGGCGGCCGCCTCGACGACTCGCCTTTCGTGTTTCAAGGCCACAGTTTACCGCGGCGGTCAAATTCCGAGTAATTGTGCACTAATGAGTGCCACCGACAGAGATGGCATCACGCCCACGGCATGTCTGGAGCCGCGCCGCTTCCTGCTAAGCCCGCGCCCATTTGTGGACCACCCAGCGCCGCCGGGCTGATCGCTGCGGAGCGATGCTCATGGGCTCGTGCCAGGCCGACCGCTTGGATAGCTCACTGGTTGATGGGCAGCTCAGGACAGCTTGCTATGTTCAGCTGGTTCATTGTAGCTCACAACAGCTCACGGTAGCGCTCCCATGCCTGAACAGTGAATAGGGCGTCGCGACTCGCGATCTGTGATCGACGGCATAAAATACAGCACGAAAACACTTCGCCTGTAGCAGTGTGGTTCCATACACTATCAGCACTCGTTCCAGACGCCACTGATAGGCGCAGGGCTCACTCTTTGTTGCGACGCTCGGTTCCGACCCGTGCCGATGTCTCGGGGAATCCCACGGCGCCGAGCCGGCACCCACGCCTGGCGGGCGGTCCGGTCACAACCGTCACGACTTTCGGTAGTTGGTGTTCCGAGGCGACGTCAGCCGGCAGGCTCGAGCCGGCGGACTCAGCCGCTCAAACTACAAGTCTAGCACAGTCTGGTCATTCACGATGAAGAGCGAAGTGCTCGAGATAGAGTCCGTATAAGCCGATGTCACCAAATGACGTGTAACGCAAGCGCAAATAAGAGGTGGGATTGAGCGGCCTTCCCTTGTAACCAGGCGTCCATCTATTGTGGCGTACGTGAGGCGGTGCGGTCGGTCATTATTTGTGCGGGGTCAGGGCGGCGGGGCCGGCCCACCACGGCCACCGGCAGCGGCCCGGCGCGTGACCTCAGCGGATGGCCACATTTGGGCATGGCGCCGCCGTCGATGGGCCGCGCCCTCAGACTGTCTCTCGCGGAGGGCCTCGGACGTGAACTCGACCAGAAGTGGTGGGGGAGACTCCTCGCTGATGGAAACAACTGGGCGGGGCTTCAGGCGATGTTGTTTAGGCACCATGACGACATAGGCTTCAAACGAACCTTGGCCAATGTGTGAAGAAAATGGCCGTAGTTTACATTGAAGGTTGTTTGTTTTGCTTACATTCGCATGCACTCTCGTTGTAAACAAACTTTCTTGCACTCTCTACAAATGCCCTCTTTAACTTCCCGTGCTCCTTCCACAGATCAAATATACGAGGAAGGCACTCAGTGGGAGGCCTCTCACGAGAGCTGCAAGATCTGCAGCTGCACCCACGGCAAGGTGTCCTGCGAGCGGATCCTGTGTCCGACGCTCACCTGTCGGAACCAGCACACACCCAACGGCTCCTGCTGCCCCGTGTGCGACGGTGGTGAGTAAACGAGCGGACCCCCAGCTGGGAGGAAGAGGAGCTGGAAGGAGGCCCGAGTTCTATCGGAGAACCCGGGGCCTCCCATTGTTAGCACCCTCCCAGACTTGGACGCTTACTTCCCGCCTGATATGCTGCCTACTTCTTTTAACGTTTTCACATTTCCACATTGTCTCCCCGTCTCTGACGACGCGTCTCCTTCCCACAGACGAGCCGGAGGAGGCCGAGGTGGCCAACGATCCGACCGAGGGCTGCCTGCTGGCCAACCGGTTCCGAGCCGTCGGCTCCATTTGGCACCCGTACGTGCCGCCGTTTGGCTTCAACAAGTGCGTCACCTGCACGTGTCAGGTGAGCTGCCACGCCGACCCGTGTCACCCCACGCCGACTGGAGGTGCCCCTCGCTGCGCCGACCCGCTTCAGGGCGAATTCACACTGGAACGAACTCGCGCGCGGGCTATCTGCGCATGTAGTCTGTGTCGGGTGGCTGTTAGACCCGGCCGATCACCCATATACGACCACCTGCATGCAGACAGCTCCCTCAAACCATGACCTGATCCACGCGAGCTCAACCGATCTCCATTCAGAAGCGTGATTGCGTATGCGACTCACGCTGGTTTTAGCCGTAATCGGTGACGCCGAGATGCGCCAGAGACTCGTGACGAGCGATTGCTCGGTGGTCGTGCCTCAACTGACCTCATGTCGCCCGTCGTTCTTCTGCAGCTGGGTTCCGCGCCGGGCGACTACCAGGTGTCGTGTTCGAAGCCGCCGTGTCCCGACCTGGACTGTCCGGGCCGCGAGTACATGCCGTCGGGCGCCTGCTGCCGCGAGTGCCGGCCCGTCGCCAAGATTGAACCCCGCATCCTGGCCAGTACTTATAGAGGTGAGTGACGCGAAACATTGGGCATGGTGAGGCTGTAGTAGGGAGTTGATGCAGGGATTAATTGCATAAACTATTGTTTCATTTCTCGGTGAATATCGATGGCGCGAAGCTTCAGCGCAAAGCAGCAGCCCACCATGGTCAATCACTGATAAATATTCGTCCTCCACCGCAGGCGCAATGGGCGACGAGGCTCACGAAATGAGCCAGGAAGAAATCCTGCAGGCAGGAGGCTGCAGAAAGGGCACCATGGTCTACCGCAACGGAGACACCTGGCACCCACGCATCGCCACCATTGGACTGATGCCTTGCATCACCTGCAGATGTCGGGTAAGTGGAAATGTCTCCTTCTGGTACGGATGGGTGCTTCAAGGATTAGCAAAACTGGCTCAAAATTGGCTGTCCGAGCGGGTCAGACTCAGGCTTTGTTTTGTTTTCAGAGTTTAGCATGAGGGTAGCCCAGACAAGATTAGAATCATGGCGTGTTTCCGAAGTGGCTGTTATGCTCCACGTATTTGGAGTTGTTCAGTCACGCACCCATGCTAAGGCGCAAAACTGTCGAGACCGGCGGCCTGGAACATGCATGATACTCATCGCGTGAGCAGCGGCTCCATTTTCAACTATCTCCCTCATCTCCCGTCGTCGCGTGGCTCTCTAGTCGCGCCAGTACTGATGATGTCCGTCTCCCTCCGCAGGACGGCAGCAAGATGTGCGGCCGAACACGCTGTCCAGAGCTCAACTGCCGCAACACCAAGGAGGTTCCGGGCCAGTGCTGCCCGGTCTGCGTCGATCACAATAAACCGACCGAGAAAAAGGCCACCAGGCGGCGCCGCAGTCAAGTGTGAACGCCGCAGAGGGCGCCACCAGCGGGCGCCAGTGTCGAGCGCAGACTGGAAAGTACAAAGCCGAAACATTGCGTGCAATGTGACGAGGCGCTGGACGCGGCTGCGTCACAAATGACGTCACGGAATGCTGCCGTGACGTCACGTGCCGACTGCGGGCCGGCTCCGGCAGCCAGGCGGTCGCGCCGGGTCAGGCGGCCACCGGTGCTGTATTTATTCACTGTAATGTGTTGCCCTGGTGACACTACGCCACACGGCCGGCGCCAGGCGCGCAAACATGCATACCTGTACATAACTAGTGCCATAGCGGTAAGTGTCATTAGCGTTTGGCGGAGTGTTGCGCGCGCGGCGGCGCTGCGGGCTGGCGCGGGGCCGCCTCGTCCGCTCGGCCGGCGGACGGGCGGGCCTCGTCCTCGTCTCGCCTCAGCGCAGCGGTGGCAAGAAATGGAACTGTACGCTTATTGTTGGGTGCCGTCCTGGCGGTGGCAGGCGCCGGTCAATTATTTTTGTAAACACGCGTGTCCGGCGTTTGTTGGAGCTTGTGCGAGAGAGACTAGCGGGCCCCGAGCCAACGTGAGAGTGAGAGGAGCGCCATGAGTGAGTGAGAATGGCGCCGCTGGACGCGAGGTAGAGTGACAGAGACGCTGAGCGAGAGTGAGCCGAACCAGGGAACGAACTCTGCTGAACTCGAGCGAGGCTGGAGGGACAAAGGCTCACTTCCCTACCCTCTTGTGATCAGGAAACCACTTGTGACTGTGAGCGAGCTGACACGAGAATCGAAGAACTGCAACCGTTACTCGTTTTGTCGCGGACTGAACTGAGAATTTCGAGAGAAACAATAGTGTGAGCAGCCGATTCCGGCCGCCGGTATCCGAGTTGTTGTGCGTAAGCCGAGGCTTCGCGGCCGAAGCGGGCGTCGTCGAGTCAGATGTTGTTCTCAGGGTCGTCTGTTATAAGTCTGACAGTGAGATGGTCGGCGGTGTTTTGTGCAGCGTGCTGCTGCTAGCGAGCGCGCCGGGCACTGCGCCAGTGCGGCACCACATTAACCGAGCAGGGCTGCGAGCGTGGCGGCAGCGCGACGGTCCCTGCCTCCGGGGTGCGTCCGGGCGTCTCTCGTCCCACCGTCCTTCAGAGAGGTGCCGGGCGCCCTGCGGGACGTCTCTCCGGAGTGGTCGGCTCTCCGGGCTGGCTCCCCGGCGGTCAGCTGGCCCTATGGCCGGCACCATGTGATACGACCGACAATAGGAGCGGGGGCAGAGCGCTGCACCGCCGCCGCCACGTAGTCGTGCCATGTAAAATACAGCCAGGCAGTCATATCGTGTGTGGGTGTTACTGAAAGAAAACAGAATGACTTCTGCAGGCACGTGGAGACGCCGAGTTTTGACAGCCACACCATCCGCACATTCAGACTGAAAGTAAAATTACAAATTCTGCATGCTGTATTCCAATCGATTCGGCGGATCTCCTCAAGGATTTAGCCAGGATTTCCTGACCGGGAGTCCTGTCGAAGGAGAGCGGGTCCTCTCCTGTTCTGGCCAGGCAGTCGGCACACTATGCAGGCCACCGAAGAGGTCCAGGCCAGTTATCAATCGGTACCTAGTGATGAAGTCAACCCCATCTGGGGTTAGGGGTAGGTCAGCCTCTCTGGGGTCCGTCGTGAGCGTTTGAGTGGCAGAGCGGGCTGCTCCATCGCAACAGAGAGCACTACCGTCCCACCGAGGCGCTCTTTGCCACCGCAGCGCACCAATCTGAATCGCTGGTGCGCCCAGTTCGATGTCTCCAGTCTCCACGATGTACTCCTATTCGACAGCTGCCCTGAGGAGCCTGCATTGGTCTCACTTATTGAGACTGATTCAGCTCGATATCAGCCTAGATTCGGGAGGCCTCGGATCCGGGATCGACTTGAAACCCGCACGCAACAGGAGCCTTGTGCTAGGCAGTAGGCAATACACGTTCTCCAAACCATTCGGCGGTACTCCAAGCTGTTCGAACCTACGAACTACATCGAACGACATCCAATTCGATAGTGGGCCACCCAGTGAAGCCCATTGCTAAAAGCGTCTTTCCCACCGTCACGGCCAGACGACCTAGGCCCGGCCAAAATGACTCCTCGGAAAGGAATAAGGAGCATGTTGGCAAATGGCAGGCACTATTTGCGCATCGATTCATTCGACCACACTTATTATCACACATTTCTCGTCCCATTGGCCATTTCTATCCGAGATTCAGATTACAGCACCAAGCTTACCTCAGTAGAGACTTAGAGAGGCAAGGCCCCCATAGTTTCCCGGTTTCCCCCACCGATCATGACTGACCTGTTTCTGTGGCTCCGGGTGAACGATCGCACCTTGATCGCACACTTCCGCAGAAGTCAGATCAAAAGACACGCTAAGAAGCGATCAGTTCGAAGACGACTGACTGAATTCGACTTCAGTCAAACGCAGAATCGGCACCAACACCACAAGCACAATCCGACACACGCGGCACGCACTCAGTGCACTCAGTCGTCACCCTCATCACAGCACGCGCCACGTGGTAATGAATGAAACAATTTCGACGCGCTGCGCCATGAAATGCAACGCAACAGCAGAAATAATTGCTAGAGCGCCGTGCACGTATACTGTGCCGCATTACCTCAACAGACCGCCTGGGGCTTAGACTGTGCCGGCGCGTCGAACCGTGGCGGATTCAGCCGTGGTGGGGTGAGAATTTGTGGGCGGGGCGGGGCCAGGGCTGGGCAAGTCGTGGGACATATCTGGCTGACGCCCTCGGCCTGGCGGATCAATTGACTGACTGGTGGCTTGGGCAAATAGGTTTACCAGTCCACAACATATAAATCGGCATATTGATATCGTTATCGTTTTAGTTTGGGAGCGAGACGGACGGCCGACCAGCAACATTACATGCCCTAGATCGGCATTCGGTGGTACGGGGGGAGGGGACGGTTGTGTTGTAGAAACCGGAATCACCAGGGGATCACGGAACATGGTCTGAGTTTTGTCCTGAAGTGAAAATGCTGAATGCGTACGTGGATGGGCGGCTTATCATTAGGTTTCATCCACCGACGGATGATAAACGGTTGTCGGTATGGCAAACCGGTGTGCGGGAGCCGGGACTCCATAAAACCTGCGCCACTCCGTAAAGGATTCACACCTGTCCGTCGTTTCCATCCTCAGGATGCTGAAATCCTTCCCCTCCACGCCGCAACCCACCACTCAGGGCTGGACAGGCACCTTATCTCATGCGGGCTGCCCCCTTGGAGTGGCACCGCTGCTCCCGAGGGAGCGCACCCCGTAGCCGGGTGCAGAGAGTGCTTGGAGGGCTGGTCGGCTGTCCGTTCGGACGGGCTCAGTCCCGGCGACTCACTAGGGTGCTTGCCCAGACCAATGTCTCCCCCTATATCCTATTATCCTTCCGGCTCTGAAATGGTCTTGTCAGACTGAAAGGGCCTAACCCAACAAAACAAACAAACGAAGTAAAGGATTTATATGTTATATGTATTTCAAAATTCGTACGGGTCTCGTTTGAACAAACAAGTCGGGTCGGTCGTCACTGGCATTCACAGTGCTAAGTCGCCAACCGCAGCATGATAAATGCATTCCCAGTATAAAAATATTTTCTCACCAGAGTCATCGGTCCGTCTGTCTGCAATTATGACAGGTTATCAACTGTAGCTACGATATATCTAACATTCGACACAAACGCCGTTCTAAGACACTGGCAGTTAGGCGCACCAAGTCGGAATGCACGCTGTCTACCGCGAATGGAAGCTTTTTTCTTCTTTCAGGCACCACCTGCGTAATACTTCATGTGCATAATAGTAACAGTGTGTGGAATGCGTATTGCGTAATAGTATATGCCATTATGCAATTTCAACAATGATTCAACGCTATAACAGGCACCTGGAACCGTAACAATGCCATAATTGTAAAGGTATCAAAATATGCAACATGCAGTAAAAACATCCAACAATATGCAAAAGTTGTATAGTTACGTTGCATTCGCACTCAGCTCAGCTCACGCTACTCCTGGCAAGGGTTTCATTGCATTTACATCCTGTGGTCCCGGCATTGGTTCCTCCGTTCGTAAGACCACCATCCTAATCAGTCCGCCCCACCGGTGAGGTCGTTATTCACGCCACTTTCCTGGCTGGGGTGCCGAACTAGGCCTGAACCTGGTCCTGAGCCCAGGGGACTGGAAATCCCCTTATAGCGCCCATAGGCGGCCAACGGCGTTAGGGGAATGGAGGCACCGGGTGCCAATTTCTACTGGTCGGTCGGTTCTCAGTCGTCTCCGTTATTCTCGGAGCGGATTGGTCAGCGTCTCTGTCCGTTAGTAGCAGCAGATAGCTGACTTTGCAATTTTGTTTGTGACTCTTCACCAAAAGTGATACCTGTCCCCTTTTTAGCCTCAGCTTGCCCGACTATTTCTCGCCTACAATGTAAGCGAGTCAACGGTCTTTTTGACGTCTGCCAGCGCCTCTCGGAGACACTCGAGCACAAAGTCGACTTTCTCGTCGGTGGCGTTGGCGCCCATCAGGCCGATCCTCCAGACAAGGCCGGCAGACGGACCCAGGCCGCCAGAGATCTCCAGCTTGTGCCTGTGAACGGGGCGTAACAGTGATGGCATAGGTGCAGCCACGGTGCAGTAACGCTCCATTCCGTCCCAGCGGAAATAAAATTTATATCGCATCAATAGAGAAGGTGATATACAAAATGACGGAAGCTTACAATGAAATATATCGGCTTCTGATGCGCTATTTATTTCGTGCGAATTAAAACGGAAATATAATCCGGTGTTTGTGAACGTTTTGCTAATGCCCAGCCACGGAAGTTTGAAAACAACACATTTTACTACAACCAGTGAACTGCTTTTTGCACATAAGCGATCTGACCTTTGACCGACCAAACAACAGTAACTCCTCCCCCGGTAACACTCACTTGGTCATGCAGTAGGCGGAGACCGCCTTCCAGTCGACTCCCTCGGGTACTTTGACCGTGGTCACCGTCGGCAGGCGGAACGTCTCGTTCTCCACGAACAGCTTCAGTCCCATCTCGGCTAGACCAGCGTACAGTCGCTGGGCGCAGCGCTGGTGACGCTCCCAGAGCGACTCTAGGCCCTCGGTGCAGGCGATAGCCAGAGCCTCGCGCAGCGCGTAGATGCTGGAGATGGGCCCCGTGTGGTGGTATCTGTGGGCGAGGGACGGGGGAGAGAGGGCGCGGGTGAGAGAGGGCATTTACAGCGGGGGAAACTAGACCGAGTGGTGCAAACAGATTGTCCGTCATTATGAGCGAACATGCGTACATCCATTCGCTCTTCCCTCAATAATTTCATTTATTCATTACATTTGCTCATTCTTTCGGACAATCACTCAGGTCCGCACTCATTCGTTCGTTCATTCATTCATTCATTCATTCATTCATTCATTCATTCATCCATTCATTCCCAATTCGGTCCTTCCTCATTCAACTATGCACCCAATCAATCATTCATTCATCCGTTGATTCCATACTTCTACCATTTATCCAATCATCAATTCATTCATTCATTCATTCAATCAATCATTCATTCACTAATCCTCACTTGCGTGGTCCTTCGTCGCATCCCCAGTAGTTGGCCAGCATGGTCAGATCAAAGTAGAATGAGCTGATCGGCGTCTTACGGTTGATAATCTTCTGCCTGAAATAAAACGAAATAGAAGTTCACGTCAGTCGCCCTTGATTAGTCGTAGGCATATCGGGTTGAATGACATGGCAGATGATATCCACCGGACAAGCCACGGCCCACAGTCTTTCTACTGTATCTTAATGCTTGACCACAACTGAACTTGAAGCCTCCATTTCCCTAATGACGCACCTGGCACATACGACATATACACCAAACACCGCAGCTCCAAACCCCTCCCTGTCCCGTCTCGTTCCCCCGCTGCTCACCAGGCGTTCTCGCTGAGTGAGATGGGCGCAGTGCCGGGCGGAGCGCTGAGCACCTTCTGTGAGCCCGTGTAGACCACATCCACGCCCCACTGGTCGGCGTAGAACGGCACTCCGCCCAGCGAGGCCACCGTGTCCACCACAAACAGACAGTCGTGGCTGTGGGCGCAGGGGAGGTCAGTAGGAGGTCAGTAGAGGGTCACCGGGGTCATTTGAGGTCAGTTGAGGTCATAGGCGGCGGCTGGCGCTCCATAAAAACGACCCGGGAGGTCAGAGGAGGCCAATGGAGGTCAGGGCAGACCACAAGAGGTCAGTGGAGGTCAGACAACTGCGGCTGCGAGTAGGGTTGCGTCGTGAGGGCATGCGCTGGGTGTTGTAATTGCTGTACTTACGCACTGCTGTTTCATAGAGAACGAATACGCATGACGGATGCCATTTGAACTCAAACTCATGTTGGCAGCAGCCCCCCTCCCCCGCTTTGTATGCCGGTAATCCACTTTCCAATGTGATAATCACTATAATATACCCTACTCCACTACAACAATTTGACTCACGCCTTGCAGACGTCTCCGATTCCGTTGAGGTTCTGCAGCACCCCGGTGGAGGACTCTCCGTGCGTCACAAACAGCACCTTGGGCTTGTACACGTCCAGGGCGGCGCGCAGCTCCTGCAGGTAGAACCCCGAGCCGGCCGGCTCCTTGATCTGGTGCACCACGGCGCCTGTGGGGAGAGTGGGGTAAGCTACTGCGTGGCAATGACACAGTGGGGTGTGACGCAGTAGGGTAAGGATGAAGAGACGGATAAAAGAAGCGAAGTGTTCGTAGTTGGGCTTCGGATACAGAGAAAACCTTTTGATATTGCGAGTGACTGAAAACGGATATATTGCCTTCTCAATTTCGTGCCAGAATGACTCTAGCAAGTAAAATAGATAACATAATATTTGGTTGCATGCTTGCACGCATAGTACACAACCTCTCCGATAATATAACACAAAAGCTTAAAACCGCACCCCCCCCCCCCACGATAGCCTTCATAGCCGATAGCCGATTCGATAGCCTTCATGTTGTACCATCGCATCTAGCTCCCATCCGTGGCACTTATCCAACTGCATTCTCCTCAAGGGCACTGCCTCCCCCCTCCCGTCCATCCCGTCACGAACCCTGCCGCCGCGCCATGTCGGAGCTGCGCTCGCCCCAGACGCCATTATGGGCGATCAGAATGACGTCGTCCCGCTCCAGCAGGTTGGCCATGACGCACTCCATGCCGCCGTGACCGGTACTGGAGAGCGCCAGGGTGACGCGGTTCTCCGTCTGGAACATATAGCGGATCCCGTCCTTGCAGTCGTCCATTATCTGAAAACGGACAGACAGAGCGGGTGTCGGTGAACTATCGAAACTTGTTACATTATGGAGCCTGCTTCACCGGGCTAGTTTGTCATGGGCCGTGGGTGGCCCAAGAAAACAGGTTCTGACGAGCACCGAGCAGTTTAGGGAAACTTGGAGCAACCACTTTCCATTGGAGCACTGTAAAAGGCTTAAAAGGTATAAGTAAAAAAGTTAAGTATGTTTACCAACGAACACGAAACAAAACGCTGTCTATACGACCTCGGATGCCGAACCTGCCAACTGATATTTCAATGGATTGAAATAAGCATTTAAGGTCACCGAGAAAAGCAAATTATTTGTTTCTAGAGCTTCGGTATAAATATCACATCCTCCTAGTGCCCGACTATCCCTCTGTGACCGCTCGTACCTTGCAGAACTCAGCGTGCAGGTGGCCAAGCAGCGGCTGGCTCTGCGCCTCCAGGACGCGCGGGTGCGCGTTGGACGGGCCGGGGCCCATCAGCGTCTTCAGCGGCACCACCATCGGCTCCTGCAGGCTGACCGGCGACGGCACGTGCATGGTGGCGGCGGTGGTGGAACGGGCTGATGTCTGAGGAACGCAGAGAGATGGGTCGGTGAGGTGAGTTGAGATAAACCTGAGAGCGGACATCGTCTCGGATCATACATATAAATTGACAGAGATTCAAGCTACCACAGAGCTCAAATTGCAAAAAAAGGTGTTCAAAATTCAAGCTCGCGTTTTTTTTTTATTCCATTAGTGTCCAAACGACAGCACCACCTTCTCGACCCACGTCACATGGTCCGAATTTCTATCGCCGCTCTCCTGTTGTATTCTCAGCGTCCCTGCCTAGCTGCTCCCCAACTGTGCGTCCAGTCCCTATACAGTATACACTCATTAACCGATGGCATACTCAATGCCCATGCCGATCGATAGCAGAACGTACAGTTGTGACAGGACAGTTGCGTCACAGGAGCCATATGGCGCCGGCGACGCATTGTGATATCTGAGTCTGAGAGTGCACCTATTGCGTGGATTTCGTAACTGATACGGACATTTGCACTGTGCACCGTGCAGCGCTCTAAATGCCGTACATGGTACAGCCAGTCCGTCCAGTGCGTACCACAAAAAAATGCAAGCTTTGGAGTTTGGTAAAGCAGAGAAAATATCGCAGCGTCCAGCGCATCATCCCGATATCATTCATTAGGCAATTTATCCATCATTTATCTAAAGCATAAAAAGGGCATACGTCTTCATGAACTTAACAAATTATTTCACGGAAGCCCCAAAGACACAGCTGAAAAGGCGTTAGTTCGGCGCGGTACCGGAGGGTCCTGGTTTAATTCCCTTTTGTTCGTGAGCTAACTACGTAAATTTCCCAACCCAAGCCTTCTCTGACCATAGCCCATAGGTCTGTCCAATGTTTCTTGTTTACCTGTAGTGCACGGCAGCGGTACGGCAGTCCGGGGTCGGGGCACCGCAGTGACGGCGACAGAGGAGCACTGGACGACCCTTTCACCACCACCGGCCAGAGGGCACTGACCGCCCGCACCCGACAGGACCGCCCCGCCAGACACCGTATCAGCGCCGGCATGGCGGGTGGGTACTGAGCGGCGGTCGAGGCACCGGGCGAGGAGCTGAGGACACCCAGAGTGAGGATGGTTACAACGGGAGGACGGCCACGAAGGGAGAATAGTTACAAAGAGAGGACTGTTGCAGAGGCCAGAGAGGCGGTTACAGTGGGAGAAGAGGATAGTCGCAACACAACTCTAGAGAAAGGCGAGAAATGAGGACGGCTATCAAAAGAGGACACTCAGACGGTCCCATTGGGGACGGTAAAAAGGAGGTCCAGGAGAACGGTCATCGGAGGGACAGGATGGTCATCGGGAAAGAAAGGTGGCCACGAAAATGATGACAGTGCCAGTGGATAGATAAGAGCCTTAGAGTGAACAATAAAACTTCTCGATTCAAAGATGAATGAGAGCGGAAAATATGGACCTCTTCTAGCCTTTGGCAGCATCCCTATCCGCAGGTTCGCCAAACTGCTGTTTGAAACGTGAATAAAACTCAACTGATACAGACAAAACAGCACGGATAATCTACACAACAGCTAGACGCCCGACGCTCTGCTGCGCCGCATCTCATCACGGATAAAAAGTCGCCGTTCCGAACGATGTTAGCGCAAACAGCGGCGTGAAAAATGGCCTTGCCTGCACTTGGCAGCATACATTTCTAGCTGATTCGACTGGCTTCGAATGGATGCCTTGGCAATGTCGGTAAATTGTGCCACCAGCTAGGCACGTGAATATTATGCGTATGCAAGTTGAAGGTCACTTACACTTCCTATAAGCATCTCCATTCCATTGGATAATCTGCTGAATCATGGAGCATCGGTTGAACGGTTAATGAAACCTCACCAGTCACCGATCTCCGGGCTAATGGGAGGCGCCCTTCGGTACAACAACCCGTGAACACTAACAGACCTGCCACATTTCAGTCACTTGTCACCTCCCTGTCACCCCACTACCCCGCCCGACAACACGTCTGACACCCAGCAGAGGCCCGTCCCCGCCCCCAGTCGACCAGACCACCACCCAGCCCACGCCGGGAACAGGTCTGTCCCGGGCCAGACAGATGGTATCTGGGCCTTGACACGGCCAAACACTGCCTCTACCGGTCTCTACCGGCCCCCAGAGTTGTTCCAGGCCAGTCACGTGCGGTGAAGATACGACCGGCTCCGGGTATCGAGAGAGGTTACAGGCGACCGGCTATTGGTATGGCAGAGGCGGGAGTAGTTTTTAGAGCACGGCACGGGAGAAAGGGCGATGCGATGAATAAGAGAGGGGGCATGTCTTGGGCCTTATATTGTCAAAGCGACGCCTTCAGGCTAGCAATTACTGTGACAGATTTTTTGTTTTAACATAATAAGCATTGTGCCTATAAACGACGGGAGTCGGGATATACCACTTGCTCGTAACTCCAATTGTCCATGTTGGCATTTTTATTAGCCGTTTTCGCCCTATGATTGTGACCACCAAATAATCCAGTTGGACCCGCTCAGGAGCCGTTAGGAGAGGCTAGCAACAGCGACAGGCACCCTGAACGGATGGGTAATGTCTGGCACGGAGGCCACCGCACAGAATAAACAAACGGGGACCATACAACGCCGCTGAAGTCTTTCAAGCCTTTCGCTTGGTAGCTCTAACGGTCTAAGAAAGACTACAAAATCGTGAACACGCGCCTGACATGCTGGTGTGACCTTAGTATGACCTCATCTGTCTGTTACCATGGACTCTAAAACACTCACGCCCACCCGTGCCACCAGCCGAGACAGGGCAAGGAGGACAAGATCACTGGAGTGGTAGGACGATGAAACGATCCCCAGTCTCCCCTCCGCCGCCGTTCTACATATGCAGTACGTTATCACAGCCAATGACCGATACACAGACAGTCTCAGCGAGCACACGTGGTCACGATCGACTGCCTGCCGGCCCCGAATCCGTCGGTCCTCGCTTAGCCATAGGCGCAGCCAGCGCGAAATGTCAGGCGGAAATCTCACCGTGGACTCGCGAATAGTAGACCCAGCACCGCGTAGTCGAAATCCCCGAGCCAAGCTCTCAAGATCAAAGTATTTCCCACTTGAGGGAAGGCAGTGATTGGTGAGCTAGCCCTCCAACGTACTGCTCTGAAATTACCCCGTGGTCACTCACCTATGATTCTCCGTCCTATCTCCGCGGCAGCGGGACGCAGTCGCTCGAGCAGTGGGCTCGGTCCGGTGCTCGCCGTCCGACGAGCCACACCTCCCGTCCGACCAATCACCGTCCGCTGTCCGCGGCAGGCGACCAATCAGAGAGCGGTGGGCCGGTGACGTGCCACCGCCGCGGCCCGGTCCTGCCAAGGCCGAGCTGATGGGTGAGCTGGAGTGCTGACATGGGGCCACGGTCACATGATATGAGCTGCGTAGTAACTGTGCATGAATACAATCGGATCGAGAACAGAGCATATAACGGGAGGTGTAGGGGAGGGAGCGACAAGGGGCGGGGATCATGCGGGCGCAGCGCTGCACAGTACCAGCGATGATGGTTGACGGCTCAGGAGAGTGGGTCGAAGTGGGAGCAGTGCGATAGATATGACATGTGAATTACCATAAACAGATCCTATGTTCACGTTGACCAACGACAGGGTATGCGGTTTTACTAACTAAACCTAAAGCGTCCGCACCTGAACTTCCAGATGGCCTCTGAGGGCTAAAAATAAAGGAGCTATTTTTTAGCCCAGAAACCGAACGAAGGCTTTGAAGACAGCCTCCAAGATACAAAAAAAAAACTAGTAGAATGCTAAGATGACTTAATAAGCCAATAAACATCTTGCAAAGCTAAAACATACAAACACAACCCTAGAGTGTCCAACTTACGTTCGTCCGCAGACCCAACGCGACCAGGCCCGTAGGCCTAGATGACGCCACAGTACGCATCGTGGATAGGTGACGCGACATGGCCCAGTCACTCGAGGAAACTGAGCCGTGTTGGTTCTAATAGACTAGGTCACAGACAGAAGACCCATTCGAAAACGAACACAAGTTCTGCCTAATAAAGTCGCTTCTATGCATAGGCGTCAATGCTCGAATAGGAGTCGCATTTTTCCATGGTCTCTCTTCCGCATCCATAATTTACAGGTGGTAACTGACTGTCTGCCAGCGCTCAGTTTTCCGACAGTGTACAGGTGAGCCACCCATAACATTTCATGCACGAATTATATTGACCAAAGACCAAGCCATCCGATGGTGGTTCCAAGTGGTTACGGTATCACATACTGTTCAGTCCATCAGCGAAGCAATCACATTACGAACTTGTTACTTGTTGCAATAAATAAAATATAACTCGCGACACAACCATGTCATGAGCAGGAGCACCTTCATTATTTCACGGCAAAAAGTTAACGAATGAGTGGAGCATTTGATACCAAACTCAGAACGAGCCAATGAGCACACTCCACTCGTAACTCACAACAAAACCAATTGAACACAACTGGAAAAGCTAGTAGCAGCGCAATCACTTCATCACTAAAACACGAAGAAGTTCAGTGTTCACATCCGCATCAATGTCTGACAGCGAACTCCTTGTAGGCCAGCTCGGCCACGTTGTGCTCGTTGTGGAACTCGCACCGGTCGATCTTGGACTGCGGGCTGCCCTTCTCACTCAGCCAGCGCTTCATCCGCGCCACGGCGTCGGCGGGGCCCTGCACGTGACCTTGCACGGTGTCGTGGCGCGTGTTGAGACACCAGCCAACCAGTCCCAGGTCACGTGCAGTGCGCTGCGTGTACTTGCGGAAAAAGACGCCCTGCACGCGTCCGAACACCTCGAACTCCACGCTGACCAGCGGTGACATGGTGGTGCTCTCAGGCTCGGGGGACGGCACAGAGGGAGATGCCAGAGATGGAGGGCTGGCTGGAGTGTACCAGGTGAAGATCACAGCCAGGAAGCCAGCCAGAAGGGTGGCAACTGCAGTGGTGAAGAGAGTGTGCTGCCAATTAAACAGGACTGTCCTGAAACAAACAAAAACAGGGGCAATGAGCACATTGAGCAGTTAAGTTGTCTGAAACAGGCAATAAGTACATGATTGTATCTCAAGGTTCCCTTAGCCTTATCAACATTATAGTTAATATTGCAACTTAATTAAAAGTGATTTCAGTAATGAGTAATTACAAATTAATTTGCTGGAGGATAAAAGTTCATGTATCAAGAGGATATTCTATAATAATTACAGCTCAGTTCCTGAAAAAGCTGCCTTCATATTGGATATGAAATACCAAATTGAATAATTTTCTCAGGCAGAGGAAGTTCCACATTTAATAATTTACTCAGGAAGAGAAAGTTTTGCTCAAAGATGATGTTCCATATTCAATTTTAAGCATATATCATCAAAAGGACATTCTACATGCTGAGGAGAAATAATTTAATACGAATTGAACTGCACTGCTGCACTGCACCTGTTGAAATGAGTGCAGTTTTACTTTACTTCAGAATTCAAGAAGAAAGGAGAGTTGAGTGAAAATATTGGTTATGAACAGTTGAAAATAATGCTTGAAACTGGAAACTATTTCAACATTTCAAATGAAGTTTTATACTTTTCAAGCAGACAAAAAATAAATTGAATTCAAGGAATAATTCAAAGTTCGAGTTTGGTTCGAGTCCAGGAGTTGGATACATTTCCTGGTGCACCATGGATACTTTTCTGGGTGCACCAATCTTCACATTGTAATCGTAAGTGTTCTGTAAGCCTTTAATCTGAAATGTTAATCCTAGTTATATTGATATTCTCTACGAGTCATGAGATATACCTTAAATGGGAATTTATGCCATTCAACATTCCTCAATACAATTTTCAGCAAGTAAGCCATTCAAAAGGGTTATGAAAATGACTCCACCAGTCTATATTTATCATTCATATTTCAATTTAAATTTGATTCATTAATCGCATAGCTTGAGCAGCGACATGGGCTCCAGCCGGTACCTACCTAGTAATCAAGAGCAGTTATTGCATATAACACCAATTACAAAGCAAGAAACCTGTGCCTTAGGAACCTATCAGAAACATAAAATATTTCAGTGGAACAAATTGAAATACAAAATCAAAATGAAAAATGAAAAAAAGCCTACCTTCCAACAGCGTCACGATCCTTCTTGTTTAGTATCTGTTGCGCCATGTCTGAAACGAAACTCAATGTCATTTACCAAGATTAAAAAAAAAAAAACGCCAACATGTTCTGTATATATTCTACTAAATTTACGTAGTTGCTCAACTTCTACTTTCATTTTGACCAGTTCATATCTCTTCATCATATTATTTTTTAGTATCAAATAGCAATTCTTCTAATTCTATCCAACGACAGCGCTCAAGCTGCGGTCAGCTGCGGTATGGTACGGCTGCGCCTGCACCGTTGACCGCTGTGGCCTTGACCCCGGACGTCAACACGAGCAGTCAGGTGATTGCATTGCAGTGCCCTTTGCTGATGGCTTCTCAGCAGCGCCAGCGGGATGCCTGCTGACCGGTGACACACGAGACGGAGGAAGCTCGCCTCGGTCCGACCCGTGCATCACGGTACGGAGGTAGGTGGCGCTGTGATCGCGGACTAGGGCCGTGAAGGAGCGCAGGGGTGTTGGGTGCTGGGCGAATGCGTGAGTTCGAGGGGACACGGGGACAGTCCAGGCCCCAGGGCGGGTGGCAAACCATATCCTGCATAAGGTACAGACTGCCGACTTGCCAAGACCGTGAAGACTAAGAACACCTTGCAGTCCTGTCCTCAGTCCGCTGGCCTGAGAGACTCTCAGGCTCGTCAGTTCCTCCTGTCACCTGACCTGATGTCTGATGACAGGTGACACCCCGACCCCGGGGCCCGGCCGAAGACTGACTTGGACAGTTCGCGTTTAAGTCTTAGCTCGCATTGGGCTCACCATTACCTACTCAGTTAGGGGCGGCCCTAATCCGCGCTCATCCCGGGTCAGTGGCCACAAAGGCCCTATAGGTCCTACCTATACCGTGGCCACGTGTTCCTGTTCCAGAGTGACACATGCAGTCGCCTATCCTTTTCAAACGGCCAGAGAGCGTCTGCGTGCCTGCTATTGCACTCGTGACCTGACCTCTTGTATTTGTCCGATAGCGCGAAACAGGCCACTGCACACGCGAGACGGGCCACCGCACACTCCCAGTCACACAGCGCGAGAGCCCACCCGGTCCTTCCGTCCCCAGACCCCCTGTCGTCCCGCCTCTGACAGTGAGGCCCGGTACAGTCCGGGGCCCGGTACAGCCCGGACCAGGTACCGTCTCTAACATCGGCGCCGGGGACGGGATACCACGACCCCGGTATCACGCCACACCTCCCCCTGATTCTCAAGAATCATACATACAATTATACAAATACACGATACGGCGATACAAACACATAATACAAACAATACAAACAAACAAAACAATATCAAACGCACATGTGCTCACCGCTCACGTAAGAGTCATCACTCCGGCTGGGTGCAGCAGCTGCACGGCGGCGGCGGTCGCCGGGCACGCTCACTGTGACGGGGCGGGGGGATATTTGCCGCTTCCGCCGGCTCCCCCTCCGTCGAAAACGGTTCCGACCCCTCGCCTGGCGGCACCGTCCCATCTATCCCGTGTGACTCAGTCTGTGGCTCATCGGGGGGCGCCGCCCCGTTCAGCGCGTCATGTTCAGCTCGCAGTGCGGCCGGCGGGGGGCCAACGAGCAGTGGCGGCGATTCGTCGGCCTCTTCACTGTCATCCCCGCTGTCCGAGGACGCTTCGTACCGCGGTCGCAGGTTACGGACGTGCCACGGAACGCCGTCCACCTCCAGCACCTGTTCTGAGAGCTCGCCCGTAACCGTCCCGCGCTGAGACGTCTCGGTACAGCGGGTGCCGCGGCGCCGCACCCACACACGGTCCCCTTCCCGGAGCCGGGCGTCGGTCGGCTGGGTCAGCGCTGGCGCAGGCTGGGCGCCATCCCCGTCGGTATCGACTGGCGTATGCCCTGGGCGGACGCAGTCTCTCACCGCGTAGCGGTACACCCCGGCCGCTGGCGCGGTGTCCGCCGTCCGGCCGTCACGAGGAGTGACGTTGTAGAGGTGGACGGCCTCGGACACAGGGCACCGCCTCCTAGCCGCGATCACCTTGACAGTTCGATGGCACCGTTCCACTACGCCATTGCCGCCCGGCTCGTGCACGGCTCGGAATCTCAGGGCAATGCCCCACCGTGCCACGAGCGAGGCGAGTCGCCGGCCCCGAAACACCGTGTCATTGTCCGCCAGTATTTCTTTGGGCGCGCCGCGCTCCAGGAAGATCTGTTCCAGGTGGCCGGTGACCTCCACTGCGTCGGCACGGCCGAGCGGGCGCCAGACGGTGAACCGCGTGGGCCCGCAGTCGATGACGGTTAGGTAGCTCCGCCCCTGGTGGTGGGTCACGTCCATCGCGACGCGCTCCCATACTGCCGCCACCTCTAGCGAGCCGTGCCGCCACCGCACAGGCGCCGGGTCTATCGATCGGCACACATCACAAGTCGTCACGACCGCGCGCACCAGAGCCCTCGTCACGTCTCGAGACACATCTCGCCGCGCGAAAAACAGCGTCCGACGAACGCCAGGGTGACCGGCCCGCTCGTGCACCGATTGCACAGCCGACCTGACGGCATCTGCAGCACCAGCACCGACGACCACCTGCCCACGGGCGGCCGAGTCGCCGGCTCCGTCATCGGCCGTCACCGACATCCTGCTCTCTTCACACTCGTCACGCAGCCACTCCTTCGGCACTCGCGTCAGGGCGTCGGCGAGGTTCTCCTCCGAGCGAACCAGCGTGACGGTGACCTTGAGCTCCAGTTCGTTGGCTAGCTGTCGAATGAGGTCGACCCGGCGTCTGATTAGCATCTCACCGGCCGCTCTCGTCCGGAGGCGGGCGCGGCCGCTGAGCGCGTCGTCCACCCAGCGGTGCACTGTCGCCGAGTCTGTCCTTAGGTCGATGTTTGTCACGCCCCACGCCACGGCCAGGTTCAAGCCGCGAACGGCGGCATCCAATTCGGCCATGTTTATGTGGGTCGCTGCGGCATCGCCGGGCCGGAGCCAGCAGGCGTCCTCCATCACGCCACCGCACGGTGTCTCGATGACCACTCCAGCCGCGATCGAGCTGGCGTCTGTCCAGACGATTGCCTGATCCCCGGTCCAGCACCACTGGCCCCGCGCCGGGTCCGCCGCTAGCAGCCGGGTGTGCACGTGCGAGATCTGAGACTGCAGGAGCGCGTCGGTCGTGACGTCATCCCAGCCGCGCGTGACGGCATTGGCGCGCCGTTTCACCCAGGCGGCGGCGGGTCGCAGCCAGCCGCAGACGGGGAGGTGCGCCACCAGCCTGCCGCACCATGCAAATACCGATCGGCGCGTCACACGGTCGGGCGGGTCGGGGACAGCACTGTCACGAGACCACCGCAGCTCACCCGCCACACGCCGCACGTGGAGTCCCAGCATCCGAGCGCCGTCCTCGGCGCGTGCCGGTGGCTTGCACTCGAGCCCAAAACGCTCAAAGTGCTCGACCACGTGCTCAGCACTGACGACAGCCTCATCCACAAGCAGGTCGTCCACATACGGACAGACGGCGCGCTCCACTGCTGCATCCTGCGCCATGACGAGCCGCACCACCGCCTTCATCACGGCCGGCGCTACATTAAGTCCAAAACCAAGGCGGGTCAAACAGAATCGCTCACCACGGATGATCACTGTCTGATACGGCCACAGCTTCCGGTCGAGACGCAGCTGCAGGTACGCTCGCCGCAGATCTACGACGGCCACCCGCCGGCCGTGGCGGCGCCATTTCCGCAGGCGGTCGGCGCACACGTCCGAGTCGGCGGTGTATGCAGCTACGTGACCGTTCAGCTCTCGCATGTCCAGTACAGGGCGCACCTTCTTTGCTTGTGGGACGGCCATCAAGGGCACGAGGCCGCGCGGCGGACCGTCCTCTGCTTCATTGTAGGGCTGCAGCCAGCCGTTCCTCAGCCACGTCTCGAGCTCCTCGTCGTACTCCTGCCGCGCTGACGGTGGCACGCGGTACTCGGCGACCCGGTTGGTCAGACAGTCTGGTGCGACTCCGTCCGCCCACTTCCAGGCCACTGTCCAACTGCGTGTATTAACATCGAACCTCGCCGTGAAGTCTTTCGCGTCGGCCACTAGCTCCGCGGTGGGTGCCCCGCCCACTCTGGGCCCGGGCATGGTATGCCCGGTCGCCGGGCCGGCCGGGTCCTGTGACGCAGTCGCTGCGGCGCTACCAAGCCCCGCCCCCTCTCCGCGCGATGCCGAGGCTGCCCTGGCCGGCTCCACCGCCGCCACCTTGGCGCCGCCTGGACGCGCCACTGTTCCGCCGGTCACTTGGCCTGCCTGAGCGGGGCGATCCGTTGCTCCCTCGCCGCCGCCTGCGCGCGCCGCTGCACAGCCGATCGCCTGCGCTGCCCGGGCCGGGCCGGCCGCCGCCGCCTCGCCACCGCCTGGGCGCGCCACTGTCCCGCCGATCACCTGCGCCGCCCGGGCCGGGCCCGCCGCCGCTGCCTCGCCGCCGCCTGGGCGCTCCACTGTCCCGCCGATCACCTGCGCCGCCCGGGCTGGACGCGCCGCCGCCGGCGCCTCGCCTGGCTGCGCCACTGCCCCGCCGTGTCCTTGCGTAGCCGGGGCCGAGCGCACTGTCGCCCCCGCGACACCACCTGGGCGCGCCACTGCTCTGTTGATCCCCGCCGGGCGCACTGGGACCCTCTCTGAAACCGCGTCGATCCTCACATCCCCCGGCCCTTTCACGCTCACTCCACCGAGGGCGGAGATGCCCGTCATTCCGAGAATCATGTCCACACCCATTGGCCGCGACGCCACCACTAGCACAGGCAAGACACTGTCGCCACCGACGCGGCCAACCGTCACGACTCCCACGCCTAGTGCCTGAACAGCGTGACCACCCATTGTCGTGATCAGCAAGCGCTGCCGGTCCCACTGATCACAAATGTCCACGTGAGCGAGGTTATGCGTACAACCCGTGTCGACAAGCACGTCTCGGAGTCCTCCATTCAGCGGCAACCTGATTATGGGCAGCGCTCCTCTTATTGCGCAGGAGACGGCGCTGGCGCTGACGCACCGCTCCCTGTGCCGTTTCCCTGCGGGCAGCCGGCCGCACGCCCAGCACCGGCGCGAGCGCGGCCGTCTCGGGACGCGCGCCGCCATCACCGCCTCTGCGTCCTGCGTTCCACCGCGGCTTCCGCCCCCTCCGCGTGGAGGCGCTGCCGTCGCCGCCGCCACCGTTGCCACGCGGTCGTCACTGAGGACGGCGCGCGCTCGCGCGACCACGCTGGGAAGGTCCAACGCCTCGGCGCGCGAGCCGGCGCGAATCACCTGTCTTGCCGCGTCCGGCAGCCCGTTCACGAATGCACAGGACAGAGTCCGGTCCGGCACGCCACCGAACAGTTCAGCCAGCCGCCGCAGGTCCGCCAGGTAGACGTCGGCGGACTCACCCGGCTGAAGACGACGAGTGACGAAGGCATCGTAAGCCGCGAAGCTGTCCAGGGCGAACGCCGCAAAGAGGGCAGACTTGACGGCTGCCAGGGAGGCTCGATGATCGACCGGCAGCTGAGCCCACACGGCGAAGGCTCCACCGGTGAGACGCAGGGGGACCACCGCTCCAAAATCCACGCCACGGTGGGCGCACAACAGTTCCGCGCGGGTCCACCACTCTACCACGTCTGTGGTGCCGTCAAACTCCGCTATCACGCGGACGTCCAAGGCACCCGCGCTCACTGCACTCGCGGACACTGATGGCACCTCGTCTCCAGCCATGGTAAGGCCGAAATAGCTTGTATTTGTCCGATAGCGCGAAACAGGCCACTGCACACGCGAGACGGGCCACCGCACACTCCCAGTCACACAGCGCGAGAGCCCACCAGGTCCTTCCGTCCCCAGACCCCCTGTCGTCCCGCCTCTGACAGTGAGGCCCGGTACAGTCCGGGGCCCGGTACAGCCCGGACCAGGTACCGTCTCTAACATCGGCGCCGGGGACGGGATACCACGACCCCGGTATCACGCCACACCTCTTGACCGTTTGAGCGGCTGCTGGCCTGTCCATCTCAATCTGGGGCACTCCTAAATCCCGTCCCAACAAGATGGCTCAGTCGCTGCGGCCGGTGCGGCGTATGCCATTCCGTGATCGACTTGGCTCAATATCAGTCCCTTTATATCCTACAGCCTTGAAATGAACATCAAATTGTCTAAGTCGATCGAAAGGCTAAGTATTAGAATTCATGCGACATGCATTGTTTTATTGGCCTCCATTCCCTACGCTTGATGCCTTTCTCTGCGAATTATCCAGTAAAGTGTTCGGTCCGAGAATTCGCATCGTGTTATGGCGTCTGCGCCTGCACTGGCTCAACTTCACCGGTCGTCTGCAAGGCGTCTTAGCGTGGCCAGTCCCGTTAGCTCCATGCTGACCGCCAAAGGTTGCCGCGGCCACCGTCATCGCTAACATGATATGCAGAAAGCGACGGAGCCAGTCAGTCAGCCGCTCAATAGGCGACGATGACGGTGTTGTTTGTCAAACTCATTAAACTGAAGTTGAAACGTGGTGCTCGGTGACAGATGTTGCAGGCTACCGCATCATCAAAGGCTCCAGTTGAATAGGAATAATGGTTGAAGAAGTCATGCAATACGTTTTACGTCAGGTGTTTGCAATATCTACGCTGGCTTGTTGATTCATCCACCCTGTCCGGAGGGAGTAGGTATCTCACATTTGGTCACGTTGTCGCAGCTATCTTCCTCGGTATGGCTCTAATGGAGGCAGTAATTGCTTTGACACACACAGGGACGTACACAGAGTGGCTGTGGTCGCTCCGCCAACAACTTCCGGAGACCTCCGGCGCGGGTAAGATACGGGTGCGCGCACCACCGAGCTGCCTTGACGCTGATGAGAAACGGCGCTATCCACCGCATTCAAGGACACGCTGACTCAGAGTCACAAACAGGAGACAAACAGGACTCAGATGAGTCCGTGTCGCAGCGGTCAACCACTCGGGATAGCTACATATGCGGGTCATATAAGGTCTTGGCATTGAACGCTTTCGCAGAGCATCCCGCAGCATAGTTTGCTTTTTAGTTTCGCATGTTGGCAGACCTGCGTGCTTAGAAGGCGCTCAGGAGGTCGATGCTCTTCGCACTATGTGATTAAAATTGCTGCGGTTTGTGGTTTTATCTGATCCAGAATTCACTCTGACTTTAAGCTTATGGAGCATTCTTTGTCATAGGCGCGGGAGCCGGGGGGGGGGGGGCAGTGGGGGCAGCTTGCCCCCCCCCCCAACTCTGGGGCCGTGGGGGCGGTGCCCCCACAGCTTTGAGACGGAATACCACACTTTTTTTGCAAATGTTTTCTTTTTTTGTTGAAAAAGCCGAGGGGTGAAAAATAAGTGGCCTAAAACCGGTGAGAAAACTAGATTTGGGGGTACCCTAGGTTAATCTCTATTATGGTGTGCCCCCCTCAGTCGGAAAGTAGTTCCCGCGCCCCTGTTCTTTGTTACTCGTGTTAGGAGTTAGGACTAAGACGGACCTAGGAGTGTTAACTGTTAGTAAAGCACGCCAAGCTAATAAAGTGCTCTCTCTTGGCTTCAATTTCAAACGTTTGCCATTTTACCTACACCAGACCGATCTATCGAGTTATCGATCCGTTACGTCCTCACGGAAATTCCCTGTTGCTCTTCTAAAGACAACACGTTCTATGCTAACAAAGACATGAAGCAATCACACAGTTTGTCACTGCAAGGTCGCGGTATAGTGTACTCATTGTTCACACTTCCTGATTATTTAGCGGCTCACAGGCCAGCTGTGGCTGCGCCGCTGCTGCTGAATTGTTTGTGCAATCTCACCAAGCAGAGGGCGCGGTCGCAGGGGCCTATGCAGAGCCTTGGGTAGCAGCGACCGCCGACCACTGAGACGCTCGTTACTTCTACCGTTGCCACCGCACGCCCCCGCCCTGACGGCGGCAAATGAGGATCACGCGATCTCAGCAGCGTCGTGCCGCTGATATCAGCCGCTCCCACGGCCGAACTGATCAACAAAGAGCGCGCCACGAGGCTGGTACGGAGCGGATCATTGAAGAGTGCGTCACTTCATCGATGAATGTGGTGCAATGTGCCTTGTTGACACGTGCCAGCGCCCAGCACATCTGCTGCTGTAATGCAATCCACCCTCTTTGTGCGCTTTTGCTTTGGCATCCATTCCTTATGTCATATCTAACACAGGCAAAGTCAAAGATTCGATTGTGAACATTTTAGCTGCGGTGCTGTCCAAAATGACGGTGAAGACTGAACAGAGACATGAACGTTTAAGTTGCAAGTAAAGACAAAAGCAGTCCGCTATAGGTACGTAGATTATAAAGATACTCGTAAGTTGCAATTCGTCGGGTATGTTTGAGGTTATCATTTGCGTGGGAGAAGGAATTAGGAAACTGAATGAACGGCCCATGAGCTGAGCGAGACGGCTGGCTGTGCCTATAAGGGAACCGTCTGTTAACTGTTCAGAACCGAAAAAGTCCGCGTCAGAAAACACTCTCTGGACATGAATGTCTCTGCTCCGCGCACTAAAAGGGAGCAGAATTTGACTTTGCTGTGGTTCAAGGTCTGCACCTTTGACGAAGAAAGCCATATATCATGAGCTATAGAGCGTTCACTGTCTGGAGCGAAATATACGTCCGCCCCATTGTTCACTTGAAAAGGTCTCAGTTGCTCCGGGGTGCAGCAAAAGTGAAAATTCTGTAAGATCTATGGGCACATAAATCTGCACCGCTGAAATTCCCGTCTGGCAATTTTCGTTCGCAATTATCTGTCTGCTATTATCGGGTTCGGAGCGGCCTTGCCCTTCGTGCAAAATCCGGCACGGTCGATTTTGTTGCTCGTGCATCTGCCGTCACCATGGTTACCGGGCGTCTGTTGTCTTGTGCGGTCATTACTCCCAGCTTGCAAGTTGCAGAGCTGGTCTGCCGGTGTTAAACTGGCATAATTACCTCCCAGCCCGCAGCGGCCGACCGCCTCGTTTGCCGGAGTATTGAACAAACCGGTTTGGAGCAGCGCCCGACGACCGGTCACGGCAGACCGTCCGTGATACCGCGTCAGCAACGTCAGTGTCTTCCCATACCTACCGTTAATGAGATCAAAATGAACCCCTAAGTGTGGTACTTTTGACAGCGATCTTATTGGACCGTTTATTTTAACAACAGTTCCTGCAGATTGTGGCCGTATTCAGAAACGGTACCCATTATGATTTTATTGATAACAGCCCCATGATAGGCCAAGAAAAACCTCAAGCTAAACGTCTGGGACTACTTTTTAGTTCCGTCGTGTGTCTTCTTAAATTCCTTGTTCGAGATGAAAAACTCTGAGGTGTCGTGTAAAATATATTGTGCGTGTGATAGTCTGATCGCTTGATCAGCTCTTAATCGTGCCGACACACCTACATACTGATAAAGTTTTGACATTATTTAAGTGACTGGCGTATCTTACAAAATGTTTACCCTTATATAACTATTGCGGATTGACCATATGGGTAGCTCAGCCGAGCTGTTTTCGTTGTCGACAAAGTGCCGACATGGTAATGTGTCTGCCCACGGGCGGCACAACAATCCCACCACCGTGCGGCGCTGCGCCAAACTATTAATCTTTCCGTGGGACAATGGGCCACTTTCACGGTCGGTGCCGTGTCCTGGCGGCGGTGCCGGCGACCTTCGCTGCCGAGGGAACCTCTGGGGCGGCGGCGGAGGGCGGTGGGCGGAGGGTGCGCCCCGCCCCCTGCCGCACTTCATCACCCTGACCATAATGGGTCGCACGGCGGCTCGTACTTACACCACCTTCACAAAAACTGCAGTGGAGAGCGAAGACGGTGCTGCCTCGCTCACTGGTCAGTGGCCAGGCCTTCGGGAAAATAATCTCAACATCCCTCAGGTGGCGATCAACCTTAGCGCATGAGATGATATTGAAAAGGAAATGCCAACGGTCTCGTTGATGGCTTCTCGCCCCGGAGGATGAACCATCTTAGTCATCAATCGGACCGAACCCCCGACTAATCGTCCCTAAGTGCCGCGCCTGGAGCAACGTACCGTCTCTGCCAGGAACAAGTCCGACCGCAGACTCCGTCATCACCGCCGTGCCATCACGATCGGTGGTCTCGGTGATGTCAGTGCTTCTCAATGTTTCTCTCAGTGCTTCTCAATGTTCCTCTCAGTGCTTCTCAATGCTTCTCTCAGTGCTCCTCAATGCCCTTCTGTCGACCGGCTCGGGTTACGGTTGTGGCCGGCGCGGTGGGGCCGTCTTTGTCCCGGCGCGGTCTGCCGTGCTCCGTGGCTGGTCGGCAGAGGCAGGGACAGGGAGGGACCGGTCCCGGACGGCCGGGCGGTGGCAGCTGGTGAGCGGAGGGACCGGTGTGGATGGGTGCTGACAGCGAGCCGTTCTGCACAGCAGGGAGCCAGGGAGCTGCTCAGCTGAAGCCAGTGTCGGTCAGTCATGGTTTTACCACGGCCGCTGACCCGCCGAGTAGCTAGAGAGCCCATCAGAAACCGCTGCATCGTGGCTCGAATCTGCTAAGTTTAGAAGCTAATTTCAAGCCGGCAAAACCTCAATGAAACCGGAATCTGGATTCTGAAACAGGGTGGCAGTGGGTCGAACCTGTCGTGAGTTTGCACCTCTGTCTGGCCGGCTGTCTGCATCTCTGTAAGCCGACCCTCCAGCAGACGCCGCCGACAGCTCAGCTGACGTGGCCTGCTCGTAAATCAGCGTCGTGTCAGCCCCTCCCCCGTCCGGCGCCCCTCCCACCTGGTCACCGACCCCCTCCCCTTCTCCCCGCCCCGCCGGCCGTCGGCAGTTGCCACCGGAGTGCCGTTTTCCGCCCAGTGCCGGACTAGCCCCATACGGTGACGCGTCCTTGGCGTTCGTGGTCGCTATTTGAGGTGCCGAAGGATTACTACCATTTGAGGAGCCGTAGGAAGTAGCAGGCAGTCTCTCTGAAAGTTGATGGACTGACTTACGCGTGTGACGTATACCAAAGGCCAGGGGGCAGAAACACAGGCTATTTTGCCGAGGGGAGACAGGTCGTATCCCACCGTTCTGGGTGCCCAGCACAGCAAGTCCACCATTTCCCTGTGTTCGTGGAGCCGGCAGCGGCGGAGGCCCGTCTGATTCGACTCCCGATAGCCCCCGACGCCGTGTTGTCCGGCTGCATGCAAACAAGCGTTGGCTGGCTGTGTCTGCACGGGACAGGCGTGGGCACTGGACAGCCCCCGATAACAGGAGCCATCGTGACGGAAAAACGGAGCCTGAAATTCACCCGACTTTTGCCGGGAGTTCTGACATCATAGCTAAACACCACATAAAACGGTGTAAATCGATCAAAAATGTGTAGGATTACCAAACAAAAAGAAATTATTTCGCGAAGTACGTCCTTGGGCACCTTTATTCACGGAAACAATGAATAGTAGTCGAAATGATATCGAAATGCGCCGTTTACTGCGGTTCCTGTTTGCCCGTTATCCTGGCATTGAGAGGGCGTGTTCTGCAATTTGCACGAACCTCTGCACGAGTCAGGGAGTGCCAGAACGAGGCGCCACGTGGGCTGGGGCCTAACGCGAGGATCGGCGCCGCCCTGGGGAGGAAAATGAGAGCGATTGTTAGGCAGAGTGTGGTCCGAGTGGCCGGTGTCCCCGAGGGCTGGTAAAGTGGTGAGTGGGAAGTGGGTTAGGATAGTGATTTGACACGTAACCCGCCAGTCACCGATGCATTTGAACTTTATTTTCACTCTTGTCTGCACCATTAATGCACGTCAGCCTATGCATACTGGCGGCGCACTCAGGTAAATTTTATTGAATAAGTGAATAATGTCTTTACTTCGCAGTCGCAAAGTGTAAATACATGGATCATCTCTGGTATCGTTCATCTTCCATGACATCTCCATCTGCCCCACCTTTCTTCCTTCCCCTCCCAGGCTGTCGGTGGACCTATCTGAATCGGGAGCTCCGACACCGCCCCAGACTGACGATTAATCAGACCTCACTCCGGTCGGGAGACAAACAGCCGGGGGCGGTAGGGAGGCGCACGCACACCGCACAGTGCACCCAGGGGCGATGGGCGGTGGCGACCACAGCGACACGCACTTGACGAGATGGCTGTGGTGGACAATTGATTGCGCTGACTGATTCTAAATTGCATTTGTAATTTACCCACATTTGATGCAGTATTATTTTATACAGGTTCACGTAACTGTTTTGGGCTAGTCTAAAAGGAAATAAATGAAAAAAATATCGTGAATCACGAAGCGTTTCCGGCTTATCTCAAAGTGCAAGTTAACTCATCTGGGCGGCTTAGAGTGTTTCTGATATGTCTACAGTGACATTACCGGCCAGCTAAATATCAATGTCATTCGTCACCTTAACACTTGTGAAGAGGACAAAACTACTCTAAACATGGAGTTGAAAACTGAGCCCATTTCCTATAGAGCTGGAACAATATGCTGATAACGTAGACGGATATAGGGGCGGTCTGTGACCGATAACTCCGTCCATTGGTGACCGCCGTTCCATTGTTGACCGCCGAAGCTGCTCTGACCACTGACCAACGTCTACCGTTCCTCGGACACTGACCGATCGTTCCCTAACACTGACCGATCGCTCCCGGTCGCCTTCCGCCCGACCGGCAGCGCCGAGCGGCCTCACTGCCCCGGGGCTGCCGTACGGCCACCTCGCTCAGCTGTCTGAGTAATGTCGCCAAATTAGGGGATATTAGCCGTGCTCAGCCAACCGCGCACCTTCAGAACGCTGTGTTTGAACAGTCTGACCGGGGCACTGGCCGCCACGCCGACCCTGACACAGTCACTCGGGTCACGACAAGAAGGTGAGCAAAGATGCGCACACTTGAGTCGGTGAGAGGTCGAGGACCCAGGTGAGCGCTGGGTTAGCTGGACTCTCCTGCCGCGGGTTGGAGGTTTTTGTGAAAAGGGAAGGCCGTTCGGCGCTAATCCTGTTTGAGTCTTTTTGTTCGTCACCTCGCTGCGGTGTGAGAAGCGGATAATGTGACGCCGTGACTGCGGTGTATTCTGAGTGAGTCGCATTTAGACGCATCCCTCTCGGTTGGATTTGATGTGTCTGCCTTTCCGGTGAGCTGCGCATCATGTGCGCGCGCACAGACGTAGCCTCTGTTTTTGTGAAATCAATTTTCCTCGCCTGTATTGTGCTGTACCGAATTGACGCGCGCGTCTGGCCTCAGGGGACTCCGCTTTGTGTTTGCTTTTGTGCCTCGTATCTGACTGAACAAAGCCGGTCCGGAGCGAAGCCTGTGCTATTTGGACCGGTCCCAGTGGGCGCCAAATATCGCTTCCTCTCGGTCTGTCGAACCGTGACCCCTCCCCTCCCTCCCGGTCATCGACCCTGCCCGGGGAGGGGGCGTCGGCGCCACTCCCCTCCCCAATCTCACAGGACGTTACAATTAGCAGCTGCCGGACGCCACGACTAATCAATATCCGGCGACCGGCGGCCATGGGCCATTTCAAATGCATTACATTCGGCACCATATTGGGGCCTATCGGCAAACTATTGTTTGTCCACACGCCATATGTATATAGATTCCAATTATCGTCAAAATATTGACGCTGGGATCGTTGGATTCCTCCCGCGGCGCTTATTATGTATGCGTTCGATCAGACTCCTGAGAAATTCACGTGTGTATATACTCTGAGAGACGACTTTGAAGGTCGTGCGTGCCTTCACGCACGGATCTACGCCAGCGGTATTCAGGCAAGATAACTTCCTGTACATTATTAGATTCCAAAATGGTCCTCATGGTCAAAAGTCGTCCCTTGAGCTTGTGATCAGCCCACACCGCCCGCCAAAGGAGCTCATGTTTGACAACTGAAGTTGACGAACACCGGACGCCAATATTTGTGGTTATGCTTTCCTCCTAGGCGCCTTCTCGTCGTTCCAGTGTGGTGGAGTCTGCTGTTGGGCCGCTGTGTAGGCCACCAGCCTGTCCTTTGGCCGGTGACCTCCACACCGACCCTGGGGGCCTATAGGACGCTGACCAAACGGTAGCCATTACCGCTCACCACACACAAACACTTATATCGGCGTGGTTAAACAGCGCCGTGACAAGGCCGCACGCGGCGTGCGGGGCCGCGGGCGGCCGCTCCTTCCGGCACGGGCACCGCCGGCCCTCCGAGTGCCGCCGTCAGACGGTCCGTCGATACCCACCCTCGCCCCCGTCACCGTCACCCGGTACGTCCTTCCGGCAGAGTCACACGGCGGAACGGGCGCACAGCTGAGCAGCTCGCGTTACCCTCCACCTCTGGGAAACAGGCGCAGGAAACAATGTAGACGCTGTCGTAAAACCGACGACCCTGAGCGCCGGCTTCCTCCTCGTGGAGCGTCATGTCAATGTGGGGATGTCAAGGAACTTCATAGGGAATGAAATGAACGAACTATTGTATCCGTCTTAGGCTACGCTGTCCTCAAACAATTACTAGTTTGATAAATTACTAGTTTGATGAGATCCCACAACGGGGCATCTAATCTTTGTATTGCGTGAATCTTCTTATGGCGTATCCATTGGTATCTTGCGTCATTGATTGAAAAGCCAAGAAGCCCACCAACTATGCTGAATGGACAAAGGCCTGTATCCAAGGGCACACGGGCTCCATATGGCTGGATGGAGTGGCATATTTACGAGACCAGCGGAATTCTAAAGTCAGGATGGATCAAACGCCTCCCAGACGGGCGGTCTTCTGGGGAGTCAGAGGATCTCTTGAAGGTCACGTGACGTCACCTTTTGTCAATACTCAATACATATACAGGGTACCGCCGTCTTGTAGTTGCAAAAGACCTCCAGACGGGATTTGTTGTGTTCTGCATGCTCCATCAGTCAAATGGCAAGCAGATGTGCAAAGATCGATAGCCAAAAAGTGCACTGACATGAATGATAGCGTTGCACTTACAGTGGCTCGTGCCCAGCTACAAACTTCCTCCTAAGGCGATATGTTTTTTTTTCTTACCAGGGGAGTCTTTTATCGTCTTTCATTGTTTCTAAAAACAACAAACTTTTGGCAATCATGGGAGAGCACATGCATGAGTATTGAGTAAAGTTCGTTCGATTGTCCTCCTCGTTTTCTAGTTATCTACTGCTCGGAGTTGAATAACTAGTCACTTTAACGGAAGCAAGGCGTATGATCTTTTATTTAATGGGTGACAAGCAGTACTTACCTATACACAGGCCAAAATATGAGATAAGCTAGGACAAAAGTCAGCCTTACTACGGTTTTAGAGACCGCAGAAACGCCGCAGAAGCAATATGCTTTCCTGGGCAACGAGACAGCGATGATTAAATATTTACATAAAACAGAGCACAGCAAATGCCCTGGATAAAACTATTGTGTGCAACAATTACCTGGCTATAAAAAAGGAGCCTGTCAGAGAATATGTCGCCCAGCGTTCAGAATCGTTAACCGCTGCCGCGATGCGGAGCGGATGACATTTACCAGTCATGCAATCACCTGAGGTCGGCGACCTCAACAGTCAGTCACTGAGTGCCGCGGCTGCCCTGACGTTAGCTTATTTGAAATATGCCACTAGGGCGCCGGGATGACACACATTTTCTGTATTACTATCATCTGACTACAGCTAGTTACACGCTAAGCAAATGTCTGACACCTGTGACGGTAATTATGTTTGAATTACTGGCTAACGTATTGCAATTCACGAACGGTTACCGTTTAAACTGCCAATCTGGCAGTGGATGTGCGCTCTTACGCACCTACCTAGAGCAGTAAACCATGCCTTTTACATCACTTCACGCTGCTTGGATCATGAATTCGGCTATCAGCGTATTGCATTGCGTACCACGGTAGGCGTACTGGCTCGTTGAAATAACATCCGCTGTTGCGATCTTCCACCTACCAGCACCTGTATAACTGAGCTGGGCGCATGAGCCCTGCATTGATAAACGACCCCATGGACAGATATCGGCGTCATTGGCCGTGAGGTCTGTCACAGCCCGAGGCTGACAGGTCCCCAGTCGGCGTCTGGGGTGTGCCGAACAACGACCCTGCTCGGCACTGACATCACCGCGCGCTGCCGAGCAGGCGGCGTCCGGTGGACGCGGAGGGTCGTCCGTCCCAGGGGAGGGAGAGTGGATATTGTTCCAAGGGATTGGAAAACACACACAGCTGCGTGGGTGAGCATCACTCACAACACTGCATGCACATAGGATTTGCGAGATCTTTTTGGTTCCACTCATTTTGTCTGCCTTTTCGTCGGCAATCGTGAATCGGATGCCCTCTCACATGATCACATCTCCTCTCGTCGATAGTGCATTGCCTAGCGCTGCTTAACATTTCCTCGCATTGCCTCGCGCTACCTCTGCTCCCGGTGTCGACCGCCGCGCCGGGCGTGCATTGACCTTCGTGTTCCGCGGGCGGCGCGGCAGCGGTCGGGACCGAGCGGCGGTGGTCGCCACGGCACAGAGCGGCGCCCAGCTCGGCGGGAACCTGCCCGGAATACGTAATCCCGGCTAACTAGCCACCGCTAAAGCCGAGCCCGGGCGAGCCAGACAGAGCCAGGCAGAGCTGAGGAGGACGGTCGGGAGGCTCATGAGCCGTGTGCTGTGTGGGGAGGGGTTGGACGGGCGGCGGTAAGCCGCCACAACTTGACCTACCACTGACCCCGGACCGTTCAAATCCAGCCAGTTACCCGCAGATGACGAGAATAAGGCCGTTTTACATGCCACAATGTGCACTTTGTGGCGGTCTTGAGAACATGCCAACGATGTAAATATATGCTACCAGGGCGAATTGCTAAATTCTTTTGATCACGGATTTCCTTGTTTAACTTCACATTTGTGCTTATTTGCACCATCATGGAGAGTATAGCCAACTATCGATCGTGGAGAGCATCTTTTTCCCACGGGATTTCTAGTAATCTCAGTGAGGAAACTGATCTGAAGTCAGTTGAAACCGACAGCGTGGGCCACGAGGCCAATTTTCGGCGCCTCTGGTGTAGAACCGAGGCTGGCCAGAGCGTCGGTGGTCTCCCACGTGACCGAATTCCGAGTGCACCGCTGTGAGACGAACACTTTCACCGTCATTAATTGAGAGGGCCGCTCGTACACACAGTGCTGTCACAGTGATAGGTACCCTACGCAATGCCAACCTCCCGTTCCCAGTCACGGAATTTCTGTGTTTTGACTCGGCTCTCCGTTTTAGTTTGTAAAGCCCGTATGCTACGCTTTCCGACCGTCGCTCTTCTCGCTGCGGATTAAAATGTCAACAATGAATCGTTATAGATGCTGGTTTCGGGTCTTGCCTTTTGAAATTTATTGTTTTCGCTATTGATCCTGCCATCTTTTAGCCAACGACAATCCTCCTCACTCACAGCTTCCATTTCCCTCATCATCATTCCGCTCTACATAGTTATACGGGGCCAGATGGCCACGATGACAGCTTGGCGCCCTGAACTCTCGACCGGGCACCCGTCTCAGCCCGCGTTCCGGAGCTTTGAGCTCCGCGGGTGGGTCCTCTGTCCCTCCTCTGCCGACCTTGCGGTGCCGGGACCTCTAACGGTGCCGCCTCGTCTTCGCCGCGCCACAGCTGCCGCATCGCCAGCCTTCGCCGCGCCGCTGTTACGCCCCACTGCACTGCGCCGAAAACGTGCTATTTTACGCCGGCGTTTTTCACATTCTCGAGGTCTCTAAACCAGTATGGCGTCTTAATCAAGGACCGCGTGTGAAGTGTTTTTATCGAGGTGTTTGCTTCTTGCACAGGCTCATTCATTGCATATGTTTCGATTGAGACATAAATGCTTCTCAAAGCTCCGGTAATGCGTATTGCAATGCTTTCTTATTCACATTGTGCATATAAGCGAGGGAATGGATCAATCACTTCCAGTGAAATGGCTGTTTCATTCGCAACCATAAAAGGTCTTCCGTAATGGTTCTCTAACTACATCAGTCGCTGGCAAATGTTTGCCATTTAACCCTCGCCCTGGCAGGGCATTTTGCATAACACGGCCTGGCAGGGGGGGGGGGTCGATGCGACCCCCCCCTCGCGATTGGCTCCTATGGCACCTAGAAACACCAAATTTAGTAGGCAGGTGAACCCCCTGGAGTTCTCGCCCCTGTGCAAATTTGGTTGCTCTAGGTCAATATTTAGGGGGGTTTTGGGGGGTATAAATGTAAAAATTTCGCTAAAAACAGGTCAAAAGTTTTTCGCTTATAACTTTTGATCTAATTAAGATAGAGCAAAAAGAAAAGCACCAGTGAACTCAGCACGTCAAGGCGCGTCGAATGATATACTTTTTAGCTTGCTTAAGTGTACTTAAAGTTTTTCTTAAATTTTAAGTAAACTTAAATTAATAAATTAAGTTCAAGTTAACCAAATTGCATCATATCGCATATCTTTCGATTCGGCTGATCACCAGGAACACAATGATACCATTTTTTAAGCTCTAGCGTCATTATGTGCCAAGTTATTGGCAAAAACGTCATTTGACCTCAGTTGACCTCATTTGACCTGACCCATGGATAAGTACACCAAACAAAGAAGCACCAAGTGACCTGCTGTTAAGTACCGTGGTTTCAAAGCACAAAAGTGATAGAACGAAGCGGATATCTCCAGTATTTTCCGAATTTAGTATTTTCCCATAGGCTTAACATTACGACGTAATGACCTCTAACTGACCTCAGGTCAGTGACCTCAAAAAAGCCGGACTATATGTTATACAACTCTGTGAACTTAGCACATCCTGAAAGTTTGAAGGAAATCAGTCAAAAAATGTGAGTTGGACAGGTGCAAAAAGAAAATTGAAATTTGACCATGACCTTGTACCGGTTTTTCTGACCTGGTGACCTGACCCAAGGTCACCCGGACCTGAAATTTTCAGGCCATATGTAAAATGGTTGCCCCATAGGCTGTGCCAAATTTGGCGGCGCTGCGCGCCGCCGTTTTTACGCTAGCTTCGAAAAACCTTAGGGGGGGTCGCATCGACCCCCCCCTGCCAGGGCGAGGGTTAATTGTAAACAATGCTTCATGGATGCACCATACCCCCAACTACCGAAGTCTGACATAATCCCGGGGGCACCGCGTTGCTGGTGAAATATGCACACAATAAAGGAAATGAAAGCCAGTTACCGCGGAAAATCTACCAGATACCGCAGAACCATGGTGGAATTGCGTCATTTATTGGCCATATCGCGGGCATCTGAGAGCGACTGGTTTCGTTTTCGCGTTTTTCGGAGCGTGCACTCGACGCGTGCACGTACCCGGGGTGTTTTCTCGGCGCGGCGAAATCGGCGCGGCGGTGGCAAACGCGCCACCGAAGCGCGTCTAACGTCCGGCGCAGAGACACTCTCGTCGGATCCGGTAACAGGCTCTTGTTTCGGTGAGGAAAGTGAAACGGTGACGGCGACCGACACGCGGCGGACTAAGAAATTTGTTTACGGCCTTCTACATAGTTAGCCTGTACAGCAGAAAAAGGGGTTAGGAGTCCTTTAATCAGTGTCCCAAAAATTATTTTTGCTTGGGTGTCAGAAGGAAACATTATTTACCAAAAAGGAGATGAGAGTGAAAATTGCGGGGTAGGTAGGGCCCATAAAAGGAGGAAAAAAAAAACAACCAAAAGCATGAATTTATATAGGTACAAGTGTAGTAGATTGTAGGATGAAAAAGACCATCGGTGCAAATGCTTTGTTTCAGTATAACCAGGAGTGAAAAAAGTTTTTTTTTTTAAGTGGAGGCGAGAGTGGAGAATTGTTTTCATTTGGATAACGTTTCCCACCTAAATCAACAAAGTTTGGGATGCTGCTTTTAATAAGGTTTTAAATGGTTATTTTTATGAAGTGTGGATATCGATGGTTGATAGGTATCGGAATACGGCCGCATGGGTAAACAAGAGTAGCTATAACTTTTCCAAAAATTAATTCTTCTCGGTAGTTAGGTTAACGCTTGCGTAGTTTTGTTTCCTATGAATTTTTCAAAACTCGATTCTCGATTCGATTTAAAACTCGATGCCGTGAAAGAATCTCGCTGAGTTTGTGAGTTCGTGAGTCTGACTATGTTCCGGTGAGCGGTGCGTTCCACAGACGGGCGGCGCTCTCCACCATCCGGCGGCGCGGTGGTGGGTTCCAGTTGTGACCCTCACCAACCGTGAAGCGGCGCGCGCCCTCTCCCTGCCTCTGAGCCCTATCCGGGGTGGTTTATGGCCCGTCCGTTCTGCTCGGCGCGGCACCGCCCGTTCAGATCTGCTCACTGAGCCGTTCCCACCACTCGGCTCTCTCATCCCCGGCACCGTATCGCGTGTCAGGACGTACTCGTCTGCCAGTGTGGGGGGAGTGGCGGCCCTCGGAGGTCACAGGTCACGGCAGGGAGGAGTACTGCACGTCAGCACCGCCTGATATAACCCCGGGGCCCGGGTTAAAGTTCCAGGAGCTGAGCTGGGATGATGTATGCCCTACGGCTTCATCTCTGATCTCATGGAACGTTGGGTTAGTTTCTAGTGGAAATAGTATACCTATCCCACGCATTTCTAAGACGACTGAGAAGTTTGCTATTTATGTCATCTGGTGTTTCTGAGATAGTTCAATGGCTGCTATGAAGAGTAAGGTCAGTCTGAGGCAGAGTGCGAGCAACTCCGTGCCACTCCAAGGCACTTGCTGGTGCCCAGCCACTAACTGGCTCCGGCGTGGCACGCTCGTGCGCGCACGTGCACCGAGCGAGACCAGTGCCGGAGTCGCGTGGTCCGGCTGGCACCGAGTGCCGCACACAGCGGGTCTGGCGCGCGCCACTCGGCCTCGAAAGGCTTTCACTGGCAGCTCCGACCTCTGCAGCCTGGCAGGGCTTCACTGGATTGGCAGCTCTGGATAGGACTTCATAGCTCGGATATATCATATTTTGTTGTCATTCAGAGCTTGACAGAGCTCTGAAGTTCAAGGTGCTGACGTTGAAGTCTCGGCTTTAAGCAGCTGCTAGCCTATAAATAGGTTTATTTTGATAATTTTAAATTAAATGTCCATTAAAACAATTGTGTTTTAGTTCATAAAGATCAATAAGTGCTTCGAATATAAGACTTGTGATACAAATAACGTTTTAAAAAACAGTGCTCATTGCAAGTGAAAAAGACCACATGATCACACGACCATTAGATTCGCCAAATTCAATCTTCCTGAACTTCACTGCCGTTAAAAATTCAAAGCATTTCACTTTCAAACCAAAATGGTGGGAAACCTCGGCATGCTGCAATCAGGCTCGGTATTCGCAATTAGTCGATAATCGCCCTGCGCCTGGCGCGTGATATTGTGGCCGGTGCCGGCCCCTGTGCCGCCGGCCGGTATGCGCGCCCCGTCTGGCCCGCCACTGCAGTGCGTGCTCTGAGCGGGAGCCGCACCAGCCTCTGTGGGAACCTCGCCCCAGGAGACGCGGCCACAACTGGTGGCCGCCGGTCACGAAAAGTGCAGGTGCCGGGCTCCGTATCTGAAGCAGACGCCAGAGAAGTACTCGGAGGACGGTGGCCGAGCCAAGCTGAACTCCACTGGGGAAGAACGCTAGTTGCAGACTCTGGACGTTCCCATCCCGGGCAGCAGGCTCAGGGATCAGAATTATTTGCTGGAGATGATCGTCCGCCAGACAGTGGCGTGCCGGCACGATCGGCCTCGCCACCACCGCCGGCGGGCTCTCAGAGGAAGTTCGGCGGTTTCCGCGGGCCAACGGAGGCGTGCCGTAGATTCCCACCAGCCAAGGTCGCGTCGGCGTCGGTCAGGGCTGCGTCGGTCGGTGGTCAGAAATCTGTGTCACTGGACGACGGTAAGCGATCGATTATGGTCGCTGACGACTGTGGTGAGCTGCCGGTGGTCAGGTCGGCACGGGTCCAGAGCTGACCGCGGACACCAGACGTGAACATTTAGTTTGACTTGATTGCCGACTTCGATCTGAAACAAACAAGATATGATCCGAAAAGTTGGGGTCTACTCAAATGTGGCATTATATGATAGTGATATTGGTATTCTGCCCTATCATGCGACCGCACCTGGTACGTACACACAGACGGGTAACATGCTTTCGGCCAAGGTTCATTACCAGCTCAGTAGCTTGCGAGCTGGAGACTTCAAGTGGCCATTTATTAGCTACCATTTCCATTCAACACTGATCCGACTAAGGAATTCAAACGCAATATCCTCTTCCTTTGCTGGATGTCTCAAGTTGAATATCCAAAGATGAGTTTATTTTGTCAATTTTCATGATATGATTAGTGATATTTTCCATATGTCATATCTGAATGATGCATATCAATCGATTTTGTAAGTTCGGAATGGAATCCGACAGGTAATAGAAATCTACCGAGCCCATCAATCTCCACATACTTACTACATGGACGCTGGGCTGCCCAATAAACTTCCTCGTCGTCTCACTGTAATGTAAGCGGCAGTTTCAGCAGATGAGGGCGCGATACTGGAGCCTCCGACAGGTATGTCGACCCTGGGCCTGGGACCACCCGTGCGACTGGGCGGCGGGACACGCGGTGCGGGACACTGTTACAGTCCCCAGTACGGGACCGGGGCGCGCACGGTGTGGTCATTGGAGGCGGGATGGAGGAGGTGCCATACGGTTTGAGATAAACTCCTAAAAATGAATTCATATTGTAGCTAGTGCAGTGCCGCTATAGAACCGTTCATTGTGAAAAGATCTAAGTTGTTTACCTGTTTAATTATTAGGTATAAGTGGACTGATTTAACACATAAGAAAGCTATACAAAAAGCAAAGGGCTTGAGAAAGCTACTGTCATGCGACTGCGAGAGTGGATTGCAGGTAACCTTATACATCTTGCTGGCCTTGCAAACCAAACTATGGAATGCCAATACAAATGCAACATTCTGTTTATATAAGGTTGGAGCTGACAGTTTGCTGCCTCAACCAGGCACAGCTCCTCTTTTATTGGCATAACTTGCATGCAAATATTCCTTCGTGTCATCCTCGGTTTCCTAAAATGGCAATCACTGGCCACTTTTGAGCAGCATTTTGTGAGGCGCTCATGGAATGTTGGGTTCCAGCGGCTCATAATTGCTGGGTTCCATATCAGCCGTAATGCATACTCTTACATTCTCTGCAGGAACGCTGCCTCAGGACAGCACAGAGCCCATTCGGTCTCGTGGGAGAGCTGATTCGAATATCCCCTCTCGCCTGCAATACCCGACCCTGCGACCTGTGGCGGCCCGCCCCCCGCCTCCGGCAGCTCCTGGATTCCTCCGTCTGGCGCCACTCTCCCCGAGTGCTCCCTGATCAGCGCGCTCCCGACCGCCGCCGGCCACCTCCGAGCCGGCCACCGCGCCGCCAGCGTCTCATCCGCGCCACAGCCGCCGCCGCCGGCCGCGCTCGGTATTCATCAACCGGCGGTGATCGCTGCCGCGGCCGGCGCTGCACGGCGCACCGTAATCGCCGCCGATGCGCCGTTTATCGCCGCAATGCGGCCGGCGCAGTATCGGCGCGTCCCTCGGCGGCGGCCGGCGGCAGTTTCCCAGGCAGAGAGTGCCCGACCGGGCTGCCATAACTCAATCCGCCGGCTGCAGGCGCTGCTGGCTCTGTATGCCCCTGCACCGCCTCCCGTCCTGCCGGCTGACGAATGAACAGGGCGTCAGCCGGCCGCCGCCCGCTCGTCCCCCCGGCCCGCCGCGCACGCGATGCTCGCCGGCCGTGATTTGGTGTCATAACCGAACCGAGGTCGTCACCGGGTGAGTGCCGGTCGCCCCGGGTCAAACGGCTCTGCACCGCACCCGCTCCGAGCGCCGATTAAAGAGGTGAAAATGCCCACAGAGAGGGGGCGATGGATTGGACATGGGGTTTGCGGACGGTAGTTCGGTATAAACGATTAGCGGGGAGGGGGCTGGATGGAGAAGGCGCTGGATTGGACCAGCGATAGGGGCACGAGTAGACCGTGTCCCGGATCCGCTGTTAAAAGTGTCACAACCCACGCATTATGTGCCGCCGTCGGTGCGTGCAGATTGTGCTATCATCAGTTTAGTAATGCCCGCGTCGAAAGAATTACGGAATGCATACGCAACTGTGACTTTCATAGTGTTGCTACGAAATATTTTCCATTCATTTTACTTCAATGCTTTGTTCCTGAAATTTTGATTATCATCGAACCATTGAACGGCCTTGAAGTGAAAAGCGCAAACGCATGTAATTCCTGTTTACCTCCATGGTGAATGGTGATCACCCAAGTCACATACATTGCCTTTGGCAGCTATTTTTCATAATGATTAGTAGCAGCAGCGTACATTTTCTACCTCCATTATGCACCATAGCATATGCACCATAGCAAGGTAAAAGTCAAAACCTTTGGGAGTGGGAACTATATTTCGAAATGTGGCAGGTAAAATAGTTTTGTTCGATGGCGCAAGTTCAGTAGGAATCGCGTCGTCTCAGTGCTAGCGCCCAACACAACGCTGCAGTCTCCGAGGGCGCGGCTGCCGCGGGAGACTGCGTTAGCGCATAGGAGAGTAGCACCACGCTCTGGTGAGTGTCATCGGCCGTGACGGAGCCGCTGGGTGGGGACTGGGAGGGTGAGGGGAGGGGGCTGAAACGCTGAATGACATGGGTACCTACGGTGGCGATTATGAGTGTTAAAAAAAAACATTTTTTTATCAAATGGTGATGGTTCAGTGTGGAGTATCACGGGTTTTTGTCCAGCTGTAGAGTTGGCGGCATAATAGAAAACTTATTCGATCTAAACAGAAACCGTGTGCTCGATGAATATGCATGATTGATTGAGTTTAGGAAACTGCTGTTTACTGGGATTCCAATGAAAAATATGCATTTAGTTTTTTTCTCTCTCTCTTCCTGAATATAATCGACTTCCGCGCGTGACGCGTGTTTCCCCCAACCAGTACCTGACACTGACCCAGAAACTGTTCCCACACAATCACTCAGCTGTCAGAATTGGGCACTTAAAACAATCAGCGAACTGACCATCGGTGCTGATGAATGACTGACCAGTGATTGGCCGCTCCTCATAATGACGTCACAGGAACAGAGCTGCGTGATTTCGGCCCGAGTGGGTCAGTTAGTTGCCTTGAGCGCACTGCCAGCCCAGTTATTTCGCCGGTGATCGTCCGTCCCTCAATCGTGGCCAATGACGAACATATATTTACATAAAATTACGTCACCGGCCGTGCCGAACGGCGTGAGACCGTGTGATTCGCGACCGACGGTTACGGCGGTATTTAGCACGCACGGCGTTGGATAGAACGGCAGCAGTGAAACTCGGCGTGGCGAATTGGTCGCCTCGCACGAGCGCGTCCGTGAACTATCGCCTCACCTAGCGTGCATGCTGGCGAACCATGCGCGCTGTGAAGTGCCGCCGCTGTGGGCTGAGCCGACGCTCTCGCTAAATATGACTAAATGACGCCAAGTGACGCTAGATGGCGCTAGATGCGATCGCGCCGCCGATGTGATTATGTAGAGTGGGAAGAGCCGAGTGATGAGAGCCGTCTGAGCACGCCGTCCGCAGTACGCCGATGAAGATGTCGCGCTAGTGGTGCTGTAATGAGCCTCGATTTCACTTCCTGCTCCATTTGCCGGCATTTAGCTGTCCACTGGCGAGACGGCCGAGTAGGTCAAATTATCGGAGGCAAAAAATGTTAATGGACTTCACGTTTGACAGTTGTGTAGTCGGTCTGTTCGGTGCACCATCTGTCAGAAGGTGTGCCTGTGTCGGTTGACGCATTTATCACGACTGTAACATGCTCACATAATACTGTGGAGGGATCGGAACATCACAAACTCGGCCTGCAATTGGTCTTGATTATGACTTGGTTACAGAAATCACCAACTACTAAGCATGCTTTTGATAGAGCTCGATTCTTGACCTCCCGGAATCCTGCTACTTTGTCGGCGCAACGGCCGTTTTGCTGCAGTGGCATGAGTGTATGTTACAATTCTGGACTGGAGGGCTACCAGTCGATAATAAGGCTTGATTAGTAGGACGGAAAGACATGGAACACTTGTCGATCAGATCGCCGAGAGATCGTTTGATGTGTTCCGATTTTTTTTCTCTCCAAGTCTGGAACAGGAACATAAGTTGAAGTTCTAACCTTGATTGATATTTTGATTCCCCCAAAGCCTAATTGCAATTCAATGAACGCTTATGTAAGTCCAGGAACTTCCGGGAGCATGCCGGTATAGTGCGTGCTGTTTTAATGAGGTCCAAGGTTTAATTACAAACCGTGAACACACTTTTGTCTCGGGGCCATGGCACTCCTTCATCCAGCAAATGGCAATATTTGGCGCAGCTCACCGCTCCACATGGCTGGTATTATGTTCAGTGGTCTGCTCACTGCCCCACGAGCCAGGCGACAGCACAAGCATGCACCATCTTCCATTGTTCCATTCATTCGGCGCATAATCGCACTTACAACCACTGCACAACACCACTGTTTTATTCGCAGCCACATGTGACAGACCTCTGAAGTACCCTGCCCGACAACTGCTAACGTCAAACCCTGCAAACCGCTGTCCAGGACAGGTCCTTGCAGTCCAGATTAGACACGACGCGGTTCAATACAGCGACGGAAGCGCGACTGAACGGCACGCGACTGGAAAGCCAGGTGCGGTGGTGGACGGGGTTGGTCTGCGACCCCCTCCCCTCCGTCACAGCCGGGGCACGCGCTACAGGGAGGGGAGGGGTGTGTTTCAATGGACGGCCACGTGTGTGTGGTATTTGGCAGGTAGGGGACGCGCTCACCAGTGATAGATTGTTGTCCTGTAGTGTTGGGTGTGCGCGTGGCCGGCGTGTGCCGCCAGCTGACAGCTGGAATGAAATCGGTCCCCCGCTACGCCCTGACACAGCTGCACATGGGGGCTCCTCGGATCCTCTGTGGTTTCCTGTGGCTCGGCACAGAGAACACGTGCGCCTTCAATCCATATTAGCGATGGTAAATGGCAGAGACAGATGGCATACTTTTCCTGATATTCCACTCCCGGGGCTGTTCTATGATTACATACCACTTTAGCGGAACATTGTTTGATGGTATACGGAATGAAAAGGTAATTTGATGCCAATTTTAATAAAAAGCATGTCTATGAATTATTCGAATTTCGAAAAGACACCTTCTTACCGCCCAATGAAATGGGCCGCTTTTTCAGTCAACTACAATTAAAATAAGCGTTTGTTTTTCAAACAGAGGTGTCAACATTTTGGAGCTCGGGAATCTTCTTGTTGTTTGTTTCAAACAAGCTATTCAAATCCGAGAGTTGCACGCAACACGTGAGCGAAAAAGCAGCAAACGAGTACCGTTTATGCAACAATGCAGAAAAACACAACTCATAGCATCGGAGGCACCCGTTACGCTGACATTTGCATAGCTCTTAATGCAACATTCCTGCCCCTGTCACGTTTCGGTCACGACGCCAGTGCGGGACGCTCGCAGGTCTGTGTCACCCTAGCTAATTGGTCCATCATACCATGAAGGCACCCGTTACCCGCGCGGCACGGAACTATGCTCCTCCTCCCGTATCTGTGGAGCCATCTGCGGCGCGTTTCGCAACATGTCGTGGCTACAAGCTCGGCATGCGTGCTTGCCTCGAAAAACTCGGCGTGTTGAGTCTCAATGTCCAAAATAACCCGGTGTCATAAACCATGAGGTGGTTATCGAAATGGGTGGTGTTGTGACATAAACGTTATCATAGCATCTGAAGAAGACGTCTAGTCAAAGCGTTCCAAACGCATCGTCCCGCCTGTCGGTGGCTGACAGACACCCGCCGAGTTCTTGTCTGCTCTGGCTCAGTCCGGCGGCGCGGCGCCGCGGGCCCGGAGCGCGAGCCGGGCCTGTCCGAAAACACCGCTCTCCAGTCGTGTCACGTCCTGCCGACCCATCGGCCGCCGCCCCCGGGGGTGGTTATCACGTGCGCAGATCTGCCGGTGGACCGCCGCCGGCGCCGTCCACCTCGTTAGTCTGATTAGAGGAGTCCTCCGGACGCCGAGCCAGCCCCGCCGACCCTGCAGAGGTCAATCGACTGCCAGAGGTCCCTCGAGCAAGAGAGATGACTTGATACTTACCGTCAACTCGCGCTGGTTGGTCAGTGGCCCCTGTCTGAGATGCTAACTTTAGCTCTCTGTCTCTGAGTTACATAATATTTGCTCTTGGTGAGTGAGACTGTAGGCCTGTAGGGTGACTGATGCTGACCTTGACTGCAGGACGTCAAGTGTCCGGTTTGTTGCATGACTGCCGACTTTGGCAGCCATCGATGTGCCGTGTCTGTGATCGCTGTTGAATGCCGAATGAACCAGAAGCCGGTAAGATCCATATCGATTCGTATTAGTTATATCGGGAAAACCTTCATCGACTTCATTTACCGTACTGTTGCTAAGGCAAGGCCAGGAGGCGATTCAGTCTTATCTATCGATCAACCTTTCGCTACTGGAATCGTTGATACGCTATCGGTAATGCATGCCATGTAGCTACGATGTAGGTTAGCTGTAGCTTGTTATGGGTCTGAAAAAGACGTATGCTCAAATACTCAGCTTGTTTTAATCAGCTTAAAAAGAGGTGAGGAATAAACCAAATCACCAAACGTCTAATTAAATGCCCAACCGTTAGTTACCACCTAATTACAGATAGCGCCATTCTTTTTGTCGCCTTGAGACGGATCAACATAACAGATCAGAAACTGACTCTGATACCGGCATATCCCAGATCCACGACAGATGCTGTCCATTTGCAGACTGTTCGGTGTCTGTCGCTGCATACCGACTTACAGCGACGCCAGACGACTACCCAGACAGCCGGTATCCCACCCTTTCCTGGTCCGACGCCCACGAAACTCCCACAATACGTCAGATTCAACAGTCGTGGGTGTCAGCTGCATGCCTACCCCCATAGTCATGAGAGTCAGGGGGCGAAACAATGCCACAGTGAGGAGTCTGAACTCATGGCATGTAGATGCAAACTTACCAGCGCTCTCATGACACGTGACACGTGACTGCCGCAGCTGGCTGAACACTCTCATTGGTCACGTGGGGTGCGTGAGCTTAGCCGTCTGCGGCGCTGTGGCGTGGCGTTGTGGCCTGTAGCGTGGGGGCCGCGAGCGAGGGGCTGAAACATTGGCGGCAGGCGCCCCTGTCCGGTGTCCATGGGTAGGTGTATTGTCCGCCCCCCTGTCCGCAGCCGTGTCCGCGTGCCACGTCCGGACAATAGTGCGTGACGGAACGGCCGGGGCTGCATCGATCGGTGAAACGTGCCGGTCCGCGCGTGGCAGCTGACCCGTGCCGGGAAGAGCGGCCACCCGTCCATTGCAAAGTGGGTGAGAAAGTAACGTCGGCTTCGGTCAATTGGCGAGGCCATGTTTATCACGTACTCAGTAACGGCGCCGTTCCAAACAACGCAGACGTGACTAGCAAGAGGTCAAACCGGGAAATGCAGTATGCACGAAAGAACCGCATATAACAATATCTGATTACCTGACCAAATCGTGAGACATGTTGGAACGGTTCTCTCGGGTCGTGGAGTAGGGTGCCGGTGGGACGTTTGGTCCCGCTCTGGCTCGAGTTGCAGAGTAATGAGACGTGCACAGGACCGGGTACGGGGAGGTCGTAAAGAGGCCACGCTGTCGAGGAGCTCCGGGAAGAGGGTGGCGGCTGAGGGGGGGGGGGGGCGCCGCTGACCGCAGTGACTGACCCCGGACCGACAGACGAACTAAGGAGTGCTCTCCTGTCACAGTGATTACTGCGCGGACCACCTGTCATGTTCGTCGTACCGTACGAGCAGAAACACGAAACGAACCACCGTGCCAAGCTGGCCGCCCCCGCCCCTGTCGCGCTTCAACACGCTCCCCGCCGAGACAGAGACACGTCCTTCGTCTCACCGTGGGAGACAAGCCCACCTCACATCCGGCCCCATCTCAGGACACCTCAGCTGGCCCAGTCCAGGTCATGGGAACCCACAGACACTTTAATTAGCTCGCACAAAGCGGCTTGCGCAGACTTTCTGTTTATGGACCATTCGCCGAATCACGTCCTGGGTCAGAACCGCCTCAGTGACGGCCATCGCGCAGCAATTGTCACCTGAACTGCCTCGCGCCCTGACGTGATGGTACAGAGTACACTTGAACAGCTGCTCGGACGTCCCCTTGGGCAGCGCTGTGACGAGACGAGTCGGGTTCTCCGAAGCAGCGACGCCGGAGGCACTACCTTTGTTGTGGCCTCAGAGAGTGGTGGAGGGTGGCGAAGGGCGGCCGTAGGACGACAGAGAACTGCAGAGGGCAGAGGAGAGAGAGAGAGAGAGAGAGGGGGGGGGGGGAGGGAGGGAGGGAGAGAGGAAGAGAGTGGGGAAAAGAGAGGAAGCTGCTCTCTGAGAATGCATTGGGGTGCAACAGAGGACACAGGAGAGCGACAATTATGTAGTCGCATGCAAAGCGGCAGAGAATGGCATATAACAACTGTGACAGAGGGGATCAGAGAGTGGCAGAGAGTGGCAGAGAGCCACGGACGCCGGTCAGGTCTGCCAGACCGCAGCCGGGCCGGTTAGCGCTGGTCGGAGGGTGGTCGGTCGTTCCCGTCCCGGACCGAGGGCAGCTGTGATGGGTGGCTCTTTGTCGGCTGAGTGGCGTGGCGTGGCCGGTCCGAGGGACGTGCTTTACGGCCGACTGTGCGACCTCAGGCCGGACGGAGAGTGACCTCAGACTGGACGGAGAGCGACCTCAGACGGGCCTCGTTTCATAAAGCGAGTCCGTAAAGCGAATCCGTTGTTCCACCTCGCAGGAGGTGGAACAACCCCAGGACGGGGGAAACGCGATGGCTTGATAGACCTGGCACAAAGAACATGTCTGCATCATCACTTCACCAATCATCACGCTTTCGGTGAACAAAGGGACATCCCCATCGGCCTTCGGGATGATGTCTTCTTGCACACTAATCCTGTCGCGTATCGATATCCATGTTCATACAGTTACAAGTAGGAAGAGTTTGACGTCTTTCCTCCTGCCGTTGATGTTGCCTGGTGGTTTTAACGCCACCATTATCACGGTTCAGCGCTTCGCTACCGCTAGCGCCGTTTCCTTTTCTGTACATTCACAGAACAAGGAACAGATGGGAAGATATGCCACTTTTGCAGGCAAAAGGAAATGCTGTTTTGGGTTCGCGAGCACGGACTCTAGTCACATAACACCCATTTCGTTCACTCTTTCCGTCTTTTTCGGTAGTCATTGTATGATTTTTTGTTTGACATTTAAAACAATTCTTTTGTCATTTGTCTAGGGCATGGATACTTTTTTGCTGTGAAGGAAATCAATTCTCACTCGATATATGAGCTGAAACACTTAGGTAATTCACCTTTTTGGTCGGGGTGGTGTAATTTCCTCACCGACCGCTGTCAGCTCGCGTACATTTTGTCCTATATTTATGCGCCTTTCACGGCTACGGCGCCGATATCCGCAGCGATAAGACAATGGAAGGTCTCTGTCAGTGGTGCGTCCGGTGTGAAAAACGGTGGCCGGCGGGTGGGAGCAAAAACCGCACTACTGGGAACGGCGATGGAATGCGAACAGACCGAGAAACCACGCCTTAGTGCTGTAACCGAGCCCATATATTGCGGCCAGGGGTGCTGATTTCTGACTGTTTCGAGGACCTTGTAAATGCAGAAACTTGCTAGCATTCGTAACGGTTAGTCTCTATCGCCTGCTTCGTGCTCCAGAGATCACTTTGGTTGGGCTGGGTTTGGCCTGCGCTGGCACACTGTAGTCATCCAGCATCTGTCGCTCGTGTTACAAACAAAACTGCACCTCCGTTATCGGCTCCCTCTCTCAGTTCAGATTTAATTACCGGTCTGGCACTGTCGCGCCAGTTCCGCGTGCGCCGACTAACTGCTCCAGAGCCCCGCTCCGACTCTGAGGCCCGCTCTCCCGTCCTCCCCGATCACCCCAGCTGGCTCGGCGCGCTCCCAAAGTGGCCGACCGGTGCGCCGACTTACCAATTACCACCGCGCGGAGCTGCAGACCGGCGAGCAGCGGCGATTGCGGCGCTAAAAACGACGAGCGGTTCGTATGTGGCGCAGTGCGCGGCGCGCCGGTCTAGCTCGGCCAATGAGGTGGCTCGCAGCCATCTGACGCGTGGCCTGGGGCGTGTTTCGCTGCCTGCGGCGTGCGTAATGACAGCCAGTCTCGGAGCAAATGATGCCCTCATCTCACTCCGACAGATGAGACTGGCCGGATGGCGACGGCAGCGGCGGAGCAGGCTCGGAGTTGGCCCACAAACGCGAGAGAGCGAGGCGCCTCACGCTGGGAAAATGCCATCTCGATGTAATTCGAGAAGGCGTGGTTTCATACCTACTTGTGTCCTGTGATTTTACAGAAGCCCGGTCTTTTCAACGAATAAATAACACCAATGCCGAAAATAGCCGGACAATTTAAATCAATGGATGAAACTCCCACACAGTGTCGATAAAATTCGTGGTTTCTAAGCCAGACACTTGATCACCGTTTCAGCTCGCCATCCCTGTCTGTTCTGTATTTCATACTAGTCCGAGGTGCTGTAACATGAAGACAGAAGCGCTCGTGCACGTTCTTACCCACAGCGGGCAGACTGACTGACGGACGGACGGACCCGCGAGGGGCGTCTCATAGAGCCAGTCTCATCACGGTGCAGGTCTGCAGATTCACCCCATCGGCCGCCCCCGCTGCGGTCGCGGACCGAACCGGTTCCGCTGCCGGCGGGGCAGACCGTCACCGGCCGGTCACCACCCTCGAACAGACGGCTACCCGCGCGCGGTGGGGCGGTGGTGGAGTTGGCATTGAATAGGTAAAACGTTTTGTTATTGCGCTTTTTGGCATCATGCTAAGGCTTCGTACTGACGCAGACCATGGATCCATGAAAATTACTGTTTGGGTTTACATATAGGTGGTATCAGCGATGAACTAATGCAGTGACATGAAGTTCCTGGTTCAGATAAAAGTCACGGTTAGCACATGTGACAAAGCTGTGCCGCAAGCCTCCTGAGCGCAAACTGATCCGCTCACGTCTCCTTTATACTGCTCCCTTCCCGCCACCTCTCTGTTTTGCACCTCCCTCCCTCCCTGTCGCTCTGTCGTTTTCTGCTCAGCTGAGCCCCAAACCCTCCTGAGCGCGGCGCCGTCTCAGTCTGTGGCGGGACGTTATCTCCATCTCACGGATCACGGCTCAGCTCTGGGCACATGGTAACGGTCGGTGGGCGGCGGCGGCGGCCGGCCATGGCCGCCTCCTCACCTCACCTCCCAACCCTGGGCCGCCGCGCCGCCACCGCCCCGGCCTGCCGCCCGCCGCTGGCCGCCGCCGGGCCGTCGTCCGCCAGCGCTGCCTGCGCTCGAGGTCCGCTGCTCCGCCGCCGCCGTCGGCTCAGGGACGGTGCAGCGAACGGCGAACGGCGGCGGCGGCGGCGGCGGAGCTCAGTCGCGCTGTGGGCCCCGCACGGGAAGGGTCTGTGTCTGTCTGTGCGCTGGACGCTGGCTGGCCGGTACAGAGTGGAGTGTGGAGTGTGAGAAGGACAGAGTGCTCCGACTCGGGACACACATTGGAGGCTGTTTGGATGCTGTATCAGGTATGGAAAATACCCTTTGAGTGACGCTAGTTTTCAAGACTCAAATATATAATATTTGGTATCCACGAACTTATGCACTAGGCGGAATATTTGGAAATCATTAATGTCGGCTGTTCTTTGGTATCATTAGATTTGCATGATCCCGAATCTGTTGTATTTATGCTAACATATTCCAACTCTGGGGAAGGTCACAGGGTTTCTGGCGTCCAAGGAAACTGGTTGGTATTCTGTCGGCTGCTACAAAGAATAAATCACATAAACTATCCATCTATCAATTTCTATCACACCGTCCGTCTATCCGTTCATGTTTAGCGGAACTTATCAGTCCTCTGCTTATCTAATTAATTCCCTCTCTCATGTCTGCGCTATCCCCTTTGGACTCTCAGACATCCGATGCTCCTCTGCTAGCTAGTTTGCATTAATCCCAAACACTACTCTCCGACCCTCCCTGTGCTGCATCGCTGCACCAACTAGTCTTAACTATGGTCTCAACAACATCATCACACTCCCAACCGGACTGAGATGGCACCGACTACCCGACCACGACGAGCCATATTGAGCAACACCGGTCCTCCACGCCAATCTATTCCGGTCGCGGCGGTCGTCTGGTGCGGTCATCTTCCGATAACCTTTGTCGGCTATTCCGAGTCGCGGCGGTCGTCCAATAGTGCATCCTGTGCCTCGAAACCGGTGTGGCGGGACGACGACGGGTCGTCTGACGTCTTCTATCGCTGAGATCTGGTGTTCGGCAGCGAGGCACGACAGCGTCAAACAGGCGGATCCACTGAATTTGACAGTGGGCCCGGTGACTTCATCATCACGTTCATAAGCCCTCTGAAGGGAGCAGAGCTACCTCGTCAGCTAGAACTCCACATGAACCGCTCTCTGCCCTCCGTTCCTGGACGTCCGTCTGTGCAGCGACCCTGCACGACCGGCTGGCGGCGCGGCGGTGGCGGCTCCGGCTCGGTCCAGGAGCGATGACCTGGTAAAAGGCGCGGCACGATCCGCCTCGCCAGCCGTTGGCGAGTGGCTGCGATTGGCGTCCGGACCGCGTGGCCGCCGCAAAATCTGCATACGGAGCCGCCGAGGGCCGAGCAGCAGCAGCGGCAGCGTCTGCCATCGGCGGCGCCGGCTCTGCAGAATGAAAATGAACGCCGCCCGAATATGGACACAAACGTGCATCGGAACGGAAGATAAAAGTGGAGGAGTGCCTTACGGGGGAGGCGAGCATTGACGTGACCTGGGTTCGTGTTGACTGATCAAGGTCTCTGCCAACGGGTCCGGGTCAGTGTCAGGTCAGACTGACATTGACGAGCACCAATAACTCATTCGCATATATGTGTGCGTAATCAAACGATAATCTTTAACCTGCTCCAGTGGCGTTTTTCATTTGCTTTACGTCCCTGGGTGTTTATTGGTCACATTTTCCAGGGTTTTGTGAAGCACGCTCTAATCCGGGTAACATTAGCGTCAACTTCCTCAAACCGATGGGCGCCTGGACCGTTATGGGCTCGGTCTAAAACCGGGGCCGAGCCGAGCAGGCGCGGCTTTGTCGTCTCCTCAGCCGCGCCAACGCTGGCGATAGGTCCCCGTGACCGTCCGACGGACACAATGCCGGCCCCGACCGTCTATCTTTCATGGTATCTGGTCCAGGATATTGTTAACAGCTTGGATTTACCATGGATAGCGTGGAAATACCCGGACCATGATATTGTATACTGGGCGCTGAAAGCCAAACAATGTCATTTGTGAGGCTAGACCTGTTGAATTCCCTCATTTTGGAAAGTGAATGACCGTGTTCAATGTTTAGTCGTTCTTTTGACATAAGCGATTCTGCTGATACCCTTTACGGACTCGCCAAAAATGCTCGTTGATTAAATGCTTTTTTTAATCCAGCTTTTCTCTCTCGCCAATGCTTGCCTTACTTGCCTACATCAGGGTCAGTTTTGACGGTTTATAAACGCTCGTCATGTAGTAATAGCATTTGATTTTCATCATTTTCTATTAATTACGATTCCATAACCCGACCTACCCGTTTATTTTTTCCTCCTCTGTCCATATGGTCCTAGATGTTCTCACCTACCCCATCCAGATGTCACGCGAGAGGCGCCCACTACCGTGTCAGCTCTCCGTTCCTCCGTCAGAAGTCATCCGTTCCAGTCGACTGCCCTGATCCTCCCTGACCGCTCCGGCCTCATGGGCTTAGGAGGGACCACAAAGACCGATAGCGGTCCCGCTGAGACGGTAGAAGACCAATGGTCCTTACTCCTTAGGTAACCTATAACAGAGAGGCATCGGACCCGGCGTTTGGATGCTCACTCTCATACTGAGTCGTGAGTCATAGCCTGGCTCTATGGATGCATGATTGCACCATTGTGAGTGGTACCACTCATTATCACTGGAGCTTGCCAAACACTTTCCGTATCATTCGGACTACATTAACAAAAATGTTGAACGTGGAAGAAGGAAAACGGATGTGATCCCTGCAGGTTAGCTTTGAGCTCACGCCTAAACGTGACGCCAGCTTGTATGGGCCGTGACGCAAGTAACCGTAAGACGGTGATGTCTGTGTCTTCAAACTTGTCGCGATGGTGACCGGGAGGAAGTGAAAAACCAATGGTGATAATATGGTAATCGCTGCAATTGCAGCGCACCATGGTTAACCATGGTGCGGTGGCAACGGTACAGTCAATGGTCGTTGCATAAGATGTGGTTCCATGAATTGCTATTTCGGTCAGTGGAGGTCAATGCCCTACCCCAGAATATGAAGAAAGTCCTCACAAGAAGTGATGAACTTGGAAGGATTTCCGGCCGACGCAGGGTGGTCACGGTTCACCACAGCCGTCCCGGCCAGTCACGAGACATCACGGGACGCCGACACTCGCTCCGCGCCATTGAGCATCGGGAACGCATGGCCGCGACAGCTGGCGCATCTCATCAGAGGCAGTTTGAGCTCCAAATGTCTCACTAGGACACACACTGATCGTCTGACAGAGATCTATGGGTGTGAGTAGGTGTTCATGGCGTGGTAAGTCGCTCCTCGGCGCCGTCGGTGGTCGGACTATCGGCGAGCACAATCGTGTTTCTGTGATGTGTGAGCGCGTTTTTGATGGCCGCCGTATCGGGTCGTTTGGACACAGATGGAGTGTGGCGCTATGGATGGTCGGACTGACACACTTACAGAGACGGCAACTCGATGCAGATAATACGCCACGCTTATATAATGATGCTGGGAGATGGCTTATAAGTTGAGCTCTATCATCTACAACTGAGCTGCGCATACATATACCTACTCGTATCCTGGTAGAATTACTCAGCAAGTACTTACTTATAACTAGTTCACCTTATGCTAAATGCTCTTCCGTTTGACTTCACAGTTCACAGATGGAATGCTCAATAGCCTATAAGAGAAACATATTCTCCTACAACTTTTACATTGCCTTCATCTAACAAAACTGGTTAATATGCTCTAAAAGTCGTCACATGCCGATGAGAGCTTTTAGGTCCGCTTTGATCATAAACTTTCGGAGTTCAAAGCCACAGTGCTTCTTTGTTCGTCAGTTCGCAGACTCTGCAGCTCCGCAACCGTTCCTAGAATTTCCCCCGGCCAATGCAGTAGGTATGCATCCGTTGACCGTTCTCAGAGTAGGCACTAGTAGGTACTGCCTCGAGAATGAGAATGACTATAGCCTTGATACACCATTTATGTAGGTCAGCCGACCGGCCTGTCTCCGAGATACAGCTCCACGAAAAGGGGTGCTATCCGACGCGCTGATGTCACGGCCCGTGTCCCCCATCGAAATGAGCTGATGTCACGGCCCGTGTCTTCACGGAGAGGCGCTGAAGTCACAGTCCGTGTTTCTATGGGGGAAATGCTGAAGGGTGAAGCTACGACCCATTGTCATCATGATTGGCGAGCTACCGCTGATACCACGGCCACGGTTGATACCTGTTTCTCTAGACCTACTATATTTGTCGTGACCTGTGCCTCTATAGACGTTCTAAAATTACAGACCGTGCTTCTACTGACGTTCTTACTTCTGATCTTGCATCTCTTGCCTCTGCCGACGTTCTGATGTCACGACTCGTGTCTCTGCAGTGTCCATGACGTGCCATATGCCTGACGTAGGTCTGGTAGTGTCCTGAATAGTGACAGCGCTGTTGGGATGCCTCCGCCATCCCGGCGCCACCGTCCGAACGGCAGTGCCGAGAGGGTGACCGTGAGCCCGGCGGCGGCGGCGTGGCACCGGCCATCGAACGTTTTATGGTCGGGCTCACAACAGTCATAGAATGGTTAGCCATGACATGGTTACCCAAATCAATGTGGGGCTTATCTACATGGGAAATATTTGTCACTGTGTCCCGTAACAACTGAAAATGATGACATAAGGTCTCGCATGGTCATGTTTGGCGTTCATTTGAGAGATAAATGCCGATGATTCATTAGATCTTACCACTATTTGGTGTGAAAAGGCGACACTTTAGCACTACTGCACTTCGGTGATCTTCCAGGTGGTCTATGATATCTTTGGAAAGGTGTTGGGGACTGCCTATTAGTCACAGCCAGGGAGTGTGACACATGACTCTCTGGTGTTGATAGCGGAGTCCCGACTGCCACCGTGTCGCGGTGACCCTCCGTGCTGGCCCCGGGCACTGACTGTGACCTGACCTTTAACCCTATTAGTGGCAGGGGGGGGGGGGTTGTTTTTATCCACCCCTCAGGTTTTTTAGGAATATCTCCGAAACCGCTGAAGCTACGATGCTGAAATTTTCTGACTTTTCCTAAAACTAAAATTGGGCACATTCCCTGAAAATTTCAAGTTCATAACTTTACCAGGGGCGGCTCCAGAGCACTGGGAATTGGGGGGTCCTATTCGTGAAGCGAGTCATTTGGGCGAGATCACGATGCTGCACCAGTTTTACGAACAGTGAATGAAAGGTATCATGTGATAACATATACAAAGTTATTGTGCATCCTCTTTTGACACGTTTTTGCTATAATAGGCGGATCCAGGCGTCCAAAAAGGGGGTTATTTTTTACCTCCCAACATAGGTGCCCTGACACCGCCTATGCATGACCAATACAATTTTAGTCGTTCTCTCATAAGAAAATTGTAACATAACAAGACCATTGCCACGCTTTTTAGAAACAGTACCAACAAAAACCTTATTTACTATACTTTTTGTGTACCCCCAATCTCAATGATCTGTATCCGCCTATGATTTTTGAAAATGCATATTTTTAGGATCCATGTGAATTCCTGGTTCATTCTCTATCGATCGGCAAAAGTTGCGTTAAGATTGGTTCAGAAACCTGGCCGTGATAAACAGTCTAAAATGTATCTGCAATTTGCCCGTTTTTACCCCCCTCTACCCCCCTATTGACATTTTTTAATTTTATTTTTTTTAGAAATGTAGATCTCGTTGAGCCAAATCGAATGCCGTTTGAATTTTGAAAATCGGCCGGTTAGATCTCGAGATATCAAGGGGGGGGGGTCGTAAACAGCCCCCCCCCCTGCCACTAATATGGGGTAGCCAGGAGCCTGCCACTAATAGGGTTAACCCTCCATTGCACCGCCCCCTCACGGGCACTGGGCCAGAACTGGTGGCAGCCGTGAAATCTGTCACAGTCGTGTTGACAGATCAAACTTAGATGACGGGTATTGGGAATCGGTCTCACACCATCAGACGTAATTCAGGGTCGCTATGTCAGTGGGTGGAGGAAATTGGACACAAGAGATAGTTTATGGTGTCCTCGGGTTGCCGGGGTATTAATGACATAAATTTTGTGTTAACACGAAGACATATTTGTGGTAATAGTGTTTATGAGGGATTGATTACCAACACGTGTTCATTTCATTCTCTTTGTTCTGTGACAGGTGTAATTAAGAATCCGCTTCTATAAAAAAGAACGATGAAACCCGGTCTCATAAACAATGCTTTAATGTTAGACTTTATAGGTATACCTACCCCGTGCGCAGCTGTTAGCCATGAGAGCATCCAAGGGATGTGACAAGTGTCATAAATCGTGAGCGGAAAATTCGCCTTGTCCAGCTCAGAGGGCCGGTCGAACGGGATCTTACCTCACTATGCCGAAATTGTGGGCGCGCCCGTCGACCGTAACCCCGTCTGTTATGGCACGCGTAAATCGGGTGAAGGCCGCCGCTACTCGGTACGGCGGCCAGCCTGTGATGCCGGCGCGGCGCGCGCCGTGGTCAGCCAGGTGTGCCGAGACATGTCGAAAGTGGCCGTGCTCTGGCTACTCCCGATGACTCACTGTCGGATAATGTGTGAGCTGCCGCCGATCTCTGGGAGCCCGTGGGAAAGGCCGGGTGGCTAATAAGGACGAAAGTGGTCATTTAGTGGGAAATCGCCTTTCACTATTCATTGGCTCACATAACCATTCATAGTATGCATGCTACTGATCAGAAGGTGATAATCTAGCAAAACTTACTGTGTACGCTCTTACAGATTGTGTAGCTAGCATCTAATGACGTCATTTTCTGTGTATTTCAGGCGGTACCAGGCCGGTGACGTCAGCGGTCCAGCGCCGCCGACCCGCCGTAGCTCGTCGCGACCTGACCTGACCTGACCCAGCCATGACGCCGGACGCCTCCTCGGTGCTGGGCCAGGTCACCTGGTCCGAGGAGGTCAGCTCGCTCTTCGACCTGCTCAAGACTCACGAGCTTCCCCTTCTGGTGAAGGTGCACAAGGGCCAGTACCTGAACGTCGGACCCGGCGGCCTGTCCAGCCTGGGCGTCCACAGCACCCTCCTGCTGACCTCCGGAGGCAGGCGGCGGCGGCTCGTCGCCCAGGGCGTCAAGTTCAAAGACAACCGCCGGTTGGTGTCTGTTGGTCAAAAACTCCTCATCCCCGACACCTTCGAGGGCTTCTTTGAGATCCTCTCGGAGGAAGGCCGGTCGGTGCGAGCTATAGAGAGTGTCGCTGAGCTGGCGCGTCTCTTCCCAGACTCATGCATCGTGCGCTGCAACTGCAAGGCATACGTCTCCAAGTCAGACAGTGTGGAGACGATCACCGAGCGATCGCGTACCATTCAGAGCGGCGAGACACTGGTCTTGGTTGGTGAGGTGTCCCGGCCACGCGGCAGGGGTCCGGCGCGCTTCCTCCGCTGTTTTGATAGCTCCGGAGAGAACGTCTATCTACCGCACGAGCAGAAGGCCAAGTTCAGCGCCGTGGCGAAAGAGGAGAGTATCAGTGGGGTGCACAGCGTGGGGAACATCCTCAACAAGAGGCTGCCGCTGAACGTGCGCCTGGTGAGCGGCCGGCCGGTGGACGCGCCGCGGCTCGGCGGAGGGTTCGTGCCCGAGCTGCGCGTGCACACTACCTACGAGGATGAGTTGGTGGTGGCGCTGCCTCTTCACAAGGACAGCGTGGTGGTAACTCTACCCACCACCGCCCCGCTCCGACTTCAGGTGGCCACCAATGGAGACGCGCTGGCGAAGAGCGTCGAGTTCGGTCGGCTGTGCGATCGCGCTGCTCAGGTGTGGCTGCATGGAGTCGACAGGATGCATCCCTTCGACATCCCGCTGCCAAAGGACCCACGATTTGACGCCAAGGCGAAGGCGGCGCCGCGACCGCGGGGCTTCCGGAGGTCCATCTCGACACCCATGTCACGCGTCACGCGTCGCCACAGCGGTCAGACGGTCGACGAATACGACGAGATCGACCAGATCTATGACTACGTGCGAGGCTTCGCGCCGATGCCGCGGGACGCGCGAGCCGCTGCGCTGGGTCACTCCGCTCCTGAGCCAGCGCCGGCGGCTGCAGCACCGCGGCGGCCTCAGGCAACATCAAACGCCACCCAGACCCCTCCCACGTCGCAACCTGCCCCAGCCCCGGCGCCGGCGCGAGTTTCAGACCAGCCGCCAGAGCCGCCGCCGATCGAGACGATTCCCTCTCGACGGCTGTCGCTGGCTGCGGTCAGGCCGTTCAACCTCCACCCGGGTGTGTTCTCTGCCCAGAAGGTGGTGCGGCCCGAGCCTCCGCCCGACAATCGAGTCTCTGCCGAGAAGAGGGCGCGTGAGGCGGCCGTGGCGGCGGTACGGCAGGGAGAGCCTCGTCCGGCCGGAAACCTCTTCACCAAGAATTGTAACGCGAGGGCGAACCAGCGCTTCGCGGCGCATAGGAATGGTGGAGGGATGAACAAAATCAGTAACGTCCACGCGGCGCTGCCGGACGCGGTCCGTTCGACGGTCCGCTCCACTGTGCGCTCAACAGGTCCCTCGCCGCTGTTTGACCTGCGCTACAAGTCGCTCACTAACCTGCTCATGGACTTTGACACGCTTGAGTCGAGCAACTCTGGCGGCAAGACGTCAGGAGGCGACTCGGGCGACTCAGCCCTGCTCAAAGGCAAGATCTCGGAGAAGAAGGTGCACAAGCTGACGCGACCCAAGTCGCTGACCAACCTGGTGTGGGACGCGCACGCGCCGCCCCCGGAGATGTTCAACAAGCCGAGCATCATCACCGACCACGAGCGGAAGCTGCGGCTCGAGCCGGGAGTCTACACCCGGCGCAGCCACAACATCCTGCTCAACAACAAGTACAACAACCTGAAGAAGATCGGCACGCTGTACTTGTAGAGGTGAGTTTAACGACTTTTTTTCTTTTTTCTGTCTTTTGGACCACATGGTGTGTACTTGGTGAGCCTACACGAGTGTTTTGATTGCAACACCCGTTCAATTAATAAATTTTGGAGACTGGAACCTTCCCCCACCTATTAACCCGGCAGTTGCTGGGGTATTTCGCCACCCACCGTTTGCTGGGGGGGGGGGGGGCGTTAAACGCCCCCAGCCGATAACTCGAGAACCAATAGGCGCAGCGAAACGCACGAGGCGGCAAACGAAAGAACGCGACGAGACGCTTCAGATGAGTACTTTAAAGTTGAATTTTGAGGTCACATGTCGGGTCAAGGTCAGGTCAAACACCTGAAATCGGGCTTTCAGTAGCATGGATTTGAGGACTTCGCAATGGGCGCCTCTCGTCATAAACTCTGTCAAAACGGTGCACAATCCATCATATAAGGCCTACAAGAGTGTCAGCTCCATGTAGGGGTCAATCAAGCATAGGTCAGGGTCAAGGTCAGGTCAACCGGGTAGGCACATATCCCCGAAAATCAAAACTGATATTCGCAGCCTGTGACACATGTGTTATGGGTAATTTGGGGCGTAGAACACGATGGTGACATTCATTTTATCATATGTGTACGTGTTTGGCTCAAAAAGTTGAATTTAAGAAATGCATGTATCATGGTCGTGAAGTAGTCACGAGAAATTGCCAAGATTCAGTTCAAGATTTTGGAAAATGCGGAACGATAATCAATTATCGAAGATAGCCATCTGATTGTGCATGGTATTGGCAGTCTAATGGCGTTTACGGCATGTCTGTATGTCTATTCTGTGATTTTATATGATTTTTTGAACATATGCGGTTTTTGGTCGAAAACTCAGAAATCATGACGTCACTAAAACCTCGATATCTCAAAAATTATCCGATCGATTTTTTTTTGAAACTTTGGCACTATAAACTTCAATCAATTCCCTACAGGTATCCAAAATTTGGCGCGCCTGCGGCGCGCCGTTTTTATACTAGGTATGGCCCGGCGAAAAATGTGGGGGCGTTTAACGCCCCCCCAGCAACTCGCGGGTTAAGCATCCAACAGGTTCCGCAAATGCAACCGTAAGACACGTTACAGGCCAATCACTTCATGCATCTCATTCTTGGCTCTTACTGCTGGGCCAGGAACATTTCTGGGAAATGTTTCACAAGAAAGTAGTGCCTACTACAGAATGTCATTCACTCGTCCGTACACCGATTTTCTGCACGCAGAAACAAGGGACGCCGCACGGCTGCGTTCCGCTAAATGGCATTATCGAGAGAACTCGTGTGGGATAAATCCGCTTACCGTTGCTCGAAGCGAAGTTTTTGGTACCTACTCGTCGGAAGCAGGTGTACTTTTGCAGCGAGACTGCACTTATGACATTTGTTCTGACCTTGTCGATCTGCGGATGACACGAAATGAAATTATATTTGTTGAATTTTTGCAACTGCGATTGAACAGGGCACGACGTCGCATACACACTTGTGGCGTTTTGGAGATCTTTAATTCTTATATGTATAATGGTGACCGTGTGTTTTATATATCGCGCATCATGCTCAAGCGGTATAGCCCAAAGTGCACCTTCAGCAGCTGTATCACATAAGAGTTTTCCGCTAGATAAGCTCAGTACTCTGACAAGCCTCCTTTCTTTGTTATCCCTTCTGTTCTGTTTAAGCCTTTCTGTTCCGACGAACAAGACTGTGTTTTATCGCTTCCGTGAGGATGGGTCAACTGTCAACTAAATCCGTTTAAATCAAGATAGTAGGTATTTCCTTATAGGCTTATTTGTGTTGTTTCTGCTGAAATTATTTCATTTAATACCCAAGCCGGACACGTCTTGTCATCTTCTAACCCCTAAGCGTTTCGGTAGAAGGTGACCCTCATGACCTGGGGGAACGGTTCAGCAGGTTCAGCACATTTTTAGAATTGTATTGCATGCCATATTTATTTCGTCCTTGCAATTTGCTTGCAATCAGCACCATAGAGTTGAAGAAATGAGTTTGAAGAAATGAGTCGTAATTTCCCAATCAGAAACGAACGATTTTAGGTGCAATACCTATGCATTGTGTAACTATCAGATCATTTGCACTCGGCTGGCTGCTCGTATTTCTGAAACTCATTACACTCGCCATCCCGCAAACGGCTTCAAATTATGCCATAACCTGTCCGAGCAGCGAAACACATTGCTCGTGCGCTGGCGACTCCTTCCGTTCTCAGCCCGTCTGTACGCAATCGGTTCATTTCTCACGGGACGGAGTGGAGCCGTGCTCCTCCTTCGTGGAGCGGGTCACCGCTGGTTACATCACCGAACGTCCATTGTTTCCGGTGAAGCGGCGACCGCAGTCACTGCGTACAATCAGAGTCCTGTGGGGAAATAGGCGTGGGACGTGGTGGTTGGATCGTCGGGGACTCGGGACACGTTCGCTGGCAGGAGAAACTGAGAGTGGAATCGGAGCTGGGAGTCGAGTCAGGCGAGTTGTGTGTGAGGAAGCCTCTGAGCTGTGACGGGAAGAGAGCTGAGCTTCGAGTGAAGGGAGAGCTGGGGCCGAGTCAGTCCGTCAGTTGCTGAGAAACAACAGAGAGAACCGTCAGCAGCTGAAGACGGCGATACAAATCGTCAGCGGCGAAAGAGGTGTCATTGGGGCCGGCTGTTTGCTTGGTTATTGTCTTCAGCTCAACCTTAACCAGGTTTATAGAGCTCTAACTGCACCAACATGTGTATTTGAAGACCTCGGTGGAATAGTTTCCGCGGCTTATACGCCATTTTAACCCACAATTCAGCATCACTTAAGGCTTCCGGAACGCATCAGCGAGTAAATAGGTATCTAAATTTATTGATGAAACACCAGCTGGGTTATCAGTACACGGTAGACATCCGTCCCTCCATTTTCCTCTCCCCCATGTTCTCTCCCACCGCTGACCCGAGGTCTCGGAGTTGTGAGCCTCGGCTGCCCAGGGGTGTGTTTCGCCACCCCGTGCCAGTGACATTGTTCCGAGATAGCCGGGCTGTCTGGCCAGCCTCGCACCATTCCCACGCCCATTATGAAACTATGGCCGGCCGATCCGTGGCGTGACCAGCGGCTGTAGGGCGGGGCAATGGTCAGGTCGTGGGCCCGGCGGTGTAGCGTACCCTTTTAGCCGACCATGTCCGGCCGACGTAAAGGATGTGCTGATTGTTGCTGTGTGCAAAATAAGATGTTGAATATGCCGCCAAATAACCATGATAAGCAATCCCTATAATGCTTACGAAATCACCCGTCTATTCGTTTTGGAGCTACCGTCATAAATGACAACCTTACCATTTGTCACCTGGATTTGTCTTCTCGGCTCCTGGCGCCGTCGTGAGGACTGAGGAGTGAATGTCCTCAAGACAGCGGTTCGGATCCGGTTAGGTAGCCACCCCTCGCTTTATGACATGTTCGCCGGAGCGACCAGGCTTTACGCCATGATTTACCGCTAGTGTCACGATTAAAAAGGCTCGTCTAACGACACAATCTAGCGCGCTCCAGCTCCGCAGCCTCGTAAACGGCTCCTAACACCGATAATGAAACGCTGGCGCAGCGCGTGTAGGCCGTGCGCAGTGCTCGGGTCGGTCGGCCGAGCAGTCGAACGGTCGTTGGGACGGTCGGGCGCGGTCGGACGGTCGGGCGGTCGGGTGGTCGGGCGAAGTCTTCACGGTCACAGTTTGGAGGGGAGTCACGTTCGATCGCCGACTGGCCCCTGTCACACAAAGTTGTGTCCAACCAATTTGCCAGGACTGTGTTTATAGGTGACCCCCTGCTGTTTTGAACCCGATGGGAGTACGATGGGAATCCAACGGGAATCCAGCGGGAGGCCTACAGGAGTCGGACAAACGAGTCCATAAATTGCCAGTAATTAGTGCATGACTGGGCGAAGGGCGGGGCGGTGCCGAGCTGTAACGACGAGCTACCCGCCGGCAGCCAGCCCCGGCGAGCTTGTAATGGGAGCGACAGTGGCTAAACAGTGAGCCAGATTTATTTATGAGGCTGCTCTAGGGAATTAGGCAGAACAAAGGTGAACCAATTCGTGACTTATATCTTTGAAATAAATAAGGATAGAGGGTGTAAGTGACCAATTGAAATAGGTTATGAGACTCAACCTAATATAAGGGTTCTGCTACAAAATAGTGACATTTACCACTTGCAGGTGTTCGCTGATACACTGTAATCCCACCGATTCCGCACCCGACAACTAAGCACTCCTCTTGACCCAGCATTTTCCTGTTTTCTTTTTCTTTCCTTCCGTCATCTTCCGTCCTAACCCTGACACGCTACGATGCACCGTCCTTCCCCGCACCTCAAATCTTTATCTTCCAAAACAAAGCATCGAAATATCTCTCTTCAAATCCCTCATTTTGCTCTCGACCCTTCCCGTTCCGGCACAGTGCACACTGGTCGGAAACGCCCTCACGAGAGGCCACGGGCGATTCCGGAGTTTCGGATTATTTTTTATATAGATCGATTTGAAATTGATCAAATTATTATACTTAGGCCAAAAAAAACTAATCCGGGTGACCAAAAATAGCTGTAATCAGCCCCCGAAGATGGGGTATCCCAGAACTCGGAAACTGACGCGGAGCAAGAGGTTTCTTGAGCCGGATATTCAGAGTCTTATTGCTGATAGACACCAAATTGAAATCCCACATATTATGCATCAAAATGTTCGTTATGAAGTTGCCGACTGGTCAGTGCAAAATTTTTGGCATACTTTTTCCCTAACTTAGATGTACTATAGCTTTTTTATGAAGGCTCTCCTACAGTGATTTTGGAATATAACTGCAAAGTTTAGGTAAGGAAACAACAGGTAGTCCCATCTAGTTCCACTCTGATTTTTTGTGAGATGAAGTAGGATTTAAATTTACACCAGGGCAGCATAAAAGCTAACTGCGCATATTTGCGCAAAATTTGCAGGAGCCGCTCTTCCTACCCAACTACCGCCCGCCCCGCCCCAGTTTCGGCTCGGCCGCCGCGCCCGGCTTACGCTGACCTGTGTCGCCTGCACGCATCCATGCGTAGTTGACTGGTCATTAAAAACAGATGCGCTTGAGTTTATGAATTTTGTGAAAAGCGCGTTTTATGTATGCATTTATGTATGTATTGACATCAAAAGCCTTCCACATATTGCGTGGCGATTACGGCTTGCATTTGGAGAGCCTTGCTATTGACAACCATCACTCGGCTGAAGAAAGTGGAAATTGAAACCTTCGTGAATATAAGACGCTGCAAATATAGGACACCTGTCACTGACGTCGGGTTACCTTGGGCCGTCTTTTTAAATTAGATCACAATTCCGGTATTTAACCCTGGCCGGACCGATTGGTTTTCTACATTGACCGGGGAGGGTTGGTACAACTCCCTCGCCGTTTCGCCTCTAATTGAGCTAGAGCCTCGCGGAAAACAACACGCTTGTGTGCCGTTATAAGACGCAAAAATTAGGTACTACCCGATTTTAAGGTCTTAGGTCAGCCAGTAACCTCTTAGGTCAGGTAAGTGCCACAAGGCACGGGCTCGGTTTTAGGTTAATTACTTTGCCAAAAATGGTCGCACTGCCGCGATTTTGACATAATCGTGTTTGTCTAGCTCAGGCGCGTTGAATGCTATACTTGGTGTTCGGGTGAAGTCAACTTAAACCCTCGCCGGCACAGGCCATTTTGCGTCCTTCGACGGCACAAGGGGGGGGGGGGGTTGGTACGACTCCCCCTCGCGTTTGGCCCCTGATCGAGCTAGAGCCTCGCTGAAAAAAACGAGCGTGTTGCCCGTCACGAGAGGAAGCCGATCATACCCAATTTTAAGGTCCTAGGTCATCGGGTGACCTTCCAGGTCAGGTCAATGACCCGAAAACCGGGAAAATCGGGACCTGTTAGAAAGTCGTAAATTGTGGCTGCTGTGAGGTTTTCCGGGAAGCTGATCACGAATATCGTATTAGTTTTGATCAGAGATGATGTCTTTAAGCATTTAGACCAGGTCGGTGTTGTGTTTCGGTCGATTCGAATGAAAGAGTTGTATCTAATGAGTTAAACGAGATTTATTCCGAGAACTCTTTCCTGAGCCGTTACGTTAATCACGAAGTAAACAAAACGTAATGGCGTGCGTCGTCTCTGCCTATCCGCGCCAGTCTTGTCGACCGGCGGGCCCAATCAGCTGGCGGCGGCACAGGCGCACTCAGCTACGGACCGGGGCGGGCGGCGGCGGCACGGGCGCACTCAGGACTCGGGCACGAGCCGGGGCGGCGGCACGGGTGCGCTCGTGCGCCAGAAACACACGACAACACACCATCTCCCCCCAAGACGACTGCGGTCGTCTTCACTACGGAGAATAGGTCACACCACCCCAGCGCACGGACAAGCGATCGGGGGGCTGGCGCGCACGGCTGCTCCGGCGCAGCGGGGGCGGCCGCGGTGCGGCTGCTCCGACGGTGGCGGGGACGGACTCGCCGGGCGTTGCGCCATCTGCGGCCGCGCGGGGCGGCTCAGCGGCGGGTGGCCCTCCAGTCTCAAGCAGTGGCCGGTAGGGACGGAGGAATCGCCGATTCCGCCAGAGGACTCTTCCGCTTCCCGTCTTCACCAGGTAGGTGCGGCGCTGCCCGACACCGACCACTACACCGGGGCGGTCCCAGCGGCCGGTGTCACTGTTTTGGATGTCCACACGGCTGCCGATGCGCATCTGGGACAGGGGACGGGCCGTCCCGTCATGGCGGCTCGTCGCCGCCTCCCGGTTCACAGCGGCCTTCAGCTCACACTCAGCAGCAGCGCGCTGCCACTCGGGCGCGAACGCACGGTGGTGGGTCGGCACACACGACCGAATCGGGTGTCCGAACAGCACCTGCGCCGGAGAACGTCCGTCCGCGCGCGGCGTGTTCCTTAGCTCCAGCAGTCCCCGGCTCAGCTGCTCGTCATCCAGCCGGCCGCCAGTGGACGCCGTGATGATGAGCTTTTTCACTGTTTTTACGGCCGCCTCGGCGTGGCCGTTAGACCTCGGGTAGTGTGGGGACGATATTTCGTGTCGCACCTCCCAGCGGCCCAGGAAGCGGCGCAGAGTTCCAGACGTGAACTGCGGTCCGCCGTCCGTGCGCAGAACTGTTGGTACTCCAGTCTGGGCGAACAGCGCGCGCAGCTCGCGGGTCAGATGCTCTGCCGATGCAGTCCGTGGGCAGATGGTCACGTACGGCCAGCCGGACAGTCGGTCTGCATACACCAGATACGTCCGGCCGGCGACATGAAAATAGTCCGCCGAGACCGACTCGAACACACGGCTCGGCTGGTCGTCTTCCCGCCACAGCGGCTCGTTGGCGTGGCTCGGCACCAGCTGCCGGCAGCGCGGGCAGGATGACACCACGTTGGTGACGTCACGGTCGATACCCGGCCAGTACACGCAGAGGCGGGCGCGGCGCTTTGTTCTCTCGATGCCCTGGTGCGACTGGTGCAGGCGGTCGAGGATGTCTCGTCGGAGGCGGGCAGGGATCACCAGCCGGGGGCCGTACACGATCAGGCCACCGTCCAGCGCCAGCATGCCCCGCACACCCCAGTACGGTCGAACGGCGGGGGGCACCTCGTGCCGGTGCTCTGGGAATCCGTGCAGAATTGTCTCTCGCAGGGACTCGTACTCGGGGTCGCGGTCGGCGGCGGCTCGGATCCTCTCCAGGCTGGGATCTACGAGCGGCGCCAGGCGCGCACCGTCCTCCATCTGCTGCTCGGCGTGCAGGGCTGCGATCACAGCCGCGTGGAGCGTGTCCTCTGCTTCCTCTGAGGCCTCGTCATCGGCGGTCGGGTCACTGGTTGGAGCGCGTGACAGCGCGTCTGGTATCTGGTGCTCGGATCCTTTCTGCCAGCTGGCAGTGAAGGAGTATGGCGTCAGCTTCTCACGCATCCTTTGCAGGCGAGGATTTTCGATCTCACTCAGCTGCTTCTGGTTCAGAATCGGTACCAGCGGCCGATGATCGACGATCAGTGTGAAGTGCGGCAGGCCGGCGAGGTAGATGTGACATTTCCGGCACGCCCACAGCACGGCGGCCAGCTCGATCTCCACCACGGCGTATCGTGACTCGGTGTCCGTGAGGAACCGGGAGCCGCAGTGCACGAGCCGCCAGTCGTCGCCGTGTCGCTGAAGCAGCGCGAAACCGAGTCCTTTGGTCCGGGCGGCGTCCGTCTGCAGCATAGTTGGCAGGCTCGGATCGAAGAACGCCATCACGGGTGGCGCGGCCAGCACTGCTTTGACTTGCAGAAAGGCCGCCTCGTGCTGAGCCGTCCAGCTCCAGAGATGGCGCGCCTTCAGTAGGTCTCGAAGCGGCTGGGCGGCGTGTGCGAGCTCCGATGACATGCCACCGAGCTGGTTCGTCAGACCCATGAACGATCGCAGATCGGTCACGTTCTCGGGCCTCGGGAAGTCGGCGATGGCTCGAAGCTTCTCCCCATCTGAGGTGTATCCGTCCGGCGTGATACGGTAGCCGCAGTAGTTCACCTCGTGCCTGGCGAACACGAATTTCTTGGGGTTCAGAGTGATACCGCGTTCGTCACAGCGCTGCACCACGGCGATGACGTGCGCCAGATGGTCCCGGTAGGTGGCGTCGTACGCCAGCAGGTCGTCCACCACCTTCACCGTGTTCGGAATATCGCCGAGGGCCGTGTCACCGCGCCGGTTGTATTCATCCCCGGCGGACACGCACCCCTGTGGCGCTCGCAGGAATTTCATACGGCCCCAGGGCGTGATGAAACACGTCAAATCTTGAGACGGCTCGGCGAGCGGTACCTGGAAGTACCCCATGGCAGCGTCCAGTGTCGTCATCCAGCGGCTGCCGGCCGGGATGTCGGCCACAGCGTCGTGCGGAGGCCGTACTGGGTAGGTAGGCCGCTTTACGAACCGGTTCAGCCGGGTCAGATCGACACACAGTCGCACTCCGGACGGCCGCTTGGCAACAGCGACCATCGGGTGGCACCACTCGGTGGCGTAGTCCACTGGTGCAATGACACCACGGGCCTGCAGTTCGTCCAGCTGGGCCTTGATATCCGCTCTCCAGGCGTACGGCACTGGACGGGCGGCGGTGACGGCCGTTGGAGTGGCATCTTCACGCAGCTCGATTACCATCGATCCGCCGTCCATCTCCCGCAGCGGGCCGTCCGAGCTGAATACCCGGGGGTAGTGGGTCACGATCGCGGCTGCATGGGCGGCTATTATCTCGTCAGACGGGTCGCCGTCCTCCTCCCATGTCGGCAAGCACGTTGCCGGCGACGGCGCGGCGTTGCCGGCGGCAACCGCCACGGGCGCCACCGTCGGCGTGTCGGTTATCGTAGATGTCGCTACCTGTCGACCATCTGTTTTGTGCTGCGTCGTGTTCGGGATCTGGGCAGGGAAGTCCGCCGGCAGGATCCCCAGGGCGACCGAATCGAACCAGCTGAGCAGTGTCCCCGTCAGTCCGCTGATGACGTAGACGGTAGCGTCAGCGGAGCGGTCACCCAGCCTCAGCGCTGCGCCGAACGCTCCGAGACAGTCGAGCGGGCGCTGTCCAACGGCGGTGAAATTGGCCCGGTGGTCGGTCTGCAGCCGGGAGAGATCGATGCCGATCGACCGAGCCACGGCGTCGCCCATGACCGTTGCTTCAGCTCCTGTGTCCGGCGTGCATTTCAGCGTGCTGCTCCCGGCCTGGTGCATCAGCTGAATCTCGACTGTAGGCGCGGGACGAGTACAGACTCCGCTGATATGTATGTCCGCGATGACTCGCTGGATATCTCGCCCGTGCGGCCCTCGCCGGCCGCTGTGCGCCGGCGGGCCGCGGGCGGGGCCCGGCGGGGTGCCACCGGCTGGAGCAGCGACGGTGTGGTCCGACGGCACCGGGCGGCAGACCGCTGCAAAGTGTCCCAGTTCGCCGCACGCTCGACAGATGGCGCTGGCGGCGCGGCACGTGTCTGGGTCGGCGTGTGGCCGGCGGCCGCACGTCGGGCAGCGCTGGGCCGACCGCTGCCGGTCGGAGGTCGCGGCGGCGGCAGGGGCGGCACGTAGCCGGCTGCGACCCCGCCTGTAAGCTGACAGGCGCGCCACTGAGTAGCCCTCGCTGCCGCGCAGGTCTTCACATGTGCTCCGTGAATTTTCACTCGCGCGACAAATGTCCACTGCGCGTTTCAGCGTTAGATCGGGCTCCTCAAGCATACGCCTCACAGCGTCTTCGTCACGCGCACCACAGACAATGCGATCACGAATCTGTGAGTCACTGCAATGCTCGCAGAGGTCACAAAATGAAGCGAGCTCCTTTATTTCGTACAGGAACTCGTCAAAGCGTTCGCCTGGCTCCTGCACGCGCCCGTAGAACTCTCTGCGGTCCACCAGCACATTTCTTTGCTTCCGCAGGTGACCCTCCATGGCGTTCATGACGGTGTCCGGGGTCGCGTCCTCAGTCAGGTCGAGCCCGAAACGGATTACTCGGTGCCAGTCTTCGTCTAGCAAGCTTAGCAGCGCGGCGCGCTGGCCTTTCACGTGTAGTTCACCGGCTCCGGTCAGCAGAAAATAGCCCTTCACCTTCTCCGTCCATACGGTGAACTCACGCAGTGAGGCTGAAGAGGTCAGGTACGGGGCCGGGGTCGCCGAAGCCGGCAGGCGGACGGCTGGGCGGGCGGTGGTGGAACGGCCGTCAGCGCCTCGCTCAGCCCCCGCCGCGTCGGTAGTCGTGTCCGTTCCCATTCCCGTGGAGAGCTCCCTGGACATCAGGCTCTCCATCATGCTCGTCAGGCGCTCCTCACGCTGGGCTGATAGCTCGGCCTGCCTCCGCAGCAGGGCCGATAGTGTCTGCACCTCACTCTCATTCTCACTCATGTCTATACTTTAAAACTCAATCACTTAATAATTAAAATACCGATCGCGCCATGTTGTGTTTCGGTCGATTCGAATGAAAGAGTTGTATCTAATGAGTTAAACGAGATTTATTCCGAGAACTCTTTCCTGAGCCGTTACGTTAATCACGAAGTAAACAAAACGTAATGGCGTGCGTCGTCTCTGCCTATCCGCGCCAGTCTTGTCGACCGGCGGGCCCAATCAGCTGGCGGCGGCACAGGCGCACTCAGCTACGGACCGGGGCGGGCGGCGGCGGCACGGGCGCACTCAGGACTCGGGCACGAGCCGGGGCGGCGGCACGGGTGCGCTCGTGCGCCAGAAACACACGACAACACACCAGTCGGGTCAGGTCAGGTCAGGTCAACCGGTAGGGGTTGTGACGGGTATTCGTAATACGTGTCAACCGCCTCTGACAGCTTCGTAACATGTTACGAAGGCGCCAAAACTACTTCGTTAATGTTCAAATGGTTGCTAAATTAGAATTCAGCTCCAAAAACTAGCCTAGAAACATGTAAAACTCGAAAAAGTGAACCGAGGTCACCCGAGGTCACCAAAGGTCAATGACCTGACCTGACCTTCAGGTGACCTTGACACCCATCCTAATGTATGGGAGCAACATCAAATCACATGTTTGAACGTTTGAAACCACGAAAAGCTTGCAAACGCGCGGCTAATGCGAGCCGACATACGCCGAATCGCGATTTCGGCCAAACATGGTCACGGAAAAGAAGTCACAGGTTAAAGGTCATTGGGGTCAGGGTCATGAAATTTTCAGAGTAGGTGTAAAATTGATCAATGCGAGGGTACTGAAAGTTTCGTCGGCCGCTTTTTACGCGAGTTATTCGCGAAAAACCTTAGGGGGGTTGCATCAACCCCCCCCCCTGTGCCGGCGAGGGTGCGAGGGTGTTAACCTCGGGTCAAGGTCAGGTCGGAGCCCAGGTCACGAAAATGGTTGAAGGAGGTCATATCGCATATCATTCGATTCGGCAGGTCTTCCTGAGTCCAATGGTAGCTTTCCCGACTCTCTAGCTCCATCTGATCAGGAGTTATTGACGAAAAACGTGCATGGCCTTAGTGACGTCATAAATGACGTCACGCAAAGTCAGCAATGCTAAAGTCAAGCACTGGACCTTGCAAGGAGTGCATGAAACCATTCCCGGTGCCCGAATAGCAGCTCCCAATTTCCCTTGTTGACTGAAAGTGGTGCTAGATCCTGTATTATGCTCAATTATGATGTCATAACTTAACAGATTCACGTCATATATTTAGTGCTTGACATCCATCTGATAGCTTACATATGACAGAGAAGGCATGCAAAGTTTTATGAAGTTTGCTTCACTAGTTGTGGAATAACAAGCAAAAAACTTTTGCGGAAAGGCCGCTGGCCTCTCGCTGGAGCGTTTCCGACCAGTGTGCAGTGGCAGCCGTGACCTGACCCCCCCCCCCCCTCTCCGACCTCCCCGACCCTCCCAAAGTCGTATGTCACGACGGTCGCCTGCTATTGTTTATCATCTGTTATCCTCATACCTGAGGCGCGGCGCCGCCGTCTCCGTGACGCATTAATTCCGATCGAGAGCGTGCGTCGTTTCCTGTTCCCGGTCGGTTGGTCTCGGCGCGGCGCTGTGCGGCTCTGGCCTCGGGTGGAGGTGTGTGCGTGGCCAGAGGATCATCCGCTGCACACTGCCGACTGAGCCGACAGATGATCAGAGAAACGGGCCGGCTGATTGGAGATTGCTGACTGTCGATTTATGATTGGCAGTTTTTGATTGGGGTTTGACTACAGAGCCAGAGTTTTCGGATGCTGCACTGATGTCAGATGGCTTCTAGCCCTTGGACGATAGCTTTGAATCGCCTGATATTGATTAAAGTCTCTTGAAACTCGACTTCAACGGCCATCAATAGAGGTGTTTGCACTCGAGGTCAGCATGTAATTCCGACCTCATTAAATGGGTGCCGTGCCAGTTTCGGCACTGCTCGTTAGAGCCGTGGTCAGTAGTGTTCTGGGAGTCCTGCGTGCTACCTCTAGCTCTAATAACAGGTACCGATAATAGTATAATTATAGCTCCATCTCTCAGCAGCTCGGCATCAGGCGTCTGGGTGCGGTAAAAAGTGACCCTTTAAAATGGGGCAAATTCAACAGGATCGGGCCCCTGTCTTTGATCACGCCACCACATCTCTGCTAACGATGAGTCCATGTCACCTGATATTCCTTCGATACTTTATGTCATGTTTATGAAAATATTGTCAATGAATTACAAAGCTTGCGCATTAATAGCCTTACGCGCTGTGGGCTCATTAGCTGGCTATTCACAGCCATTTACACGCAGTTTTTCGTCCCACAATGCCCTCCGCAGTGAAAGTGACTTGCGCTGTGCTGGTCAGAGTCGGGTCGCCCCACTGGATTATCTGTTCAGCATAGATGACGAGCTGTATGACTTGCCATGGAAACTGTGGTCAACACGCGTATTTGCGCGCTCATAGGCAATCAAATCGCTTTGGGTATACCGTTAAATAAGTAATTTTGGCTGAATTGCGTTCGATTGTCGATAGTGAGTGTTCCCTTTATTTACATATATCAGTGCCACAGGTGATGTAGGTCTAGCTACAGTATTTATTATCGGATTAGGATTCAGTTGCTCCCTAAATGCCACCGTAAATACTCATCATGTTATACCGACATCGACCAAGTGGAGTTTTCAAGTCGGAAGCCAATCATGGCGAGGGCCTTGGCCCCGATTGCCTCTGCACTGACATTGGTATCAGTTGACTTATGCGTCCAGCCTTCCAAGGTGCTCAAAGTGCTGCGTCAAAGTAATCGCTGTGACAGCTCATCCTTAACCCAATCACTGCACCGGGGCAGCTGTTGCAAATTGATTTCCCGTTGCATCATTTGCATTATAAACCACAGATATTTATGACCGATGTTGGAGGTCAGCCTTTGGTTGATTAAAATAAATAATATCATGCATTACCGATGACTCAGTCTCGCTTCCTGTCGATAAAGTAAATCGTCTATTTGGTACCAAGATCACCCCAGCCTCCCAGGCCCAAACCGATACCCGTCTCACGCGAGACGGGCCGAGAAGGCGATACCGCCCCGTCCTGGATTTGGGGCCGTACCTCCAAAACAAGCCCCGCATCTGTCCGGCGCTGTGATTTACGGATCGGTACCGGAGCCGGTAATGGTTTTGGCCCAAGAATACACCGCAGGTCGGCCCTGATCCATTTGTAGCGGGCCATTGACGCCACGGGTCTCAGACATGCACCAGTGCGTCTCAGACGTGCGTCAGTGCGCCTGTGTTGCGCTTTGGTGCGACCCTGATACGTCATGGTGTGCATGGGGGCGGGGCGCAGTTATTTGAGTGATAGATATGAACAGCTCCCGAACTGACGGTCGAACGGTCAGCATCTGACCGATGATAGTCTGTGTGTTTTTGTTCACATATATCGGTATTAAAATTGGATTTCCATGCATTGCAGGAGGTGTGTATTTCGGATCGACCAGTCTGACCAGTATAATTGAACGCTCCTCCTTGGTCTGACCGGTCCATCCCATTCTAACTGACCGTTCCACATCGGTCTAACTGACCATCTGCTCCTGCAACTCCCACTAGGTCGACCTGACCTCTGCACCGGCTGCAATCGGTTGATGAAGAGCCACTCAGAGACGCTCACCCGTCACACCCCTCTCAGAGCCGCGAGCGCCGCTCCGAATCACTACTCCGCCCATCGCCACTCGTCAACTCCTCCCATCTACCCCTCCGGGGCCCCCGTGGAGCTCTCAAACCGTGCAGCACGCGCCTCGGATCGCAGACCGCTCCCAGCTGCTGACGACGCTGCTCCGTGACCAGGTCAGGTCACAGGTCAGGTCACAGGTCAGAGAGCACACAGTGACAGATGTAGCTCTCCTTTAGACGCTGCACCGATGCAATCGGATGATGTACAAACATCTTAGATCAGCACCGATGTTGACTAACATAATTCAATCCTCCATGCATCATTTCTCAGTCTCGGTCAGCCTTCGGATGACCCAGGTCGGCGCTTGAGCTCCAACTTTCCCCATGGCTCGTCGTTAGCGTCGAACTACAGCGGCGGCATGCGGCGGCGCACGACAGACGAGCTCGGCGCACGCACCGCTTGCCGTCCCTCCCGCGTCGAACGCCAGTGAGAACGATGGATGATCGACCGTAGCGCGATCTGCCGACTCGGGGAGTGGGCTCCAAGAGGCGAACCAAGAGGAACGTGGTGGGAGGTTGGAGTGACCCACTCCTCGGCCCATGAGACTGACCTGTGTGACCGAGACGACTCCTGGTAACCTCCGGTCCGGTTGGGACGGTCTCTCATTCACCCCGCATTGCAGAGCTCACGGGTGGCCTCTGCAAATCCTCGGCGGGCCAGTTGTCACATTAATCCGGCAGTGCTCTCTGTGGCGTTACGGGTCGCTCAGTCACGAAGGTCGTAACCTCCCAGCGGCTCATCTGCTGCACATGGTGACCGCTGTCACGCCGTCAGACTGCCACACACGAGCAGTACTTTCAACACTATAGCAGAGGGCTCTAAAAGGAGTCGCTCCTACACCACAGCGCCTTTCGGGAGACGTATACGACTCTGTGAGTCTGCTGTGGCCGTCTTTACTGGCGCCTCTGAGTCACGAGTGGTACCCACGCGCTGTACTTACTTACATACGGGGCCCGGTGAACAGAGCAGCTGGGAGAGGCGGCCTCGCCCCACCCTCCCCGACCCTGCGCACGTCACAACGCTGTCTCGGAGGACGTTATCTCGCCTCCATCTGGCCCACATAGGCGACGGGTAGTGTGCTGTGCTCGCGCTGCCGCTACACCGCCGCCGCTTTAGGGCCATAGAGTACGACGGAGGTGACGCGCTGGAGACAAGCGCGACGCGCCTGAGACCAACACGACGCGACGCACTTTGAGAGGCGAATGTGACGCTGCTCAGATCGAGGATGACGTGGCGTGACGAGGGTGTTGTTTGGACGTGTCGCTCGCGCACAGAGCGGCCGTCAGCCGCGGGAGGTGGCCTTTTTCCTCGATGAAAAACGAATCCACTTACAGAGCGAGCTGGGCTCGTGATGGCCGTGTCAAGGGCCCCGGCGGGGTGCCGCGCGCGGTTCCTCGTGGTTTGCCGGGCTAAGGATAAGACTCCAAGCCAGGGTGTGGCCCGCAGCGACAAAAAGAACAAGGATATTTGATGCGGGGCCGATAGCGGCGGTTTGAGACATGGTGCTTTACACAGAGCTTGGCAGCCGCAATGATAAATGCCGGCGATAAATTGTAAGGATGAAAGAGACCGCACGATCAAAAGCATCACCCGCGATATGTGGGCCAAACATACAATGATTCTGCAGGCGCAATTCTCGGTCACGACAGCACCGCTTGTCTATTCGTTCAGCGTCTCTGAGGTGACGTTATAGTCACAATGGGCGCTGATGCGGGTGGCGGGGGTCGGGTCGGGCGGAGAGGAGAGGAGTGGGGTGGGGAGGCGCCACGCCCTCTCAGCCACCGTACGGGTCGGTTAGACCCTCCCCCCCCCGACCGCTGTGGGTTAGTGATGGGAGAGGACCGGCCACGCCCAGCTGGCGACCGCTGTATGCACTGCACGGGGCCGGCGGCCAGCGCGGCGGGGCGGTCACTCCGACCCAGTTATGTCAGTGACCAGCCGTCCCAGGGGGGCTGGGTCTCGAGCCGACCCTCTCAGGAGGCTGGGTCACCAGCCAACCCTCTCTGGGAGCTGGGTCACGGACTGACCCTCTCAGGGAGCTGGGTCACTCGGTGGCCCACTCGGCGGCGGGAGCTCTCCCTCGCTCCCAGGGCGCTGCCGTGGCGCCGCTGGCGTGCTGGTCTGTGAAAGTGAGAACCTTGATAGAACACCCAGAAATTCACCAACATCACCCATGGGAAAAGTATATAACGATGTGGAGGCAAACTGATGACAATCGTCTGGGGGAGAACCAGAGCGAGCTAACTCACAATATGTTCTGCCAAGCCTGTGCCAGGGTCCTGCATTTGGTCCCCTCTCATCCTTGCTCGGCTCCTGGATGCCATGCATCACAGCGTCGGTCGTCCTTCAAGGAGCTCTGCAGACCGAGTTGCGCCATCGCGGCGGCTCCGCCCTTCCTCATGACGTAGTCTAGGTCGGCCCTGAGCCGCATCTAAGCCTCGGTGCCGCGTCAGCCCGGAGTTGGGTCAACCTCAGCCTCAGCTCCTCGGTCCCTAAGTGTCGTGTCAGGCCAGTGACTGATGCTCCAGTGCTCGGCCCCACCCACTACAGATCTGTCACAGAGAAGAGAGCGGCGCAAAGTTGCATGGGGATTGCATTGGATCGGTATGCTCTCGAGGAACTGACGGCCAGGTCACTGTCTCAGCAGGAGTGGGGTCAGTCGTGATGCCTGGGAAGGGTGAGTGGTCGGCTGAGTGCCCCTCCCCTCTGGGTCACTCCGACGATATGATCTGCCGGGGCTTCAAACAAACGCCGAATGGCACTCATCGCGTCCTTCTTTCTTTCTCTCTCTCTCTCTCTCTCTCTCTCTCTCTCTCTCTCTCTCTCTCTCTCTCTCTCTCTCTCTCTCTCTCTCTCTCTCTCTCTCTCTCTCTCTCTCTCTCTCTCTCTCTCTCTTTCTCTCTCTCTTTCTCTCTTTCTCTCTCCCTCCCTCTCTATAGCGTGCATTACGAGTCCTTCGTGTCACTTTCGCCGGACGCCAATGTGGCTCTCTCATTACCGGAGGAGACGGACGCTCAACACGATCGGCAAGATCGTGCTATGACCAGTGCAGCCCTCTTGCGACATTGTGCGGCCCGTGAGAGTGAGATACTCCATGGGGAGTCATCGTGTCGTGCATGAGACCATTCAATAGAGCGACGGGTCAGAGATGGGTGGCAATATGGATCATGCTGCGAAATGGGTTAGACCGCCCGCGGAGTGCAGCTGGTGAGGCATGTAATTGTATAGTGCGGTTTTGTAATTCAGAACGATTCATCCGTGCGCTGTGTGGTTCGGTACAAGAATAGCCTTATTGCACATGAATTTATTTACTTTTTTGATTGAATACCTACTCGTATTTTATTCGAGCGAATACTTTTCCAACCTTTGGCTATGATGGATGGTGGGCTAAAGCTGTAACCGAAGTCAGAACCTGTAAGAACGTCATTCAGCCTGGACGAGTTTTAAGGAAGTTGTGGAGTTAATCCTGGTTTGCAACTACTGTGATCGATGGCGTGCTTTATGGGACGTCAAGAATGAGAGGTTATTTCACGCCTCGAAAACACTCTAATCCACACATGAATCACGCTGCAACACCGACGGTTATATCAATATCGCTTCATCAACGCCCTGAGCCGGAAGCTCTTGACTTCCGGTCTGTTGGTTGACGCTACCTGATGGAATATTTAATGGTGTTTTGACGCCAGCCGGAAGTCATTTCAGGAAATCTGTCCCTTAGCCGTGACTGCGCTTTGGTAAGCAGATTGATGGCTCAATCGTGGGTTATACACCTGCCCAAAAGCTGCTCAAAGCCGCCCGGTCATGTGAATTCTACATTGTACTTCGTGTCATTGGCAGTCTCACTTTTTTTGTGAAGCACCTTTTCCTCCAGTTTGTGGCACGATTTCCACGAATTTCCGTCTAGTATTGAAAAACCTGCCGATGCTTTGGAAACTGGGCTCTTGATCAAGTACACTCTACATCAGGTACACTCCACAAAGATAGCGATTCAGTGTTAATATAACTTCGATGGACCGTAAGAAATTTAGCACAGTTGAAACCAAATTGTTCATTAATCATAAATACCGATACCTAATTAGGAAATATATATTTATATGCGTGCATACCTCCTACATGATATGTGATTACAAAGAGGAAGAATTAAAGTTATCTATTACACTGTTTTATTATAGCATCGAAATTTTGCAATGCTTCGAAAAAAGCATGAGCCCACAACAATGCCTTATTAATGACCTTAACCCACCCACCAAGCTCCCGTTTACGTAAACACTGGCAAAAATGAGGCCCGGATGGGCACTGAACCATCACCGTCTGAATAGAGCTGCAGTTCCACGCTGACGGCCTCCAGAACTGGGTCCTGCTGAGACTGACAGGCCCGCACGGGCCGTGGCACGCGCCGCCCCCCCCCCCCCGACGCCACGGTCACTGCCGTGGGGTTACGCCACCCCCATGTCACGGCCGCACTCACTAGCTAATGCGGCTCAATTTTCCTCGGTAGCGGGAGATGCTGATACCCGCGCCTTTACGCCCTCTCATACCATATAGCGCACCGTACCGTCCTATCCCGTTCAGTTCTTTTCAAAACCATAATTTTGTGTGATGAGGCTTCATTTTAGCTTTTTGCATAAGCGACTGAAGTTTAAACCGTTTCAAGTAACGTCGTTTACTATTTAGTCAAACGGAAATTTTACATATATAGACAACAGAGTTGTGTTGAAACATTTTTAATTTTTTAACACAAAGTAAGAGCATGAGATGAGTAGGTGAAGGGCAACACAATTTTGACATTTCTTATCACCGCTCACCAGCGGCATCACTGCTCATGTTTAGCGTTTACCGCGCAATTAGGGGCGCTGCCAGCCCCCACCCGCCACTTTCATCCGTACTCCGTCACGCACATCAGTTGTGTCTGACCGCTTGGGTGGCCCGCTCCACCAACTAACAGCGATTGCGTGAAATTTGTCTTGTGTAACGTCCAAACTCATGCAGCAAGTGGTTCTCAGTGCGTCAGGGTGCATGCATTTGGAGGGAGCGGAGCGACGAAAGTAACAGTCTGAGGAAATCGTCGCTACTCTGTGATTACGAGGAATGTATGTATGCGTGTTTTACCTGGTTGCATGTTGTGCCCAAGCTTCCCAACTCATTAGAGGCCACGCTCAGCAATAACACAGACTGTTGCGCAGCGTGCATTTCCCTTTCATTCATTTGCAATTCCAGATAGTTTCTTTTGCTGGAGTGACCAACGTTTTACTATATCACTTTCGACAGTGGAATAATGTTGAAGTCGATAATGGACTATCGCACAAACGTGCGTTAAATGCGAAATCCATTCTGCGAACCCTTTCGCTGCTACAAAACAAACGCAATGCAAACAAACAGATATGATCTCCGAGCCATTTGGGATAGCCCATTATCCTGGTCAAAACAGCCTCCTCTGGACCGGCTGGCTCAAACAAACCTAATCCGACCGGGTTTTGGCAATCTGCGCAGCGTGTTATCCGGCTGAAACCCCGATCGGATTAAAGGGACCCTCCCACCTTAACATTAGATTTGAGTTGAGATAGCCAAAATGGGGTCCCTGGCTCACAATTACCGGTTTCGGCACTCACAACATCGAGAAATGCCTTAAATCGGAAATATTGAATTTCAAAATTGCAGCATTTTGATTCAGAGGGGCTAATGCTTAGGAATACCCCTCTGAATGTATGACGTCAGCGCAAATATCTAACGGTTTTTAAATGTTTGACTAAAACGTTTTGTAGCACGCGGTGGTATATGCTATTTGCGCGCAGCATCTGCCGCAAACGCCGCACTTCTAAAATAAAGTCGCTAGAAACAGCGGAGATCCCAAAAAAGTAAACAAAAGTAAAAGTCTAATATCTTGAAAACCGGTGAATATTTTTCGGTGAAATTTGGTAGATATTCGTTTTCGCTCTTTCTGAACCAAGCGACATCACTTTCATGCCAATTCATAAACTTTTTTGAAGGTGGGAGGGTCCCTTTAACCACACGGTCCGTTATACCGACCGCCGAAGTGTGCCTCTTGTTGTTACTCGTGCCATGTTGACCTGCACGGCTGACCTCTGCGGTCGCTGTGCTGACCGCAGGGCACTGTCGAAGTGATTAGCGAGTATTGAGACCGTGGTGAGGTGGCGGCGCATAGCACGAGGCCCAAACTTGTGGTTAAAACTTAAAGTTTACATTTGTTGGTCTGACTAGCTGACTCGCTGTGTGTGTCTGCATCGCTGCTTACTTGCCTACACATTGCCCAGCGCAGTAGCGCGACAATGGATTAATTGGCTCTCCGCTCACCGTGACAATCTGGAACCTTAACGAGCGCCTTTTAATCCGTCTGGCATTAGACGTCAACGTCCTTTAGCGGCGACTGGCATCCCGCGCTGGATGTTGGCGGATGAATGCTGTTGGTTTTAGTGAAAACGTCGAATCACATTTTTGCTGTTCATTCGAAGGATTTTGCAGACACATGACCAGTTGTTAGCAAATTGTGGATATGACGGCCGAGCGCAGAGAAACCCTTTCCTGTCTCAGTGTATTGGCATTTGATTGCCTAACGACTCTTGCCACCTTCGTGCCTGCGATTTTGAAACTCAGTGTCCAGTTGAGGCGTCCTTTCCGATCCTCCCAGGCTCAGCACGACCTACCCAAGGTCTTCGGAAGGAGAAACGCCAACCGGTGTGACTTTTTCACGGCTGCTCCCGGCTTCTTCCGGGCTGGCGCAAAGACCAGTCGTGAGGTTCGAGCGTTCTCATGGTTTGTCTCATGTGTGCGTCTCCGATCTATAATGCACTCACTTTGATGTGACTATGTTGCAGGCACTTTAGAAAATCAGTCATTTTGTAAAATGCCTAAAGACGGCTGTTTGAAAAATGACTGAACGCAACCAGGCTTTTTTCAAAATGGCTAGCCATTTTACAAAATGACTAGGCATTTTGCAAAATGCCTGACCAACATGGAACGTAGATCTCACTACAGATACTATGGCCAACAGTTTTTGGACGCCTTCCTATACCCTATAGGTACCTACGTGTTCAGCCTGTAGCTGATCGATTTGAAGCTCTGTGATGACGACAATGCTGAGTAACGACCAGGTTGAGTTGCAGACTCGGCTGTAGCATAAAGCATTGTGTGGCTTAAGCCCAGTGTGGACCACCCCTCCCCTCCTCAGTTGACTGGACAGCGCTCATTGGCTCTAACGAACTTCAACAAGCCTACCCTAGGCTGGTCCACGCAATTGTTTACAGTATTATTGTTTAAGTTTTCTTCCTAACTTTTCTTTGGAATAAAAAAGCTCTCTGATCACAATGAATATTAAAGCAATAATTAGCAAAACACGATTTATTTTGTTCTGTGGCAACAGCTTTGAGTACCTACTTGCATGGTCCCAGTTAAAAATACGAGTATCAAGCTCCACATCGGGAGAATCATCAGGTCGCTTGGCGTAGGACGAGAGCGTTGGTTTCAGAAGACACTAACGCCTAAGTGTGTGGGATCGAATCCTCGCGACCTCTAATAGTTTTACAGATACAGGCCGGCATAGGGCGTTTGTTGACGGTCCAGATCGATCATTTTAAATCCAGCAGCGTCGCTGACGTGGGGGTTGGAAATGTCGCAGGCCTGCACTTCTCAAAATAGAGGTAGGTATGGACTTCCCACTGCTGGACTCCTCTGGTCATAATGCTGGACTCCTCGGTCCACCTACACGCTACCAAAACGTATATAATTAGGTACTCGTATCTACAACACGCTGCTCAGTCATTTTGTAAAATGGCTAGGTATTTTGTAAAATACCTAGGCATTTTGCAAAATGACTGGAGAATCAGTCATTTTGTAAAATGCCTAGGCTTTTTGTAAAAAGCCTGGAAAATCAGGCATTTTGCAAAATGCCTAGGCATTTTACAAAATGACTGATTTTCTAAAGTGCCTGCAACAACTATACCTCTGCTGCCCGTCTGCTCGGAACTGTGCGGCACGACGAATGGCACTACCCAGCACCGTTGACCGGTACTACCTACTGCCCGGCACCACCACCGTTCTGCGGTGACAATGAACGCTGGGACATCCCGCCCCGCCCGGCCCTCCCCTCCCTCCAGCCGGATGTGGCCGCTGTCCGGCTCGGACATACCACCGGTCAGTGTCGAGTGTCGACCATCCAGCCAGTCAGCCAATCTACATACGGGAAATAGCACCGGCGCCGCGCGCCGCGCCTGGCCGGGGCGAGATTCCGGTGTCGAGTCTCAAACAAGTCAATGACCCGGCTAATTATAATCACTCGACTCGACCCCGGAGCAGTGAATGCGTCTCGAGCCGGCTGAGGGGCGCCGGGTCATCGTGATGTGATCGGGCACCCTCCCAGCGACGAGCAGAGTCGTGGAGCCGAGCACAGATCACTGGAGCGAATCGACAGCTGGCGGCGAAAAAGGGGCATGCCGCTCCGCACCGTCAGCCATTCCTGGTACCGGCACGCGCAAGAACGCCTCCCGGCATGTCTGATAGCGGGGCGATTGGCGGCGGGCGATGGGCGGCGGGCGAAGTGAACCGATCAGAAATGCCGCGGCGGAGCTCACTCGATTTTGGATAATGCCCTCTGACCTCTGTTGACCTCGATGACCTCTTCCAAACGGCTAATGGGTCTTAATTATGGGTCACAACAAGGTGTCCGTGCTTCATCCCGCCGGGTGGCCGATATCTCAGCTCGTTCTGTTGGTAAATGTCTGTTGATTAACAGATACTTTTGGCATGCTCTTTAGCCCGGACGATGAGTCAGAGTCTTCTTCAGTGGTGAGCTTACGGTAATGACTCACGGCGAGTCACGAAAATCTCACGATCACGATGGGCTCACAGAGTCTCACGGTGGTCACTTCTCACGGGTTCACGACAGCCAAACCGCACCGTGACCCGTGATATTGATGAGGACGAGGCGAAAAATAAGTCGAAGACTGACATTGCACCATGCCGTGAGCCAGTGACTGGTGAGATTAGGAAGAAGGGCCTCTCGCTCGCTCGTTCCCACTATGCTCTCACATAATGCAATGCATCGCCTATTGTATTTCCTCAGGGCCAGTTCGCCTGCCATTTATACGACCATTTATCTAATAGCGTGCACTACGCCCACTGAATGGCCATCGCTGAGGCCAAATCTATGCCGCATTAGGCAAACCCACAGTGCATGCAAATGACAGGAACACCGAACCGACGACGGGCCATATTTGTGTTAACGACGCGGCTGCAGCCTTGGCTGAGACGCTGTCCATCCCCAGTCGTCCGCCATTCCCTCTTTCCGTGTCGTCCGCTCCCGCATCCCACTCGGACTGAGTATCGTGCAGAATATGATGTCATCCGCCGTTCAGATGGGCCGTTCACGACTCACGTGACCCCTGGCATTGGACACTGGCTGGAGGACGAAAGTGGACACAATAGAGTGGTGGATACGAACAATGGACGAGGAGATACGGCGCAGCGGACATGAGGGACGACGGACAGGATGCCCGGGAGTTGCACCGGCCACCGCTATTGGGACGCAGTCATTTCGTTGGAAGTGTTTTTAAGAATGTAATCAGACTTGGATAAAATTATTCGTCATTTTATAATAACTGCAGCTAAGAGGTTGCATTTCTGCGCTTGTTTTGCACGCTTCGCAACTTTGGTGTTAAATTGAGAGACGTCTGGACAGCGCCAGGAATGCAGCTATGGCGAAACCGGCACATTTGTGACTAGCCTAGCGCTGCTGTGACCAGTGTGGCGCAGCTGTGACTAACCCGGCGCGCTGCGTCGAGTTGGGCGCGCGTCACGGACGAGCTCAGTTCACGGCGCGTGCCGTAACGGTGCCGACACGGCCGTGCAAAAACGCACCGGGCGTGATCGGCTCCGCCACCGCGCTCAGGAGCCAGTGGATGCGACGGCGCCGCACCGGGGCCGCCTCCAGGGGCCTCCGAGCAGGGAGGGGAGGTCACGGCTTGACCGGCCAAATGAGCGGCTGCACGAAACGACACCACTTTTGTCGAATGACACGGCGAGGCCGGACGTCGGAATGATTCTGTCCTTCGGCGCGACTAACCGCCGCCTTTAGCCGACTGATGGCGAAACAATTGCTCTCCGGAGCAGCGCCCGTATTAATTAGAACGGGAGCCGGCAGGGGGTGGGTGAGGGGGGCAGAGACTCTGCTCCTGATGGTCGAGCAGCGAAACAAAATATGAATGCTGCGGGTGGCACCGCTTGTGTTGCAAAAATAGCTAGACAACTATCATGTCATTATAGTAGGTAATCACTAGACACTAATCCATGATATTATACGCCATACTTACTGACAGGCAATTGCCAGTTGCCACTCAAACACCTAACCCTTGTCAATTCTCAGCTCTGTACATTCTAAATGTTGTAGCACCAAGGACCCTCTATCGCGTATTTTCTTTGGCTGCAATGCTCGAACACTGTTTAGTGTTGATTTCTTCGTTTTTCCGTGTCCATCAAAATTTAGGTATGCTACATATTGATGGCGTCCAGAAACATTTATGCTACCAGCACTCCGATACCATTCTCTATCGCCACCAGTTAAATCACCTTTATACCAATGACCATTTATTTTCTTCTGGTCACCAGTTACCACTGTGGCACCGCTATATCACCGATAGGTCACCACTGAACCACTATTATGTCACGGTCGGGTCACTGCTGTATTTATGCCACGGCCGGCCGTGAGAGCTCCGTTCCGTGGCGGCCGAAAGTGAGACCACCCCGGACAATTTCACTTTTTCAGGAGTCGCGTTCCACACGAGACTGCGACAACAATGAGCGCGTGTCATTCGAAGCGCCACGTGTGACCCGTTCCGTGCGTCGTATCTGACCAAACTCTTTCTCTCTGTTTCAGATGACGGTAACTGCTCCTCTCTGTCGGCTGCAGAAGCGCCTGGTGCGTGATCGGCGGCGACAATTCGTGATATCATTCGGTCAGCTCCGGATCGGGTCAGGTCGGGTCAGCTCCAACCTGTCTGCGCTGGGAAGGACAGAGTGGTGGCTGGGTCGGTGGGAGTCGGCTGGATGGGGTAGGGCGCCGCGCTGAGGCCTGCGCTGACGCCGTGTCGAGTCGCTGTGTGACCGACCTTGTGGTGACCGGCCGGCGTGACCTTACCGTGGGAGGTAACCGTGCCACTGGGAGCTGAACGGTGGAGATCGCCGCTGGACTGGACCGCCGACCGGCCGAGCCTCGCTGCAGCGGCTCGCCAGGTCACACAGCTCGGCATCGACCCCCAGTCCCAGTCTCACAGCCCCTGTCCCAGTACCCAGTCCCACAGCCCCTGTCCCAGGCCCAGTCCCAGTCCCAGTCCCGAAGGTCTCAGTCCCCGCTCAGCTCTGAAGTCTGGGCACGTGACCCAGCCCCGTTCCCGGGGACACTTGAGGGCTCGTCCGGCGCGTGCGGGCTCAGAACCCCGGCGCGGGCCGCGGGCTCAGAAGGTCTTTCGTTGTGCTTATCGCGCGGCCGTGCGCCGCGGGTGATACGTACGCCGTTTTGCGTTGTTCCCACAGTGGATGTGTATACGATAAACCTGCCCGGAACTATCGTATGTGAGCGATGGGATGACATTTACTCTTCCGTAGAGTTTTGTGGGTTGTGTAGAGAGGTGACGCGCTGCCATCGACCAGATGACAACGTGGTCAGACTACATACAATGGCGCGACGGAGACGAACACTGCGCTGGAGACGCTCAGCTAGAACACGGTCACAGGCGAATCGTGTGTAGTCCAATGTCCAGCCGTGGGAAAAGCGAGGGTCAATCATCAGCGAAATGTTTGTGATGTGATGTGTCGTATCACTCGAGTGTTTCTCCTTTCGTGTTGCCTCACTCGAGCGTGACCTGGGATTATGTTTCACGTGTGTGCGTGTGTGCGAGGTAATTCACTGTACTCGTGTTATGATTCGGATATGCATGTGCGATTGTGCGAAATATATGCTCGAGAAACATTGGTCGGCTTCTATTCCTTATAAACGTTGACTTTGGCTGTCCTTGAACATATACGGAATTACATGGCAGTTGTGCATACCGATCTATTCCCGAAAATTTTATGTACATATACAATCAACTTTGTGTTTTTCAGTGCGGGGGATACGAATTTATTACCTGTTACGAAGATGATAAACTCAGGTGGTAAACGTCAAGTTGACCTTAAAAGGTCAACTTGACGTTTTCGCCTATTGCAGCCATTTTATAACACAGGAACTACCGGGGGGATCGAGACGAAAACAGCACCAGTCGATCCTCCTCGCAAGGCCGGTAAAGTAGGTTAGGGCCACAAAAAAATCACCGTATGCAATTTCATCAGCCGCTTGGAATATGGTGACCTAAGGTGACCTCGCTGGTGACCTTGGGAGGTCACATAACCATTTTCGCCTATTGCAGCCATTCTACCTATAGCTTAGGAACTACTGGGCCGATCGAGACGAAAACACCACCAGTCGATTCACGCATGCGATTTTATCAGAGTTTTCGAACATGGCGAGTGACGACCTCAGTTGACCGTGGTGACCTTGAGAGGTCACATGAACGCTTTCGCCTATTGCAGCCATTCTATAACTTAGGAACTATCGGGCCGATCGAGACGAAAACACCACCAGTCGGTTCAACGCATGCGATTTCATCAGCCGTTTTGAATATGGTGACTTCAGTCCTCAAGTGACCTCAGTGACCTTCGAAGGCGAAAGCATAGGCAAAACGACTATGTGACCTCCCAAGGTCACCGAGGTCATCTGAGGTCACGTCACCATGTAGGTATTCGAAAAAGCTGAAAGCTGATGAAATTGCATACGGCGAATCTACTGGTGCTGTTTTCGTCTCGATCGACCGTAGTTCCTGAGTTATAGAATGGCTGCAATACGCGAACATTTCATGTTGACCTTTTGAGCCGAGGTTACCGTCCGAGGTCACCTGAGGTCACTATATTCGAAACGGCTGATGAAATCGCATGCAGTACGGTATATCGACTGGTAGTGTTTTCGTCTCGATCAGCCCAGTAGTTCCTGAGTTATAGAATGGCTGCAATGGCGAAAACGATTATGTGACCTCCCAAGGTCACCGAGGTCACCTGAGGTCGCCATATTCGAAACGGCTGATGAAATCACATGCGGCGAATCGACACAATAGTTCCTGAGTTTATCTGGCTGCAATATGCGAAAACGTCAAGTTGACCTTTGAAGGTCACTGAGATGACTTGAGGTCACTATATTCCAAACGGCTGAAAAAATCACATATGGCAAATCGACCAGTAGTGTTTTTGTCTCGATCAGCTCAGCAGTTCTTGAGTTATAGAATGGCAACAAGGGTGGCAGTCGAGTAGTGTTGGGGAGTGTCTAAAAAGCAGACGAGATTAGCAGACGAGCCCATGCTCAATTCTAATGGTGAAGGTTTCATCGAAATCGGTCCAGTAGTTTCGGAGCATGGGCTCGTCTGCAACAGATTTTAGAGGTTTGGGACCGATTTGGACCACTTAGGGTGGACCAATAAAAAATTATCAAAAAACGGCACCGTTTCAGATCACGGCGCGTCTAAAGGCCTGGCTACACTATGCGTTTTTTTCGTGCGTTTTTTGCGTGTTTGCGTGTTTTGCGTGATATCGTTCTAGAAAAAAGAACGATATTACGTTTTTGTGATGTTTTTCACCTTAAATTTTAGTTACATAAGAGTTATATTAGCTTTTGTATATAACCAAAGTAAACATTATATTGTTTATAACTTTTTTTCCTAGAACGATATAACGCAAAACACGCAAACCTGCAAAAACGCACGCAGAAAACGCATAGTGTAGCCAGGCCTTAATGGTGAAGGTTTTATCTATGTTTTAGGGCCTTGGTTTTATCGAAATCGGTCCAGTAGTTTCGGAGCATGGGCTCGTCTGCAACAGATTTTAGCGGTTTTGGACCGATTTGGACCACTTAGGGTGGACCAATAAAAAATTATCAAAAACGGCACCGTTTCAGACCACGGTGCGTCTAATGGTGAAAATCGGTCCAGTAGTTTCGGAGCATGGGCTCGTCTGCAACAGATTTTAGGGGTTTTGGACCGATTTGGACCACTTAGGGTGGACCAATCAAATAATCATCACAATCGGCACCGTTTCAGACCACGGCGCGTCTAATGGTGAAGGTTTCATCGAAATTGGTCCAGTAGTTTCGGAGCATGGGCTCGTCTGCAGCTGATTTTAGGGGTTTTAGACCGATTTGGACCACTTAGGGTGGACCAATCAAAAAATTATCATAAACGGCACCGTTTCAGACCACGGCGCGTCTAATGGTGAAGGTTTCATCGAAATCGGTTCAGTAGTTTCGGAGCATGGGCTCGTCTGCTTTTAAGGGGGTGTATGGTTCTGGACCATTTTGGTCCGATTGGTCCAGTCAGAGTGAACCAATCGCCAAAAAACGAAAAACGCACCTATATAAGTTCCCTGCTATTGAATGGTGAAAGAATCATCAAAATCGGTCCAGTAGTTACTGAGCATGGGCTCGTCTGCTAATCTCGTCTGCTTTTTAGTAGTGTTGTCCGTGTCTGCGTGTTGTCTTCATTCAGCTCACTGAACTCTAATGTGGAATGCGCATCGGCCGCCAGATCAGTCCCACGCACAAGGGGGAAAAGCTCAAAAAATTGAGCGCTCAAAAAATTGAGCGGGCCCCATTATGGACGACGGTGAAAACAGGGCGCCTGGGGCGATTTGATCAAGGTTCGTGATATTCACACGTGATATTTAGCATCTTGAAGGCCCTTGGAGGGGGGAGAAGCTCCAAATGTCACGTGACTAATATGCCCTCCGGCGCCCTGTTTTCACCGGCGTCCCCCATTATGAAGGAATAGGCGAAACGATGGTATTTTACAACGCCTCTAGCGTCACACTACGGCAAATATCGTATCCAAATAAGGTATCAATGGCAAGAGAGAGCAACAAGGTTTCTTCTCGAACACTCGCCGTGATAATTTATATCGGTGTTTTTGGAAAGATAATGCCCTAAAGACGCTCAACTTTTTGAGCGCCACTTGTCGTTCGGGACCGCGATACTCAATAAATTGAGCGCCACGACAGACGACAGTCAGCTGGCGCTCAAAAAATTGAGTGCCGGCCAGCATCTACACTCAATTTATTGAGCCTTCTCCGTGACAGGTGAAGCCGGTACTGGCTGCCATTTTTGATGTTATGTTCGTTGAAATACGTTAAACTGAGTTGAAACAGAAATGCAGGAAGTTGAATGCTACGTGTGGTACCTAAACTTTTCACAAACCCATGGCATCATGTCACATTTTCCGCTAGTAGTTTTATCGGTCGCCTTTCGGATTCGGCACACCTCAAATAATTATACAGGACTTGAATAATCCATATGAATACTGTATTGATATTTTCTGACTGTACTGGGAGAAGGGAATACGTGATTACAGAAAGATATCCACCCACGCTTGAATATTGGAGAATTATACAGGAAAAACTGTATTGCCACGGTTACAACTTACAAGGCCATCGGCCGCAAACAAACAAAAGTACTATACAATGTGGGTTAGATTCACAAACATCATCAAGTGTGGAACACAGAGACGAGCAAAACAACATCACATTATCGCTTGCCAGCCCGACCACATTGGAACCGGGTGACCTGCGACCGGAACCTGCGTCTTGCCAGCATACATCACAAAAGCAGGAGGCAGTGTCGTACTGCTTTGATCCAAAATATGCCATATAACAAATGATATAAACGACCTAAGCTCGAACTAAGCTTATCATTATCAAATCCTTAACATGTAAAAGACGAATGGAAACATCGAGTCTCAGACCAGCAGTAGCAACCATCAGAGTAGCAACATCACAAAGAACACGCGGCATTATCAGACAGCCGTTTTGTTATCGGGCTACAGGCGGCGACGGCGTGGTTGCAGACCAGCTGCGAGGTAGCGGCGTGCGGGCAAAAGGCGCGGGCACACCTCCATGTGGCCGTGCGGACAGTGCGCGGTCGGCGTCGCATAGTGGGCGGCATCGGGCTATCCCGGGGCCGTCGAAGCCGCACAGGTTGTCGGCGCATGTGGGCGCGCGCGGTCACCACGGCCAGCTGCTCACCACCAGCACAGACTGCGCAGCGTCGCCGCTCCGCCGGCCAGAACACGCAGACAACCCTTCTTGCAGTCGCACAACACGTCGCCAAACTCATTCACCTGCTCCACTATGTTGTTGATGTCACCGAGTCGTTCAAGTTGTGGCTCGTGCCGTCGAGCATGACCTGCCCGATCGGACACGGGTCAGCAGCTTCTGCTCCAGCGAAGTCTTCATCTTGGTGACGTCTTGCTGAACTCCACAAAGGCTGAGCAGATGACCTTACCCACAGGGACGGCCGACGTCCTCGCCAGCGACCGCTTGGTTGTGCAGACCTGCCAGAAAAAGAAAAGCTGTTTGGTGATCTCAAACGATTTTTTTTCTTTATGCAGTGGAACAAAATGGAAAATATGTCATACAACAGGAACTAAAAAAAGATGCAGCCTAGGTCATCTAAGAAATGGGTGAAACATTGATAAAATTCTTCCTTGAATGAATCCTGCAAATGCTTTTGATAAAATGTGTGGTGATTATAAGGAGACCACTTTACTATAAAATTGCTCAGAATTCCCTATCTGGACCTGTCAAAAAATCCTGACTGCACACCAACAATGAGCATTAAATCCGAAACCTCTACCAGGTACCTAGGGATAATTAAATTCTGATTCAGGAAAATATTTCACATCATACAAATAAAAACCTTTACTATATTGAAACTGAAAATGTGATGCCGATCCAGTGACCTAAGGGTCTCAAAGTATAATAATGAATTAATCTATTATAAATTTGGTGGTGACTGACGACTGGCGTCTGGCAGCCTAGACCTTGAGGCTTGAAAGTGGCCTTCCTTTTCCGTTGACTCCGATCCTCCAGATGGAAATGATATAAAGGATCATTTTTATCTTATTTCAAATGAGCCAGTCAGCAAAGTGACTATCCTGTTTCAGCATTCACACACACAATAGTTGACTGTCAGTCTGTCATGCTGTCAGTATTGTGAAGTAACGAAGGAGTTGAGTTTTGTTGATTATAAATTGTGATGTTATGTAAAGGACTGGAAAATGAATGTGAAAACTATGGAAACATATTGGCAGAGTATTGTCACTTACTACCAGGACATATGGATAGAGAATACATTCAAATTAATAAGAAATGCCAAATATCAAGGTACTCAATCACTGATAGCAGTGGACTATCATATGTTTTAATGTCAATTATATGAAAGTTAAGACTGAAACTACCTTTTACCTCATCATAACTAATGAAAAATTGTGTGAAGAAAAAATTCACAGCCTCTTTGAAGCACTTAGACCACTAAAAAACAAAAAAAATCACGTAAATATGTTGTGTCTCTTTCCCTCAAAACATCATATCGGATGGCGCCACTTTCGTCGACAGTTACTTATCTGCACGCAAATCGAGGAAAACGTGAATTAATTGACGTTTACGTGTTTCCAAATTTAACATCACAGCATATTCAAACTTTTCAGTGTACCTTTTAACATCTAAGTATAACTAAAACGATAAAAACTCACCTTCAACACAAGGACGACGACAACCACGCGACCGGAGACGTCGCGACGAAATAAACAAACGGCGCCGCCAAATGAAAAATCAGAGGTGGGCATCGCTACCGAAATTTGGAAACCGCTACCGCTACCTTCCGCAACCTAAGGTACCCAAAGCGCAATCGCAACTCCGAAACTATTTTGCAGATCGTAAAACCGCAACTCGCAACTCCGCAACTCCGCAACTCCGCTACCAACCTCTATTAGGTTCCTATGTTTTATCAGTTTTAGTCCTGAAGTGCAGTGTTATGTCTGACAGGTAGTACCTTTGGTTGACCTCTGTTGGTGACCTGACTGTTGGTGACCTCTGATGACGTCACGTGACCTATAATGCTCAATGCGCAAGTCATTGCGACACCAGTCGACGTAAATGACCTGCCAGTGCTACTCTTTGCATGTTTTAGTTGTTTGGGATCATTTTGCCGCAAATCCGGACGAGTTGTATTTTCTCCCATTGACTTATAATGAAGAGGTCACACAGTTGACCTTACCTTAAGTCACAAAAAAAATATGAGACAATACACTTTGTATCTATATCTTGTTACTCTTGTCACATGCAGACAGTTTCAAAGTGACCGGTCAATAGGTGTATCTATATTGCTATATTGCCCTGTATTGCTAGGGCGGGTGTTTAAATTTTTTTCGGAGATTGGGTCCCTTGACGTGACCTGGTGACCTGACCTGAGGTGACCTGGGTCTGACATGTTGATACAATGTGTGGAAAGGATGTGTTAATAGCAGTGTCGAAAACAGCCGCGCTGCCGCCGCCTTTTTTATATATTTGCGGAAAACCTTACGGAGGGGTGTCCAAACACCCCCCCCCCGCCCCCGGCCCCGTGCTGGCGACCATAAAATTTGACTTAACCCTCGCTGTGTGCGGTGTTTTACAGCGTCTAACGTGTACGTCGGTTGGACCCCCTCCCTCCCCCCTGCCGTTCGGCCCCTGATCGAGCTAGAGCTTCGCGGGAAAAAAAAAAAACGAGCGTGTTGCCCGTGACGAGAGGAAGCCGATGATACCCAATTTTAAGGTCATAGGTCATTGGTTGACCTTCCAGGCCAGGTCAATGACCCAAAAGTCGGGAAAATCGGACCTGCTAGAACTTCGTAAAGTGAAGCTTTTATGCTTTTTTGGGGGGGGGGGCGCTGATAACAAATTTCATGTTGGTTTTGATCAAAGATGACGTCTTCATGCATTTGGACCTGGTCGGGTCAGGTCAGGTCAGGTCAACCAGTAGGCGTCCTACCGCCTATCCAGTGTCAACCACCACTAAAAGCCTCGTAACATGTTACTAATGCACTAAAACTACTTCGTAAATGTTCAAACGGTCATTAAATTCGAAATCAGCTTCAAAAACTAGCCTGGAAACACGTGCAGTGTGCAGTGGAGAGCAAAGAGTACAGTGGCGCCCCCACCGGCGGTGGCGGCCCCGGTAGCGGTTGCGCTTTAGAATTTTTCGCTTCCGCAACTCGCAACTCCGCAACTTTTTTGGGCTCGGTAGCCGATCCGTAACTCCGCTACCAAGAGGGTAGTCCGCAAGTTGCGGAGTTGCGGAGTTGCGGATTAAGTTGCGCAATGCCCAGCTCTGTGAAAAATATTCTCCGATATGGGTAATGTGAAATTGAGTACCAATCATTTTGGGTAGTATGAAAAATGCTCTTTCCAACAGAACCCTAGTAAAAAACGTGAATGGACAAAAAATAACTTTTATTTCGACATAAGTATTGGCCTGTTTTTAAGGCATCCTGGTATGCCGTAAGATTTCGACCTAGAAATTGGTGCTCCCCCAATCATTGAAGCTTGAGCAGTGAAAAATATGAAAGCCTAATCTGTTTTGCATCATTTGTGATTCTCCTAGGGTGTTGCCATTTCTCCCTAGGTGTTGCGAGTTGCTTTTGCAAAACGTGTTCCTGAAACGGCTCAATTTTTTGAGCCCTCAGCATTACGCCTATGGGAGCCTCTGACGTCACACGCTCAATATTTTGAGCGCTCAATAATTTGAGCTTTTCCCCCTTGTGCGTGGGACTGAGATGGTGTCCAACGGTGCCGCCATGTTGCGCAGACCAGGAAGCGGCCGCCGCCTGTGTTGGGGAATAGGGAATTCGGGACCTCGATTTACGTTTGCGGTCGCTGCATCCGTTACGTTCAAGCTATGTGGACACGGAACCCGGCATCTTACGCAGAATTGAGTGGAGAATAAGATGAAATCCTAAAAATTTCTCAGATACAAGGAACTAATACGTTAAGCCCTTATAAGTCAATGGGGAAATATGAAAATTGCTATTTTGGCGCCGAGAATGATCTGAAACTATCTCAAGCATATAAAATCATGATTTCATGCACTCCTTGCAAGGTTCTATGCTTCATATTTGCATTGTTGCCCTTGCATGACGTCATTTGTGACGTCACAAGGGTCACAGTTTTTCTTCAATAACTCCCGATCAAATTGAGCTAGCGAGTCGGGAAAGCCACCAATGGACTCAGGAAGACCTGCCGAATCGAATGATATGCGACATGACCTCTTTCGACCAACTTCGTGACCTGGCGGTGCTGACCTGACCTTGACCTGAGGTCAACACCCTAAGTTGACCTGACCCGAACAAAAAGTATATCATTCGATGCGCCTGAGCTAGCTGAACACGATGATGCAAAATCGCGGCTCTACGGCCATTTTTGGCGAAGTTATTTACCAAAAACCGAACCCGTGCCTTAGATCACTTGACCTGCCCTCAGAGGTCACCGGTTGACCCGGGACCTTTACAGTGGGTTCCTACCAGTCACTCTGCATTATCCTTTGTCGCAAACGACCAATTTACCGCTTAATTCTAGTTTAATTAGCGGCGCATTAGCGAGGTGGGTTCAATCAACCCCCTCCGCCGGGGCAAATGTAGGTCCGGCGAGTGAATTTGAGGAATTCTGAAGATACAATCGTGTTCCCCACTCAATTCTGCGTAAGATGCCGGGTTCCGTATCTACGTAACTTGAACGTAACGGATGCGGCGGCCGCAAACGTAAATCGAGGTCCCGAATTCCCTATTCCTCAACACAGGCGGCAGCCGTTTCTTGGTCTGCGCAATATGGCCGCCACCGTTAGACACTACGGCCAATAGGGTTCAAGCGGCATTGCTCCCCTGTGATTTATCGGGGTTACATGAGCACAGTAAATACGTATTTAGCCGCTAATTCGAATTAGGAACGCATTACCGACTCATGTAGCCACCTGCTAGTACGAATCGGCGATCCGATCCGCGGTTACATGAGCAAAGCAAATACGTATCACGATCGGATTCACCGCTAATGCGAATCAGGAGCGTACTACCGACTCATGTATCCACCTGCTAATACGAATCGGCGGTCCGAACAAAATCCGCAGAGAAAGAGGCTTAGAAGCGAATAGGACCAAGATACGTATTACAGGAACTATTTCTTTCCAAAAAGATACATTAAAATGCAAAATAATAGGTATTTTATTCATTTGCTTCTTTTGAAATAATAATTTAAAAAATATGTCGGTATTTTGTCAATAAATATAGTGAAAACCAAAAAGAAAATATCAAAGTACTTTCAGTTGAAACATTTTTCTGACAGCACTACAGACGAATCAAGAGAGGCAAGTGCTCAATGAGTCAAAGCAAGACAACTTTATGTTTAAAGGGACCCTCCCACCTTCATAAAAGTTAATGAATTGGCATGAAAGTGATGTCGCTCGGTTCAGAAAGAGCAAAAACGAATATCTACCAAATTTCATCGAAAAATATTCACCGGTTTTCAAGATATTAGACTTTTACTTTTGTTTACTTTTTGGGATCTCCGCGGTTCCTAGCGACTTTATTTGAAAGTGCGGCATTTGTTGCGCGCAAAGCAGCATATACCACCGCGTGCTACAAAACGTTTTAGTCAAACATTAAACGGACATTCGAAAGCCTGATGACGTCATCAGATTCCCGTAATGGTTAAGAGATAGGGACCACGCTGGTCCCACCCTGCAAGTAAAGGGAAGAGATTTCTTGAACACCATAAAGCTGCGGGGGTTGCGACCAGGATAAATGGTGGTTTCTGAGCCTGGCCGCAAACTTGGCTATCTCAACTCAAAACTAATGTTAAGGTGGGAGGGTCCCTTTAACTTTTTCTTGTTAAGCTAATTGAGAATGTTTAGAGCAGATTAAATGCAAAAAAGACATAATATATTAAGTCTTTAATTCAGTCACCTCTATTGCTACGGAAGTGCGCCACATTTGTATGCTATTCCGTTTGTAATGCGCATCGGGCCGAGAGCCAAACTAGATCCGTTTGACGTCACTGATACGAATTTGCTCATGTAGTCGGTGCACTGAATGCGTTCTTGGGGGCGTATTTACAAATTGCAACCGAGCTCCGCCGTGGGGTAAGGTGGGCAGGGGTTTTCGCACTACGGCTGCGGTTGAACTACCGTCTGTGGTAGAAACTTCAGGACGATGGCGCGTTTCATACGAAATCTGGCGCAATGTTTGTTTGCTTCTGAACTTGTACTGTTATTGCCAGTTATTGCTGTGAATTATTGAAGTGGGAGTGTTTCAATAACAATTTGTGGATTACCTATTTGAGTTTCTTTATATAAACATAGAATAGTATTATGAAACATTGTGTGGAAACTGCAAATACTGATATGATCAATTACTTTGTTTGGGAATTGATACACATTTTGTAGAGATTTGTCTGGCAAATCAAAATGAAATGGTGTAACAAACCTCAAGCCTATCATGATCTGAAGCTGTTGTAACAAATCAAAATTGCTTTGATGTTACATACTACATAGTACCTTGTTGGAAAGACTGGAGCATGGTTCAAGATGATGTGTAAAAATTCAAGATTTGTGCGAAAGCTTGTGACTGAAGAACGAAAGCAGTTCGATATGATGGCTCAATCAAACGTGGAAATGGACGACAAAAGTAGAGTTTCAACGTTCCAGCATGTGAGAATAACTTAAGAAATTCATAGTTCTTGTAGTATTGCATTCTTTTTATGTACAGTTATAGGTGTTGTTAGGGTATTTCAAATTCATTGTGTCAGTTGAGATATAGATGGATAGCGGAAAATTTTAGAATCATTGCATGGTAGCTAGGTACTTGTTCGGTAAAAAGGTATGTGATGAATGCCATGAGAAGGTTTTTATGATTCAATATATGGTCGTTGTTGTACCAACAAAAATGCAAGCTTACTAGCAACTAGTTTCTGAATCAAATCGAAAGTATGTTTTGCCATGAATGTAAATATGTACCTGCAAAGCATGTCAATAAATTTGTGTGATGTTGACCAGAGAGTTTTATCATCTGGGCATTTATGTCGCTTCTTACATTAGGTGTTAAGCATAGTAATTACGGATGAACTTTGTGCCAATATCTTCAATGCACAATGTATGTAGCATGTCTACAACCCTCACTGATCCTGCTATAGCTATAGGCATTTGGCACCAGCTTGACCAAGGGCATGAACTTCACAGTTGCACAACCTTTTGTCATGTACCACCAGCCACTTTTTTACTTAAGGTGCACATAGCACTGCAGTGCACACAACAATGTGCAGAGGGCCTACACAAAAACAACATGATTAGTGTGCACTATGCACAGCATTGTACCCTGATTATTTGAATATTTTGATCACTCAACAGTCAGCAGTCAGGAGATAATTATTGAATATCACATTTATTATACATCACTTGTCAAACAAGAGCATGATGACACACATTTTGACAAGCAATCATGGTAGTATTCCAATAAGTTGGACAGTCACCTCCCTGGGCGTCATTTTTCCAGGAAGGTACCTACCTCTGCAGGTGTTGTGGTAGGCTAGGTTGAATTGGGTTAAGTTAGGCGAAGTAAGGTGGTTAGGACCAGGTCAGACCGTAAGGCCTGGTCAGGTTGATTTTAATCTTTCATTCTAATTTGACATAGATACCTATTACCTATGTTTTTGCTCAAGCCTGAAAATACACTACGGCGGAAATAAAATACCCTACGGCGGAGCTCGGTTGCAATTTGTAAATACGCTTCTTGGGGAGCTGATGCGAATTAGCGTAGTGCGTATTTGGAACGGATCGCTCATGTAACCGAGGTATTCGATTCGGGCCGTATTTCACAAGAACTATTCTTTGCTGACTGGAAGCGTCAAAATGCAAAATACTAAGCATTTTTTTATTGGCTGCCTCGTAGAAAATAGCAAAAAAAAAAATGTTGGCATTTTGGTTTAGTCTTTGCATGTGAAATGAAATGAATGAAATATTTTGATAGATAATTTTTTCTGACCACCCTGCTGTCGCTGCATGGCGAATCAGTGCCCACTGACTTAAAACAAGAAAACTTTGTTTTCATTTTTTGATTTCATGTTAATTTTAAATGTTTTTGAGCCTATCAAATGATAAAAGTATTTAAAATTTAGTTCAGTCGTCCCGGTAAATGCCGCAACTGCGCCATGACTGTACGCTAATCCTATTCCGTTTGTGATGCGAATTACCGGCCGTCGAGGAGTCAGCCCGGGTGAGCCAAACAAGATCCGTTTGACGTAGATAAAACGAATTAGTCTCATGTAACCGGTGCCGTAGATACGTTTGTGGGGAGCTGATGCGCATTAGCGTAGTGCGTATTTGGAACGGATCGCTCATGTAACCCCGGTAAATCAGCTTTTGGAGTTCAAGTTGTTTTGGAGCGAGCTTGATCTTGATTATCGAGTGTTTTCCTGGGATTTCTTGTTTTTCGTAATTGATTGTGGTAGATCGGTAAGTTGATGTTAATTCTTTAATGACAAATTTTAAGCTTTGAGCGAACTTACCCTCTCATTTGAAATATGTGTGTTTATTTGACTGGCAAAGCCGCAAAGGTCTCCATTCCAACATGGAGCATTCATGAGCATTCCAACATAGTGCCTTTCCGTCTGCGCCGTGACTGTCGCAGACGCGTTATGCCCTTATATAGGTTCCATATAACAGCATAGGTTTATTGGACTCAAGGCCCAAAAATAAGGTTAAAAAAGAGGCCAATGTAATCGAAATATATTCTTTATATATGTAATTATACTATTATATGACCCAACGTGCTAGTTTTCCAAGAACTATAATAAATAAAATTTTGTTCTGATGATCTGTTCAGAATGATGTGGTTATATGCGTAATACGCCATCGGTCGGGCCATCAGGGCTGTCTCATCCTTATCTCTGTTAAGTGTCATGTATGTCCAGGGACTTCTCGTGAAAGCAATTTTTTTGTGGTCTCGGTCACAGACACCTAAACATAGGTCCCCCTTCAAAAATTGGTTCCTATAATGCAGGCATTCTATATGGAAACTCGCTTCTAGGGTTTCCAGGTAATCTTATTGACAATCTTTTTTCAGACAAAGCTTACTATTCTTACCACAATTTCAGCTAAGCTGCACAGCCTGTTGTCAACAGGACAACAGTACTGTTTGGCCCAAGATGTTTAGCTGCTGTTTTTTCATCATGCTTCTGGTTTTTCAATGTCTGTCCCGTAGCTCAGTTGGTAGAGCATTGGACTCCCGAGTCCCGGTAGTGAGAGCCCAGTTCCAGACGCTCCAGCGCTTGATATTTGAGACTCCTGATGGGGATGGTCTTGGGTTGGTGGGAGCAGTGGGACAGGCCGTGTCCCGCTTGGAAGGGCACGTTAAACTTTAGCATAAAAAATTTCCCGTTAGGAATTGCAGATCGGACGGTAGGGGTCGGGGCTCTGTCAATCCGTCCATTCAAACATTGAACCTAAATTTATTTTTAAAAAATGATTCTTGGCCTCTCATTGGTTAACCGGACAGACCATGTGAATTCAACCAATGAGAAGTTCAACAATAAAAAGAGCGCTGGATGGATCTATGAACTTAGTGGAGCCAACCATGCACAACTTTTGAAACCATGTTTGCAAGTTTCTTATGCCAATAGGCAACAAGTGCCACAAAGCCATGGACTGAGTTGTGATGTGTAATCACATGAGATAGCCAAACCAGAACTTATGTTAGTTGCAACAGTTGAATTTTAGAGCTGGATTGATGATCCCATCAGATCCAATACCAGGATCTGTGGATACAGTTCCAGATGTACATTTTCTTGGATCCATGGACAAGGACATATCTGCTCATCACAGTGTTGATTCTGGGCCCACAGTGACGAAAGCACTCCAGGGCAAATCCACATTCTGAACTGCACTGCACACTAACTGAGTGCCCCTGCACAAGGTCTTGTCCAGATTGCCATGCTTTGCAGTCTGGTCATCCTGCACTTGTGCATGTGCAAATTGGGTCCCTACTGACTTAAACACTGCAGCTTACTCACAGTACCCTAACTGTGCTCAAAATTGATGTCTTTTCTACCCCCTTTTCTAGTAAGCTTCACACCCCAGATGCCCATAGTTTACAACACCCTACATTTACTGACCACCCTCTCTGCTTACTCAGTTCCAGACAGCACCAGTCAGTCAGTATGCCGTCAGCGACAAATGGTCGAGGCGCCGGGCTGGATGTGGACAAAGTGGCCGAGGAGGCAGAGTCCATGTTCAGACGGGCACTGGACGACGTCAAGAGTGGCTCCACCTACAAACAGCTTGGCTGGGGCGCTGCCGCCGGATGGTAGGTGTCGGGTGGTCTGATAGTATTCTGATAGATAGTGGGTTCATTCAGACATTTCATCGTCAGTGACTGATGGCTTGCCAGGTGATGGTATATGAAAGCATGTTGCCAGTAGTGGATAGTGATCATTAATTTAAAACCTTGTTGCTTATTGCTGCTTGTTTTTTCCTCAAGTATTGTGCAAACTACAAATGAAACCTATTGTCAATCCATATGGAGTTTTAGTCTAATCCTGTGCCACGGTCATCCTGAATGCAAAGTAAAATTAGGCTGCCCTACCAGTTGGCTGATGGCTTCAATGAATTTAACAGATCCCAAATGCCTTATTTCAACCTTGATAGTCCGGTGACCATGTTGACGCCTCTGCCTGCGTCTATGCAGGGTCACCGGCTACCTGGGTATGAAGGTCGGCAAGCTGGCGGCGATGACGCTCGGCGGCTCCCTGCTCGTGATGCAGGTGGCCAACCACAAGGGCTACATCAACGTCAACTGGGCCAAGGTCAACCACGACATCCGCGAGATCAGCGAGAAGGTGCAGGACGACGTCAAGAGCGCCGCGCCCGGAGCGGCCGGAGAGGTGAGCCGGGCACGGGAGAGGGTGAACTCGGCAGGGTGCTACCAGCTGATTAAAGGAAGTTTAGGCTTGATGAAAAGGAGTTCAGGCTTGATGAGGTTCTCTGTACGATTTTGTATCTCTTATGAAGTATATTGTGTTGTAATAGAATAGCAATCTGATGAACAAATTACTAAAGAATTACTTACAAATTACTTATTATCATATGCATCCTTTTATGTCATGAGTGAAACGTGGTGCCACGATTTGGAAAATTGTCTCATAAAATGAGGCTGGTAATACATCCAGTGGTGAGATTGGGTCGTTACTTGTTAAAATACTTCATATATTTTTCTGTCCGGGCCCGGGGTGATGCTATTTATTTCCGGTTTACCTCGAAATATGACCGAGTTTCTAGAGCGCTGCCGCTGTCGGAGCCAGACCCTAACATGTGGCGATCTCGTTTTGTTTCAGGTGAAGAAGTTCGCCTTGGAGAACAAATACGTCGCGGCTGGGTTCACTGGCGGGTTCCTGATCGGCCTCTCCTGCTCCTGAGTGGTCTCCGCGCCGTTTCCTGCTCCTAGTGTCGGCCGGTTCTCCTCTCCCGGTCAGTCGGGGCTCCCCAGGGGTCACGGGTCAGCCCTGTCCCGCTCGGGGTCCAGCCGGGCGGTGGGTCACCCCTGGAACTCTGCCTCGTGGTGAGGTGCGTCCCAAGACCGCCGTGCCCGGCCCAGAGGGCGCTGGGGTCTCAGCGGCCGGTGCTGTGGCGACTGAGAGTGATACAGCGGCTGACGGGCGGTGTTGGCCGCTCGAGAGTGGCGCCGCTACAGCCGGGTCCCCGCTGGTATTGTCTTCTGCCAGGGGCTTCCTTGGTTTGTAGGCGTTATAATCAAACTCAGTGTGATTGGTGCTAGTTGGTGAAGACAATGATCTGTTGCTGTACTATGATGGCTAGCTGTTTGTTTCTAATCCTGCGATGATTTTTCTCATTTGATCTTAGCTCATCTAGCCTTCTGAGTCTTATGATTTCTGTCAAATCGTCTTTCTGCTTTGGCACTTTGAGTAGCGGTATGGGTATCAACTCATGAGGCCGGAGATGTGGAAGCGAGACTCAGCCACTCGGTCTTAAGTCGTTTGTAGGACAATAACCGGTTAGTGACTTATTCTGCGTTGTTTGCCAGTGGCTGCTTTACCAATGCGTGTTAGGGCTGTGCAAGATCAACAGTTTCAGCCGCGTTTGATGGGACTGGACGCGGATTATCGGAAACGTAAGCTGCACATTTTCTCGTGGTGACTCGTATTTGAGAATAGGTGTATATTTTCCCGCATTGTGTCTGATGAATTGGCTTTTGTGCACAATAGCGTCAATAAATGATCAGTTGAATGCATACCGTCTGTATTCTTGGAACACGAACTCGACCAGCGACCTGAGTGACAATGTCCTGACGATACTCGCTATTTGTTTTAAGTCTCTTATCGAATTGGCTTTCCTCGATGCAAAAAGCAAAGAGAAGCAAAAAAACCGTTGAATCGAAGGCCCAGTGTGTGATTTCACAGGAGTTCTACTTTCTGTTAGCTTTAGCAGTTGCATGCGTTGCCGTTTTCATCTCTAGGAAATAAATGCCTGCTCGTTGTATTGAGAGCTTTGGTTACATAACCTGTAGCGTCATGTTTTGTCCGATCTCTATCCTCCCCTACCAATGAATAAGCATGAACAGTTTAGAGATATGCATACTTTGGAGCCTCGGCATGAACCAAGTCCGTTAGTCGCGAGTATTTTTACGCCGTAGCTGTTTCCGGACTCAGAAAAAGTGTATAACAGGTACTTATCACATTTGATCGATTTTGATGTTTTCACCCAATCTGAAGTTTTTTGCTACGATTCACACTATCTACTGAAGATGTGCTCCAAATGATCCACCTCGCATTTTCCCTTCACTGTCATCCCCAGCACCCCTCCCCCTGACCGGTGACCTGTGACCATCCTCCCCCTCTCTCCCTCCCCCTCTCCCAGGGGCGGCCGCCGTCCGCCGGCGCCTGGAGGGGCCGGGCCGGCGGCGACGCCTCATTCCCCTCGGAGGCGCGGAGCTGCGAGGATGGGGCCGCGCGCCGCCCTCCTCCTGGCTGCCCTCGGGGCGGTCAGCCGCGCGCAGGTGCTCACACCGCCCATTTTTAACCTGGCGGAGAACAAGGAGATCACGGCGACGGCGACCTGCGGAGAGGACGTGTCCGAGCCGGAGCTCTACTGCCAGCTGACCGGCGGTAACGCCGACAAAGAGGTCAAGGTGCAACTCATCCAGGGACAGGTCAGTAGCCGTGGGCGCCCGATTGTTTTGAGCTTTACCATTTGATGTGTCGTTACCTGAAGGCTTCGAGCCCCATCGCCTTGCTCATCAAATTGAAGCTATGCTGATGAACCTGACTACCGCCCGTTGTCCCGACTTCGGAGCCGAAAGGACATACGAGACGTTTTCCGCGAGGCAGTCGTAATAAGTGACAAGAAAAAAAAAAACAAGTCGCGTATCATGTGAACCCTGCCCCATCTGAAGTAACAATAATCTGACCCACGGGCCATACTGACGTGACTGGACAACTGTGCTGTTTGTGTCGTATCAGCGGCAAACCAGCAGTGATGTAGTTGTTGTTTGTTAGTGCAGTTTTATGCATCGAGTTATGCCGCAGTTCGTTTTTTTTACGGTGCAGTCGTGTGGATTTGCCGAACGAGAGAGAACCGGACATAAGATAACGAACAAAGAGGAATACGTAGCTTTTATTACGGGTCCCCGGGCCTGCTATCACGAGTGAACGTGAAAATGCAGATTCCGTGCTTTCAAACCTGGCTCAAAGATCGAGCGACACGGTCTGCTTGGTGCTCCTTGCTTGCACTGCTCATTTAGGTGTAGGTATTTGTTTGTTGGCCTCGGACAGTTTACTATCATTTTTAATAGTTGCGTTGAAGCTTGGAAGGGTTTATCGGTCCGGCGATAGACGAGTATGCCGTATTTTTGATTATTGTGACCCCATTCCCCAGGCCTCAATAATTGGCGGGTCGCAACCCATTACCCGCAGATCTAAGATGACTATGACTTCAAAGATAGGTGACCTGCAATTTTACAGCTACCATAACCGCTAACCAGTGACCTGACCTAACCTGTGCCTAGGTATGCGACTACTGCGACCCGAGCGACCCAGAACGCTCCCATCCGGCCAGTAACGCCATCGACGGCTCGGAGAGGTGGTGGCAGTCACCCCCTCTCTCCAGAGGCAGCGCCTACAATGAGGTCAACGTCACACTCGACCTCGGACAGGTCAGTCACGGGTCACGTGGGATCTGACCTCCGACAGGTCAGTCGCCGGTCACATGGGAATGGACCTCGGACAGGTCAGTCTCGGGTCACATGGGAACTGACCTCATACGGGTCAGTCGCCGGTCACGAGGGAACGGGCCTCGGTTTGGATCAATCACGAGTGCACAATGCACATTTCAGTTGTGGTAAGTATTTGAACAGTGATATGCTCGCTAGCCTTTTGTGATCGGAAAATGTCATCGAACGCAACCGGAGCTGGTTCAAAAGTATCAAAAGTATGTACATAATAACATCTGATTGGCCAATTGGTAAAGCTAGACTTAATTAGAAAAAATGTAAGTTCTACCGTAGAGGTCAAAAACTGAAGTAAACCGCATTCGACGAAAGCATTACCCGGCCCCTATCCATTTTCGTTGTGCCTCGTTTTTTTTTGTGATATCTCTGCTGGCGGCGCGGACCGTTTCCGGACGGCGGCCATTCTGTGGGCCAGCTGCAGAGAGCCTGTCTATCTGACCACATCCCGTGCGAGCAGCGGTCTGTTCGTCCGGCCGCTCGTCTTCCCGCCGCCACCACCCGTCCCTGCTCCAGAGCTCTGGTCCGTCAGACCCTCTGCACAACCTCTCCAGGCCCCCATACCCTCTACCCAGACTGACGAACGCTTTAGAATCTCCAGACCCGATGCACAGACGCTCCAGGTTTGTTGCCGCCCTCGCCCCACAGCGGGTCCTATGGCCCGCAGCTGCGCCGCTACCCTCCCTTCTCTCTATCCATCGGAGGCGACTTTCTGCCCCCCCCCCCCCGCTGCTGCGTCGACCCTGTCTCCGACGGCGCCGACGCTGATTTCTCCGCCCCTCCCCATCCCCATCATCGTCGTCACAGTCGCGGCGGGCACTCCAGTCGGCCCCAAGACTTCATCTCACGTTTCGACCGCCGTTTTCCTGAGCCGCCGCCCCTAACACAGACACATCTGTCGACGAGCGACGGAGCTGCTGGGTGGTCTCTGCCCTGCCCCTGGAAAGGGAAGAGGGTCGGGGAACGACGGGGAGCAAGAGAAGGGGACGAAGAGTCGGGAGAGCCGGTGGGAAGTCAGTGGGGAGGGGGACTGTTGGGGGACTGCAGAGAGAGTCGAATTACCGGGCGGCCGGCAAGACGTTAGACCTGGTGGTGGCGAGACTTTACAGTCTACAGTCGACGTGGTATAATCTTTGGAATTAGGAAGTAAGGTCGGTTCGAGGGGAATTTCAGCTCAATTTGAGATTGCAAGATCCGTCTCCAGATCTCTTGGCTGCCAGTGGTTATTTATAAACGCGAGCAAACTTATGAGAACTCAGCGCATAACCGCCGGCTGGACCGATAAGGAATTGGTTATGTAATTTTAAACCGCAAATTAGTTCACGATTATCGTCATTACCGAAATATACCTAGCTAAAACATTTCTTCTGAACGAACTAATTGAACTGAACATCTCTTTTCATGACTGTGCAACTATGCGTAAATGCTCGCGAGTTCAAAGTCTGCTTCAGTTCATCCACCACGCGCCATGCACCACAAAGCCAGGACACCGGACTCCGTCTCCCGCTGTCACGCAGGAAGCGAGCCGTGCGGGCCGGGACAGTGTGTGCGCGCGTCTGCACTGCGTTTGGGCTCAGTTGAGGAGACCCAGAGCTCCCTTGATGGTCGGCCGGCGCGCGGTCGTCCCCTCTGTCCAGATGTCCAGTCAGGGGCGGCTCCAGGACGGATGCTGACGACGGCAGAGGGGTCGAACACATATTCCGAATGGTTACAGTGGCTGGGAAGAGCGGGGTCTCCGAAAGTGGCCATTACGTTGGATAGGTTGTTGATATTCTGGCTATCAAAATTTGATAGATACTGGTAAGAGTGGATAGGTATGCGATCGGGAAAGGCGTCCGAGTACCCCACATTCGCCTTTGGTTCGACCTAGAACAATAGGAAAAGGGTCGCGTAAAATAAGTCTAAGTCTTTTATCTTTTTAAGTCATTTATCCAGGCGCCCATAATATCCGAGCCTTTTATCCGCAGATGACACCATGATATCCCAATATAGCGCTCGACCGTCTACTCGTAAGTATCGATGTAGCGCCACGAATAAAAAATCGTGTCATCTTAGGAACCGATTACGGTCTCGGGAACCCTGTACATTGTACAACGGGACCCCCCACAGCCGAACACATGAGCAGGCCCTCACCAGTGATTCTACTCGGTCCAAGCCTCTGCACCTTCCCATTTCATGCCTCTGAATGCGCGTGTGCGCCGAGTCTGTCCGTCTCAAGCCGGTCTTGTTTGTTAATTGGGGCTTTAGGGCGCGCCGACTACTTAGGTCTCAAGCCGGTCTAGTTTCAGACGGCTCTACATAAACACGACTCGAGTCTCCGGCGGGGTGACTGCTCGTTTCGTCCTCTGGATCTCATCACCAGACCGCGGGGGAAGGGAGGGGGTACTGCATGTCCGGCACGTATTATATACAATTATACACAGAGTGAATACCATGTGATGGGTGTCGCCCCCGCTGGAATGAGCATTTTTTTCAACGCACTCGCAGAACTCGTCGACGAACGGTTGATGTTAAACTGTACAGGCTTTGAAAATATTGCTAATGCTCATTGATGTAGGCATCCTGCGCTCTGATGTTTGCTGCATATTAGGGCAAATTCACGTTGCTTTTTCTTTACGTCTTCACGTCACATTCACGTCTTCGATGCAACTGTGTTCAGTCTTTTGAAAGTCGGAATGTTTCAGACGTATGAGGAGAATGTAAAAAGTTCTGTAAACCGAGCTACCCCACCGGATAACAATAACAAATAGACGGCGTGCCTGGTGGTTAGTAACCACACATATACCGGCTAGGTGCCGTCTCATTCCGTGCTGCCGTCATAACTGTGTATAGTGTATACGGAATATGACTGGGATGACCTCACCATGCCAGCTGCAGAGTGCATTCACTTCACTGTGTTACATGCACTACACAGGCCCACAGACTTCCTGGGTAACCGGTCACCGACTCACAGGCCTCCCATATCACGAGAGAGTCACGGGCACTCCAAAGTCGTCAAAGTCAGCGAATAATGTCACCGTGGAGTCCACAGTGACTGTCATAGCCGTGCGTTGCTATAGATCTGGTCAGCCTGCCACGGACGGGCCACCTCAAAGTCGCTCCGGGATATATTGAATCAAGGGCCATCTCCCGCCTCCCCATCATACCGTGACCTCATCTCACCGTCCCCTCTGCAACCTCACGGTGACCTGTATGTATGCATATTGACCTCATCGTGTCACACGGGTCATGGGATCGCGGTGAACCTGATAAAAATGCTTACCACATCACTGGGTACTGGGCAGCCCCGACCCACCGCGGTGAGCTTCATGCCAGACGCCGGACGTGGCGCTAAGAAGTCTGGGTTAAGATAGTGGCGCAGACGGTCATTGTGGTGAGGACTTGTGGAGCTGAAAGGGCGGAGCTGCCGACAGTGGTAGCTTATTTCATAAAGCCTTCCTCCTCCGGCACAATGGTGGAGTGGCTAAGTATGTACATATAATGAAAAATCACTCATAGTTGTTTTACATGAAAATGAACGCATATAAATGTGAGTATAATGCGCTGGAGTCTGTCTCTCTATTTCTGGCTGCCATTTTTGGCTTACATAACAGACCCCCGCCAGCTTGGCCTGGCCTCCCGGCGACCACTGGCGAGGCCCCGCGCTGGCAGGATACAGATAACCGCCCGGCGCCGGGTCTGACGGAAGGAAGGCGCCTCACTGGCCGGAGGAGAGGCGAGGACCGTCTGTCTGAGATTGCACGTGTCCAGAACGCGGGCGGATGCAGGAAGTGCTGCTTCCTGCGGTCTCTGCGCCTTGGCAGAGAAGGAGGGGGGGGGGGGACTGTTCCGTCGGTCGACAGTGATAGGACGGTTGGAGACGGGAGGCGGACGAGGAGGTGGACAAGACAGAATGTACGGACGAAACGAGAGGAGGAGGCCGTGGACAAGGAGGGGTGAAGGGATTGAGCAAAGGTGAAGGGTCACACAAGCTAGATGTTCGACCATAGCGAGTAAAGCGGAGGAAGGGAAAACTGAACCAAAAGTGTTGGAGGCACAAGATACAATTGACACAGGTGCCACGTATGAAACAGGAAAGGACGGATGAAGGGTGGATTATCGATTTAGGGTTCTTGACCTGTCTGTCCTCTCCCTGTCCGCCTTTTCCTACTCTCCTGAGGCTCGCTGGACGGTGTCCTCCCCTGAATTGACCAGACTTGACCCACCCCTCCCACTGACAGGAGTTCCATGTCGCCTACGTGTTCATCCGGATGGCCAACTCGCCCCGGCCGGGCGTCTGGGTGCTGGAGCGTTCCCGCGACCACGGCAAGACCTACGAGCCCTGGAGCTACTTCGCCGATACGCCCAGGTATGGATATTGTCTTTGAATTCTGCATGTTGCTCACTGCTGAGGCGGGCAGTTTATGACGCATTGCAATCATCTTAATACCGTTTTCAACTCTTACAACAAGAACAGATTTCCCTTTACCCACATGAAATAATGAATTCTCTCTTTCTGACGAAAACTGATTAATGAAAGTAACATTTGTTTTTATACCTGAGTCCTAAGTCCGACCCGCACTCTACTTACAGTGACTGCCAAACGTACTTCGGAAGTGAGAGTCTCAAGCCCATCATGAACGACGATGATGTACGCTGCGAGACACAGTACTCCAAGGTGGTCCCCCTGGAAAACGGAGAGGTGAGTGGCAACGTGACCTTCTCTGGAATCCGATAAAGTACTTGCATGTTGGTCTTCCACATATTGATCCTTGCTAATGCACCTTATTCTTCTTTTCTTTTTAATCTGGAAGGTGGAGAACGCAACCCTGTGTGGCATGCCACACCATTACGACAGGCTCTCGACGAAATCATGATTACGCTTAGCACCGTTCATGCACCTACCTCGCCTAACCTCCCCACCCTCACTGCGTTTCTCAGATTCCGTTTTCGTTGCTGAACGGCCGCCCGTCCAAGGACCTGTTCACCAACTCCACGGTCCTACGGGAGTGGACGCGTGCCACCAACATCCGACTGCGTCTGCTGCGCGCCAAGACGCTGCTCGGACACCTGATGTCCGTTGCGCAGCAGGTCCCCACTGTTACTCGGAGGGTGAGTGGAATGAAGGACGTGTGGACGGCTGGGATGGACGGCTGGGGTGGATGTGGAGGGTGTTTGTAGCACAGCAGGTGCCCATCGTTACTCGGAGGGTGAGTGGATCGTGGGATGTGGATATGTGGTGTTGGAGGGAATAGATGGTGTGCATATGGACGGTTAAGTGGACGATTGATGTGGACGATTTATTTTTGAATGCGATGGATGACGTAGGTGGGTGATGTGAACAGTGGATACAGAGGGGGAGGTGGACTGATTATGTGAACTGATATGTGGGCATGCTGAGTAGAAGATTAATGTAGTCGAAAGGTGAAATGGATGGAAAAGGAAGGTTGGTAAGTGACACAATCACATTCCGTATTTGAGTGTGCGATTAGTGTGCTTCGACCATCCACACAACCCGCACACAGCGCCACTTAACCTTCCCTCTTCTCTCCCACCAGTACTTCTACTCGATCAAGGACATCAGTGTGGGCGGCCGGTGCGTGTGTAACGGCCACGCCGACCTGTGCGATCCATCTGCCGAGGACCAGTACCGCCTGCTCTGTCGGTGTCAGCACAACACCTGCGGCGACCAGTGCCAGGAGTGCTGCCCGCCCTTCGTGCAGAAAAAGTGGAAACCGGCCTCCTATGCGGATGCCTTCCAGTGCGAACGTGAGTTTTGGGTGGTACGGGGTACTTGAGATCGATATGATGCATGTAGATATATCCAAGGCCCAACGCAAATTTCGAATCACCAACTATATGATTATTACTTGTATTTCTTGTATATATCGACGTTGATGTGCGATCGGTGATGCTCCTTTCGTTCCATGACACGTCTGCTCGTTGCTATGCTTCATCCTGTAACTGTCACGACAACTCTGACCAAACCTGCCCGTGTCCGTAGCATGTAACTCTTATTCTGACACACTCTGTCCGTATTTCTCCCTCAGCCTGTAACTGTCACGGCCACTCTGACGAACCTTACCCGTGTCTCTGTCTCAGTCTGTGACTAGTTTGACGAGCTGTGTCCGTATTTCTGCCGCAGCCTGTAACTGCCACGGCCACTCTGACCAACCTTACCCGTGTCTCTGTCTCAGTCTGTGACTCTGACGAGCTGTGTCCGTATTTCTCCCTCAGCCTGTAACTGCCACGGCCGCTCTGACCAACCTTACCCGTGTCTCTGTCTCAGTCTGTGACTAGTTTGACGAGCTGTGTCCGTATTTCTGCCGCAGCCTGTAACTGCCACGGCCACTCTGACGAACCCTGCAGCCCTGTCTTACCCTTTAACTCCGAATCTGACCAACCTTACTCGTCCCTCAGCCTGTAACTGTCACGGCCACTCTGACGAGTGCGAATACAGCGAGGAGGTGGAGGCGGAACGACTCTCTCTCGATATCTACGGAAACTACGAGGGTGAGCCGTGGGCCCTGGGACAGGGCTGTGGTGGGGATAATCTGTGGGCAAATACCAGAATGATAGGCATAATTCGTAAACGGCAAGCATGCTTCTGCTTATTTGCCTAGGGTTGCCTGGTATTTGCTGGTTCGTGTCAAAACTGCCGTGGCCACTCGACCGGTATATTAACTGCCACATTTGACTGACTGTCGTATTATCCTGACAGGCGGCGGTGTGTGCCAGAACTGCCGTCACCACACGACCGGTATCAACTGCCACGAGTGTGAAAACGGCTTCTTCCGGCCGGTCGGCGTCGCTCTCGACTCTGCGGACGTCTGCCAGCGTGAGTAAAGAGTCAAAGACCCGAGTCGGGGTCGAGACGGAACAATCAAACCGTGGTTACTGTTAGCTCTGGACGTTACAATGGTTCATTCATTCATCCATTCATTCATTCATTCATTCATTCATTCATTCATTCCAAATCTGTCTCACATGGTACAGTTCCAGCATAACAGATACTTCTGCATATCCTTCGGGGTTAGTTCTTTCACTGTTCTTCGTCACATATTCTTACGCGGATTCCTGCATCCCATATCTTCTTCAAAACTTTACTGTCTCATATCGGCTCGGCTCGACACGTCACGTATAATTCACCCCTGACTCCCTCCCCCCCCCCCCCAGCGTGCGACTGTGCGTTCCACTACTCGACGGGTAACTGCGCCGAGGGCACGGGCAAGTGCGAGTGCCGCCCCGAGTTTCAGGCACCGGACTGTGACGATTGCAGCTACGGCTACTATGGCTACCCGGACTGCCGGCCGTGCGACTGCCATCTGGTGAGAGGGACTAGCGCCGGACATGTATAGAGTTATAGAATGGGGTGAATGAAGTCACTGGCTAGAAAGGAGTGAACACTTTGGTAACTTGGGATCAACGGATCGTGATACATTGACATTTTTTAGCCATCAATTGTAGATGCTAGATCGCTGTCTCGTAATTACTGATTGGCTGATTTGGCGTCATTATATTATAGATATCCACATTGTGAAGTGCATACCTAATAAGTGAAGAGAACAACACTTGTTCTCTTAGTGCCATTCTCCTCGCTCACGGCCTCTGCTTACCATCGGCATCTAACGTGCTCCCTAGAACGGCACCCGCGGCAATGTCTGTGAGGTGAACGGAGGCCAGTGTCCGTGCAAGGCCAACTTCGAGGGACAAAACTGCGACCGCTGTGCTCCGGGCTTCTTCAACTTCCCCGCCTGCGAACGTGAGTCGATATGCTTAGCTGTGGTGATCTTGCTTTATTTGGTCGACTTGTTCCCGTGGCTCATCCAAGATCGTAGCGTTTTTCTTGTGAATGACTAAGTAGACGTGATTTACGTATAAAAATTACACCTTGTAATACTATATCTGGCTAGTTTCAATGTTCTACAAGTACCATTCTTTCCAAAAGGGTCACGTTTACTTCAGCCCTTGACCTCTAAAATATTATCCATCTATCACTTGTATCTCCTCGACCTCGGCAGATCTGTTGTGTCAATTCTCTGCTGTCAGCAGCTACTGCCCCCTGGCCTGTATCTTTCGGCCCCCTAACTGACGCGTCCTCTATTCTCCCTGACCTGGCAGCGTGCGAGTGTAACCCGACCGGCTCCGTGGGCGAGGTCTGTGACGTGGAGCAGGGTCAGTGCGACTGCCTCAACAACTTCGGCGGACGCCAGTGCGACCAGTGCCAGAACGGATACTACAACTACCCGGACTGCGAGTGTAAGTTGGGAGTATATAGCCGAGACAGTGCGACCAGTGTCAGAACGGATACTACAACTACCCCGACTGCGAGTGTAAGTTGGGAGTATAGAGCCGAGACAGTGCGACCAGTGTCAGAACGGATACTACAACTACCCCGACTGCGAGTGTAAGTTGGGAGTATATAGCCGAGACAGTGCGACCAGTGCCAGAACGGATACTACAACTACCCCGACTGCGAGTGTAAATTGGGAGTATATAGCCGAGACAGTGCGACTGCAGTGCCAGAACGGATACCACAACTACCCCGACTGCGAGTGTAAGTTGGACTGGCTAAGTTACGGTGCGGGCATGGTCTAGTTGTGGGCTAAACTGTGGATTTTTGGAGCAGGCTGGGATTGAGTTACGTTCACTTGGGCACTGGCGAGGGGTAGCTCTCCTGATTGAAAGTTTCGACGCGTTAGTATTCTTGTTGCAGAGTCTAAGTCGCTGATGAATTTTTATTTGACTGATCGTTGTCATCACACTTATCTTCATTTGTTTTTGCCGCTCGTCATCATCCACTGACCGCCCCCTCCCCTCCTCCCACAGACTGCAACTGTGACAGTTCGGGCACGGAGCCGGGCATCTGTGACAAGCAGAGCGGCCAGTGTCAGTGCCGGGAGGGCTATGGCGGCGAGCGGTGCGACCAGTGTGCGGCGGGATTCTTCGGCTATCCTAACTGCCGACCCTGTGACTGTGAGTGGCTCCAGCTGAACGGCGCTGAACGGCGCTTGAGTGTTCAGACTTTGTAGAATATAGGTACCTATGTAGGACGTGGCTTATGTTTGAACTTGTTTTATTTAAGCACGTTTACACTGGCTTCTCCGAATGACATTTATATTCAACATACTTTCTGCTAAATCTGATGCAAAATCTTACCGATCCAAGGTGTCTAATCTCTTGTCGATACCTTCCAGTCACAAAATATGGCGTGCCTGATGACGTGTGACTCCCATAATGGTGTTTATTATATCACCTGACGTCTGACGACGTGCTTCAGGTTATGTGGACGGCAGCACGTCCACGTCCTGCAGCGCCACCGGCAAGTGCTCCTGCCTGTCGAGCTTCTCCGGTCAGCGGTGCGAACAGTGCAGCCCGGGACACTTCAACTTCCCATCCTGCACCCGTGAGTAGGGAGGGAGCTACGGGAGAGGAAAACAATGGAGAGGGGTTGCAGTGTGGTACTCAACTCCTGAGGGTGGATTGCTAAAGGTCTTGTAGCTTCGTGGGCGGGTCTTCGTGATAGTGACCTATGTTACGATATATTCTGCTATTCTGTTAGAGGTGTGTCTTATAAAGGCCATCTCACTACCTAGCTCCCATGTGTCTCACGTTTTCACCCCATCATGCCCCACTCTTCCAGCGTGCGACTGCCACCCGTATGGCGCCATCGGCGTCTCCTGTGACGGCGACGGCGTCTGCCGGTGCAAAGACAACTTTGACGGCGTCAAGTGCGACATGTGCAAGGAGAACTTCTACAACTTCCCGCTCTGCGAAGGTGCGGTCGGCGGAATATCGGCTGAAACAGGCTGAAACAGACTCTTTCCGCGTTCAGGAAATCGCATGCGAGAGCCTATTCAAATACGTTATAATTCTTTCCGCATCAATCGCATCCGGGAGGTGCGTGCGATTGACACGAGCGTGCTATTTGAATTTGAATGTATTTGAATAGGCTCTCGCATGAGATTTCCTGACTGCGGAAAGAGTCTCTTTCAGGCATAATGCGAGCAGCAGCCTGAAACGTAACTCCATCTTGCGCTATCTATCTTGCTCAGCCCTCAGGGGACAGAGGACAGATAGTATACCCTCAGATTGTAACAGCTGTGACCTCTCGTTATATCCTCAGGGCGTAACGATGACCTCCCGTTCCCCCAGGGTGTAACTGCGACCCGGCTGGCGTGACGTCTACCCTCAGGCTATATGTGACCTCTCCCGTGCCCCCAGGATGTAACTGCGACCCGGCTGGCGTGACCTCGTCGTTCGCCGGCTGCGACTCGCTGGAGCACCTGGGCGAGCTGTGCGAATGTAAACCGCACGTGACTGGCCGAATCTGTGACACGTGCCGACCGCTGTACTGGAACCTGCGCGTCAACAACCCAGACGGCTGCGAAGGTACGAGGCGCTGACACACGGGAGGTTGGTGGACAGGGTATTGGAGCTTGTTTGATCTGACTATGGTTCTCATGGTCTGCCAATGGTGTTGACTTTTGAGGTGCTGTTCAAAGTTTGTCAAAGTTGCGCGTGCCCGACTGTATGTATGTTTCAGGGCTCTTACGGTCCACACAAAGTTCATGAACGTAAATTGATAATTATCTGTGCCTGTTTGTCCGGCTTATGACCTCTTTGTGCTTCTGATGTGACACCTGGGTGACCTCTACTGACCCTGCAGACTGCGACTGCAACCCGGCGGGCACGGTGGGCGCTGTGACACCTCTGTGACCCCTGTGTTACCTCTATATGACCCCTGTTTGACCCCCGTCTGTCTCCAGACTGCGACTGTAACCCGGCGGGCACGGTGGGCGCTGTGCGACTCTGTTACCTCTTTGTGACCCCTATCTGACCCCTATCTGACCCTCAGACTGCGACTGTAACCCGGCGGGCACGGTTGGCGCCGTGCGCGTCTGTGACACTCGCTCCGGCCAGTGTCCGTGCAAGCCGCACGTTTCGTCCCGCCAGTGTCAGGAGTGCAGTCTGGGATCGTTCAAACTCACCGACGATAATCTGTTCGGATGTCAGAGTGAGTAATTAGCGAGCACTAGCTGCAGCTGTTCTGAACCGCTGCCGAATATTTTTTCTGTACGTTTGCTAGAAATAGATTTGTGATGTTAGCGAAGATCAATCTCATGTTTTTTTGTTGTCTTTTAACCTTATGTTGTAACTGAAAGGCAATATTATTCTTAACTTTAAAATTAAACGCCGTTGTCCACGATGTTTGACACCTTCGAGTCTTTCAGCCAGCTGACATAGCATAATCGAAATATCCATTATTCAAATATCTATTTCCCGATCATTTCAACACTGTTTCACGATCGCATTTGACACCGTCCTCTCGCTCCATGTTTCAGCCTGCAACTGCGACATCGGCGGCGCGGTGAACGACTTCTGTGACAAGTACACGGGCCAGTGCGCCTGCCGACCGCGCGTGACGGGCCCCTCGTGCAGCCGGCCGCTGCAGCTGCACTACTTCCCGGATCTGTACCAGTACAAGGTACGGTGAGGGTGGAGACAACGCGTTCTGAACGGCAGCCCAGCCCTCGCTTAGCTGATACATTCGTGCAGTGTATTGGTAGTTTAAATCAAATCTCTAAGAGAGATTGTTAAAGAGATAGTTAAATGGTAGCGATGCCTTCTGGTTTTGAAATGACTTGGTGCTTGATCTCATCCGCCCTGCCGTGTGTCCCTTGTAAAAGATCCAGGGACTGCTGCCAACCATGTTGACTGTTAGCCATGTCCTTTTGGACCTTTTCTACACGATTTGACCTCACGTATCAGCACATGATCCCCATTTTCTTCCCAGTACGTGGCCGAGGACGGCCGGACGGCGGCCAACTCGGCCGTCAATGACCTGACCTAACCGTGACCTGACCTGCTGTGACCTCTGCCCGTAGTATGAAGCCGAGGACGGCCGGACGGCGGCCAACTCTGCCGTCCGGTTCGGTTACGATGAGCGCGAGTTCCCCGGATACAGCTGGAGGGGGTACGCCGTCTTCTCGCCGCTGCAGGTGAGCCGGGAGTCTGGAAACATCCTGTCAGTGTTTCATGCATCCATGATGCGTTTATTGTCGCCAAATCTGTGAGTTTAAATCTTCTTGGTTACGCTGGATCTATACTAGAGTGAAGCCTATTAAAAGTGCGCTGCAATTTGATTTCTATCCTCCATTGCAGCTTAGACAATATTCGCTTCTCATATGAGCATTCATATGTCGCATGTTTCCTAGCGACGAGTTGATCAACATCGGGTAATATAGTTTCTGTTCTCTCGAGTGAATCACGCATTAACGCCGGCCCGTTCTCGCCCTCGTTCCGTTTCAGCGTGAGATCATCCACGACATTTGGGTGGAGAAGCCGTCCCTGTACCGGATGGTGATGCGTTACGTCAACCCGCGGCCGGAGCCGATCGTGGCCACCGTGCAGATGACACCCGAAAACCCGCTGGATATCCCGCAGAACGTCCAGGTATGTACACGACGGAAGAGAGAAACCCGATTCGACAACCCACAAAACTTCCAGCTACGCAGTGATAGAGTCGGCTGCCATGAGAGAGATGAACGTGGATGTGAAAGGAGCCCTTTTGATTGTTGCTAATACTGGAACTCGCTAGCACACATTTGTTTCCGATTACTGAGTAGCCAATGCTCTGTCAACTTTAGATGACTTTCTCCAGGAATACCATTAACGTCTATATCTGGAAATGCCGAGTTCAGATTTCAGTTTAATAAACTGTCTTTTTTCAGGTCCGTTTCGACCCGAGCCGCGAGGCCGCACTAGTGACGGTGTCTGGTGCCGCTGGTGACCTGCCGTCACCACTGGTGCTCAACCCGGGCCGGTGGACCGTCACCGTACAGAACGAGATCGAGGGACTCCGACTGGTGAGTAATCTTGGTGTAAAGGGTGTTGAGTGATCGTGAAATCGAGAGTTTACGTTTGGGTTTTCTTCCAGCAGGTAGGGGCAGCATGCTGGCTGGGAGGCTGGCCACCTTGGCTCATGCTAGAATGAATTGGTTTCCTGTTCTGTTTTGGTATGAGAGTTGCAAAGCTGAGGTGTCGAAGCGTCTGCAATATAAATTTACATTTAAACAGCGATTTCTTCATTTAACGAGGTAGCCGCGTTCGATTAAAACACCTTATATTCTTTATCCCTCTCTCCGAAAATTTAACACCCTCTCTTACCGTCTTCAGGACTACTTTGCGCTGCTGCCGGCGGCCTACTACGAGGGGACCATCCTGCAGGACCGCGCCACCGAGCCGTGCTACCTGGAGCAGCTGCAGAAGCTGTGTCTGCAGTACGCCTACCCGGACCTCTCCTGGGCAGCAGGAGCGGCCGCCGCCGACGGACTCAATCAGGACGGCGGACCCACGCAGCTGTATGATAACCAGGAGGTAAGGACGGGAGGGGAAAGGGCGGAACGGAGCCTGGTAGAACTGAAAGCGGGGTTAATGGGTAGCATCTGGGCTGAAAAGCAAGTCAGAGGTCGACTGTTCAGTCCAGTTCTGTATTTACGGACAATTACAAATGCTGTCTTACTGTGCTTACAGTGCTTACTGCGACTTCGACACTAGTTTGGGTTTTAAGCAATATTTTAGCTACAATCCCAGCTAATGCCACTGATACGCTCGAAGAAGTCACTCAGTGCGTATGAGAGTCTGCAGTCTTCCTAGCTATCACTTCATCACCACCCTTCGAACTCACTGACCACCATTCTCTCCCCTATAGGTGCTGGACGCGGTCAACACTCCCGCGATGGCTCACCTGAACGAGGAGCAGGGCAGCGTGCGTGTACCTCTGATCGTGGACTCCCCTGGCCGGTACATCCTAGTGGTACACTACCTGACCCCGCCCGGCCAGCCGATCCCCAGCCAGGCCACCGTCGAGACGGTCACTGCCACCGGTGAGAATATGGGAGAGGAGAGAGGAGACGGGGAAGGGTCTGAGTGAGAGGGATAGGGGAAGAGATGAGTTTGACCGGACTGTGTGTGTAGGGGAGGTGTGTCCGAGGCTACTGAAGTCTCTTGGCGCTAATGTGATAGAAAACTGAGCCTGTAACGTCGTTATTTTATAAAACCAGTATAACGCCTTTTGGGGCGACTAACGGAGCGAGCGAGAGGGTGGGCCTTGCACGTGCGAAATTGCGAGGGGGTACCTCCAACTGACTTGTGCACGGCACCCTACTAACTGGTCTCTAGCGATGTGCCAAATTTGGGCACAATCGGCCCAGCCGTTCTCGAGATCTGGAAGCGGCACCCTGCACGTGCGCACGTGCAAAATGGGTCCCAACTGACTTGTGCACGGCACCCTACTAACCGGTCCCTAACCGTGTACCAAATTTGAGCGCAATCGGTCCAGCCGTTCCCAAGATCTGGAAACGACCCCTGCACGTGCGCACGTGCAGCAGCACCCCAACTCTGGCACATGTATATGCAGTGCCTAGTGGGTGCCTACCTACATGCCAACTTTCAGCGCAATCGGCCAATTAGTTACCGAGATATTGCAACAATTACAAAACTGACACCTCTTCGTTTTGCACGTGGCACGTGCATAAGGGGTCACCCACATGCATCGGGAATAGTCCAATACTTGGTAGAAGGAATGAAGCTACCCTACAAAAATTACCGCGTGTAAATCGGTCAAGTGGTTGCTGAGATATAAGCTTCGCAAAAGCGTGACCACGGCCGGCCGGCCGGCCGGCCGGCCGCTCATACTCAGAAATTTCCGTTAATCTAAGGAAAGACTACGCTCGCTTCGCTCGCTCCGTAATGAGATGCATGCTAAGAATGTTCGTATATCAATATGCACGCTGAGTCTGCCCCGGGTCACCCACCTCCTGCTCCACACTAATCATCTTCCCCTACCTTCCCCTCCGCCTTCCTCAGGCACGGAACAGGGCGTGATGGCCATTAACCGCTGCGACATGCCCATGCTCTGTCGCCAAGTGACAACCGACCAGCAGGGACGCGTCTTCGACTTCAACTTTGACTCCAACGACGTCGATGTCGTCATCACGGTAGGCAGCCGTGGATGTCGTGTCTTCTGAATGCGTTTTGGTTTACTGCTGTTTTGCGTGATAGGTAGTCTTGTAGCTTGTCTGGTATTAACCTCAAGATTGTTCTTGCCGTTTAGGGCACAACACAGCTTTGTTCTCGCATCTAAGATGTTCTATTTTTATTTTCCTTCCGCGACCTTGCATTTAGGTATGGCATCAGACATTCCATCACGAAAAAAGTTTTTTACAATAGTTACCGGTGGGCCATATTCTAGGATTGAATAGTTTTGAAAAAATAACGAACTATTCATTCCTGGCCCAGGAACGACGGGCTTGCCCACTCCACTCTACCTTTATGTGTCCAAACTAACCCCTGTCCTCCCTCCGTCAGCCTGAGGGCGGCGCGCCGCTGCTGGTCGACTCGGTGGTGGCCATCCCGGCGCTCCAGTGGCACAACGACTACGTGCTGCCCAAGGTCCGCTGTATCAGAGAGGACGGAGAGTGTGTCGAGATCCGGTTCCCCACGCCGCCCGAGTCGTCCAAGGTAAGGGGATAGACGTTGTAGGGCGGTGAGAGGATGGATGAAATGGGTGTATCGGAAAAAGTTGAACTGAGAGAGGATGGGTGGGTAATGGGTATAATGTTGAATGGGTGAGGTTATGATAAATGGAATTAATTTGTAAATCTGAATGAAATAATAAATTTCGCCTGTCTCTTTACAGGCGAAGGATAGTCTTGAATGGCTCCTACCACACTCATTGCAGTCTGACACTAACCCTCCTCCCGTCCTACCTGTACAGATTGACAGTCTTGGGTTTGACTTCAACTCACCACGCTCAATATAGAAAAGTGACGCCGAATCTCCCGCCCCCTCCACACAGGTGGAGTTTGAGTCTGGCCTGGACACCCCTCCGACCGCCGCGCCGGGTCAGGTAGTGCTACTGATCCCCTCTCCCGCCTCCTCTATACAGGTGGAGTTTGAGTCGGGCCTGGACACCCCGCCGACCGCCGCGCCGGGTCAGGTAGTGCTACTGATCCCCTCTCCCGCCTCCTCTATACAGGTGGAGTTTGAGTCGGGCCTGGACACCCCGCCGACCGCCGCGCCGGGTCAGGTAGTGCTACTGATCCCCTCTCCCGCCTCCTCTATACAGGTGGAGTTTGAGTCGGGCCTGGACACCCCGCCGACCGCCGCGCCGGGTCAGGTAGTGCTACTGATCCCCTCTCCCGCCTCCTCTATACAGGTGGAGTTTGAGTCGGGCCTGGACACCCCTCCGACCGCGGCGCCGGGCCAGGTAGTGTTACTGATCCCCTCTCCCGCCTCCTCTATACAGGTGGAGTTTGAGTCTGGCCTGGACACCCCTCCGACCGCGGCGCCGGGTCAGGTGGCCGGCTCTGAGGTCGCCCTGGTGCGTCTGGACCGCAACTCCTCCATGGTGGATGTTCGCGGTCAGGTGCCCGAGGCCGGGCCGTACGTGTTCGTGGTACACTACTACCAGCCCGATCACCCAGGTAGGTGCAGTTTGGAAAGGGGGAAGGGTTAAAGGCTGCTTAGTGTCGCATGAAGTTGTAGGTACCGTTACCGCATTCAGTTTGAGAGAAAGGCAGTCACGATAGCTGCGTATTAAAATGGCAATGGGAGTGGAAAAGGTAAGATGCGGTAGTTTGATACTCAAAAGTGACTTTGTGCTAGCTGCATAAACAATGTAAAATGCCAACTCGTGATTATGTCCCGCTTCTGGCCTTTTCTCTCAACATTCAGAACTTCCGTTGCTTGTAAAATATTCGTAACTGCTTGCCGCTATCCACCGCTGACTAACCATCTCCTCCCGCAGAGCTGGAGATGCCCGTGCTGCTACAGAACGGCCAGTTCTACGAGGCCCGTCTGCGCGCGCCGCACTGCGCCTCCACCTCCGGCTGCCGAGCCGTGGTCGAAGAGGCCAACGGAAACAAGGTCTTCAACATCCTCGAGAACTTCATGTTCACACTCAAGGTCAGTCATGAGTAAACGGTGTGAAGAGACGAGAGTAGGACAATGATTGGGGTATTCAGCTAAGGTCTCAAGATCTGCAGAGCGCGGTCTCATCCAACTTCGATGCTGAACTTCTTCAGCACTCGTTGTCCTAGCTAAAATAGAATAGGTCGGCCCAGTGTTTATCGAGCCAGTGCATGTTACACCGTACAAAAGAGTTTTCTCAGGGGCAACACCATACGGTACACCGTACAAAAGGGTTTTAAGAGCTTATACTAGACATTTTCGTCAAGTCGGCTTTACTGTCTACACCCCTTGCTACTGCGCCATCCCATCACCTCCCTCTCTTTCCCTGTTCAGGAGCCGACCGGTAAGGGTGTGTACGTGGACTACCTGTACGCCATTCCGGAGGGCGTCTACAACTGGGAGGTGCTGGAGCCACTGCAGATCGACCGCTCGGCAGAGTTCCTGCAGCGCTGCGGACCCAACCACTACCAGGTCGACACCTCGGATGAAGGTGGGTGTGGTGTCTGTCGGTGAGGATGTGTGGGGTGCATTGAGTACTTCGGGTAGCAATGCAAAATATAGAGGCCGTGACATCCAAACAATCTAAATGTCTACATAAACTAAGAAGCATTGTAAGGCCGGTCGGTTGGCTCATCCTGCCCCGTATTTGGGTCTGCGAGGGCACGTCCGCTATAATTTACTCTTATTCATTTCTTTCCACGTCCTGAGTTCCGACCCCTGGCCTAAAGTGTTGCACACTCCATTGATGTGCTCTGTTGTTGCTGCCATAACCCGCCACCCGACCTCCTTCAGGTTTCTGTCGTGACGCCGTCTTCTCTCTAACCACCGACTACAACAACGGCGCCCTGGAGTGTCAGTGTGACAGCCAGGGCTCCGAGAGCTTCGAGTGCCACCCGTTCGGCGGCCAGTGCCCGTGCAAACCGCACGTGATCGGACGGCAGTGCAACCGGTGCCAGACGGGCTACTTTGGCTTCCCCGACTGCCGGCCGTGCGACTGTCCCAGCACGGCGCTCTGCGATGATACGACCGGTGAGAGGGGTGAAAGGGAGGAACGGAGAGGAAGTTAACTAAATAGTTATAGTGCTTTGTGTGCCGATAAAACCGAGGAAACAGAGGGAGAGAGGGGCGCGAGAGAGAGGGGGACGGGAGATCTACTGGCCAGTAATTGTAAGAGTCCGCTCTGATAAACTGGTAAATGAAAATGGTAAGACGTGCTCCGATGAAACTGGTATGGTAGGAGGAGGGACGTGCAGTCGGTCGGTGATTTTTCGCCGACTCATTAATAACTGTGACTCGTGACCGGAGTCCTGTCCTGACCTACCCCTCACTCTCCCCAGGCGAGTGCATCTGCCCGCCGCGCGTCACTGGCGATCGGTGTGACCAGTGTGTGCCGCTGACGTACGGATTCGACCCCCTGATCGGCTGCGAGGAGTGCAACTGCGCAGAGCTGGGAGTGGTCGACCCGGCCAACCCGCAGTGTGATCTCGAGACCGGACAGTGCCCGTGAGTTAACACAAAAGACCGGACACTAGGCAATACCCATGAGTTGACACAAAGAGACCGTACAAAGCCCGTGAATGGACAGAAATAGACGCATGTGGTCATGGAAGAATGCTGATACGACAGAAATAGCCAATTATGAAAAGGACCGACATTGAATAGGAACCTAGTATGACGTTTCGAAAATATTATATCTACAGCTGTGCCGTTCCGCGTGTTGAAGTAACTGTGTTTTTATTCTCTTGGGAGTGTCACCTGTTGTGCAGCTTATTGCAGGTTTGTTTTGGCTTTACATTGCCACAATCGTGTGATCGAAATTTTATTCGTCCCAATTTTGCCATTTCAGCCGGCTAAACTGACCTCCCTCCCTTCCCATCGTCAGCTGCAAGCCCAACATCGTCTCCCGCACCTGCGACCGGTGCCAGGCGGGCAGCTGGGCCTACCCGTACTGCCAGCTCTGCAACTGCGACCTGCGGGGCACCACGGAGGAGATCTGCAGTCAGGAGACGGCCGAGTGCTTCTGTAAGGAGAACGTGGAGGGACGGCTGTGCGACCAGTGCCGACCGGGCACCTACAACATGGCAGAGTCCAACCCCGACGGCTGCACGCGCTGCTTCTGCTTCGGAAAGACGGAGAGCTGCACCAGCAGCTTCCTGTTCTGGTATGAGGTGAGACTAATAGCTGCGTGATGAGACTGCTGCAACTCTTGTTCGGTATGAGGCATGGTGAATAATGAAAGATCAGTTTGACTGATGTTTTTTGTGATTTACTGAACATTTTCGGTCAATTTTTGTTTAACGTTATGTAATTTTGGCCACGTTTTTATTCAAACTGAGGTTTGCATCAGACTCTTCACCAGTCACCAGTAAATCACCAGTGTTTGTGCCGTTAAATCATCTGCAGTGGTTTAATCCACATCCTGTGACTCATTTCTCATCCCTTCTTTCTCAGGTGCCGGCGCTGCAGGAGATGGAATGGGACGTGGCCGCCGTCTCCCAGACCACCACCGGCCTGAACGTGATGGAGAGCAAGGTGACGCTGGAGGTGCGTCAGGACCGCGTGCGCGTGGCCGGCGGCCGCGAGGGAGACATCACCTACTTCGCGCCGGGCGGCCGAGGCGCTAACATGCTGGGGTCGTACGGCGGAGAGCTGAGATACGTGGTGGAGCCGGTGGCTGAGGCCGAAGGTGAGGGACGGAGGGGAGAGGGGTCAGGTTCGGAGGGCGAGTCAGGATTGGCAAGGGCTGATCAGGGTCGAGTGGTCGGAGAGATCAGTCAGGGTGATCACTTTGCCGATGATCTCACAAGTCATCGGGGAAATGAAGTGAAGAGTGTGGTCTGAATCTATAGATTCTATAGGTGTTACCGTTGCAGCCGCCAAGTAGATGGCTCTGAAGTTAGAGGTGAGATAAGGAGTAGGAATCAGGATGGGGTGTGTAGTGTGTACTGTATATTTCTTTAAAAAAATGCCTGGAATCAGGCTCGTCAGTTGTGCTCTTTTTCTCAGCCACTGAATTCCAACCTGTTGGTTTTCAGACGGTATGATGTCCGGAGCGGACGTCATTCTGACCGGAGCCAACATCACCCTGCTGCACTACGCCTACGCCGACATCGTGCCCAACATGCAGAACTTCATCACACTGAGCCTGGAGGAGCGTTTCTTCCGACTGCCATCGGGTGAGTATAGCAGAAACTAGCGGAAGTGATCGAGAGGTGGTTTCTGACTGAGTTTTGTAGCTAGTTTGGTTCGGCATATTTTTCGCGATTTTATTATTGTGCTGTGATTATGTACTTTATCAGCTTTTGTTATATATTTCTTTTCGCTCTTTTCGGTCGTGTTTTAGCTATGACTTGCCTTTTTTATTTAGTTGTGTCCCAAATTTACTGTTTTATCTTTATTTCTATATCCGAATGCGATCCGTCAAGCCATGCGTCGTCTGCCTTCTGACCTGTGACCTCTGACTGACCTCCGGTCCTCCCACCAGGCCCTGACGCCACGCGGGAGCAGCTGATGCAGGTTCTGCAGCGTCTGGACGGTCTGTACATCAAGGCCACCTACCTGGTGGGTCAGCAAGAGTGCACCATCTCCAACGTGACGCTGAGCATGGCCGTGCAGTACGGAGATCCCAACTACGACCGGCCGGCCTCGTCAGTGGAGGAGTGTGCCTGTCCGAGCAGCTACACGGGTGAGGCGGGGTGATGTGTGGGGAGTGGGGAGGAGTGTGCCTGTCCGAGCAGCTATACAGGTGAGGCGGGGCGGAGGAGTGTGTGTGTGTGGGGTGGGGGTGCGAAGGAGTGTGCCTGTCCGAGCAGCTACACGGGTGAGGCGGGGCGGAGGAAGGGAGTGTCTGGGAGGGGGATGAGAGGTTTAACTGTGCTTATTGAGGAGCCGCGTGAGTTGTTGTGTGACTGGCTGTGCAAACTGCAAATATAAGTTACTTTGTGCATGAACCACATTCATGATGCATTTCTCTTAGGCTGACTCGTGCCATTTGAATTTCCGTCTAGTTTGAAGGTGTCCGTTTCATATATTTCGTGTTTTCATTCATCTCACTGTTGCTTATTCATAGATACAAGACAAAATTATACTGTGCCCAAAGTTTTCCGGGACTTTTTAGTGTGAGGCATAATATATGGACTTAATGTATCGTATTTCACCTGTCCCTGTTCGCAGGTATGTCTTGTGAGGAGTGTGCCCCGGGCCACTACCGCGCCCAGACCGGCCCCTACGGTGGCTACTGCGTGCCCTGCAACTGCAACGGCCACTCGGAGACGTGCGATCCGCTCACCGGGAAATGCTTCGTGAGTATCAGTGAATGGGTGACAACTGCGGGTGGAAGAGAAATAAGTGTTTCGGGATTAACAATCCTGTAACTAATTTCGGGATCCTGTAACAGACTGAGTACTAAGTGAAGTAATAGAAATCGGCGAGAACGGGCCCTACAGGACATCGTGCCTCTTGCCCCGATAACACGAAGATGAAGATGAAGATGAAGATTACCCGTGGAAAGAGGGGTGGGGAGGAGGCCGGAGTGACAGTGGGAGACAGAAAACATGGCACATATGATAAGCCGGTCGCTGGATAACTGCAAAAGAACTCGCTGGCTGAACAGTGGACATGTAACTTGTCCTTGCTGGCATGCATGAATGATGTTAGCTCTAATAATCGTGTCTCGTGTTCACAGGACTGCCAACACAGCACCACGGGCGACCACTGTGAGAAATGTATCACCGGTTACCATGGTGACGCCACGGGCGGCTCACCCTACGACTGTCTGATCTGCGCCTGTCCCCTGCCGATCGCCTCCAACAAGTAAGACACGGGGCTGAGGGGGGTATCGGGCAGAGGGACTGGGAGACGGGTCACAGGGTGTCTCCCTAAACTATGTCTTTGCGTCAATTCAGCCTGACTCAAATTTGAGAAACGATTGTTTCCCTTCTTGTTATTTGTTTTGGTGTGCTCGTCTGCAGGTTTTTTCATCTTTCACCTATCGTGGCCTTGTGTCTCCTCACTAATCTTCAACATCTGGATGTCTCTTCCCACACCTCCCTGACGCTTCCATCCGTCCCACAGCTTCGCCAACAGCTGCGAGGTATCGCCGGACGGGCTCAACATTCGCTGCGAGTGTCAGGAGGGCTACTACGGCGCCCGCTGCCAGGCGTGCGCGGCAGGCTACTTTGGCACGCCGGAGATACAGGGTGGCTCGTGCCAGCCGTGCGGCTGCTCGGGTAACATCGACACCAGCGACCCCGGCTCGTGTGACTCGATCACTGGAGAGTGTCTGCGGTGTCTGAACAATACGGACGGACCGGCGTGCAACCTGTGCGCTAACGGGTACTTTGGAGACGCCGTGGTCATCAAGGATTGTCAGGGTGAGTGCCGGGGGGGGGGAGGAGAGGGAAGGAAGGGAGAGAGCGAGTGGGGTATGGACTGAGCGACTGGAATCATAATCACTATACCACACGAAACGACACTCAACTGGAAAGAGCCTGACCACCATCCAATGTAAGCCATCAAACAACACCTGCAAGCATACTAACACACGCTTCCATATTCACCTTACTGTCTGACATAAGCTAACGCGAACATCACTACTACGAACCATATACCGTCTCCGTTCGTACCCGGACTGACTATTCTGCACGCTCCTGGTTCAGTTACCTGGGAGTAACTACGGCCGCAGCCCTTAGCGTTGGCTTTCGCGTCCGGGAGCGAAGGTCGGGTGCCTTGATATTTACGTGTTCGAAATTGATTCGAGTATTTATGAGGAAGTTTCTTTTCAATGTTGGTTGTAGGGGTTCCAAAATTCAATTAAATCCCACTTGTTTATCATCTGCCTACTTTCTACTAATCGAAATGCTTTGGTAGGCATAACAAATTGTGAACCAATGGCTGCAGTGGGCCACCTTTTCAGTTTTCTTCATCACCTTAGCGATGATTCAGCTGTTCTGCAACATCCGTACGCCGCTCAGCGACCCGGGGTGCGGCATTTCCTGAGCATATCTCTGCTAACCGCAAACCAAGGACTGCGAGCGACGGCCACCAACGAACGGACCATAGACCCGGCTTCTGTGAATCAAGGACAGCGTTCTACGAACCACGGACTACGGACTAAAGACCACGGGGCGCAAGCCATGGACCACGAACGAAGGACCACGGGTCATGATTTATTTGTCTGACTACAGACCATAGGCCGCGAGGTAAGGACCTCGAATCACGGATCAAGGCCCACAGAGTAGACTGTATGCCACTTCACACATCAAACATCTTGCGTCGCTCCTCTCCTGAGCGAGGGGGGGGGGGGCTGAGGCGGGGCGTCAGCCGCTGGCTACCTTCCAGCCCGTCTGTGCCTCCCACTGATCTCAGCCGACGGCTGCTCCACCATGACGGGCCGGGCCGTCCGGGTGGGGTTTGGACCGGGGGTAAAACGGGCGCCGGCGCCGACCGCCAGTAGACCAGCAGCAGCCATGGCGGGCGCCCGTGAACGCGGCGGGGGCAGCAGAGCGGTCCTCCGGGCCGTCCTGCTGCTGCTCTGTGTGAACTGTGACCTGACCTGGGGTCAGGGCAGCCGGTGGACCACCTCGTGGCAACTGGCCCGCGGGATCTACTATCCCCACGGCACAGATGGCCATGGGGAGAAGTACTGGCGCGAATCTGAATCCCGTAAGACTTGCGACGAGTTGGCCGGCTTTGCCGTCTTCTAACTTACGTGATCATAGGGTATCGTCATTGATTTGGTGGTTGATTGCGGTATAGGTTACGATTTCCGAATTGTTTGTTTGTCGCTATGTTCACGGGGAGTGCGCTCGTGTTTTATTTTGTAAACGTTGTGTGATTCGTACTTACCGTGCAGTGACCCGACTGACCTGACCCTCTGAAGTGACCTATCCGCTCGCTGATCTCACTGACCCGTCCTGTGTTGTCTCCTCCAGCCTGCAGCTGCGACGACTGCGGCACTGCCCAGTGTGACTCCAGCACCGGATTCTGCACCTGTCGACCCAACGTCGAGGGGCCCAAGTGCGACCGCTGCTCGCCCAACACCTGGGGATTCCAGAGCTGCCAGGTACGGGGCAATGAGATGGCTTGTGTGTGGGGCTTGGGCTTTTTTTTAGGCGAGACTTTTCTAGTTACAGCCGTACAGGACTCTACAATGACGATATTTCTAAAAGCTGTTTTTCGGTAATACGCTATAAGTAGTCGATAAATCAACTTTTTTTGCCATTAGATGCGTTTTCCGAGTTGAATTTAATTATTTGTATCCCTAGTGTAAAGCTTATCATCAGCGTACGCTCAACTCACCCACGTAATTCGTTTACCAAGCTGTGTCATGGGAACACTCCTATATTACCATAGTTTTATATGCAGCTTCCGGTCTGTGGTATTCGCACCATAATTCATCAACATGTCTGTGTGTTGTGTATTTCGGTACCGCTTAGTCTGTCACCACTATCCATCCCCGGTGTTTGCTGCCCCAGTGCCGTGCTCTATTTACTCTGCGGCCCGGATCTGTCCATTGTTATCAGTTCAGTGTCTACCCGCCAGTCACTCCGCACTGCACTGGTCAACCCGCTGCTGTTTTTGCACTTCTCCTTTGAGACAATGTAAAGAACGACATTTTCCATAGCGTTCAGCACATCTGAGGTCACTTCACACACCTATCTATTTCATCACCTTTCAAAGTTCGATCAATCAACAAAAGTTTATCATTTTCTTGGTCTGTCCGTGCTCTAAATCAATCGCCTTTTGCTGTGTGCCTTCGATGATACGTTCGCCCCTTCCGCCGGCACCGTTAGTCGCTCAAATCTCGTCGGCCAACGTCCGTCGGTCGGTGGCACCGACGGCACCAACGGCCTCGTCGACTCCGTCGGCCCGTCGATCCGTCGGCCTGGTAGTCTATTTTTATTCGGAGCCGTCCGGCGGCGTTGGCTCGGTACCAGAGAAAATACGGCGTGTAAACGCGAAGTGCCGCCGTGAGCGGCCGGACAGCTGATTCATAGGGAGCTACCAGGCTCGGTCGGTCGGCCTGCTGGGTTTGGCAGCACCAACTGCTCTCAGCGCGGCCCGAATCAGCTGCTAAGATCACAGGGTGACGCGGGTTCTCTGGAATTGAACTCGCTCTTTGTTATCCCACTGGCCTGGTTTCAATAGTCTAGCAAAGGCTCAGAGGAATGAAAATAAGCACTGCTCTGGTTTTTCAAAGTGGATGCAGTTTTAATCCGTGTGTACGATTGTACATATATAGGTACTTCAAATTTAGAGGGCTGAATATCCGTTATTTAAGAAGTCCTCGCCAAAGGATATTATGAACGAAAAGAATAAACACCAATACCATGAATATTGCAAACATTATTTATCTTTGTGCTTGAATATATCTTTCATTTCAGCCTCCCCACCCCTCTAACCCTCGTCTGCTCCCTCTCCCAGGGCTGCCGCGACTGCGAGTGTGCCGAGGCCTCGGAGTCGACCTCGTGTGACTACGAGACGGGCCAGTGCCGGTGCCGCCCGGGCGCCGCTGGCAGACGGTGCGACCAGTGCGCCTCGGGCTACTGGAACTATGGACCGTCCGGCTGCCAGTGTGAGTAACGCAACGACGATGGAACGGTGCTGGAACGATGGTGGAATAGCGGTGGACTAATGCTGGAGTTGTGCTGGAGTTGTACTGGAACGGTGCTGGAATGACTCTTGAAGGACGGCAGTGTGGCCACGAGCTTGCTGTTGTGATGTGAAATAGTGAATGGATAATTCATGATAGGAAGTTTCTGTAACTTGGATTTGCTGTTGGGCTCTCCATAGATTTTGTTCACTCTCCGATGATCTCCCCTGCCATCGTTTCGTGTCAGCGTCTTACTCGTCACCGTGTCCTTTGACTTTTGCGCCACCTGTGCCTGACGTCTCTCCCGCCCTCCCGCCGCAGCGTGCAACTGTAACGAGGAGTACGCGTACGGAGTGGGCTGCAACCCGCAGACTGGCCAGTGCGAGTGTCTGCGCGGCGTGGAGGGACCGCGCTGCGAGCGCTGTCCGTACCGATGGATCCTCATCCCAGGTGAGTGACATACGCTGGGCTTTGACGGCTATGGTGACATAGTGCTATGATGGGCGGAGGGAGTTGAGAAGGTGGCGAGGTTTGCGCGTCGCATTCCCGTTGTTGGATGAGGTTCGCACTGTAATTGGTTTGAAACAGCAAAGCTCTATTTTATTGTTAGCGTCTTCATGAAACGTAGCGCTACCTAATTAAAATGTGGTTCGCAGATCACGGCTCAAAGGAGTCGCCACCCGTTAGCCTGACCTGACCCGACCTGACGTGTGACTGTCATGTCAGGGCTGTGCCACAGGCTGCGTCCATGACCTGACCTGACCTGACTTGTGACCATCAGGTCAGGGCTGTGAGGAGTGCGACAGCTGCGTCCATGACCTGCTGGACACCACCGATAGTCTGGAGGCCATCGTACAACCCATAGTCAACGACTTTGAGGTAACGAACGGTGGAATAATAATTTGTATCTTATGAAAGTTTATGGTAAGCCGTGCCATTGTTTTATTATGTTCCATAACGTTCTTATACACTGTTTTGTCACCTGGCGTTTTTGTTTTTGTTCAGGTTAGAATCGGTCGCGATACTGACGACTCTTTGTTTTTTTTTTTTTTGCAGTCGTACGCTGGCAGCTTCTTCCTGAACCAGAAGCTCTCCATTATGAACGAGTCCTACAACCAGCTCCGACCGCAGGTGAGGGAATATTTCACATTGAAACCATCTACGAAACATTTAGGCATCTGGCAGGTCGTAGCCATGCATTTATTTATTAGCACTTCGTTTCCCTTGGATACGACTTCGCCCATTTCATTTTCAGCTCACATTCTTTCAGCTTTGTACAATTATTGATGCTGATTTGAAAACTAATCTCAATGCGTTGGTCTCTGGTGTCCACCCCGCTGACCGCGTCCATCCGTCCCCGTCAGGTGGACGCCATCTCCGGCGGCGGTGTGGACATCAGTCCACTGCAGCTGCAGGTGGAGGCGCTGGAGAAGCGCGCCACCGCTCAGAAGATCAGCGCCCAGCAGACCACCGCGCGAGCGCAGGAGGCCCAGCAGAAGGCCGTCAAGGTGGGGTAGCAGTGGACGGATGGAGGGGTGAAGGGGTTGTTGATCGGGGCGAAAATGCACAGAGGGTTTTGGAAAAGTTGGTCAGTAATGGCTTAGGGTTTGTAAGACAGAAAATTGAAAAAAATAAGCTGTAGCAGGAGCTGACCGTGTCTTCTGGTTGTTTTACATGACATGATGATGATAAAACACTGGTTTGTATTTTTTCTTTGCATACATACATGTCCGCAAGCCTTAAAACGGTGCTAGGCTAGCCGATCGTTATCCACGTTACCTGGCGGACCTCCCACCCTCTCTCCCCTCCTCCCACCCTCTCTCTGTTCAGGTCCGTGATGACGCTCTGGAGGTGGAGCGTCAGATCGACGAGGCCGTCCGTCAGGCCCGTGATATCGTCAGCAGCATCATCGAACACGCTCAGAGCCTCAAGGTGAGTGTATGTAAGGCAGACTGGTGGGGTGAGGAGAGCTGAGTGTGCGGATAGTTTGTGTATGTGTGTGTTGGGGTGGTTGGGGAGGGAGGGATTAGTGTGACTACACAGTCTCGCGCCGTTCCTTTCGTCCTAACCCCCTCACTCCAAGAGACCATAAATGGTTGAAGTCACAGATTTTCCTGGGGGGGGGGGGGGGGGGGTCAATCAGATTCACACATCTTAGCAAGCTCAGTTTCAAGCTCCTGCCCAGTTGTACGTCCTCTCATTCAGTTTCGCCTGTCTGTAACAGCGTTGGCCACTTTGGCCAGTTCACCCGCCCTCTGTTCGACTGACCGGTCCGTCTCGTACCCCAGGTGGGAGCCGGCCCGCAGATCAGTCTGGCGCTCAGTGAGGCAGAGAGCCTTCTGGCGCAGATCCGCGCCAGAGACTTTGGACCCGCCGGTCGCCGCGTCGAGGACGAGCTGGGCTCCGCCATTGGTGAGAAGTGATATCAAACGTTATAAGTAGGGTATCGGAAATTGTGGCAAACATCATATTTTCGGACATATTCTTAGATTCTAGGTATATTGTTTTGATTTTTTTCTGGCTAGCTTCGATGTAATAATGTGAAGGAGGCCTGTATATTAGGTTTGTCCCTTGCTAGCTTTTTCTAAGAGGACTTCTTAATTTACTGTTAAAATTCAACGAGACTGACATCTGGGTAATTTTTCCATTGCATGCTACTGAAAATGCTCCTTTCTCTAGGCCAGTGTCTAACGTTAGCTCGATCTCTCCCCGCCTTCTCAGAACTCCTGGAGCGTGTGCGCGAATTTAGCGGCCTCATCTCCGGCCGCTGGGAGGAGGCCAGTCAGCTCCGCGCCCGTCTGAACGACCTCGAGGCGCGGCTGGCCGATCTGCGTGAACAGTCGTCCGCCGCCCGCGACAAGGCACTCGAGGCGCTCGAGCTGATCTCCAACAACCGAGTGCAGATCATCAACGAGCGAGTGACCGATGTCGGCGTGAGTAGAAGCACTGGGGTTGGGGTGTTGCTAGGCAAATAAGACGACAACCCGAGACGACAACCTTTTCAGTGTCTTGTGGCCTGTAGGGTCGTTGTGCCGCGGAATTCAAAACATGATATTATGTAGGATTGAAGCTTGTCGAAGCGTCTGCTGAGGTGACGTAGCCTATCGGTGGAGTGCGTAGACGGTGTCGCAATTGCTGCTGTGGCACGCCTGTTGCTCCGCTCTGGTGTTGTAGTGCATTCGTTACCAGTCAGATATTTACGTTGTTCAAATAGTTATTTTGTTGGCGTTGCCACTTGTCAGGACTTCCGTACTCAAGCAGCTTGGCTAGGGTCTTACATATGTAACGATAAATCAGTTCAGTGCATTGTTTGTTTCGTTTGTAGTCGACAAAACAGCCACCGTCTTTTCCGAATCAAAATCCTACTCGACAACGAAGTTCCTCAATTTACTGACCTCCCCCGGCCGTCCGCCGTTCAGATGATCGCGGAGGCGGCCGGGGACGAGCTGGACTCGGCCGCCGAGTGGCTGGAGAAGGCGCGCGCGCTGCTCTCGGAGGCGCGCGCCTCGCTGGCCGCGCTGCAGATCCAGTCGGAGCGCCTGCTGGCCAGTCAGACGGCCGTCCAGGTGCGGATCGACCAGATGACGGACCAGCTGGACGACGTGACGGTGCTGGTGCGGCAGGCGCAGCAGCACGCCACCGACCTCATGATGCAGGTCAGTCTGAGCCATAGTCTGAGCTAGAGGGAGGTGTGTGATCTTTGGTGTATGCATTTGTGTTGCGGGAGATTTGCGCTATCCTGAGGCAATGGAGGGTTATCCAAGTGGGAAGATATGGACTAAAGCCGTACAGTTAGATGAGCTTTGTAGATGCTGATGTGAATGGGAATGGTGGACTAGTGAACAGTGAACACGCTAACGCACAGTGACGATGGTTGGAGGATTTATTCTCACAACTGCTGCTATGCCATACCGGCAAGGCAAGTAAGGTAAGAAGCATAACCTAACACGAAGAGGAAGACTGTCTTAATTTTGCCACCTATCTCGCTGACCGCCCACTTTCCCTCCCTCAGGCTCAGCTGCTGGACAACATGTTGGCCGACACCCGCCAGGCTTCCGATGGCGCCCTGCGCGCCGCCAACTCCTACAAGGACATCGTGAAGGCGATCGAGGAGGCCCTGGCAGCGGCTCGCGCGGCTCTGGACGCCGCCGGCAGCGCCGGAGAGATGTCTGAGGGGGTCGGAGACCGGGCGCTCGAGTCGAGGGAGATCAGCGAGCAGCTGCTGCAGCTGGCGAACGGCCTGCTGGCCACGGTGATGGAGGAGCTGCAGCCGCAGCTGCAGGCCGCCAAGTGAGCAAAGGGAGAGAGGAGAGGGAGGGAGGGGACTGAGGAGTGTGACAGGAGCCGCCCGGGGGGGGGGGGGGGAAGGCTACTTGGCCAGCCAATACGATTGGGCTATCGGATTAGCTAGCATCAGTAGCAAAGCACACTCATCGATGTATCTACTAAATCTGCTATTTTTTACGTAGCTGTTGAATGCTCTGGACACTTCGAGCACACGCTTGCTGTCTAGAGACTAACATGCTTCTACATCACCAGATTCCACCTTCGTTTCGATCACTTATCACCTCCTCTCCTCTCCCCCAGGGAGAGTGTGGACACGGTGGAGCGTATGAACCAGGAGACGCGCTCCCAGCTGACCCTAATCACCGACTCGCTGGCCGCTCTGGAGCGCTACCAACTGGAGGCGGAGGCGCGCGAGGCGGCCCGCGTCGCCACCGACGCCAACGCCGCCGCCGTGGATGCGCTGGACCGCGTGGGCGCCATCTCGGCTCAGCTGGAGGGCGACCTGCAGGCGGCGTACGGGCTGGCGCGCGAGATGGAGGGCGCCAGGAAGGCCATCCAGCTGGCCTCCGAACAGGGTGAGAATGAGACGTGGGGTGCCTGTTTATAGTTAAATCGTCACTTCCTATCACACAAGGTTTCAGTACGAGACAAAAGTGTGTCAGCTATGAGTGGGTGACAACTGGCTATGGACCTGGATACCGCGCCAGGTAGGGATTGTTGTTACACCTAAGCTTCTTATCAGGCTTACTCTCGTCCGGCTCAACGGTGATATATCGCATTACTAACTAAATGCTGAACCCAGTAATTGCCAACCTGACTTTTATAAAAACGCAGGACAAACGACACGCACAGTAACGTTGTTCTCTGGTCTCTAGCTATCCTCCACAAATTATGATTCTGGACTCCTTACCCACAGTGGACACTGTGGAGGGCATCATCCCTAACATGCGCACGCTCATCACCTCTGTGGACGACAAGTTCACCGTCATCCGCACGCTGGGAGTGGACGTCGGCAAGAAGATCGCCGAGCTGCGCAGGAAGGTGGCCGTCGCCAGGGAGAAGGCCAACAGGTTAGTGGCATGGCGACAGCGGACGAAGGAGGGAGGGAGGGAGGGAGGCACTGGAGGGTTGGTACTGAGAAGGGTGACGCTTGGAGGAAAGAGTGGTTGGGATTTGTTGCAACCCAGCCCATCATCCAACAAACTGTTTGATGGATGATGATACGACATTGTGATAAGAATATCCGTAATATTTCCAGCGGTGTCATTTTTCTTTTTAAACTTACAGTGAGAGTCATTCACAATTACAAGCTATGGCGGCCCCCGGCCCGGCGTTGGCCCTGCTCTCCTGATCCTGACCGTTCCTCCCTCGCCCCTGTCTCACCCAGTATCGGCGTGGGTGTCGAGTTCCGCCGCGACATGACGCTCCGCCTGAAGAACCCCGAGGGCCTGGATCGGTCAGCCACCTCCACCGACGTCAGCTTCTTCTTCCGCACCGACAACCCCAACGGCTTCCTGCTCTACCTGGGCAACGAAGTGGGCACCAAGGACCAGCTGCGACGCACCACCTCGGTACGGCACGGTGGAGGGTGGGGTGGGGGGTGGAGGGGCGCGGGGCGGCAGTGGGTCAGCTGAGGGGCGGCGGCAGTGTATGGGGTGCTTTTTTACTTGTTATCGTTTTTCATTTTTTAATCTGTTATTAATTGAACCATATGATTCATGGACGCACTCTGAAACATTAGTCATTCATGCCCGATTCATTCATTCATTCATTCATTTATTCCATTTCATTCTACGGAGGGATGAAATAAATGATAAGATTATGCAAATAAATGGACTGTGAGAATGCAATAAATGACTGGGATTAGAGCTGCCTTGTTACATTTTGGACAGGAAAACTATAATTTGTTACCGACTGTTTGCGAAGTATTCCTTGTCTGGTCACTCAATCTTTCACTACTCTCGTCAGGACGACTTTATGGCTGTGGAGGTGATCCAGGGCAACCTGAACGTGCTGGTTGACCTCGGCTCGGGCGCTCAGCGCATCATCAACGACGCCGTCTACGTGTCCGACGGCGTCTGGAGACAGGCAGTCATCTCGCGGTACGGGATTGTTATTTCAGCCATAACCTGTCGTAATTGATTCAGTGAAAAAAAAAGACGCTGGTTAGGGCTAAACCAATGATTTGTGCAATAAATGTTACCTTTCCTTGCATTTGTCCGATATGAACAGCTAGCGTGGCTAAGAGCCTATCGGCCTGCCCTCACCGTCTAACCCCCTCTCCCACCCGCAGGAAGGGCCGCCAGGTGAAGGTGAAGGTCATCTCTGAGGACTACGAGGGCCGCCGCAAGGAGGACGAGGTCGAGTCCATCCTGCCCGGCAGCAAGTCCGTCTTCAACCTGGACCAGACGCGCTCGGTGCTGCACGTCGGTGGATTCCCTACATCGGCTAAGGTTCAGGTCAGTCATGACGGAGGGGACAAAAGGTATGCGGCTGGCGTGCCAAATGGGACTGTTCTAGCCGGATGTCGGATGCTTTCTTTTAGTTGACTGTAACATCCATTTGGGGGGGGGGGGGCAATTAAGAGAGAATGCAACCGTCACAAGTGTAATAGGTATATGCCGAAAAGTATGCTTTTATTTTTTCAAAATTTAATTAGGATCGGTGTTTGATGCGCCATGTTGTATATATTGTGTCGCCAGCAGTGACAGTAGCTCCTTCCGTAGGTAAACTCCGAATCACTCGACTTAGCAATCCTTTTCCCTTATCACAGAACAACGTGCGCTACACGACCCTGGAGGGCGCCATCGAGGAGCTCAAGATCAACGACGTGCCCGTTGGCCTGTGGAACTTCGTCTCCCAGACCAATCTGAAGAACAGAGGAGCCATGGTCCGGTGAGTGGCGACCCCGCTGGAGTTGATCTAGTCTGATCAGATTTTTTTTTTTGTCGCGAGGAGTATGACACGTTTGGGGTAAAGGGTGCATCAATCGTTTTTTTTTTTTTGGTGCCCATGAGTAATTGCGGTGCTTGAGTAAACCGCGGTTCTTTAGTCGTGGGCTGCAGACCTTGAAGCTCGAGTCTAGAGCCAGGGACTATTTTCCCGTTATTTCACCAATCATGTCCCTCGCCATCCCCTGCTGACGGCCGGTTCTCTTTCTCCCAGCGACAAGCTGGTGAAGCTGGTGCCGGCCACCGGTCTGCGCTTCAACGGGTTCGGCTACTCGGCCTTCGACACGGTCGGCTTCTCGTTCGGCGAGCGCTTCTCGCTGCAGCTGCGCTTCAAGACCTTCTCCGACGAGGGCCTGCTGTTCTTCGTGGGCAACAACGAGCGCGACTTCCTCAGCGTGGAGATGGTCGGAGGCGGCATTGTCTTCCAGGTAGGACGGCGGCGGGAGAGGGGAGTTTTGGGACGGGGAGCTGTATTTGGATAAATTATAATCAAAGCCGATATTCAATTATCACTATAAACAAGAGACTGGGAGCATTTATCCTAGGATATGAGTCCAGAATCTAGACAGCGTTACGCTGGAACTCCAAAAGAAGTAACGTGACTAGTGAGTCTACATACATAGGTCTCTGGCATCGTTTTTACCCTACATCGCTGTCAATCCGACGAACTAATTTGATCTAACTATGATAAACATCAGACATTGACCCGTTTGCTCGTCTGTCCGCTAGTACTCTCTGGGTGACGGCCCGGCCACGCTGCGCGGTGACGGTCCCTACAACGACGGCGAATGGCACGTGTTGGAGGCCTCCCGGGACCGCCAGAGCGGAGTGCTCAAGATCGACTCGCAGCTGGTCGCACAGGTCGGTAGAACAGAGGGGACGGGAGCGAACGGAGCGGGATGTTATGAACGACCATGCTTGGTGCGGGGGGATAATCTGTTGGAAATGATGGTGTTACGGTGGTTTTACGGTGACGGACGTTACAACATGCAAATACCTGTATATTGTTTGACTAACTTTAGTCTTTTTGGTCGTTTTAAGTGCAATGCAGTGTGCAAATGCAGTTTGTTCTTTGATGCTGGAAGCGAAAAATTTTGGTTGATAATAACGAGTGTTAGTGTCATGAATCGATTAATGAAAAATGTACAGTGGATCTAGTAAGGATCTCCAGACGCAACTAGATGGCGTTGAGCCTTAGTCGAGTCCATGTGATATTCAAGGAGAGGTCACTACCGAGCTGGGCCCGATGGGGAGGTGGGCGGGGGGGGGGGGGGGTGGCGAGGTCACGGTGCGGGTGACCTGTCAAACAGCCCCGGCACGGTGGGGCACTGCCGCAGGCAAATGGCGCACTCCAGCGTTGTTCCATATCGCGGTGGTGGGCCGGGCGGCCGGTTAGCTTGGCAGTTGGCTGCTTGGAAGGAAAGGATAATGAGGCATGACTATCAACTATGGTGAGCCCAAAGTAATGCAAATGTGATGTTAGTAATGCAGCTGGCAATGGAATGCTAGCGAATGCTCCGGGCGACCAGTAGCTATAAGGATTAAGATTATTTTAATTCAAGCAATAGAAAGATCGTATCGTTCGCCGGTTTTTTTTTTTTTTTTGACCGGCTGGCGTTTCATGCGTAGAGCGCCCTTTGGCAAATAATTATCACGCAGGTGATTTTCTTTTGCTGGTAAGATGGGCCTTGAAGGTCAAATCAAGTCGCTAGGAGAAGCTGAGGAAAAGTGGACGAATGCCACATTTTTGTGCATGAAGTCTGGGGTTAAAAAAGCTAAAAGTTATTATCCGTGTAAGCTAAAAACAAAAAGATCAGTTAATAAAAATATTGGACTCGAAATTAGCCTCTGTTTTGTCTGACCATGATTGCGTGTAAGACACCGGTCCAACCGGGTTCAACCCGGCCCAACCCGGTTAGGCTCCCTTTTTTTAATATAAATTTGGCCCGAACCTTTTGAAAGAAAGGAATCACAAGGACAAAGGACAAGTCCCCGCTAAGCTGAGCTTGTTGCGTTGACCCTGCTCTCAACCCTCCGATCAAGCAATTCCTGGTCTATGGCAGAATTTAGAGTCCAAATTTTAACGTGCGCACATAGGCGCGCACGCCGGTCCCCTCACTGACTTCGCCTGACAGCGGCCTGCCGCTAACCAAAACCATACTGTCAGGAGCCGCTCAAAAACATCAAGCACACGTCGCGTTTCGAATCCGGACTTTTGCAACCGGGACGTGCGCTCTCACCACATGGCACGTAGAGTCCAACGCTCTACCGACCGAGCTACCGGGACGGATATTTACCTTGGGGTTTCGCCTCGTGACATTGACAGACGTCAGACACTTTGGCCGAACTTTAGCCGAAACACTGAGCAAGCTGCGCAGGGCGATAGGTGCTCGTAGCGTTGAGGTTGGGTAACCTGTGAGCTGAATGCGATGTCGTGAGTTCGAGCCCCACTCCCGGGTCTGGTTTTATCTAGACACGAACCAAAACCTTTCCTTCTACTGCAACACATATACCTAAGCACGATGACATCTTTCCCCAATACCTTTCCCCAATATCCCCTCCAAAAGTCAAAAATATAGCTTAAAAATGTTTAACAAGTTTCATTTTTTAAGAAAATATTTTTGGTCATTTGTCTGGAGCCATTTCAATTCTTTTTTTCTTTTCTGCTTCTTTTCGACCCGATAAACCCCACCAAAACTGAACGTGCCAAATGAAAAATATCGAACTCAAATAACAGTTTAGAAAAGCCTCATCATGCATCATGAAAAGCATAATGCAACTATCGACTGAATAGTTGCATGCTATGAATACGTCCTAGATTTCAATTATCATTGTTCAACATTTTGGCTGGAACTGACGCTGCCTCTGGCTTGCCCGTTTGTTTGAGATAATGATTCCCTTCAGTCGCATTCCTGCCGGTTCCACATGAACAGGATACCACTATACCGGAGTGAACGCACCCGCAACCATTATCCCCTCCCCTCAGCCTCGGCGCAGTGGCGGGCGGCCCTGGGCGGCCCACTCCCGGCGCTAAGCACGCCCCATGCGCCGTGATACCGCGTCACTCCCCCTCCCTCCTTCCCCCACAATGACCGGTGACCTGACTTTCCTCGGGATTTGGACTCGCCCTACCCCGACCGTAGCGCCACGTGGTGGCTCTGGAGATCTTAAATAGACCCACTGTACGCCGCCCTTACTAGGATGTCGTTCTGGCCTCTGACCCCTACCCTATCGTTGCTGCTGCAGGGCACCTCGCCTGGACGGAACAGCGTCTTGGACGTGACTGGAATGATGTACTTCGGAGGATACCCTGACAACATGCCCTTCCCCGAGGTCACTAACAGGTAAACATCTATAACTCTCGTACGTACATTGAGCTTACATCGTCATCTTAGGCCATTAATGTCTTACCTCAAGTAAGGCAAGACAACTTGGTAACTTGGTAACTTGGTAACTTGGACAACTTGGTAAAACTTAATTGTAGGTGGTTGTAAATAGTTGTAAGTCGTATTGTAATCCGTACTCTTGTAGCCATTTGGTACAACATGTAGTTGACCTTAGTTCGTACGATTCTCCGGCTTGTATCTACTACCGTGTTCTGATCTGACCCGTGTCTTCTCTATCCCACAGGGACTTTGAGGGCTGCATGGATGACGTGTCGTTCACTCGCTCCACTCTGAACCTGGGCACGAGCAAGGAGGCCCTCGGCGTCACTCCGGGCTGCCCGGCGCGGGTAGGTGACGGGGATATAGGCGGCTGGCTGGTCACAAAACGGACGCTTGATATATGGAGGTTTGCAGTGAAGAAATTAATGATCCGACGTTAAAGTGTCGATACGTTTGTTAAGCGTCAAACGGAGTAGTTGGGTCTTATTTTCTGGCATAAGTTGATTTCATCGTTCTGTAGTTCGATATAATGTATTTTCCGTAATTGTATAAGTATTTTAACTGTCATGACTGACTTGCACCATTCTGGTCGCTTCCAACCGCCCCCTCGTTTCTGACCATCTTCCTCTCCCTCTGTGCCCAGGTTGCGACGGACGTGTCATTTGCGTACGGCAGTCCCGGCTACGTGCTGCTCCCCATGGAGTCGGCGCCACTCCAGCAGCTGACGCTCAAGTTCAAAACGGCCGTGCCCGAGGGCCTGCTGTTCTACGCCACCAACAGGGACAGGGTGAGAGAGAATACTCCCTCCGGCCCCGGCTTCCAGCTGCAGAAGAGCGGATACGCGTGCTACAGTACCTGAGAGATGTTTCAATGTTCGGAGGAGGAGTTACTTGTTCGAATCCTTTTCCCTGCGTGACCGAGTTGTCGCAGTTCTGCCTTCCTCCCTGCCAGAGTCTGACCCTGATCATAATTCCCCACCACGTCTGATACAGCTCCCCCCCTCCCACCAGAATAGGGACGAGCTACTCATGCCCTGCCCCCCCCCCTCTCCTACCCTGATGGTACACTCTATCCCACAGAGTGAGTACGTCTCCGTCTCCCTCCGAGACGGCGGTGTGGTCCTACGCAGCCAGCCGGGCGGGGAGGTGTCCACTGCCTCGTTCTCCCGCTACGATGACGACCAGTGGCACGTGGTGGCCGCATCGCTGCTCGATGACAACATCCGACTCGAGATCGATGACTACGAGACATTCCTGTGAGTTGGACGGGGTGTACGGTCGGGATCTGTGTGTGGTTTAATGCTGGTGTGGTGCGGCTGTTCGCTTTTTCGTTGTTCTGTTCCCTTTCGCCGTTTTCGCTGTAAGTGAGTGCGAAATTTTTCTTTTAAAGTTGTTCATCAGGCTAATAACCGTGATGAGGGCCTCTAGCAGAGGTGCAACCGTGCAATTCCTAAGTAGTTGATAGTTTGTAATTCAAACAGACGTATATTTTCGGTTGGTTGAGGCTCGTTTGGAATGCTGCAGTGTCTTATGTCCATGTATCTTCATTTTATTCTTGTGTTATGCCTGCACTAGTTTTTAAACACCAATTAACCAGTCGCTCTAACAACTACTGAACCCCTCTATTTCAGCGTACCGAACCCGGTGCCGGGTCTGTCGGTGACCCTAAACTTGCCACTCTATTAACAACAACTGAACCCTCCCATTTCAGCGTGCCGAACCCGGTGCCGGGTCTGTCAGTGACGCTGCACTCTCCGCTCTACTTTGGCGGCCTGCCGTCGTCTGTTCGCGTCTCGGAGGACTCTGCCGCCAGTCTGGCCAGCTACACGGGTTGCCTTGGAGACGTGACACTGAACAACGTGTTCGTGAACTTTGCTGACGCCACGGAGCGGCCCAACGCTCAGCTGGAGCAGTGTCCGCTGCACACCGGTACTGCGGAAGGTGAGAGGACTAGGGGGAGAGTGGAGAGGGAGGGAAAGGCAGGCTGGCGGGAGGAGAGGGCAGGACGTGTTGATAATTTTTTAAACGGTGAAAAATTCCCGTTACCGAAATCTCATTGGTCTTTAATCAATGCGTTCGACGATGCTTTATTGAATCATATATACGCATTAAATGAAGCCTATATGATCATAATCATCGCTAGCTTTTTTGAAATCACTGAGTGTCTAATAAGTTATCACCGCTCATCATTCTAAGAATGCTAACCGATGTTACTCGCGTTTTCAGGATACGAGTACGAGTACTACTTATATGGCCCCGACGCCTTCCAAGACCCACTGTACTAAATCACAATGAATCACAACGCCCATTAGCGGAGCCCATGTTTTTACTTCGATCCTTGAGCTCTAATTTTCTGGCAATCTTCAATGCACAGTCAACCACATGTTACAGTTACTTATACAGTATCGACTTCTTTTAATAATATGCCCACCTTATCGGATTGTGCATCATTAATATTCCTGGGTACCTATGTCTTACGAGTCATTTTCGCTGTTATATATTTTGGATGTGTTTCGGAATACATTGCAAAATCACCAACACCTATTTTCTCGCTTATTTATCGTTGAGAGGACTTAGTGCCATAAGCCGGTAAGAAGTGTCCAACAGTGTGGCTTTACCCCGTATGATACCCACTAACTGCTCAAGAGCAGCTCGCATTTTTTGTCCGCCTCGCTTCATGCAACGGTTTTTAGTGGTGCTGACCATTTTCAGTGTTCCGTTGGTGGCTCACTTGTGCGAATCAGAGTGGTGTGGCCATTATACTAACGTTTCCTCTCTTGCATAGCCGTCTTAATTGGTTTCATAGTTTTCTAACATGGTTGCTGACATTGCTGACAGATTGAAGTGTCGTCCCCTCGGTTTTTGGAAGATGACCTCGTTTTCATGTGGATAATGGTTGTGTTGCTTTCCTATCAAATGACTTAATTAGAACGTCCCACGTGTTCCTGAGACAGTGTTTGAACCCGTTAACACATCTTTGTAAGACCCCTCTCCCTACTGAGGGTGGGTACAGTCCGGTCGTTTTCACGAGGACTAGAATGATCATTCCCCTCCTTTGACCAGCTGGCGGACCTTATCGGGAATCCCCTCAGCTGTTCTTGGTTGATGATTACTGGCGCATCGACTTTGTGGGTGGTGACCTCTGCTGACTATCCCGGTGGGCGCTGACCTTTGCTGACCTACCCTTGGACCTCAGATGACCCTGATCCCGCCGATCTCTACTGATTGACCAGGTGACCTTGACCTGACCTATTGACCCTGACCTGTTGACCTCAGCTGACCCTCTGACCGGTCCCCAGGCGCCGTGGTGCCGTCCACGGGTACTGCGACAGACACGGAACAGGTCGGACCCAGGCGTGGTGAGGAGGCCGACCTCGAGGAGCCCCAACAGCCGGAGATCGACACGGAGACGCCCGAGGCGACAGGTGGGTGACGGGCAGGGTTGACGGCTGCATGAGGCTCACGGGATTGACACGTGGTGGGTCCTGGCAAATTATAGAACATTTTGATGGTGTATATCTGATCTTTAAAGCGGCCTGGCTGCACCAATAGTATATAAAATGTTCACTTGGTGCTATTTTTAGTTGAATGGCCCTTTAAATGAATTTAAAGGTAGTGTGCCACCTTTGAAAGATTTCCCGTTTTATTTTTCCTAGGATAAGAAGCTTCTGTTTTTACCTAATATCGCAAAAAAAATCAAAAATGGGCCTGGAATAGTGCCTTTTTCGCCTAAAAGTTTATCGGTTTTTAGATATGTATAACAACTGTAGTGGGCTCACCTGCAAACAGGCGTCGGGCAACAATCGCGAATGCGGCGCACTTGTGACAATAAGCAAAGGTCATTATAGTGTTACGACCATACGACGTACGGGAATGAGTTATCAGCTGTCTAATCGTAGACAACACAATGTCGAGCCTTAAACTGTAAGCCTGTATTGGTATTGTTTCTTAAATTTGGCTGTCGAATGATGAAAGAAAGCGCGGTTTTAAGGCTCATGATTATATATATAAATGCAATGAAAACCCTAAGACTCATGCTAATAATTGTATTGAAAATAGGGCCAAGAAAATGAGACAACTGTTTCGTGCATAGCACATCGTCAGGTCTGAAGTAAACAATCATTTCATAGTTTTTTAAACGTCACACAAAGCCTGCTCAGTGAATACTGAGCAGGCTTTGTGTGACGTTTAAAAAACTATGAAATGATTGTTTACTTCAGACCTGACGATGTGCTATGCACGAAACAGTTGTCTCATTTTCTTGGCCCTATTTTCAATACAATTATTAGCATGAGGCTTAGGGTTTTCATTGCATTTATATATATTGGCTGTCGAACATTAATTTGTGGTTTGAAATATGATTTTATGTAAAATAATTGATATGAAACAGCCGTCTCTTAAGTTATGACCCCATTACACCACACGCAAGTGGCAGAAATGACAATGATCAGCTGACGCATTTTTCTTGGCCGAAGTCAGAGCGCGCGGCCCGACGCACCACGCGTATTTGGAAATTCCGACCTCGACGAGCATCAGAAGCCACCTAACAGGCGTGTTCGAAACCGCAGGAGATGATGATGAACGGGTTTATCGAAACTTGATTGGATGAGCCTACCGGTAATAGCGATTTTAGTGTGTGCATTTATTGTTCATAGTGGTGTGAAATGTGGTTGGGGTACGACCGACAACCCGTCGGGGCGAATTTCGCATTGGGGTACTCAAAATTTGAAGAATTTAAGACGTTTCCATAAGTTTTGAAGGTATGGATAAGTTCTAAAAATCCGGTTCTCCTTATCCGGGTCATTAACTCCATATGGTCCAAGAAAGCTGGCACACTACCTTTAAGTTATTAATGGACCGTAATCATTGTTGAAGGTAACCGAGGTCCAAGGAACACGTATTCACCCCTCACACCGTTCGCTCTGTTGTTGAATAGTGTCGGTAAACCGGACCTTCATCTTTAGCTCAACTGACCCCCGTCTCCTCCACAGAGCCCGAGACGGAGCCGCCGGCGCCGGCGCCTCCGACCACGCCGGAGCCGACGGAGCCCCCGACCACCACCCCTGAGCCCACCGAGCCACCCACCACGACGCCGGCTCCCACTGAGCCGCCCACCCGGCTGCCGGCGCCGGTGGACGAGCCGCGCTGCGGCCTGCCGCTGCGGCCCAATGAGGACGGGGACATCACAGAGTACAGCGGACAGAGATTCGGTGGGTGCATTAGATACAGAGGATAGTGATTCGGTGGGTGCAGTGGGTAGAGGTTTGACGTTTGCCACATTGCACTGTCGAGCATTGCCATTGATAAATATTGCACACGTAGGTATTTCTCAAACAGCGTCCCGACGCTTGGTGTCTTGATAATTCATTTGCTGTCCCTTTTCATGTTCTATATTATTACTGCCACTCTGGATATTTTCAGCTTAGATTGTAACAGCATCACTAAATGTTGACTCGCTGCTATAATTTCTGGGTTCTCTTTCGTTTCTGAACCAATGAATGCCTTCTCCCCACTCCAGGCAACCGTCCTGACTCTCGCTGGGAGTTCTCCACCCTGCCCGGCAAGATCTACATCAAATCGTCCATCTCCGTTGAGTTCAAGACGACGGCCCGCGAGGGCATCATCTTCTACGCCGCAGCGGAGAACCAGATCGACTTCATCGCGCTTTACGTCAAGAACGGCAATGTGAGTTACGGAAGGTTAACACTGCACCCTGCCTTTCACGGGATGACGTGAGACCTATTTAGGGTTAACATTTGTGAATTTATCTATGACCCAGACTAAAATGCGAATCATATTTTGCTGCGCTTGAGGTTAACGGTATTTACCTGGTAGATCGGGCGTATTTTGCACTCTGCTTATCAATAATTTCCGCTGTTTGAAATGTTATCGCTTTCAGTCATCAAATTATGTCACTGCTGTCGATTTTTACTTTTGTTTAATACTGTATAGTACCCTACCTTGCCTGACCCTGACCACTTTCTGCCCATCTAACCCTCACTGTCCCTCTTTTCAGATTGTGTACGCGTTCGACTGCGGCAGCGGCGCTGCAGTGATCTCGTCGGACAAGGCCTACAATGACGACACGTGGCACACGGCCCGCTTCGACCGCAACCAGCTGCTGGTGGGTGGTGGTGTAGTCGGTCGGCTGTTCGGCCGGTGGGTCTGTCCGTCTGTCGAGGGACGGGGCGTGGTGTGTGGTTGATGATTTTCAGAGCTGGCGTGTAAGAAGGCTCGTGTTCCTGTTTTGTGTTTCATATTTTTTTCCAGAATCATGAAGATCTGGGCCCTAATTTTTTGTCGTTATCTTGTATTTTCATTGGTTTGGAGGTATCCGTTTCTGTTCGCTTCTGAATATAGTATTCAGCAAATAACTACTGGCACTGTTATCTACAAAGTTGTCATTTTGCCGTGCTGACAGTGTATGCGGCTCCCTCCCACCACCACCTCCCTCCCTGCTTCTGTAACACCTCTCCCCTCCCTCTTCTTCACAGGGCGAGCTGTACATCGACGACGAACTGGTGGCCTCCGGGGAGTCTGTGGGCAACTCTCAGAACATCCAGGTGGACCCGCCCTTCTACCTCGGAGGTCTCTCGGAGGAGATTAAGGAGAACGAGCGCCTGCAGGGCAATGTGGAGGTGAGGAGTGGGGGAGGTCCGAGGGTAACATCGGGAGAGGGTCGTGAGGTTCGGTATGGCGAAGATGAAGATGAAATGGGACGCGGAATTATGAGGGACGACTGACGAGTGCATTAACTGGTGCCATCTTTTTTTTTGTTACATTTAAAGTTACATGATCATTTTGTGATTTCCTTTACCTGACTTTTTATCGGGAGTAAATTGCTACTTACGTCATTACTCATTAGCAGACAAGGTCTTGACGTCTTTCTAATGAACATCCATAAACACTATTCACCTCGAATTCCACCCACAGAAGATCGACGCCAGCTTCAACGGCTGTCTGCGCAACCTGCGCATGTACAACACCAACTTCGGCAACCCGACGCGCTCGATTGCCATCACGCCGTGCTCGAACAAGGTGGAGCAGGGCGCCTTCTTCTCCGTCGAGGGCGGATACATCGTGGCCTGTGAGTACTGTGGAGAGAGGCGGACTGGAGTGTGAAGGGAAGGGGGAGGAGTGGGGTTTAAGTGCTGAATTTGTGTGACTGGATTGCGGCTGGGGTGGTGATGTGTTGTTGGGGGTGAGGACTGGTGTGACTCTTAGGTCTGTGGCGTGATGAAGGACGGTGATGGTACGTTTTGCTACTTGCTGATCGAGAAGATTTGAATCAGTAGCATTACATGTTTGGCTCTTGTTTGCTGTAAAAGTTTACAGAATGAATAGATAGCGTTTCTGATTAACCGATAACGCCATTTACCCTGTCGTCTCGCGCCCTGAAACCTGTCACTCAGACACTTACTTGCCGACTCCCGCCACATTAACTGAGCTCAGACTGTAACACTAACCGCCTCTTACCGTCCACAGCGCCCCGGTTCCGTGTGGGTATCACGGTGGAGATTGAGCTGGACATCCGGCCGAGGAAGCTGGGAGGCGTGCTGCTCGCCGTGCACGGCAAAAAGGACTACCTGCTGCTGCAGATGGTCGAGGATGGATCGCTCCTGTGAGTGGGGAGAGCAAGCAGAGGGCTGGGGGATGTGAACTCTAGAGGTGGGATTGTTCTAACGTGCTCTACCGAGTATATTTGATTTACTGTGGGCCTGCGTTTTACTGCACATACTTCAGGATAGTGGTTTGGCAGTGACTGTTTCAGGGTCAATAATCAATCAATTCCGGGATACCTTTGTTCTAAGGCCGTCAGCAATTTCACGTTCGCTCCCGCATATGCTTGTCGGTGCGTCGATATATAAACATTACAACTCTGGTGGAGTATGACAACAACATTCACGTGTCATCGTACGCCTCCTGACTACATCTGACCGCACCTGACTGTCTGTCACGTCACGACTCTCACGTCTGTCCGTCTGTCTGCCAGACTGACGGTGGAGAACGGCCGCGGAGAGGTGACTGCCGTCTACAAACCCACCGAGAAACACCAGCTCTGCGACGGCAACTGGCACACCATCAAGGGTAAGTCGGGGTTGATCGTCTGGGATAGACGGCGTGGCAAGGGGATTCGGTGCCGGCTTTGCGAAAGTATTTTTCTCAGATTTATGGAATAGCACTTCCCATAGAGAGCAACCGTCCACTTGTTTTTCATTTCTGGTTGTTTCTTTCAATTATTGCTTAATTCCATTTGATTGATTGTTCGAAAGAGATTGACACCTGCCTGCTCGGCCCCTTCCCCTTCCCTTACTCTCAATCTCACCCTCCCCTAACCCCGCCATTTAACCCTCCCCTCGGTCCGTTGCAGTGGTGAAGGTGCAGAACGTGGCCACGATGACGGTGGACTCCATCACCGTCTCGCCCGTGTTCGGCGTTGCCGGCGTCTCCTCCACCGACACCAACAACCCGCTGTATGTCGGAGGCGTGCCCGACCGCAACGTCCGGGGACTCGTCACGGAGGAGAACTACGTCGGCTGCATCCGCAACCTCTACATCAAGAACAAGCCCAAAGTCAGCCTCAGTTATGCCAAGGTGTACGGAGCGGTCACCGCCAACACGTGCCCGCTGATCTAAGAGGTGGGAGGCTTGGCGGGATAGCGGTGAGTTCCGCCAAGGTTCTGTAGGTTTGGTCAATTATACTCCAGCGAGTAGCTGAGAGGTGACCCGCTAACGCAAATGTAGCGTGAAGTGTTGTTGAGTGTTAGAATGTGCGTTCGTTACGTGAGATGTATGCTTGCTGTGTACTTGAAGTGTGTGTATGTTGCTGTCCGTGATACCAGTTTTAGCTCGCCCACTGCCAGACTTATCGGTATTTAATGTTTTTACATTTGAATCGGTGTTGTTCTTTTCCCGGCTTTGCTTCGCTGCTTCAATTACATTCCATCCCTTATTCCAACGTACAACATTCCCTATCTGCTGGAAGGAATGATCTGATCTTTGTGCCTAGCGTTGTTGCCTATTTCGTCTATCATTTTTTCTTTGAATTTTCGTTTTGGTCTTGGCAAACAATGCCGTGAAAATATATGTTCTGGTAAAAGACAATGTCTCAGTGGAAATGGACCAGATCTGCAGTGTGGTAGAGTAGCACACATCAGCCACAGGTACTTGTTATATTCATCGATATCTCAATTCGTCATAGGTGAATCATCACAACTGCCTGTTGTGTGGTCATGTGGACCCACTGAATTCCGCTTTTCCACTTTCCGTAATACGACACTTCGGCTCCTAAGAAGAATAAATTCATATTCTAACATCCATTCATATTTGCAGACAGGGAATGGGACGGAGCAACATTACACAGTAATCTACTCAGACCAGCCTACGATAAAAGTGACGCTCGTATGTAGTGTACTTCTGTGCCTAGGTTACGTCCACATTTCATCTACACAGCTCCTCGACCATGGAAGACGAACGGGTTATTACACGCCGATAATTACCAGCATTCACCGTATCTAGTGTTTGGTCCCACAAGGTCATATACAGGTTATGAAGTGAAGTATCAGGTATCTTGACCAAGATATAATTAAACCTTTCATGATCCGCGGCTCTGCCGCCGCTTACGCCTCGCATTTAAAGCATCACCCATCGCTCTGCGAAGCAAGGCATCATCCAGCACATCTATCAACCATTCGCCGACCTTGCCGGACCTTGAGAGATCAACTGCTTCCCCAAACCCAGTCCTGCCATGCGCTGCCCGGTCCGCGGACCGCCACCAGAACACAGACAGGTCCTGGTGCAGTCCCTGGACAGTCAGAGGGCCACTGGTGCCGCTGGTGCCGGTCACTCGGCCCATTTGGTGATGTCCAGTACCGGCAGCACGCCGGTGTCCAGACAGGATGTCCGTGGGTTCCTGGAAACAAAAGGTTTACATGTGAGTGGTACCCCGGTCAGGCACAGGCTGGAAGAGCATATGGGTTGGTATGAATCATCATCGTTCCATTCGGTTCCTGATGTGTCAACCAAGACCTGTTCCCTCTATTATCGAAGACGACTGCCCCTTCATCTACTGCCAACCGCCTCTGAGTGCCGAGATTTCTATAAATTCCATCCCCTGCTGCTATCTGGTGCGATTTACTTACGTGTTGGGGTCGGGCTTGATCATGGAGAGCGGCTGTACCCACTCCATCTGGTCATCATTGTCGCAGATGACCCGCGACAGTCGCACCTTCCTGATCTCATTCAGCTGGTCTGAGGACAGCGAGGACGGCGCACGTCATTACCTTAACTTTATTTAGAATCATTAGCTGATAACCGCTTACTGGATGTCATTCAATGCTCGTTCAATGTTCACGATATACAAAAAGCAAACAAAGAAACAGTCACACGTTTGATAGACAATCAGTGCCTCGATCTTCCCAAAAACTTCACGACCTGTTCACGCCACCCACCCCGCATCCCTCGTCCCCACCCTCCCCACTCCACCCCCACTCACCGAGTGTGAAGGAGCCCGTCTGGCCACCCTCCTCGTAGAAGTAGCGATCTCCGGCCTTCTGACGCGCGAACTGGTCCGTGATGATACATCTGAACACCGGTCCGACCAGGGCATCCTCCACCGGCCGCTCCGACACGCCACCAATAAACAGATCCACGTCGTCGACCGATTTGTACAGCAGCGCGAACCGGCTGATGGTCTGCGGAGGTGGGAGAGGGGAGGTCAGGTCAGGTCACACTATCCAGTATCTTTAAGCAGTATCTTTATCTATCCAGTATCTTCACGATTGAAGTTTTGCAGGTGCGGAAGTCAGGCTAGGCCACGCTATTTATATACACTGTGGGCCACGCCGTCTATTGAGTTATACTCGTACCATGTTATACTAAACAGGGTCGCTAACCGACTGCCGATCTGGCCCCTGAATTCGATGTGAAAAGTCAAGTCAGGTTAGGCCAGTCCGTTCATTTTTATACCCTTGAGCCAATGTCAGTCATGATGAGCTCATAGGCGTTTTCACCGGGAATTAGTGACTCGGACAACTCCCCCCGTTGGTGACCCGTTCTCACCTCGGAGTCGATCTCGGTAGCCAGGTCGCTCCAGGTCTGTGCCTTCTTCATGCCGCAGATCTCCCTCAGCTGGTTGTAGGACGGGATGCCGTGGTCGCGGCCGCGCTGGATGTTCAGAGCAACAAGGTCCATTCCAAATAGGCCCTCGAATTGGAACAGCCGACCCAGCAGCTGTGCGGGAAACAAACAGAGGTCAGGGATACAACATCCGGAACAGACCCTCAAACTGAATCATCCGACCCAGCAGCAGTCCGAAGCATTAACAACATCTTCATTTAACAGAAGCATGCAACGGATCTACAGCTAAACTACACAGCCGGTCCTTTTACGGTCTGTCATCTTTTATTTGCATCCCCACAATTTCTCTTCTCTCCTTCACCCATCCCAGCCATTTCCTCGCCTACTACCAACCTCCTTGCTGAAGGCGTTGTCGAACTTCATGCTGGGCATCTCGAGCAGGCCTCTGAGCAGGCCACTGAAGGCGTCCTTTCGGTACAGGTCGAACGGTGTAAACTGTGTACGGTGCAGCGGCGTCACCTTCTCCTTATTACCGAATCGCGACATCGAGCTGGGGGCGCACGGGGGGGGGGGGGCGGTACGGTTATGGAGCGCACGGTACAGTCATAATTCTACACGGTACAGTCGATCATAAAGGCATATGCTACAGTTGCAGTATATGCTTGTAGCACGAGGCGGAAAACGGGTTGGGGCAGCTTGGGCACTGGCCGTAGTGTGTACCTACTTCTCCTGAACTTGCAAAGCCATCTAAATATATAAGCGTATAGGTGCTACATGGGTTCAGGTCAAAGTTTGCCCTCTATTGTTCAAACTGCTCCGCTGTCTACGCTTCGAGCTTTGTGTCGATATCTCATGTCGAAGCCATAAATCACTTCCAAGTACTACAAACTCAGCACCTACATGATGTTGTCGGGGATGAGCGTGTGTCCCATGCGGAAGGCGGCGGTGGAGAACTCGTTGGTGATGCCGGCGCTGATGGTCGGGTCGTAGTTGTTGGAGAAGCCGCTCTTCAGAGGCGCCAGCAGCTTCGTCTTCTCCATGTGTCGACCGCCTGCACGGAGAGGGTTAATGGTTACAAATAGGGCAGCGTGTTGCGCTCTACTGCTAACTGTATGGCACAGCTCATGATCTGACGAATTCTTGGGCGGAGAAGCGCATCGTGAGAAGAGTAATGCGATCAATTATGCATTTATTATTTTGAAAAATTTAGCATGCTGGCCATTTTCCCACTCACCATTCTCCTTGACATTCGGCCGATAACTATCGACAAAAAAAGGGTAAACACGAAATGTGGTGACTATGTAGTAAAATATAAACATTGACCGCTGACCTGACCTGGCGGAATAATCAGACATTGACTCACCGATAACGATGGGCAGGAACTCGTTATAAGTGATGTGCTGCAGCTCGGCAGCCACGATGCGGCGTGCCTCCTGGAACAATCTCTCGTCGTCCCAGTGAGGGTTCACAGAGGCCAGAGCCGCAGCCAGCCGGTTGTGCTCGCGCATCCAGAGGGTGTGCATCAACACCAGGTCCACCTGCTCGTTCACCCGCTCATCACCTGAGGAGGGGGGGGGGGGTAATGATGGAGGTTACATACAGGCACAGATGCCTGGTCTTTTGTGATGTCCAGGACGGTGGGATACACGATACGTCCCATCTTATCAAAAGCATGAATCCAAAAAGCGGAGCCGCTGGTAATCAAAGTTCAAATTATAAAAAAGTAATTCAACTACTGCCATGTATGAATAATTTCATAACAATCTTTCATCCATGCTACTCCAGTTCTTTGACCCCAAGGTGGCGCCATCCTGGCGTATCCGCAAGACCACGACTGCCACATCATCTAAGCAAACTAAGACTGCGCTATCAACCAAAGCTCCCACCACCAGCACCACACATATCTTACCGGCCTTGAAGCAGGTATGCTCGGGCTGTTTAACGTCCTTGCAGGTGAAGGAGTCGGCCGGCAGGTAGGGGTGGCCATGGACGGGCCGCGATTTGAGCAGGCCGCCGCGGTGACCCCGCAGCTCCATCATCTCGTGCTCGGTGGAGCCGTACACGTTGCTGCCGTCCACGTAGGCCGTGATCTGGTTCATCTGTGAACGGGAGGAAGAACGTCAGCCGAACTGGCAACTCGTGGTAAAGGAATTTATTTTACTTTGTCGCTAAGCATGGACACATTGCTGCTATAAGTCGTTAATTAATTTCTTTAAATATCCCGGCTTAAATAAATCTTGGATCTCGCATAAAATTAAGTGTCGGGTGAACTATCGGGATGAAATCAATCTTGGGTAGATAAATAATAACCGAAGAACAAAGAGGCATGTCAATATGCTATAGTTATGTGCCATTTCACAGTTATGGGTCTTGCTAAAGTCAACTCATTTCGTCACATAGACGGACATGCTCCAGCCTTGAGGCGTCACACCCATGTCTCCATATTCTGCAGCCAGGCTCGCCCAGAGCACACCCTGCTGAATTTGTCACCACAGTGTCTGACTCATGGACCGGTCAGGCGGCCACAGATGACGTCACAGGATCGATCAGCCACCGTGGTCAGATCAGGAGGCGATGACGTGCCCAAACCGGAGTTTATGGCTCTGAGAGGCCTTACAACGTAGCGGTGGCTCCTGTCGGACCAGTATGGTGCCTGTTTTGGCAGAAATGCCGTTTTAGTCCGAGAGCGGACTGAAGTAATCGCATAACATGGCTCTCCACTTGGAAAGTCCCAAATCAGCTCAGATTTTTTACGGCTGTTCCAGTTGGTATTAGCTGTGCTGAGAGTTGATATTCCCCGCTACAAGTCATGGTATTGCTTTTACCAAGACCCGTGCAATTAACTTGTCATAACCGTTACGAGCGGCCAAATTTATTGGCATAGTCCTTCGATACTGAATAATGATACCCGTACCTAATACTTACATCCCTTCCCTACCTACATACCTACCTACAATTGTCCAATTCAATGTTTCCAAAAATTAACAATTTAGCAAGGACTGTGTTGAAACCGTACCTACTAACTACATTCTTTTACCACATCCGTTAATATCTCAAGAACAGTAGACCAATAAAAAGTCAGTTCCGGCGATAAGAAATCGACAGGACCTTGGAGTTAGGTCTTATTTTCCCCTATCAAACAATAACCTCCCTGTCTCTCCACCATTCACTGCTCTATCCACAAAGGCGTGTCCCACACCGCAACACCGCGCCGCTTCAGCCAGTCCGTACTTCCCTCGGCCTCTCTCCCGGAGTTCCCTGCACTCTCTCCCGGAGTTCCATGCACTCTCTCTGACCGCAGACCACAGCTGTGCGGAATCCCCGCTCATTTCCTGTGCCCTCGGCGCGTCCTGTGCGGAACACTTGAAGAGTTGATGACACGAGGTGACAGCTAATGATGTGGTGGTGACTCGGCACTTCCTGTCGAGCTGAGACTCCCCCCCCCCCCCATCCGCACTCGCGCATCGCCGGAGGTCAGCGTTCAGCACCTAGTTCACGACAAGCGCGTGGTTTGCCTCTTCATGGATCATCAACCTCCGATCGTCACGCGAATCAAGCGGTGCGGAGTCGGGGACCTTGAAGCGGTAACCTTTGACCCCGTCTGTCTGGTGCCGCCCACGCTCTCCGCCCGCGCGCCGTGAGAAGCGGTGTCTAGCCGTGGCCGGCCGTCACGCTGGCGGTTCGTGGAAGCCCTCGGGGTGGCCACGCCCGATCGGTGCCTTCACGGATGTCGACTGGAACGCCCGAGTCTATTTTGGACCTTCCCAGACCGCTGCGGTCCGTTCCGGACCGTCTCAGACCGTCTCGGACCGCTCATGATTGTTATCGAGCCGAGTGTTGGCATGTGAGTCAATTGAGTCATAAAAGAGCAGACGGTCTGAACAAGGCGGGCGTGACATAAGCGTAAGCTCGAAATAAACGGTCTTGCGCCCGCTTGCTCCGGAGCGTTGCTGTTGCCAAGTTGTACAAAGCCGGAGCGGATGGTTTTATCAGTATGATACGACATTTCGGCGATGTCAGCCGATGTTTTTGCGGTTTTTCACCGCTCCAGTACCGTTAGCATGCTCGGTCGTGACAGCTCTGGGATGTTAAACAAGATGAAGTTGGGACGAGGTCGTTGTTCAATGCCGGATGTGCGGGGGCGGTCAAAGCAGAGATGAGGATAGTTCAAAAGCTAGAAGATATAATGTACCTAAATCGCACTGCGCGTTATCACTTTAGACACACCTTGTTCACTCATTTGTTGACTTACCTACTCTATTTAAGTTTTACCTTACCTCAAAAGCCTTTCTGATGAAATTCGCACGGGAAATAAAGCGCCCAGCGTAGGTTGTTGTTATGTTCACCGTTGCAGTCATGAATTGCATTGTACCTAGTCTGACCGGGGGATTCGACCTTATTTTCTGCTCCGCGCTTTTGACAGATCGTTGCGTTCTACACATCACCTACTATCTTTTCAGATGTAGCACTAGCAGCTCGACCGGGACGCGGTCTCATGTACTCGTAGCGTCCTCACCTCTCCCAGCGGCCCCATGTGGCGTCCTCACCCTCCTCCATTGTCCTATGTAGCATCCTCACCTGTTCCCGGGGTCCCCTGTAGCAATCTCACCTGTTCCCGTGGTCCCATCTAGCAGCTGGGTATGGCGAGGTCCCACTCCCATGTAGCACCTCAGCCTCGCCTGTTCCCGCGGTCCCCTAAAGCGGTCTCACCTGTTCCCGGGGTCCCATGTAGCAGCTGGGCCTGGGCGCGTACACAGAGCGCACCATCTCCATGCAGCGCTCTCCGAACGGCGCGTAGAACGGGTCGTTGGGCGGCATCTCGATGGGGTAGCACTCCGAGTGGATCTCTGAGTCACGCACCTTTACACCGTACTTGCAGCAGCTGATCTTCACACCGTTATCGGCTGCAAAGGGGAGACGGTAACGGGTTAGAACGCACACATTTGTGGTTATACAAAATGCAACGAAATAAAGTAGAAGGTTTTTAACGCGGTTAACACAGCCCAGTAGCACAAGCAAAAAACAAAATAACATTTTGTCGTTTAATATCAACCTAAAAATACTAAAACCATTCTCCATTTGCTCTCTAAGCTATTTTTTCATGCTTCCCACCTCGGTTAATATATCCCAATAAAATCCAATCCCAGAACCGTTCCGCCATGAACTGCTTACTCTCGATCATGGGCGTGTGCGTGATGTCGTGATCGAGGAACTGGCCGTACTGCATGAGCAGCATGCTGTGTCGCGAGTTCTCGGCGTGGTGCGCCGGGATGACGATCATGCTGACCACGCGGGCCGATGGCAGCTCGCTGTTGTCGGTGGCACGACGCGGCTCCAGCAGACCTGGAAGTGAAGGAGAGTTGTTACTCTTTCGGTGATGATGTTCGATGCAATAAACCTGGAGGAGAGGCGCTGTAAGGTACGCCGGTTTTCTACGAAAGCCTGAAGAAGGGAAATTGCGCTTAGGAAGAGTAAATAGTGAACATTAAACAATCGCTGGCCTGATGCTGAGCCTTTTCACACTTCTATCTTTTCATCTTTAGGATTTTCATCATCGGGTAACCTTTAGTGAAACGATATAACATTGACATTTAGGAACAGTCCTTGACTGATGCCAATAAAGAAACTACCAATCCTATGAACGCTATTCCAGGCACATCATGCATGGCATTCAGAGATCCTTTTTGTCCGTGGTCATCACGAAAAAGGTGCGCCTCAAAGCTTATGTTTGATGCATTATATAATTCGTAATCGTGCCCCGGATAACAGTAAAAGTATGGGTCGTATTTTTAGGAACGTTAACTGAAATTGTTTACCGTTGAGTTTCGTTTAGACAAGTCCCGTCTCCATCCATCTGTCCATCTCTGTCCCTCTCCGTCCGTCTCCGTCCCGTCTCCGTCCCGTCTCCGTCCCGTCTCCGTCCCGTCTCCGTCCCGTCTCCGTCCCGTCTCCGTCCCGTCCCGTCCGTCCCGTCCCGTCCCGTCCACTTCCCTTCCATCCTCCGTCCGTCCCCGTCCCATCCTCTCCTGTTCCCTACCGTCCCATCCTCTCCTGTTCCCTACCGTCCCATTCCTCATGTTCCCGTCCCGTCCCGTCCCGTTCCTCCCGTCCCGTCCCGTTCCTTACCGTCAGCGTAGGCGGCCATTCCGATCCTCTGCAGCGCCGTCTCGGCCCTGCCCCAGTGTCCGTGCTGCAGGTTGTTGCAACTGCCGTCAATGGTGCGGTACTTGGAGTCGCGACACCGCAGCGGCTTCTCACAGGTCTCCTCGAGGCTGGTGTTCCGCAGGGTGACCTTCACCAGGCCAGCGACCGACTCCAGTGGGGACAGGTGCTGGCTGCGGGGGGGGGGGGGGACGGGTCAGAGGTCAGATAATGGGAGGGTGGCTAGGCCTTAGATGAGATCGGAATCGGATATTCGCTGGGTCAAACTGGGAATCATAAGGCTAGCCTATCCATTGGATAATCAAGTCAACAGTTACTCTTTCGGATACCAATCGAAATATGACCGAATTAAATGTCAGTTTCAAGGACTCGATCATTTTGGAAGGGATACGCACCATTGAATTTACAACTTATCTCATGAACTGATAAAATGCACCGTCAATTTCAGTGCGCTGCCGATAAAACAATAGCCTTTGCTGAAACCGATAAAACTCTAACAAGGACAGACGAAGGCTCAGATATCGAAACCATAATCAATAACAAGAGCCAGCGATGAAATCATTCTGTCATCAGCGGTGGGCATCGGGGAATCGTGAACAGAACCGTGACTAACAGCTTGTATCACTTGCAAAAGCGATCATATAAGATCATCTCAGTGCTAATGACGACTGACTTCTGTGCTAAGTAGAGCAACTGACCCCATAAAACGCGAATAATAAAGGCGTCGATGGAAATGCTATGCGAGCGTGCGAGATAAACATTTAAAGAGCCATATCGACCGTTTGTCTCTACAAGAATAAAATGTTAGCAGGGTGCCGTTTTAGCCGTGCAGCGCACCCATACGTATTTGTTTATGTCAACTATAAAACTTGTATCCGGCCACAAGAAAAACAGCCCGCGAAAAATGCTAATGACGCTAGTGACAGGAAGGAATCATAAATGTAGGAAATGAAAGGCTACGTACCTAAAAATATGTACGGCATAATTATACCTACGATAGCTTATTCACGAGTATTCCAGTCTCGTTATTCTGACAATCGCTTGATGCTGAACAGGATAGATCATAAGCCGTTGCAACAAAATAATGGATTGGACACTTATTAGTAAGCTATCTGTACGTACACTTAGTTGCATGTTTGCAATACCGATCGCCAGGCTCAGACATTGTTACGGAGTTGGAAACGTGTAGATCGGTAGAAGATGAACGTTTTTCATCATCATCATCATCATGTATTCGTATGGCATCCGTTAAAACACGGCTTTTCAGCACAAGAGTCATTCCATATATGCACTGTCCTTAAGGCTAATGATCTAAAAACCTACTAAAATACTACGAATAAGCCATTTATACTCATTTTCTAAGAGATGCTGTTAAAATCCAAGTTACCTACAAGCGTATTTTAAAATAAGCGGCGGATGAGATCTATTCTATCTGGGTAAGACCAGCTCGACATTTCCGCATCCCCGCGCGGAACGCTACGACCGTGCTGGCGTGGCGAACCTCGTTCGGCGTCTCGTTCCAGCTCGCTGCTGCCCGAAACCCGAAAGAACGTCTGGCGAGCTCCGTGCGGACCCGCGGAAGTTGCAGCATTCCCGCCATTGATCCTCGCGTTTCCCTCTCGGTTACACAATCGCGACGCTGCAGCAGGTCTCGCAAGTGCGATGGTGCATGGACAGAGTTGAGGAGGCGGTGCACCATGGCGAGGTCACGTTCTGTGATGAGTTGTTCTACTCTCGGCCACTCAAGTTCAGTAAGGTGAGGCGTGATATGCTGATGACGTCGGCAGCATTTAACTATTCGTGCACCATGATTAATTATTTTTTGAACGCGTTTTCGCTGTGTAGCGTTGCATGCTGCCCACACTGTCGCGCAATACATTATGTGTGGGAACACCAGGGCCTCAATAATCAATTTCTTGACTTCCTGTGGCAGCCGACGGGAGAATTTGGAGAGACCTATCAGAATAGTATAAGAACGTTTTACTATATTCGAAATATGTTTTTCAAACGTGAGGTTTTCATCCAAAATAAGCCCAAGAATTTTAGCGTTTGAAGTGGGGCGGAGCATTGTTTCTCCAAATTGAACTTTCAGCTCATTTCCTATTCTTCTTTGACGTGTGGAGAATAGAACGATCTCTGTCTTTTTGGGATTAATTTTTAGTGAATTTTCTGTAAACCACCGCTGAGCGTCGCTCAGCGTTTGTCCAATTTCAAGCTCCAACTGATGTTTTTGGCGGTTCTGTGCAGTCAGTACTGACAGCACCCTGCAACGATGCTTTTGCAACACTCGCATGCCGAAGATGATGAAGGATTAATTGAGACATCAGTGAAGATCGGACGTCACTACTCCACGAGTGGCTAGCTGAGTTCGTTCATCCATTGTCTTTTTATTGCGTCGCTGAATAGCCAAAATGGTACGAGATTAGTTAAGCTGTGGTGGACGTATTTGATTACCAAATTAGATAACTAGACGTACATAAAATTCCTCTCTGGCATATGACCAGACAGCATTTATCAATCCATCCAAATATTGCTTCACGGCCACACCTAGATAGCATGAAGACCCGTTTGCAGGTAAGCTATCCGTCTCGCAATTTAAGCTCGTCGCCCGTCGTCTCGGTGACCGGAGGAATCGATGGTTCTACCACCGACATAAGGCGGTATTAAGTCTGAAGCTCTGACTGGTTTCATGTTGCCCAAAAGATGATAATAACCGGTTCTGTATACAGGCTAGAGCAAATAAGGATAAGTTCAGTGACATTCTTTGAACAATGCACATTGCCTTTAATTCTAACTTTTTCTGTGCTAGCTTATGATGGACTTATCGTTTTTAGTGAATAGAATATGTCGCACTGAGAAATCAAATGAGAAAAAATGAGAAATTAATTATTGAACTCTTTTAGAATACGGCGCATGGTTAATCTCGAACTCGGAAAGTGAAAACCCGAATGGTTTTGACATATTACGACACGTAGTCGGCATCAGTTCCACATACACGATCGGCGCTCACTCGTGGCGGCGTGTGAATTCTAGCCTCAAGGCGATCGGTACACTCACTGCATAGCGATCGGTGCTCCAACTCCACAGCAATCGGTACTCACTCCATGGCGATCATCTTCGACGCGGAGAGCGCCACCTCTGCCCCGCTCATCTTCTTCAGCGCGGTGCGGGTGGGTTGCTGCAGCTTCCTGTGACTGAAGGCCGGCTCCTGCGGTGACACCACGATGTTGTCCTGTACCAGCTGGGCGTCCTGCTGGCGCCGCCGAGTCTGCGCGCTGGCGCCGAATTTAGCGGCCTTCTCCACCTCGCGCTGTTCGACGCGCACGGTGACCGGCGGCGGCTCGACGTACACGATGAGACCGGGGCCTGAGAGACAGAGCAGATACAGTCAGCCCAGGGCCTGTGTAATAGCGTACACGATCAGACCGGGGCGGCGGGGCCTGGAGAGACAGAGCAGACACAGTCAGCCCAGGGCCTGTGTAATAGCGCACACGATCAGACCGGGGCCTGAGAGACAGAACGGACACGATCACACCGGGGCCTGGGAGACAAAACGGACACGATCAGACCGGGGCTGAGAAACAGAACGGACACAGTCAGACCCACAAAACGGACACGATCAGACCGAGACCTGAGGGAAGGAACGGACACGGAACGGACACGATCAGACCGACAGAACGGACACGAAATTCTGCGCTTCCAGCAAAAATCATCCTTATCAGACAAAGGTTCACCGCCGGGGGCGTCACGCGCCGGCTGACCTTTTAACGTCTTCGTCTGGCCATCGGAGCTACCAACCGTCTCCTTGGCAACCGAAAATGACCGCGAGGTTTGAAGCATAATAAGCTAAAACTACAGAGACCTGTGCTTCCTATAAGTGAGCAATGCAAATAATTTTTTTCTACGTTTCAAACTCTTCTTCATGCGCTGCGTATTCTACCCTAGATTATATTCGTCCAGGAGCCATGGTCCAGTGCCGCCCTCTAGGGGCAAGTTGATGAGCTTTCGTACGGGGGCGTTTGGGCGCGGGAGAAGTGACCCAGAGCTGACCGAGAACTGAGAAGGGACTGTGCGTGTGCGTGCGGTGTCGAGATCGGCGATCGGGCTGCGCAGGTGAGCCATTTTAGGTGTGAGGTGACGTGTGAGGGTTCGGAGAGGCCGAAGTAACCATAGTTGCGAGGTATTATTTTGTGAGTGAGAAAGGTAGTGTGTCTACGATGGAGGTGCGATGCCTCGCAGCCCGTGACACTGGACAGCGGACAAAGGTCGTGATATGACACTTTCTGCGTGCGAACTTCGTAATCGGGTACTGTGAAGTACTCTGAGTGAGTGAGTGAGTTAGGTGAGTGGTTGAGTGGTGTGAGCGTTTGGTGCAAGTGTGAATATCGGTTGTTGGTGAAGAGGACCCCGACCGACACGTCTGCTCGTCTCGGAACATGACAAAGATTGGAGCTTCGGATCACGAACGGTCAGTCCGCTCCCGACTGGTTGAGCGGTTATTCAATTTCTATCGTGTGCAGTGTGTGCACACGATATCAGTGTCCGTATCAGTGTATCCAAGCCCGGACAGACTAGGCCCGCGTTTAAGTATAGACGAAGATATTTACCGGGCTATCAAAGGGTCCGATTACGAAACAGTATGATGTGCAATACTGCAATTGTGACGTAAATTACAGATGACATAACGGACAAAGAACTTATAATTCTAGGCTATTCTTAATCATTCGTTGTTTACTGTAAGCTGATGCATGCCTGCGATAGCGTGCTTGCTATTTTATATCTGAATCTAAGCGACACAAAATGAGGCCGTAAATGCGCAATGTAGGGACGCGGATGCCTACATTGAGCCACTGTGCATCTGCTATTCTTAATGCTGAAAGCCGGAGATCTTAACCCATATATGCATAGACGTACATAAATGTACGTCAATTTGAGTTGACCAATGTGTGCCATCTTTATAGAAATAGAGCTAATGAGCCATCAAACGCGGTCGTTCTAAATCATTTACATTGTTAGCCGTCAGGTGAATACCAAAAAACACGGTTCCAATGCATTCAGTGTTGAGTTTGAGACATTCGGTTTGTTGATGCCGCAACGGGAAGATTTTCACCCGTTCAGACGCTCGACCCAGGGTGAGCCAAGTGTTCTTAATTATAGTTAAGTGCTTTTCCCAGATTAGCTTTCGTTGCCAGCAATCTGCTCAAGCATGACCCTAACTTCATGAGTGGTGTCATTATAATGCTAATTTTGCTTACCAAGCGAATCCAAAAATAGTACGTTTCACAAAAACGCACGTACAATAATGTACGTCTATGCATATCCGTTACATTTTGTTTCCCAAACATCAAACACGTTTATGCTTTGGTTTGATGGCAAATGTGAGCCTCAACGATGTTCTGGATCAGGGCTGCGGGAGTCGATGGATTTTCAGTGACTCCGACTCCGACTCCGACTCCGGGTAGAACTATCGACTCCGACCGACTCCAACTCCGACTCCCGACTCAGCAGCCCTGCCAGGTCAGCGGAGTCGATGGGTTTGTCGGTGATTCTGACTCCGACTCCGGCTCCGGTTTCCAAAATCGACTCCGACTCCGACTCCGGTCAGAATTGTCGACTCCGACCGACTTCGACTCCGACTCCGACTCCGCAGCCCTGTTAAATCTGGATGGCATCGAGGAGCGAAGTCGAGTCGCCGATGTCACGGTCGTCGTCCTAGAGCCGCCGGAAGTTCGCGTCGACACAAACGAAGACTCTAGCGACGAAGAGAATGCTGAGCCAGCCCGCCTGACGTAACTGGTCTGAGCCGTAACTGACGTAACTAAGCCGTAAAGACGCAACTGAGCCCGTAACTGGTCGCACCCACCGGCTCAACCGGTTCGGGATGATTATGGATGTATGTCACTTCCAAAGCAGCACCAAGCTTGACCCTGATGATCGGTTTTGCAGCAGAGATCCAGAAGCGCCAGTTCCATGGCACGGGTACCATGTGAGGGAATCGCCTTCTGAAGGCGAACAAGTTCACCGACATCAACGCCTTCAAGAAGAAGTCCAATCAGACCATCGAAGCATTTACGACTGCCAACAACGGCTGCAGTGCGGCTGTTATCCGCTGGATGGACGTGGTCGAGGACCACGAGTTCCAAGAGGCCACCATGCCGTCACTGGGGAAGGAAGAGCCGGCCGACGCCCCTGGACAGACGCACCTCTCCGAGTTCTAAGTCGAGGGCGACCAGTCGCTCTGCTCCGTTGACCATGCCGGCGACTTTACGTCCGGCTGATGGCCGTCTTTAGTCATTACAGCGGGGCCACGCGCTCGGGACAGTGTCTGACGTGTACAGTGTGGGACGGGACAGGTGGTGCCATTACGACGACCGACGCGTCAGCTGCGTGGACGAGGCAGACGTCCTGGGCGAAGGCCCCCAGTGGAACGGCTACATCTTCTGTCTCCTCAAGAAGCTCTGCAGTCAGGTAGTCAGCATGGAGCGCGCCGGGCGCCGGACTGTGACTGCCACAGGGGAGCACAGGGTCACCGCGTCGGTGGCCAGCAGCAGAACGCCTCCTGATCGCCATTGACAACGTGCTCTTTTTATAGATCTACTATGTTGACTATTATGTACATAAGACAAGTTTTCAATAGACGGTAAAAGTTGACATAATTGAGTTGTGTTTTGCAAATTTCCTTATTTTCATCATACATGATCTACATCTATTTCCTAATTCAACGTATGAATTGTAACTACCATTTCCAAGGGTCTCTAATGCAACACAACATATCATACATCATATTTGACCATACAACACAAGTTATTCCCCTCGCCCAGGTTAACGATGACATGACGTCACCCTACCCCCTCCACAACCCCATCCCCATCCCAACCCATCCCTCATACATCGCTTCTGAAGTACGAAAGACGTTAGCATTGTATTAGGGATATCGGATGTATTATTTTAGGACGGCGGCGGCAGACGTCACAATTGTTTTGTTGACACCTGGCATAGACGTACATTTTTGTACGTCACTTTGAACGAGCATATCAGGCAAGCACTAAATGTAAAAACAAAGCAGTTGATGTCAGCAGCTTAGTAACATGTTGTTTAACAATGCTAGAAAGTTTCATACAAATACTCGACAAAAAATTAATTCATGCATATATGGGTTAAGTATCCTTTGAAGGCACCGCCTGCTTCCTTCATAACTCATCACGCAAACTGTAACTGGTCGATGGCGAGAACAGACTGCAAAGTCCTCCTTGCTCCGGATTCAAACACGCAAAAAATATTAATCTGACAAATACATAAGAGAGCTCCAACAGTCCGGGACGCTGGCGGATTATGTCAGCGCCCTCGTGCTGCGCATGCGACAGAGATGAGGACAGGTTTGTGACCCTCCAACGTCGCAGCGATATTCTGAACGCATGCGAGCAAAGGACCCTATCAAAGCGGCTCCCAGGTACGTACACATGCGTCATTCGAGGGAATCCTCCGGTCGGTAGCCCAACAGGTCTATCTGGTAGTTTGTTCAGCACAGAATGCCTGTATATTTGAATATCTGCAAAATCTTTGGGTCAAGGCGGAATGATCAATGTTGCATTCCCGAAGATCACGACCGATGAAGATGGAAGTGAATCTAAACTCGATGAATAGTCAATCCGGCATTTGCACACGATTCGCTGCTATAAACGTCTCCGAACCTGTCATTTTTTTGTGCGTAAATGCACTCATTGGAGGTTGTGGTTGTATGAATATGAATAACACTAAGATGGTTGTAGGATATTGACCAAGATTGAACAAAAAATAGACATCTGTTAGATTCGATCGCCTTATGAAGGAATGAGCTGGACTCATAATCTGACAATCTGATCAACTCATCTGACCTATCACGCGCCAGTGCACCCACACCCAGGAGATCCTCTGGCAGTCCCTGTCGTGACCTCCGTCCTCACCGCGCCGTCCCTGCACCCATCCGTCAGCCGTTCGGCCGCCACGGCCGTGCTCCACGTGCTGGCCACCCCTTCCGATCTTGAACTTGGCCTTTCACCGCGCGGCGTTGGGTAAGCGGCTTGTTGTCGCCATTGCTATGCAGCTACGGCCGGCCGGGCGGGCGTCCCGCTCAGCTTGGCGCGGGGGTGCCGGCCGGCTGACATGCCGCGCGTGCCGGTCGCTCGGCGACCCTGGCCCACTCCGTGCCGCCGGCAGCTCGGCGCCAGCACCTCTGACGCCGAGGGGTGCCGCCGAGGACCCGCCGAGGCGCCCTCCGAGGTGCCCACTGCTCTGTGGCCCCCGTGACCTGACCTGCCGGCCGTGCAAGCCGTTTGGCCGACCCTGGGAAGTCGGTCCGGCCGGCCGCTGAGACGGGCGGTCCGGGACAGGCTGTAAAGTTGACACCCGCTGTCGGCTGCGACTATTAAGTACGGCCGTAGATCAGACTCTCGGCACACTGCTGGCAGGTGGATACCGGCGGCTGGACGGGCGTGTAACGACGTCCGCCCGGGCTGACCAGCTTGGGTCGTTAGAAGACGGTTTGCAATTCTCATGTAAGCACATCACATGCCTTGAAGTTCACGCGGAAGCTCGAAGCATTACGTTTATTTGCTCCTTATCAAAGCCCAAGTCCCAGCAACGAGAACGCTTTTTATTTCGTTAAGCTCTTAAGCCGGTTCGTGCTGCATCATCCTGTCCCAGCGCGTTTTCCACGAGTTCTTGATGAAAAACATCGTCTTCCATGAGTCCTTACTGCGCACACATCAACGAGCAGCAGTAGCTGTGCCATATAGGACCTCACGGTACGTCAGAAAGGCGCAGCGACTATTGTTTTGTTCTCAGCAACTGCACGGCTCCCTCCCAACTCGGTACTATCTTCGCGTCTAGCACAACCCTGTCCCAACCTAGCGTCCACCACATCACTATTTGGTCCCACGCATCCACGCCTGTCGGGACACCCTACCGTCTCACCTAAACCCACTATCACGCTACCCTCTGCCCTGGTCACGTCTCCCCGACAAGTCTTTCCTCCGGCGCGGCGTGTCCCGCGCCCGTCCTGTCCTCGCAACTCCGGCGCCCGTCCTGTCCTCGCGACTCCCGCGCCCGTCCTGTCCTCGCGTGTCCGGCGCCCGTCCTGTCCTCTGGCGACTCCGGCGCCCGTTCTATCCTCGCGTCTCCGGCGCCCGTCCTGTCTCCGTCGCCGCTGAGCCTGCTGAGCCGCCGCGGCGTCAGCTAGCCGGCGCCAGCTCTGTCCCCGTGACAAATCGAGGCATTGCCATGCAGAGGCTGATGCATTCCGCGAGGCCCCGGCGGCCGACAGAGCGTCTGCCCGATACACCAGGTCGATGGGGGTGCGGGAGCCGGTGCCAGGTCACTGCGGCCGCTTTGGTTCGTCCCCTTGAATTCGGAGAGAGGCCGCACATGCCTGCCTGGCCCCCCGAGGCCTCCCGAGGTCGGCATGTATGGAGATGATCAGAGATTGATGTGGAGGGAGAGAATGTAGGTAGGTTAGTAGGATGATAAGAGTGATCTGGAGATCGGGACAATGTGGTGTGATTGGCCGTGGCCGCGCGGGAGTACGATGTGCGATGTGCAAGGTGCATGACAAATCTCAGTTGTTAATCTATAGCGAGGGTGGAGGCAGACGAGATGTGTAGCTGTTCAAAGATTAATGCATAACAAACGGCCTTTGATGCGTTGAGGCGTCTTTTATGCTACTTCACTTTTTAAATTAGTTTCATGTCTCTTGACTGAAGATGAGATCCAGCTTGAGATATGATTTCGTTATAGGGTCCAAAACTTGTATGAACACATTTACCTTAGCGGCTGTGGCATAGTCTCCCCCCCCCCCCAACGCACGGTTCGCGTCGAATAAGATATCAACGTCAGCGGGAATCAATTTGGCACGTATATTTTGTCGCAATAGTTTCGATGAACATTCCTAAGTGGCTCTGCTATCTAGCCTTGTCAGATAACAGTCGGCTTTGTGTGGAATGTTACCGTCTACACTGGAGATCAGTTACAACACATACAACAGCGGAGCCTGTGGAGGATATTCTGGATTAAGTACCGGCTGCTCTCAGAGATACCACTAACTCATCATCGGTAGAATACTGCTAATTTGTGTTACCCATATTGGGAAATCATGCAACACGTCAGAATGTTTACCCAACACGTGTCTGGCATAGTTTGTGCTCACTCTCCAGCAGCATCCTCGTATAAATCAACTGCAAGATATATACCCATTATTGATAATTTGCAGCTGTCGTGCATCATAGCTGGACAAACTAATATGCATTCATGGCTGACGGCCAAACATGACATAAATCTGACTTAGCTATTGACTGCGCAGCGCGCATGGCGGAATGCGCCGTAAATATTTGTCATTCTCTCCGCTTTGACGTGCGCTAGCCGGTAAATCGCATCCGGGAGCTAAAGATGCTAAATTCGGCTGATTTTATGAGCGACAACATAATATATTTTTTATTCCTGTGAGCACCAAACTCCGTGATTTTCACTTTTTCCTGAGAATCAGTGTTTTAAGGTACTGACCCAAGGGACTGACCTTTTCGTGGCGTCGCGGCGGACTGTGCGGAGCCAAGCGGACAGCACACTCCTCTGCTGATGCAGGGGGTGTTACAGGGACTCTTGAGAGCCTGCGCCACGTCGGCATAGTTGCCCTGTAGGTCCTGGATGCGCCTGTGGACAAACGGGGTGATGCTGTCAGAGGGATTGAGAGGAAAGGAATAGGCACGCATGAGACACCTGACTGGCAATCGGAACCTTGCGATCGCTGTCGTTAAGTGACTGCATTGCATGAACTACATACTAACACCTTATAAAATGCAAAGCTACCACGGCTCCTATCACATGTTACTATTCTTTTTTTAATGAATGCAGCTAGGTCAACCTAGAAATTCTAACCATGTTGCTACAATAAATAGCCAGTTACTGAGCCATTGGAATCTCCAAACGCCTCCGATCTATCCGTCACACTCACTTGCAGACTCCGAGCTTGCCCTCGAAGGTGGTACACTTGCCCAGCGCCACCGGAGCCGGCTGGAAGCCGCCGATGTTCCGCTTGTGCTGCTGTGAGTCGCAGCTGTGAGCGGCCAGCGCCACCAGAGTACACACGAGCAGCGACCTGAAGTACAGGGGAGCGTGGGGCGTCAGGGCTTAGGAACAGATGGCTCATTAGTTGGACTATCTTCATAACGTATTCATATGGTCTCATTTTTTATCATTGTTTACTACTATTTTATTACTTTTTTACTGACTGATGTGGATTGCTGTGGAGCGTCTTGTCATATGTTCGCTGTTGGCTGCACATTGCGCTTACCGAACAAACAGACTACTTGCTTTGTGTTTGCTTTCCTCTTGTTTGCTTCGTTTTTAATTATCGAACATTTGTCATGCTACGCTAGACATTCGGGGGCGGCGTATTTCTGAAACCGTTTGGTGGCAGCATCTTTAACAGCAGTTTGGTCGGTAATTACGGGCCAATTAAAACCTAAGCTGGGATGGAATGACGGACACAACTGCCTTCAGTCAAACTATAAGACGTACGACATTGTCAATAATCTGCCAGTAATTGGTGGTAAATCTTTTTAACGACCCAAGGAGCGACGACTGCGGGTAGCTGAACTCCAGAACGGCGCCGATGACTCGTATAATGCGTGTCGTGGTGAGTCACCCCCATAGCGTGCGGTGAACAAAATACCATTCCGTGTTTGGTCAGAGGAAATTACGTCATGTAACAGAAGGATTCATACTTCATAGAAGGCATTCTTAACGATTTAAGCCCGAATTTGAATTATCTTGAACGAATTGGGTAAAACGTCATTCAAAAGGAGAAGAACAAGCTACAGACCGCATGCACCGTCCCGGGAATGAGATCTACATAATAACACACCGAAAAAGTTCAATAAGCAAATGAGTGACACTCATCCGTTCGCATGCTAGCGACATGCGTAGACGAGGCGTCATAGCTTTTATACTGCTGTGTACATTGACCATAAATTTATGTACTTATGCAATTGACAACTGGGAAAAACGTCTGTCTTGTCAAGGTCGTTGCAGCAATGCTTGGAATGTATGCGAGGCCGATCGTTTCAGTCAAGGCTAGCTGTAGCGAGAATAGGAGAATTGCGATAAAATCGTGCCATGATATCATCGATTGCTTGATGCATCATTGCACTTCTCTGGGAGGCCCTCTATGCTGGAATTTAGGTTCGAATAAATTATGCAAGAAATCTCCGATATGAATATGCAAACGATGTAAGTAGTGGGTAGTGGGTCTGGGTACTGAATTTATCAAGTACGCCTGTTATTGCAAGAAGAAACAAGCAAATGGTGGCATCAGCCCTCAATTAAATAGGCATTGATTTATATCAAAAGGACACTGGATAGCATGAATTATCACAAAACACCATGCATGTCTAACATGTGTCCCGTTGTCTCCTCCGAGCTGCATTCGGTTCACGCAGCAAAGCCGTATCCAGGGTCGGCTGCAGGGGTGGCGGTCGGACCACCAGCTGACCACCCTTGGTGTCCGCTTTGGCCGCACCTTGTTCAACCGCAGGGACAGCTCAGCTGGCTGACAGACCGCTATAAATGTCTACACCATCCCACGACTGATAATACCAGCGGGAAAGGTGCACGGCGGCCCCGAACTGTCCACCAGCAGTCAGTTGAGTTGGTAGGTGGGTATAGTTGAGAGAGAGAGAGAGAGAGAGAGAGAGAGAGAGAGAGAGAGAGAGAGAGAGAGAGAGAGGGGAGGGAGAGAGAGGGGAGGGAGAGAGAGGGGAGGGAGAGAGAGGGGGAGGAAAAGGGGGAGAACAAGAGATAAAAGGAATCTTGAGGAGAAGTGAACACGAAAAAGAAGAGAAAATTGAGACAACAGTCAAGAAGCTTGGGCCAGCGAGCGGATGAAAGGATCGAAAGAATCTGAAAGAATAACGTTATACATAGTTAGAAGCGTCGCAAGGATTGGGCCGATTATTGGTTATTGTTCCTGGTACTTCCGATTCTTTCATCCCCTTTAGCTGGCTCACACTTCTTCACTTCGGTCTCAATTTTCTTTTATTCTTATTTTTAGCTTAAACAAAGTAGAAAAAATATTTATCAATTCACTGAAACTATTGAGATACGAGAATATCTCAATAGTTTAATTAGAAAGTATAATTATAGAAAGTATAATTGGTGCCTAGCGTAAAAAAAAACGACACGGCCGCAGCACGGCAGCCGTAGCTGTGGTTGAAAAAAGCCGTAGCCGTAAAAACAATTTTCCCCATTTAAATCCACTGCGGTCGCACTAAGTGTCAGTTCTTAGCTCAGACCATCGGTCTCTCTGAGCTCTGCAGTGATTCCACCAAAAGCAACTCACCGCGCAGCTGTGGTCTGTTCGTGCCTACTCTATAACCCGCCCGGCCCTCCTCGGCTCTGAAGAGGCCTCCGTACCAGTCGGGTAGAGCCCCGCTCAGTCGTCTCCGTCAACCTGCACTGTTTGCTCATGGTGACGTGGGCCACGGTGAGCACGAGGGGTGGCTACAGGTCTACCCGGACGGGCACGGCCCACGACTCAGCACCGACGCACCGCGACGCGCCCCCAGCGGGACAAGGACGAATCGGGCGGCCTCACTGCAGAACGGTGACGGCATCCTCTCTGGCAGATGCAGGGTGGTGCCGCTGTCACTGCCGAACGGCCTTGGCGGTCGAGCGATGTCAAAGATAAAGACACACGTGTACTTTGCTGAGCTTAGTGGTGCCTTTATGAAGAGGTCAGAGAGTAGGTGGGGCAGGACGATGAGCTGACACCTGTCCGCTGGATGCTACGCTGCTATCTATGACAGAACATGATTAGAGCCCTGTATGTGTTGTGTTTGTGTGGCAATAACTAATGCAAATCAAATCGTTGTCATTTGTATTGAAGCTTGAAGCTGTCAGCCGTCAAATGGACCGATGTGTTAACCTCCCTAGCTTGTAAGTGCATTGCTTTGGTATTGTGTAATCACCCATGCTACATTGAGCCAACAATTAACATTTTTATTTCTTCGCACTCATTGATTCGGCAATGGTATGGAGCAATGCTATCTTTCAAGTAATTGATTCACAAATCGGTCACAAAACATTTCCTCACTTCTTTCTATACTGTCGAACAACAATATTTTACGAGCTCAGCTCATGGGCCAGACGCCGAGGACACGCACGACCTGACAGTCGCTCGGCGTTACTAATATGTCCTGCGCAGTTTTGCATAGATAGACGGCCGAGCGCAACCCCTGCATCCAATCAGACTGGATGGCAACTGCAGGACCTGTCCTTGACACCTGTCTTTAGCCAGGCGACTTGAACAGAACCACTGCGCAACTGCTGCGCCGAATAGCCCATGTGTCGATGGAGGTCGAGCTTCTGATACACTCCGAACAGGGTGCATTGGTAGAGGTCGAACTTCTGATACACACAAGCCGCCTGTGTCGGTGCAGAGGCCGAGCTCCTGATAGGCACCGAACCGAGGCGGGGACATCGACAGACTGCAAAACACCTATGCACTGTATGGATTGTAACGAGTCGTGACATTCACGATACCAGTGTTGCATGCATGGGATGCAATTGACGGTATAGGGTAGTCTGCAGTACATCTGCAACAAGAAGTGCACCACATCATTGAATTTACCTCCTCTGCTGACTCTTATTAGCACCTTCTCAGAGCCAATATCCATTCATCTACTGCGGGCAGTGGCTGTGCAGTGCACTGACATGCATCCTTGAAATGAGGGGGAGGCACCTTAGCCCACGCCATGGATTCCCTCCCTCCCCCTCTCGTCCGGCCGACCAGTGGTGATCAGAACACGAATCAGGTGACGCCCGGGACTGGCCCCTTCTCGGAACAGTGCCGTTCTCCCCACTGGTACCGAGGTGAGGTGGAATGGGGTCTGGTGGCCTCAAGGCTGACGGTCAAGTCAGGGTCGGACTTAAAGAACAGATAGGACCTGCTGGATTTCAATTAAGTGCAGATATAATTAATGACGAAAGAAACATGACCTGGCTGACTCTATGTAAAGTTAGTCATTGGCACATTTTCTACAACCATCAGGGAACAAGTGTGCCAGTGCTACCTTACACGCCGCACATTCTGAAAATAAGCGCATTTTCATACACGACTGATAATCAAGCCGAGGAGAGGATTGCTTTGGGGAAATATGCGCAATACCGGTTTGTACCGGTACCTGCGTATTTTTGGTCTCCAGCCCATTGATTACGCAATATCCCGCTCGTGAGGGAAGTGGTTTAGGTCCAAGCAGTTTCACCTGTTACGCGAATGCTTCTTACTGGTATTCAGGCATTCTCTGTGGGAAGTTATTTGAACATCCATAAAGTTATTAAAAGATAGATAGATAGATAGAATAAATTTATTACCTTAATCAGAACACGTACAAAACAATGCTTGCCAATTGGTGCAAAAGCAATATTGCTTAAATCGCAGCACCTTTCGGCTCTTACGTGCTATCGCCCGAGTCGGATCACCTCACCACTGCACGCACGCCCGCGCCGCAACCGCAGCGACCGCCGCCACGCCGCCGCCACCGCCGCCGCCCCGCCCGACCACTCCGGCTACGGCCAGGCCCGAGGGGCCAGCCCGCCAACCCGATAGACTACCTGAACCGTCCTGTATCGGATAAGAATTTTTGAAAGAGCTGGGCCACCACTCGGTCGCCACCTCCCGCAGGACTGGGTCCATTTAATAACAAAGTCAGCAACTTAGAGGAGCGGAGAACAGGAACGTTAATTTCTAGATGGATACTCAAGGCTCTAAATAGGCGATCACGAACATTTCGGTAAAGAGGACAGTCTAAAAGAAAGTGACGAACAGTTTCACTGGGTGACCCGCATTGACATTGAGGGGAATCAGAAAGCTGTAGGGGGAAAAGGTGAGCGTTGAGCTGAGACATCCCGACCCTAAGCCTAGTGTGAACCCTGTTCCCAAATTTGGTACCGTAGGAGAAATAGTGAGGAGGGGGAGGGGTTCCCAAGTGCTTAATAAGGGCCTTTTTGAAACGTTTAATGGATGTTTCACTGCGGATGTAATTAGGAAGTGTGTTCCATAGCTTGGTGGTTAATGGCACAAATGAGTTTTGAAATAACGTTATCCTGTTCTTGGGCAATGTCTGGGTGCTGGAATTTCTTAGGAGTCTGCCGGTGTCTTGTGATCGAGTGTTAGGAATGATGGAAGTGATGTATGTAGGAAGTTGTTATTGTGGTTGTCTGAGTGCATAGTACATTGTGAGTTTGTGAACGTTCCGTCTCGTTTTGAGGGTGGTCCATCCTAATTCCTGTCTCAGTTTGTTAGTTGATGTCCTACGTAGAGTTCCTGTCACTAGTCTAGCTAGTAGCTACCCTGTTTTGAAGTCTTTCCAGTCGTAAGGAGTCAGTCAGTGTGATACTTCCGTCATAAATAATGTCGCAATAGTCAAAGTGGGGTCGGATGTATATGCGGTAAATGAGATCGAGCACATGTCTTGGTAAAAGTGCTGATATAGGGTAGATAGGGCTTAAGGATCTATTGACTTTCAAAATGATATCATTTACATGCAGTGGCGTATCCAGGATCTTGAAAAGGGGGAGTCCAAACCTGCTCAAGGGGCCCCACCCTTACCTTAGGGGCCCCAGTGGTAGCATACTTAAACCACGCACAGGTGCGTTTTTTTGCCACTTTCGCTATGTGAGGGAGCCCTTGATTGCTTGATTGATTGATAGATTGATTCATATTTTATTTATAAAAAAAAATATTTTTACAGTCATACATTTACACGGATTGGTGCAGAAGCGACAAGCGCTTATCTCTAGGCACCTCTCCCTTAGGCACACTTGGCAATCTAAAAACTCTGAAGGCTCATTTTGGCCTCTGAAAGCCCCTCTTCGGCGACAGAGTGAACGACTCTGGCCTCAGCCGGCCACATAATGTTCGGCAACAGAGTGAACGACTCTGGCCAGAGCCGGCCCTATAATGGCCTCAGGAGACCCATGCTATTGCTGACCTCCCAGGGCCCCACGCTGGCTCTTTGGAGCCTTTGAGTCAGTCTGATGGCCCTATGCCGCTCTCGAAGCCACGCCGGTCTCTAGAAGCCCATGCTGCCCTCTGAGGGTTCCGCGCTGGCTTCAAAGGGCCATTCATACCTCAGGGAACTCAAACATGCATAAGATCTGAAGTATGGCTGCCGAGGCCCTCAAAGTGGCCTCTAATGGCCCGATGCCAGCCTATGAAGACCCCGTGCTGGCTTCTGAGGGCCCAGCACCAGCGTCTGAAGTCAGATGACAGCTGGCCCCACGCTGGCCTCAGAGGGTTCACGCTGGTCACAGAGGGCCTCACACTGGCCTCAGAGGGCTCCACATTGTCTTCAGAGGGTCCTAAACTGGTCTCAGTGGTCAGTGGGCCTCAAACTGACTTCAGAAGGCCCCACGCCGCTGGGCTTAGAAGACCCCAAGCTGGACATAGACAGCCCCACACTGAACATGAGGGCCCCACACTGTCCTTGGAAAGCCCAACAATGGACTTAGAGGGCCCCACGCTGGCCTTAGAGGGCTGCACGCTGGCTCCTTAGGGTTCCAACTTCCACGCCAGCGTCAATGGGTCCCACGCCCAAGTCTAAGCTTCTGTAGGACCGCCGAAGCGGCCTCTGAGGGCCCCCACGCTAGCCTCTGGGGCTCGGCCTCAGCCTCTGAGGGCCCTGAGACGGCCTATGAGGGCCCTACGCCGGCCTGACTTCTGAGGGCCATCAACCGGCAAATTTAAGATAGTTTGACGTAGTTGACTTTATTTAATGACTTAATGATGTAATGACTTTATTTAAGTTTGGGCCAGTACTTCGGATAAGGCCCTGAAGGTCGTTTCCCTTGGGACACCCAAGCATGCACGTACCCAGGATTTCGTCCAGGAGGGGACAACCTGCTCTCGAAGGGGCCCCGGGTTACCTGGGGGGCCACTGTCAACCCAGGCAGGGACGTATCCAGAACATTTTGATGGGGGGGATTGGGCACGGTGGGTCCGGTCCCCCTTGCGGACGGGCCCCTCTATCTGTCTGTCTCACTGTCTGCCTGTCTGTCTGTCTGTCTAAGCCCTGAAAAAATGTGGAAATTGGCAGATAAAAGTATCATTTTGCCTGAGAAATGTGCATAAAATGCACGGTCTTTTATGAAGAAGCGAAGCGAGTGAGCCCCTCAGAGTCGCCGATGTTGGTCCTTCAGACGTGTCTGTGAAAGGCCGTCAAATGCGCTGGTGTGGGGTCCACACAGGCGCCGTTGTGGGGGTCTTAGGCTTAGAGACGCTGGTAGGGGCCGTCATAGGCATGTATGGGGCCCTGAAAGTTACTAGTGGCCCTTCATAGGCCGGCAAGGGAACCTCAGATGCCGGTAAGAGGCCCTCAGAGTCGCCGGTAAATGGCCGTTAGATGCGCTGGTATAGGGCCCCCGGAGGCACCGGTGAGCGGGCCTTCAGAGCCGCCGATGTAAGCCGTTAAGAGGCACTGGTGTGGGGACCTCAGAGGTGGCGGTGAGGGCCCTCCCAGGCGCCATTGTGAGGGCCCTCAGAAACACTGGTGTGGGCCGTGGGGCATAACAAACAGGTGTGGGGCCCTTACAGCTGATCCCTCATTAGCCTTCAAGGACCCTCAGAGGCCGGCAAGGTCCTTCAGAACCTGGGGTGGGGCCCTTCTGGAGATAAGTGTGCCTACATAAGAGCCCATGACGTATTCTCAAAAGCCCCGTGGTGTCCTTTCACTCCTTGCCAGTTGAACCGTGGCCAGCGCGGACCCTCTGATGTCAATTGGCACCGTAGGGCCCCTTCGGGCACGAGGGGACCCTAAACCATATAACGGACACGTGTCTCCTCGCCCCTGGCTATGCCATTGAATCCAAGTGATCAGGGGCCCTTTAGGTAATCAGGGGCATCTCAGGTGACTGCAGGGGCTTTTCAATTGATCAGGGGCCCACCAGGTTACCATGACCAGGGGACCCTCTGAAAATCAGGTGCCGGTTATACCAGGGGCTCCTCGGGCAACTAAGGGCCTTCATGTGACTGCAGAGGCCCTTCAGATAACCAGGTACTCCCCGGGTAAACATTGGCGCCTCAGGTGACCAGGGCTTCTTTAGATGACTGGCCAGGGGCCATCTAGGGGATCAGGGGCCCCTTGGTAATTAGGGGCGCCCTCAGATAACCAGGGGCCCCTCAGACAACCAGGGGCCCCTCAGGTAACCAGAGGCCCCTCGGGTAACCAGGGGCCCTCGTAACCAGGGGTCCTTTGCCAGAAGTCCTTCAGATAACCAGGGGTCCCTCAGGTAACCAGGGGCCTCTCAGGTAAACAGGGTCCCGTGACCAGGGGCCCTCAGGTAACCAGGGCCCCTTAGATACCTAACCAGGGGCCCCTCAGGTGACCAGGGGCCCCTCGGGTAGCCAGGGGCCTTAGACAACCAGGAAGCTCTCAGACAGCCAGGGGCCCCTCAGATAACCAGGGGCCCTCAGGTAACTAGGGGCTCGTCACATAACCAGGGGCTCCTCAGGTGACCAGGGGGCCCTCAGGTAACCAGGGGCTCTCAGGTAGTTAGGGGCGCTCTGTGTTCGTCACTGTGATAGATATCGCTCTTTGATATCAGTTTTTCTTCCGAGTAAAAGACGTTCTGTCTAGTACTGGAATTAAGGCAGGGAGACCCAGAACGCTTTCGTCACGCTGGTCCCCCTGAGTCATCCTTGGACCTCAGGGGCCCCCGTGGCCCCCCCCTTGGGTACGTCACTGCACCCAAGTGACCCAAAGGGTTCACTTGCATGTCTGATCCCAAAGGGGGAGGCCATGGCCTCTTGGCCTCCCCCCTGGATACGCCACTGTTTACATGTTGGTGAAAACGCAAATCTTGAGAAAGGGTAATACCGAGATGCTTGTGGGAAAGGGATATTGGAATTGGTTTTCCGCTAAAGAGAAGATGTGGTGATGTTGCCGGATTTGAAGAGTTTGAGAGTGTGATTTGGATAGTCTTTTCAGGATTAAATGCTATTATCCATTTCTGGCCGTATTGCTGTATTTTGTTCAGGTCGTTCTGGAGTGATTTCTGAACGTTAACTATGCTAGTGGATGTATGAGATGCGTGCAAAGAAGTGTCGTCGGCAAAAAAATGGGTGTTGTTCTCCGTTATTTTTGATAGTTCATTAAGATAAAGAATTGCAAGAAGCGGCCCGAGGTCTGACCCTTGGGGGCAGCCACCATTTATTGTTCGAAAGTTAGAAAATGACGAGGGTATTTTGACGCGATGCTTACGATTTTGGAGGTAAGATTTGATCCAAGCCAAAAGCGATCCTGTAATTCCAAATTCGTTTTTGCATTTGTAGATTAGTCCTTGGTGCCAAATTTTATCAAAATATTTTGAGATATCGAGAAATATAGCTGTGAAGTCGTTTCCTGAATCGAGAGACTTATACAGATTGTGGCAGAGATAGGTAAGTTATACCTAAGGTTAAATACATTGTGGATGAAAAAGAGGTAATTGCTCGGTAATTTTCACCCTTTATTTTTCTAATTTTACTTATGAAAGCATACAGTAATTGCAAATTGGGAGCTGTTTTGCATTCAAATGTGCATCGCTGCAAGATAATTCTTTAATTCTTTAGCTTTCAATTAATAATTAGTCTCCTCAATCACTCGCCTATGTATTTTCATTTGTCTGCCTTGAAGTGATAACATAATTGCATTATTAATACCCTCATTGATATTGCACACGGACCGTCTCCGGCTGCCATTCTCAATGAGGCGGCCTGTCAGCACTGCTGGGATGAGAAATGGTCCCGGCTGGCTACTCCGTGTAATACGGGCTTCAGAGGACGACCTCCGCCGGTGTACCTGTCCGTACAGCTGCTACGAGCTGACCACCGCGGCCCGCGCGCGGAATGGTGAGCAGGTGACTTCCAGGAACCTGCAGCCAGGATAGGTGTTGGTCTGTTTTCCATTCCATGGTCAAGCCACCCTACCGGCGACCCAGATTGGTGAGCTGATACACGCCGATGGCCCTGTGCACTGTGCAGAAGGTGCATGAGCTGTGCACAGTTGCCACGTGTACCGTCCGCCGGGGTTCCAGGGAAGTGGGGGCGGGGCTCGATGAAAGGTGGGGGGATGGCCCATGCGGCTTCATAGTGGTTTCATGTCAGACCACATCAATATCCGTTTCGAACATTTATAGGCCACGATGCATGCATTATGTAAGGTTACATTCATGCATGAGTGGATCAATCTGAGGTCAGGTTAGGTGACGATCACGATTAGCTTATAACGGGCAAAGGGTTTATAGTGCATGGGCACTACCAACTCATCACCCATATCTCGCTTTTTTTTTTTAGGCCAGTGGAGCTGCACACAATAAAGGGAGCAAATCGGCTGTCGGTTAGCGATACGCACTAACGCATGCATATTTATGCGCACACGCAACCACAGACACACGGTCCCGCTTTTCACAATCGAAACCCTCCACTGACGAATGACCGGACGACATAAAGCACGCTTAAAGCGCCTGTCAGCAGATAAATCCAGCACTCCGTTGCCTTGACCTGACAGGTGCGTCGACCGGTCTCCACGCACACTGCGTAACGCGTGTTATCAGTCGAGGGGGGCTGAGAGGGGGGCACGATCCGCCCGCAGAGTTTACGTCAGGTATGTCAGATTACTACGGGTTGAAGTCACTGTTTGCGTGTTCTTTTTTTTTTTGTTGGGTTAGGCCCTTTCGGTCTGGCAAGACCATTTCAGAGCCGGGAGGATGATAGGATAAAGGGGGAGACATTGGTCTGGGCAGGCACCCTAGTGAGGTGAGTCGCCGGGGCTGAGCCCGTCCAGAGGACAGGCCACCCAGCCCCAAGGCACTCACTACACCCGGCTACGGGGTGCGCTCCCTCGGGAGCAGCGGTGCCGCTCCAAGGGAGCAGCCCGCATGAGATAAAGTTGCCTGTCCAGCCCGGAGGGGGGTTGAGGCGTGGAGGAGAAGGATTTCAGTATCCTGAGGATAGAAGCACGGAACGGTGCGTGTTCTACACTTAAACAGGCTGTAGCGCTGTTTCACGGGATGTCAGAAGCCAGTTTGGTTGAGATCGATTAGCTCGTTTCCTCTTTCCGATTAGCTATTCTCGGCACATGCACTGGTAGATGGAGGAGAAGAGAAAATGTGCGAGAGCCTTCAACTCATTTGAATAATGCATAATCGCGTGACAATTGGTCTCCGATCTTCAAAACGTCCTGTCTTCTGCTAGGGGAGAGGTGAGGATGCATTTTTTCAGATGTTGCCGAAGCGTCATTATTCTTTTCCTCAGGTTAATAAATGTCTAAAAAGTTAATTGTTTTCAAAACGGGCTTCGCTGATGAAAACTAAATATTTTATTTATTTAGTTATATATTTTAAATATTTTTAAATAAATTTTAAATATTTTATTTTTATTAAATATATTTTAAATATTTAGTTTTCCTCAGCGAAGCCCGTTTTGAAAACAATTAACTTCTTAGAGATGCATTTTTTTCTTTTACATGATCTATACGTTGAGCGAATAACATGCCTTTAGTGGGTTCAGTATCGCTTTACATAATAATACGGTCACTGACCGTTTGAAATAGCATACCAAACCGCAGGGTGAGTTCTTTCAACAGATTGTTCTAATCACTGCTAATTTCCTTCTGGCTATTTTTGGCACTTATCGGTTCAACTATGACGTATATTGCCACAGCATAATACCCGCGAAAACATCCCTTCATTGCATGCATCCCCGTTAATGCTCGCCGTCTATTGGCCCGTGCTGGGCGGAGGGTGGGATCGTGCAGTCGTGATCGCGAGATAATCGACCGGCAGTTCCGGCACCGGTCTCCGCTGACGTCACTGGTACCGCCCCGTGACGTCATCGAAGTGAGCCCGGGTCATTTCGGGTGCGTGACCGGTCGGTCGGGGCGATGACAGCGGGCTGCGGGTGGGAGATCCGTCCTCCTTCGCGAGAACAGACAATAGAGGGGAGTGGAGAAGTGACCTTGTAGTGCCCTTCTCCACCTCGAGGGAGGAGGAACTGCCGAAGGAACCACCGGAGTGGGAGACGGTACCGCGGGTCCGGTCTCGGGTCATTTTGGGGTCACGCATTGAATGATCGGCAGTGAGAAGGAGCCCTGCAGCTGCGGCTGTTACCTCCCGCCGTAGCTCAGGCGTCTCCGGCTTCTTCGATTGTCACCTCAACTACCGTCTCGACCGTCACTTCCCCCGGCTCACAGGAGGCCGAGACAGCGGCGGTCCGCCTCTGCAGAAGGTCGGAACAACCATCAGACTCGGCGCCGCGGCGCAGGGGCAGACGGATCGGGCCATTTGAACACATTATTATCCCATCTTCGTTTCTTCACAGTGTGACAGACGGCGGCTCTTAGCAGCTGCGGTCGTCAGCTTTCTCCGCCGGGTTGCAGCTGAGAGGGCCGTTTGTACAAACGTCACGTGGTAGGTATCAGTCGGAGGAGCTTCAAAAGCGGAAGCACAATACGGGAAGTGCCGGGCGAGAGAGCCGACACTGTGGGGATGGTCGGATGTAAAACAGGCATATTCATTGACCTTCAGACGCCAGCCTTGACTAAGCCATGAGTGACACCTCAGCTTGGGTTTATGAAGACTGATGGTTCAGCCCAGTGACTTACGGTGCATCTGTGTAGCAGTTAGCTACAACGGGAAATGCGGATAGCTTTAGCTCTTATCAATTTTGCTTACCTATTTCTTAAATGTTTTCTTATGACGGTCCCCGACTTATCGACACTGGTGGCTGGGGCTCATTATCTGGTCATATAAGACACGCAATGCATAGCATGAGCTAAACTCGGTCCTCTATGCGTTCATGTCAATAAGATAAATGCTATTTTAGGCAGCCTTTTAAAAGCCCGTGTTGTGAATGCACGTAGGTGTCCATTTAAGAAGGCAGTGACCTTGTCTCGATCACCTATGACGTCTGCCTGTTACGCTAGCCACGACGGTTTACAGTACCACTGAACGGATCTGTGAGCTGAAATTTATCATCAAAATAAACCGGTTCCAACACAAAGATGCCGGTGTGAAAAGGACTGCCAACCAAGATTACTTTACCCAGCCCCCTAGCGTTCTTTTTTACTACTGTACCACACAAAACAAATATGATCTTACCCTTCTTAATGACTTTTTCAGGCATTCGAAATCCAAGGTACCTACCTAAATAAAAAAATATCAAGATTGTCAAGATTGACGAAAATATGACCGTTTCAAAGTAGTAGCTACAAATGAACAAGAGAAGCATTAGTCGACCATTTGTTTCCAATTAGCGCAAAGCCCATGTTTTCTGATTTGGTTTTAACTTTATGTCCAAAGTTCTACCTATACTTCAGCGGAAGCTCTACCAGTGAAACATTGCGCCCAGCGTCTACCTTGCTCGCGGAACATGATCTATCTAATAATTTGCACCTCTCTGCTGATCAGATTCCACGTCACATACACATAACCATCTGGTCAACGACCATGGACCCGGCAGCCGGGCTAAGCCCTATCTTCCTCATTATATTCATCACAGCTGGATTAGAGCGAGCTCCAACGGCCATGGATTAGGGCGAACTCCAGACGCCGGGGTGCGCCGGAAAGCCATCAAACGCCGCACTGCGGCTCGTGGCACCGACTGGCACGCCGTGCACGTGCATCCTGCACGGTGCACAGAGTTCCCAGTGCACATCTCTGAGCCCGGAGACTCAGAGCGCGGCTCACATAATTCAGAGATCCGCCGCGCAGTGTCGTGTCCGGAGGGGAGGCTCGCAGTCACCTGGGTGGGACGGTGAAGTTTTAGAATACAGAGCTGACACTGTGTTGGCTAATAGGAGAGGGGGCGTTAAAGTTTTAACCAATGAGGAGGAGGGGATAACCAGAATGATTGGGCATCTCTCGCTATGTCATAACAATTTATTAACTACAAAGTATATTTGTGAGATATTGGTCTTCGAAAATTATAAAATAAAATAAATAGACCTAATATTATGATTTATTCGTTCAATGACAATACATGTTAGGATTTTGGTTATCTAATGCAATCAATTTTTATCACAGCACGCATTTATGGAAGTGAAGAGATGGCACATCATTAATTAATGAGAAAGGCCTTCATAATCTACCGCTAACGAATCCAAAACCGTACCGCAGCAGGATTGCACGACACTGCACGTTGGTGACAAACTGGAATGTTTCAACAGAGCTGCCTTTCCCCACTAGACAGGTGTCAGTCACTATTCGTCAGCTGACGTTCTTCTGGGCTGAATCCCTACATCTGATCTCACCTGTCACCGCTGAACAGCCACGCAAACGGCTAAGCTACTCAGATCACACAAATCTTATGCTAAAACAAGCCAATGTTGTGCCAACTTATAAACAAAACCAGCCGCCTTCATTAACCGAAATGCTAAAATCAACCGCATTACAAACTACAAAAAGTTCCTAAAAAAAAATAGTAAAAAGTTCCTGTCAGTAGCATACGTGTGAGCTTCATTGCCTAATACATAATCGCCTGACAACCTGAGCTGTAGGTATGCCACGAGCTTTTCAGCCGCTTCACGAGAAACAAGAATCAGACAAATCGCTGTCTACCACAACTATTCGGTCCGGGGGGCTTGCGTGCCAGCGCGACGCACCATTCCTGAGTGACGGCAGCTACGCTGTTACCGTCCTTCATCAATCACGAGATGAACTCGCTGACAAGGCGACATCTCGGCGCCTCAGTCTGGAGACAATAGATTAGCGAGCTGCCGATATAGAGAACCGCACGTCATGGGCAGGGGCGGATCCAAGGGGGGGGGGGTCACATGGGTCATGGCCCCCCCCCCCCTTGAGGCCCGGGGGCCCAAAGACCTGCCAGGGGCACCACCGGCCTATCAGGGGTATCACAGTCCTGACAGGGGCACCACAGGACCGCCAGGGGCACCACAGGCCTAACAGGGACACCACGGGCCTGGTGCCCCTGGGCCCTGACAGGACTGTAACGCCCCTGACAAGCCGGAAGTGTCCCCGGCAGGCACGTGGTGCCCCTGACAGGCCTGAGGCGCCCCTGCAAGGCCGGTGGTGCCCCTGGCAGGCCTGTGGTGTCCATGGCAGGCCTGTGGTGCCCTTGCTAGGCCTCTGGTGCCCCTGACAGGCTTGTAATGCCCCTGGAAGGACTGTGGTGCCCCTGGGCCCTGACAAGCCTGAGGTGCCCCTGACAGGCCAGTGGTGCCCTTGCTAGGCCTGTGGTGTCCCTGGCAGGCCTCTGGTGCCCCTGACAGGCTTGCGGTGCCCTTGGAAGAACTGTGGTGTCCCTGGGCCCTGACAAGCCTGAGGTGCCCCTGACAGGCCCGTGGTGCCCTTGTTAGGCCTGTGGTGCCCCTGGCAGGCCTCTGGTGCCCTTGCTAGGCCGCTGGTGCCCCTGGCAGGCCTCTGGTGCCCCTGGCAGGCCTCTGGTGCCCTTGCGCCCGGAGAGGACTGGTGCCCCTGAAAAGTCTGAAGTGCCCCTCAGCAGGCCCGTGGTGCCCCTGACAGGCCCAAGGTGCCCCTGCGAGGCCGGTGGTGCCCCTGGCAGACCTCTGGTGCCCCTGGCAGGTCTGTGGTGCCCCTGGCAGGTCTGTGGCGCCCCTGGCAGACCTGTGTTGACTGGTGCCCCTGCTAGGTCGCTGGTGCCCCTCACAGACCTGTGGTGCCCCTGGGCCTTGACAAGCCTGAGATGCCTGGCTATGACAGGCTCGTGGTGCCCCTGATAGACCAGTGGTGCCCTTGCTAGGCCTGTAGTGCCCCTGGCAGGCCTCTGGTGCCCCTGCTATTCCTGCGCCCGGAGAGGACTATGGTGCCCCTGAAAAGCCTGAAGTGCCTCTCGACAAGCCCGTGGTGCCCCTGGGCCCTGACAGGCCCATGTTACCCCTGCGAGGTCGGTGGTGCTCCTGGCAGGCCTCTGGTGCCCCTGGCAGGTCTGTGGTGCCCCTGGCAGGCCTGTGTTGACTGGTGCCCCTGCTAGGCCGCTGGTGCCCCTCACAGGCCTGCGGTGCCCCTGGAAGGACTGTGGTGCCCCTGCCCCTAGGGGTGCTCATGGGCCCAACAGGCCCGTTGTGCCCCTGACAGGCCTGTCGTGTATACTTGCTAGACCTGTGGTGCCCCTGCTTCCTGGCAGGCCTGTGGTGCCCCTGGCGGGCCTGTGGCGCCCCTACAAGGCCGTAGGTGCCCCTGACAGGTTTGTGGTGTCCCTGGAAGGACTTTGGTGCCCCTGACAAGCCTGAAGTGTCAAGGACAGACCCTTTAGACGCCAGGGTCAAGTTCGTCGGACTGACAACGATTTGCTTACCTGATAACGTTCCTGGTAAGTACTCACTACTCAGCGTCCACAACATATATACACATAGCACATTCATATATACTTGCTTACAATTGGTAAATGTGGTTGTGGCTAAGAGCTAAGATACTGACTAAAAATAAAAAAATAAAAAACAACTGAAAATGGGGGCACCACCAAAATGAAGTGGACGAAATCCGTTGAGTTTTTAATTTTGGGTATAGGTAGGGGCACCACTTCGATTCATGACCCTCCCCTTGGAGTTTTCCTGGATCCGCCCCTGGTCATGGGTGCCATAATTCCAACTTGACTACCGGTTCTGAAATTAAAGGGACTATCCCACCTTCTAAAATGTTGTTAAAAACCAGTTAAATTGTGCCCAACTTTATAGATTGGATGACCAGGAACACGGTTCTGGCATTTATTTTTCATTAAACATCTTAGGCTTCCCATATTCCAAACACAAACTTTCAAATATGTGACGTCACAGCCCCAAATTACCTCCTTCCCCAGGCCACATTACTGTCATAAAGCTGATTCTTTTTACTCTGTAGGCACCACGTCCACAACAAAGTTCAGACCAAGTTTTAAGCGATTTTTCAACGAACAAACCCATTTAAATCAGAATGACTAAACGAGGTGACGTCACACTAACGGTCGCTCCATGTTGAAGATAGGGCCTTGTACAAGGCCCATTTTCAAATGAAGGGAACGAATTTCTTCAACACCAAGAGGCCGCGGGGGTTGCAACCTAGATAGATAGTGGTTTCTGAACCTCGCCGCAAACTTGGCTATCTCAACTCAAACCCCATGTTAAAGGTGGGATAGTCCCTTTAACGATTTGATAATGATCCCACCAGCGATCCCACCACGAGCTTAAAAGTAAACGGATCGCAGACGATAAAAAAATGCTTGCGTGCGTGATAGAGATCATTTGAACGGCTCAGGACTATTTCTGGTTCCCTGACATTAACATACGCCTAAATAATCTCCGATAACAGTGAAATGCCATCTAAAAACTTTAAACGTTAACGCTATATGTTGAATACCTACATATTATAAAGTACAACTGTCAGGATCGATAAGGACAAAATATGCTTTTAAATAGATTTGACTTTTGAGCTATAAAACAGCTGAGCGGGTAGGTATATGTAGCTTTTATATAGGCAATACCTGTGGCAGTATCGTTCTGTATTCACATCCGCTTGCGTATCATCCAGCAACAGACAGTAACAAATGTGACAGATTGTCATTCAATGCCTTTATGGGGACTCGCCGGCTGATTTACACACTATGGCGGTCACTTTACGAGGCCCGGGGCGTCGGGACGACCACCAATGGATTCAAATGTAAACATTCCCGCACTGTTTATGATGTCGCCTAGTGCGGCACCGGGGTAGAATCGCACTGCACGGCCGAATCGATACTGGCGCTGAAGTCGTCGAAAGCTCTTCTATAGAGGCAAATGAACATTAGGCTTTTGTTCATGCAAGACAAATCTCTTTGGAAATTTTCCTGTGAAGAGCCGTGAGTACCTACGCTTATAATGTTTTTTTTTTTTGTAGATTGTATCTTTTCTCAAACAAAGAGCAATGGTTGAAATTACTTTACTCTATGACGAACAGCCGTAGAGTGAGACTTTATCATGAAAGAACATAAACCCAGAACTGTTTGTCATGTGAATAGCTAGGTTGATATCAAATACATGCTTTTGGTTTCATATCCATGCACTGACTGGAACAATCCACCTTAGATAAGGATTCTTCAGATTCCGGGTACCTGTCTTGGTAACAACCACAGACCGGTAAAAATTATATAATAACTGGAGCGGCTGATCCGACTTAGAATGATGCACATCCTGAACATGCATGTAGGTACACACGTCAAGACGTCCAAAGTGAGGTTCGTCCGGCTGGAATTTCCCACCACCTGCCGGTCTTCCCGCCCCCACATCCCGACACCCTCGCTCTCCTGTAATGCCCTCAGAGTGACTTTCCTCAGGGAGAAAGGAGGGCAGCCGTCGCCGAGCTCACGAAGGTGCAGTCACCTTTAATTCCGCTCCTCAGGCTCATAAATCTGGTGACGGATTGGTGAATGCACGAACAAAATAGCATCAGAGCAGAAGATTAAGAAAGGTAGCAACAATTCCAAGACGGTCGACAGAGTCACGTTTGGCTTGTAACAATAATAAATATTAAGCATCTTTTTATTGATGGATAGTCGCATGAAACCGTATCTGTAGAACACTTAGCATACGAGTATAAGCTACAGAGTGATTTCAGTTCATTAATGCTTCTTTAAAATTGAAATTTGAAAACGTAACATTTCAGGAGCCCCAAACAAGCAAAACGTAGTTTAATTGCAGAGTTCCCATCCAAATCTTCTCAATCATTTGCTAAGATCTACAACATGGCATTTTTCCGATCGTTGTCGGATTTTCCGGCCAATCCCCGATGTTCTGGCCTCTCGGTGGTCCGTTGCAGATGGTCATCTGACGACAATCTCGCCCATCATGAGGCAGCATTCCGGTTCGACTACTCGGCATTATAATCCTCTGGCAGCGATCTGCCGTTTGTCGGCGGCCAGGCCACCACCGGACGAGAGACTGACCTTGGCAGTGGAAGCCATTAAAACGGTCTGGTTTCCACAAAGGTCCAGTTCGATGCTCCATGACGAGGTTCAATGTCATTTTTAAAAGTCATTCAAGAACATTCTGCGTAAAAACATGGGTATCGCTTCAAAAGACTATAGTTTTGACAGCACTGACAGCAGTCAAAATGTTTTCAGTTCGAGATCTCATCTGAAGAGCAAGTTTTTCCGGTGTAATTAGTTACGTAAGCATTAATCGGTCATGCCCGCGGAAAGCAGGAAAACCGGCAAAAAGTTTAAAATGCAAAAGACGCCTCATATCTATAAATGTCTTAACTCTTAAATGCCAAACGATGGGCAAGTGCCAGGAGATATTAGAATGAATCAAATAGTATAAAAAGCTGTTGAAACAAAAGTAACAAAAGCACTTTATCGGGAACATTGTAAAAAGCGGACTCACTAAAAAAAAAAATTGCCATTCGCCGTTCTGAAAATTTGGGCAATTAGAACACTGAAATAAGTGCCGCACATCTCAGCGCTACCAGCGACTCAGCGCTACCAGTCGAGCACCTTTCAACACTCACCGCATGTTGTCTGTGTGTGTCTGATCCGGACTAGAGCACTGCACCCTCGACGGCCCGGCGGCGGCGGTGGCGGCGGGAGAGGAGTCGAGCGACCCTCGCGGAGCACGGGTGGCGGCAGACTGAGAGCCGCGCGACTGCGGACGGACGGCGCTCCTCGACGGGCGACGTCAGAGGCCGCCGGCGGACCGACCGGTCGGGAGGACTAGGTCCGGCAGAGGAGGAGGAGAGAGGAGGAGAGGAGGGAGGACAGTGTCGACGGTCGGGTGGATGGTGTCCGTTTTCCACCGCCGACTGTTTATAGTCCGTCTCGGATGTCTGCTTGAAGTGTGCACGTTTTCATAGACAAACGTACCGATTACGAGAGACAACCTGTCCTATACACTCTGTCTGGGAGCGATGATTGATCATGGTAAAGGCGCTATAGTATGCGCACTTGAGTGATATCGCAAAACATTATTACCAAGACAAACAGAGCGGTGCTCCGTGGCCCTGAGTCCATTGTAGCCGATCAGCAATGGCCCGTTATCGCATAGCGCCCCGCCATTTATTGCTGTTTGTTGACTTTCAGCGAGCGGCGTGGCATGTCTTTTCAAGGGACTGCGTCACCGCATGGGGACGATGACGGGCGGTCTGCAGCATTACTGACCACCCCATATTGACTCGGCGCGTCAGGCTGTTTGAACAACAGAAAACACATCCTTTGTCCGCTCATGTCTCTAATGAATGGTCCGATGACATTCGCTGAGTGGAAGTGACGTGAAATGAAATACCCAGGGTGCATCGAACACGTCGACAGAGAGAGAATACTAACCAGTCGCTACGTTGCCCGCTTTGGTGTGCCAGTTACGCTCCAGATATGTGCGCAATGTCGTAAATTTCAAAGCGCTGTGGACTTTTCGTTGTTGCTACTTGTATCGCTGCGATACTTTGGTAGTCGTACGAGTTCCGCCATGTCGCGGGGCATGTCTCCCCACTTGCGGCTGCTGCGTGCCCTTCTGCTTCTGGTCTCCGCGCTGACCCTCACCGGTCTGCATGTGCCACACGAGCGGATACCGGGTGGCTGGCGCGCCGCCCGCCTGGTGCCGCTGGCTCTCTCAGCCTTATCTGTTGTCGGCAACATCGGAGACATCGTCTCCTCCATCGGGAACGCCTTCATGCTGATGTTCTCCTTGTCTATGAATGTCAACAATGTGCAGGGATATGCGATGATGCTGTTCCTCATGTACCACCGCCGGCGTGTGCACCAGTTTCTACAGCGCATCTGGGAACTGGACCAGATGACTGTCGGGTGTCAACGAAAGGGGGAGTACCGGGGCGTCTCGATCCTAGCGATTCTCTTGGCCGTTATTCCGTTTTTCTGTCTCTTCATTTGGATGGTGGGGTTCTTCAGCACTTCCGGTCTGGCGCCCCCCAATTACATCATCAACTGGTACATACCACCGCAGCTCAACAACCGCAGCTGGTTCGGCATCATCACCGTCGTCCAGGTACTGAGCGGGCTAATTAGCAACACGTGCCAGATGAGTTTTGACGTGCTTCTGGTGGGATTCGCCGGAGCCGTGGCGCTGCTTCAGGAACGGCTGGCGACGTATTGCCAGAAGTATTTGACCCTCTCGTCTGATGCCGACCTCGTCTCCGGTGTCTCGGATCGCTTCAATGATGAGGATGCGACTGTTTCCTTGGATCTCAATCGCGAAGAGGCTGCGATGTCCCCCGGTGGAAAGAAGGAAGACCTCGTCGGACACTTCCAAGTTAAACCGTCAAATCGAAGCCGGGTTGATGTTTGGACCGCTGGAACTCTCCCTCACAGCCCCGCTCACTCAAAGAACGCCTATCGGTCATTTACGAATCGCCACGATGGGTTGAAGGAGGAGAAGCCGACTCTACAGGACCTTAATCAACCTCTCCAGAACCTGACTACCCTGTACTCCTCGGTACGTGATCTGGCTGACGATCTGACCTCGTTCTGCTCGCTGCCGACACTTTTGCTACACACAACCGTCGCCGCCGGCATGCTCTTCGGCAGCTACGTCAGCATCTTGATGGTCTCGACCAAGTCAGGCTCCAGCACGGCGAAGGTGATCGGGTTCGCCTCTTACACGCTGAGCATGGTGCTGCGGCTGGTGCTGGTCAGCTGGGCGGGGAGTTGGCTGATCGAGAGGGGGGAGCAGCTGCAGCAGACGCTGGCCAGGCTCCGCTGGCCGGCCAGCGCGTCACCAGCGGCCCGCTTCCAGCTGCAGCAGCTGATGGAGCAGACCCGTCAGCCGCCGGCCTTCCACGGCTGGGGCCTCTTCACCGTGCAGAAGACCAACATGGTGGCCCTCTTCAGCTTCGTGCTGACGTACTTTGTCATCCTTCTCCAGATGCAAGTCCGGTAGAGAAATGGTAGCATCGGTCGTCCCCGTAGAGGGAAAATCTAAATGTAGTAGTGATAGTACATACCTATGTGCGTGACATGGCCACGCTAATACGGCGCACAAGATAGATACTCGTATGTATACTCGTCTTATCACTTAACCCTCGCCGGCCGAGGGGGGGGGGGGCGGGTGCCGCCCCCCCATAGGGTTTTTTCGCGATAGCTCCGAACACGCTGGCGATAGAGAGCTGAAACTTGGCATACCTGACCTTTGATCCAAGCCGCATCTTTTGACACCAACCGCATTTTTGGGTCAGGTCAGGTCACTGACCTATGACGTCATAAGTGAACCTCTGCACGGTCTTCAGATGTCGCAACTTCGCAACGCCCTCACTGCCAGAGGAGATGTCACAGGGAAATGAAACTTGCAGGATCTAGTATCCATTATGAGTCTCACAATTTTTATATCTCGGATTTTTCCTAAAGGTCATATGAGGTCAGGTCAAATTCGTGACCTCACCATTATAAGTCAATGGGGAAAAATTCAAACTGCTATTTTGGCGCCGGGAACGATCTCCAACTATCTCAAGCACACAGAATCGTGATTTGATGCACTCCTTGCAAGGTTAGATGCGTCACTTTTGCAATGTTGACCTTCCGTGACGTCATTTATGACGTCATCAAGGTCATATTTGTTTTTCGTCAATAACTCCCGATCAAATTGAGCTAGCGAGTCGAGAAAGCCACCAATGGACTCAGGAAGACCTGCCGGATCGAATGATATGCGACATGACCTCTTTCGACCAACTTTGTGACCTGGGGGTGCTGACCTGACCTTGACCTGAGGTCAACACCCTAAGTTGACCTGACCCGAACAAAAAGTATATCATTCGACGCGCCTGAGCGAGGCGAACACGATGCTGCCAAAATCGCGGCTCTGCGGCCGTTTTTTGCGAAGTTATTCACGAAAAACTGAACCGTACCCTGGGGCACTTGACCTGACCTCAGAGGTCACCGGTTGACCTAGGACCTTAAAATCGGGTACCAATCTCTGCGTCTCGTAACGGTGCACACGCTCGTTTTTTCCGCGACGCGCTAGCTCCACCAGGGGCGAAACGGCGAGGGGGGGTCGTACCCGCCCCCCCCCCCCCCTCGGCCGGCGCGTATGTAGAAAACCAATAGGTCCGGCGAGGGTTAAAAGCCTCATCAAAACTTAACTATACTAACTATACTATATTAACTTAACGTCAACTATTGTAGACGCATGCTAGCTATTTATAGATGGTCGCTTATCTTCTCAAGCTTTGCATCGCAATTAATTCTATTTTTCTATGACGAAAATCGAGTCAGAAAATGAAATTTGCGATCGGATCATGTTTAACCCTCGCCCGTATACGGCGGCGGTGGGGGGGGGGAACGGACCCCCCTCGATTGTTCGCAAAATAACTCGCGTAAAAAGCGGCCGATTGCGACGGAACTTTCAGTACCCTCGAGTTAAAGGGACCCTCCCACCTTAACATTAGATTTGAGTTAAGATAGCCAAAATGGGGTCCCTGGCTCACAATTACCGGTTTCGGCACTCACAACATCGATAAATGCCTTAAATCGGAAATATTGAATTTCAAAATTGCAGCGTTTTGATTCAGAGGGGCTAATGCTTTTGAATACCCCTCTGAATGTGTGACGTCAGCGGAGATCTAACGATTTTTAAATATTTTACTAACACGTTTGGTAGCACGCGGTGGTATAGGCTGCTTTGCGCGCAACAAATGCCGCACTTTCAAATAAAGTCGCTAGGAACAGCGGATATCCCAAAAAGTAAACAAAAGTAAAAGTCTAATATCTTGAAAACCGGTGAATATTTTTCGATAAAATTTGGTAGATATTCGTTTTCGCTCTTTCTGAACCTAGCGACATCACTTTCATGCCAATTCATTAACTTTTTTGAAGGTGGGAGGGTCCCTTTAACCGATTTTATACCCACCCTGAAAATTGCATGACCCTGATCCAAATGGCCTTGGACCTGTGACCTTTTTCTCGAGACCATGTTTGGCCCGCATCGCGATTCGGCGTATATCGGCTCCCATTAGCCGCTCGTTTGCAGTCTTCGTGGCTTCAAGCGTTCAAACATGTGATGATACTGGTCCCATGCATTAGGGTGAGCGTTAAGGTCACCGGAAGGTCAGGTCAAGCCATTAACCTTTGATCACCTCGGTTCACTCTTTCGTGTTTTACATGTTTCTAGGCTCGCCTTTGGAGCTGAATTCGAATTAAGCAACCATTTGAACATTTACGAAGTAGTTTTGGTGCCTTCGTAACATGTTACGAAGCTGTCAGAGTCGGTTGACACCAACTACGAATACCCCTCAGGCCTCAGGACCCCTGCTGGTTGACCTGACCTGACCTGACCCGACCTGGCCCAAATGCATGAAGACATCTGTGATTAAAAATAACATGATATTCGTAATCAGCACCCCAAAAAACCACCTAGCTAGCAGCCACGCTTTACGACGTTATGACAGGTCCCGAGTTTCTCGACTTTTGAGTTATTGACCTGACCTGAAAGGTCAACCAATGATCTAGGACCTTAACCCTAGAACGCCTAGGGGGGGGGGGTTGTATCAACCCCCCCCCCCTGAGGTTTTTTCGAAGTGCACGCTAAACGGCTTGTCGTAGCGGGCTGAAATTTTCAATAACCTCTGGGGCAACCTTTGCGCATCTTTTGCCGAAAAAAATTGATCGGGTCATGTCAGGTCACGGAGTTATGACGTCATAAGAGGTACAGCCTCCGGCCGGATTTTCACAAACTGAGTGCCAACGCCCGAGGTTTCCTGCCGGTGGTACGGACATCGATTGATGGATCGTGATGAAACTTCCCATGCATGTTGGGGCAAGTATTGGCTATCATATGGTATAAGAAATTTGACCGGGTCAGGTCAGGTCACGGAGCTATGACGTCACAAGAGGAACAGCGTCCGGTACTATTTTTGAAAAGCGCCCGAACCACTATTTTGCTAATTCTTGTCACCTCAATGGGAATATGCAGCAATATTAGCTTCTATAGGGAGCAAATGGACCTCCCAAATCCAAAAATACAATCAGATTTCAAAAATTTAAATTTTGATTTTTCGAATTTCTGCCGCCGACTGTGACCTTGCCGACTTCCGGCGCTCCCAACGCGCCATTTTTAGAGCTAGGGAAACGAAATACATACCAAACGATAGAGAATTGATCAAGAAACACGATAGTGAAGGTTTCAAGTCGATATCTCCCACCGTTCTGCTGCAATCGCCGCCGAAAGTTGAAAAAAGTCTATTTTTCCGAAAATTTGACCTTTGACCGGTCAAAAGTAGGTCAAATGTTGACCTAGGACCAAAAAATATACCACCAATCGCGAGATCTCGTTGAGAGCAATCCGTTGGTTTTTTCCGCTAAGCTCTACGACCTTCCGTTTCGAAACGCCAGGGGGGGGGGGTCGTAACAACCCCCCCCCTGGTCGTTCGTGTTATGAGAAATGGCCTGGTCGTGCGAGGGTTAAAGTGGGTATCATCGGCTTCCTCTTGTCACGGGCAACACGCTCGTTTTTTTCCGCGAAGATCTAGCTCGACAAGGGGTGTCCAACGGACCCCCCCCCCCCCTATTACGTTTGCGGCTGGTAAACACCAATACATTTGTACAGTGTATGTAGTTGCGCACATTCACTGTTAAAAATAAGTATGTGGTGCTAGGTGTTCTGTCTCTATCTGCGCGGTGCGGTGGTGAGATTGTCCGAGTCCTGAGCTGACCCGAGGGGCTGGTTCAAGCTGTTAGTCACTTGGGTATCACTTGCACGCGCGCTCGTGCAGGGCTTGCTGCCCGTAGCTGATCATGGCACTTGCACATATGAGGGTCACAGTGCCATGAAGACAACACTGTAAGACGGTTTCAACTAGTGACGCAAGAGCAAGAAGCTCACAGCACATGGCGGAGGGCTTTGTTGTTTTGGCCGCACATGCACCACGACCTTACCTTACCTATATAGATAGTATCATAGGCGGCGGAACGGGGAGAGCACCGGGGCACCGTGCCCCCTTTGATTTTGCCCCCCCCCCTACGGGGCGCGGGTTAACCCGCGACCCGTAGGGGGGGGCGAAACGGCCCCTCCCTGTCCTTTTCCGTCGATATCTCCTAAACGGCTGGAGATATCGCCACCAAACTTTCAGGACCCCTCCGGGTATCAATTTTACACATTGTGACTAAAATTTTTTCCAGAGCCTATGATAGGTTGGCCACCAACGACGTCAGAATGACGTCATGTTCTGTCATTTTCGACCGAAAAAAGACCTTCGCGAGAAGACCTGTCAGGCCTACAGCTTTGAAGATACAGAAAAATGATCAAGGCATAACAGGTGTAGAATTGACAGGGCTACGAAACTGCTATCTCGGATTTTTGAAATTTTTGAGTTTTGACCCCCAAAAATCAAAAAAGTATTTTTTGGATATATTTGCCAAAAAATCCAAAAAGTTTTTTGAGCTTTGAAAAAAACGGACTATATGTAATAGTACCTACCGTCTTCTATCCACATACCAAATTTCAGATCAATACCTCGTTTTTTGGCCAAGTTATAGCGAAAAAACTGTTCAAAAATGATGACGTCAAATTTTCAAACACAATTTTTGGCAAATCTAGACATCGTAGAGCAAAACAAAGACCACCATTAGACTCCCGTGACGAGCTGCATCGAATCAATACCCATTTTATGCAAAAAATATCAACTTTGAAATTTGACCTAATTTATTTATTTATTTATTTATTTCACATAATCCGGTCATTCCACAGTACAGGGCTATTCATAGACCGTCGTCATACATGATAATCACACATGGTTAATCGCGGCACGAACCTGGCGTTTAAGCATGCGTATTGAAGTGACATGGATGTTTTCACTGATAACGAATTGGTTGTAAAGGCTAGCGGCACGATATGTAAAAAGTCTCTTTCCATGGTTGTTGTGAGCACGTCCTGGGTTCAAGTGATCTGACTGTCGAGTTGTACGATGGATGGTCTCATGATTGTATGAAAGACTAGATCGAATTGCACATGGTTCACCGCTCGTCAAAATCTTATGAAGCAAACATATGTCAGAGAATTTCACAAACTGTTGAGCATCTAGCCATTCCAAATCGCGAAGTACATCAGATATGTGATCGTATTTGCGGCGGCCTGACAGCACTCTAGCGGCGAGATTAAACACTTTTTGTACTTTCGCAATCACAGTCAGGTTAGCACTGCCATAAACTTGTACACAATAGCGGATATGTGAAAACACGAGCGCGTCGATCAGGCGAGGTAAGACATCAGGTGGTAAGATATGTTTAGCATGTGAAAGAGCAATGAGTATACCTATACATCGGCTGGTAACATGAGTCACATGCAGCTCCCAGGACAGAGTCTGATCCATGATTACGCCGAGGTTCTTAACGCTGGATGAAAATTGAAGCTCCTGGTTCATGAAACGAATTGTGGGAATCACGCTAATTGCTTTGAGTTGGCGCCTATCCCCGCATAAAAGAATCTCAGTTTTACTCGCGTTTACAAGCATTCCATTTTGCATAAACCATGTTTGTAAAACATTTAAGACACTTTCTAGAGAGGTTTTCATATCTAAAATCCTAGCACGGGGACCTGTGATTGCGATCTGAGTGTCGTCAGCATATCTAACAAATGTTATACGGAAACCATTGAGCTCGGTTGGGACATGACATGCAATGTCGTTGGACGCGATGTTGAACAGTAGCGCTCCAAGGCACGTCCCCTGGAAAGTGCCGATGGAAATGTTCAGAGGCGCCGACAGTGTATCGCCAACCCTTACGCGCTGCGTGTGACCTCCCAGGTAGCTTTTGAACCAGCCTGAATTTGACCTGACCTTGACCTGACCTTCACCAAAACGTGACCTAGGCTGGGCCCAAAGGCTGCCTAACACACATAATCGCATTTGTCATGTAAAATGGACCATAAAACATGTATTACACGACACTTTCATATTGTGACCCCCGGTGACCTGACCTCGCTGTGACCTGACCTGGTATCAGTGACCTCATATAGCAAAGCGATGGTATTCAATAAATTACCAATTTACTCGATTTCACAACACATTTCTTGAAATGCCTGTGAACGGTGAAAATCCGACCTTTGACCTGACCTGTGACGTCATCGGTTTGACCTAGGTCAATGAAATTTGGTCACAAGGTAGTTCCCCGGTGGGGCTATCGAACACCCTTTGAATTTTGAAAATCGGCCGGTAAATTTCCGAGATCTTAGGGGGGGGGGCCGAAACGACCCCTCCCCTACGGGCGGTAGGGTCCGCCGATAGCCCTACGGGGCGCGGGAACATTAACCCTATGGACGTTGCATAGAACTGGAAAGAATGGGACCAAAAGTCGGCAGTGCCCCCCCCCCCCGTAATTGAAGGTGTTCCGCCGCTACTGGATAGTATGTGCATTGTACTAACTAGAAAGTGGAGCTCAACTCTCGCCCGACCTAAAGGTTTTCTACATAGGGCTGAAGGGTATATACGACCCCCTCGTCACTTCGCCCCCATTGAGCTTAAACGAGGATGGATGTTTAAGTTGTCATTTTTTCACCTGCAGGTAAACAAAAAAGGACATTCATTGAAAAACATTTAATTACATCATTTGGTAACTCATATAACCGAGAAGGGGCCGAAATGAATAAATGACGATGCATCTCAATATCAATAACGTTTTTTGTCCAGATGGAAACATTCAACTTATGGCCAATTTGGAGCTGGCGACTTTGCCCTGTCCACTTTACCCCGGGCATACCGTCCGAGGCAAAAATATTTCATCCCGGCTATTAGTGAGGCAAAAAGCATTTTAAAACGGTAAAAGACATTTACGATAACCACACCTTCCATGAACGAGAGCGCTTAAATAAAATTCCAAACGGTTATGAAATAAAACAACAACATTTGAAAATCGTTAAAATAATTGGTGGACTGGAAAAAATGTTTTCCTTCTAGCACAGAACAATGGCAATGGGCCGGAAATCGGGTCTGGCTCATTCGAACGACCGCAATGAGAAGGATACAATAAGCAAACATAAATTGGAGTTGACGCCAGCTGTGGAGGACTAAAACGATAGGTGGCCTCTATGTCCCGGATGGCCGCTTTGCCAAACTCTCCCCTATGACATTCAGCCTCCGCACATTTAACCCGCGCCCTGCTGGGGGGGGGGGTGTTTGAACACCCCCTTGTGGTTTTTCGCGAATATCTCAAAAACGGCGGCGCGGAGCGCCGCCGTTTTTGGTACACCTTATCATACATCAATTCTACACATGTTGTGAAATTTTCAGACTAAGGTCATTCAAGGTCAGGTCACCAGGTCACTTGAGGTGACCTCACCTCATAAAAGTTTCAATGTCTGTCATAGCTACACCGAGTGACCGATCGCTTTGAAACCTTCAGCGATTGCTAAGAGCAATAGCACGTACAAAATGTATATCTCAGAATTTTGATATCGATGACCTAAGGTCAGGTCAATTTTGCGACCTCCCCGTTATAAGTCAATGAGAGAAAATTGAAATGCGCCTCTTTGGACGAAAGACATTATAAACACTCCTTAACACTGAATTACAAGTGGTTTAGACACACTGAACATGAAAATGGTGTCCGCGACCCCTGTTTATGCCCTGAGGTCATCTTAGGTCACGAATGGTATCTAACAGTTTTTCACAAATAACTTTTGATAGAGGCATGCTAGAGCGATGAAAACGCATTAGATGTGTTCAGCTCGACGATACGGATCGAATGATATGCAACATGACCCTTTCAGGTCAGGTCATGACCTTGGCCTGAGGTCAAATTCAAATCATTCAATTCATTCGATGCGTCTTGACAAGAGGAACACGATGCTGGTAAAAGTAAGCTCGTGCAAGGCTTGGGTCAAAAGTTAGGTATTGCAGAAGAACTGTTTCCGAAAAAAAAATCGGCTATTTTTGCAGTTTTTGCCCCCTGCAGGCAAAACCGTTGACGTTAGGTCAAATCTGAGAGAATTACTGAGAAAGGGCGTTAACAGGGCTATCGAATGCGCTTTTCCGCGGCGCTGTAGCTCTATTGGTTCCCGAGTTATGCGTTGACATCTTGGAAATTGTCGACATTCGACCTGGAAATCGGCGAAATTTTGCCTTCAATGACCTCTGGTGACCTGACCTTTGACCTGACCAAACAATTGACCGAAGTGATTTCATCATTATTTTTGACGCTCTTTCTAACGCCGCCTTCCGCGTATCGCTACGTGGCACACTGGTCGGAAACGCCCTCACGAGAGGCCACGGGCGATTCCGGAGTTTCGGATTATTTTTTATATAGATCGATTTGAAATTGATCAAATTATTATACTTAGGCCAAAAAAACTAATCCGGGTGACCAAAAATAGCTGTAATCAGCCCCCGAAGATGGGGTATCCCAGAACTCGGAAACTAACGCGGAGCAAGAGGTTTTTTGAGGCGGATATTCAGAGTCTTATTGCTGATAGACACCAAATTGAAATCCCACATATTATGCATCAAAATGTTCGTTATGAAGTTGCCGACTGGTCAGTGCAAAATTTTTGGTATAATTTTTCCCTAACTAAGATGTACTACAGCTTTTTTATGAAGGCTCTCCTACAGTGATTCTGGAATATAACTGCAAAGTTTAGGTAAGGAAACAACAGGTAGTCCCATCTAGTTCCACCCTGATTTTTTGTGAGATGAAGTAGGATTTAAATTTACACCAGGGCAACATAAAAGCTAACTGCGCATATTTGCGCAAAATTTGCAGGAGCCGCTCTTCCTACCCAACTACCGCCCGCCCCGCCCCAGTTTCGGCTCGGCCGCCGCGCCCGGCTTACGCTGACCTGTGTGGCCTGCACGCATCCATGCGCAGCTGACTGGTCATTAAAAACAGATGCGCTTGAGTTTATGAATTTTGTGAAAAGCGCGTTTTATGTATGCATTTATGTATGCATTGACATCAAAAGCCTTCCACATATTGCGTGGCGATTACGGCTTGTATTTAGAGAGTCTTGCTATTGACAACCATCACTCGGCTGAAGAAAGTGGAAATTGAAACCTTCGTGAATATAAGACGCTGCAAATATAGGACACCTGTCACTGACGTCGGGTTACCTTGGGCCGTCTTTTTACATTAGATCACAATTCCGGTATTTAACCCTGGCCGGACCGATTGGTTTTCTACATTGACCGGGGATTGGTATTTGGTACATCTCCCTCGCCGTTTCGCCTCTAATTGAGCTAGAGCGTCGCGAAAAAAACAAGCTTGTGTGCCGTTATAAGACGCAAAAATTAGGTACTACCCGATTTTAAGGTCTTAGGTCAGGCCAGCCAGTGACCTCTTAGGTCAGGTAAGTGCCACAAGGCACGGGCTCGGTTTTAGGTTAATTACTTTGCCAAAAATGGTCGCACTGCCGCGATTTTGGCATAATCGTGTTTGTCTAGCTCAGGCGCGTTGAATGCTATACTTGGTGTTCGGGTGAAGTCAACTTAACCCTCACCGGCACAGGCAATTTTGCGTCCTTCGACGGCACAAGGGGGGGGGGGGGTTGGTACGACCCCCCTCGCGTTTGGCCCCTGATCGAGCTAGAGCCTCGCGAAAAAAACGAGCGTGTTGCCCGTCACGAGAGGAAGCCGATGATACCCAATTTTAAGGTCCTAGGTCATCGGGTGACCTTCCAGGTCAGGTCAATGACCCGAAAACCGGGAAAATCGGGACCTGTTAGAAAGTCGTAAATTGTGGCTGCTATGTGGTTTTCCGGGGAGCTGATCACGAATATCGTATTAGTTTTGATCAGAGATGATGTCTTTAAGCATTTAGACCAGGTCGGGTCAGGTCAGGTCAGGTCAACCGGTAGGGGTTGTGACGGGTATTCGTAATACGTGTCAACCGCCTCTGACAGCTTCGTAACATGTTACGAAGGCACCAAAACTACTTCGTAAATGTTCAATTGGTTGCTTAATTAGAATTCAGCTCCAAAAACTAGCCTAGAAACATGTAAAACTCGAAAAAGTGAACCGAGGTCACCCGCGAGGTCACCAAAGGTCAATGACCTGACCTGACCTTCAGGTGACCTTGACACCCATCCTAATGTATGGGAGCAACATCAAATCACATGTTTGAACGTTTGAAACCACGAAAAGCTTGCAAACGCGCGGCTAATGCGAGCCGACATACGCCGAATCGCGATTTCGGCCAAACATGGTCACGGAAAAGAGGTCACAGGTCAAAGGTCATTGGGGTCAGGGTCATGCAATTTTCAGGGTAGGTGTAAAATTGATCAATGCGAGGGTGCCAAAAGTTTCGTCGCGATCATACCCCCCCCCCCCCCTGTGCCAGCGAGGGTTAAGATGTTAACCTCGGGTCAAGGTCAGGTCGGAGCCCCTCAGGTCACGAAAATGGTTGAAGGAGGTCATATCGCATATCATTCGATTCGGCAGGTCTTCCTGAGTCCAATGGTGGCTTTCCCGACTCTCTAGCTCCATCTGATCAGGAGTTATTGACGAAAAAGTTACATGGCCTTAGTGACGTCATAAATGACGTCACGCAAAGTCAACAATGCTAAAGTCAAGCACTGGACCTTGCAAGGAGTGCATGAAACCATTCCCGGTGCCCGAATAGCAGCTCCCAATTTCCCTTCTTGACTTAAAGTGGTGCTAGTGTCGTACTGCGCTGTGGGTAGCGCTTGGCTGGACGGACGGTCTGTGACAACCTATTGATCTGTGGCTGATCTATTAGAGTGTCCGTCCGAGAGCCGTACGACGGCTGACAGAGCCTGGGGGTCGCGAACTGGTGTGGTAACCGTTACGCCCACCTGGGACGCCCGAGTCGGTACGGCACTTGCGGTGTCGTAACCGGATCGGCGGGAACCAGCAGAACGCTGTTGGACCGGCGGTGAAAGTCGGAACCGAGCACTCGCCCACCAGTGGGGCGTCTGGTCGAGCAGGTCTACCCGCTAAGGCAGCCTGAGCACGAACCAGTGGCAGGGTCCGATCAATGACCGTGGTCCGACCAGGGTGTCAGCGCAATGGCCAGTCAGAGGCGTCTTTAAGGGCGCGGAAGCCCACCTCGGTCGACTGTGGCCGGTGCAACCTAGTCAGGTCGTTTGTGTGAATCTCCGTGTTCTTCCCTCGCCTCAGAGTAGCCGCTCTTCTCCAAATGCCCGAGCCGTTTTCTATGTGTATTGGTCTTGCAGCGAACAGCAGAGTCGAAAAACGAATTGACAATGTCGCCGAAAACCGCGGTCATATGCTGGCCGTCCCTAGTACTACCAATATGCCCGCAGGCGCGGCGAGAGACAAGCTCAACGTATGAGTCACCGTCCGGCTGCCGGGAGAGCCCCTACCGCGACCTTTGTCCACAGTCATGACGTCACGACAATGGGCTCCTAAACGTACGGGCAGCGGCCGCCTCAGGGGTGCCGCCGTGACCTTTGCACGACACGTTCTATAGCGTATGGCACAGCGGTTACTAGGAAGGTTGAGGCCAGCGGCAGGCCGGTTTACAAATAACAAACAAACTTGACGCGCAATTGACAACAGGTAACAGATTGATTAATAAGGCGGTGACAATATAAATAAAAATGACAACATGAAATGACAAATCGCATAGATGACAAATCGCATAGATGATCCCTACAGTACCCCCTCGCCAGACATGTCGCGGACAAAAGTGACATGGCGATATCTTACCGGAGGTCGTACGACGCGGCCGGAGCGGGTCGTCCGTAGTATCGGCTGAGGCTGCAATGGTGCAGCGTCAGCCCGAGCGACGGCTGCAGGGCGAGTTGGTGCGTCACCGTAGATCAGAAGCTCCGGGCCGCTGGGCTCATTGCTGAGCGGTGGCGCGGCCGGCGGGCCGCTGGACTGAGTACCGTGCGGCTGCACAGTCGGCAGGTCAGACTGTCGATGACCGGATTCGTCTGGCGTCTCCAGGAAGGCGGCCTTACACCGGTCGATGCTGATGACCTCCTTTTTCTGTCGACGGTCGATGGTGATGGTTTTGGTGGTCCTTTCGGTAACCGGGAACGGTCCGTCGTATGGAGCGTCCAGCGGGTAGCGGTGACAGTCCCTGCGCACGAAGACGTGTGTCGCCGTCTGGAGTGCCGTCGGGACGTACGTGGCGCGCTGGACCGGACGTGGGAGTGTCGGCCGCACCTGAGACATGGCGCGCTTCAGGTCTTGTACGAAACCGGCCGGTGATGCTGCTGAGGCTTGGCTGCTGATGAAGAACTCGCCGGGAAGCCGCAGTGTGGTGTTGCCGGTATTGCTGCTGTTGCCTCTGCTGCTGCTGTTGCTGCTGCCGTTGCTGCTGCTGCTGCTGCTGCTGTTGCCGCTGTTGCTGCTGCTGGACGGTCGAATGGTGCCTTGCTGGAGCATCTTGTTGAACTCGGCACGTGCGATTTGAAGGCGCTCCAGCGGGAGGCGTCGTGGCCGCTGGTACACCGGTGGACCCTTGGTGACGATGTGGTGCGTCACGTTGTGCTTCACCGGTGTTGGTCCAGGTTTTGGTGAGGTCACATCCGGGTACCGGGCGAGGACAACTGCGAAGCGAGCAGCAGCCTGCTCCCGGACGAGACGCACTCCGATGGAGCACAGCCTTGACCGCTCGGCGCTGGCGCAGACGGTGCCGTCCCGCAGGAGACGCTGGTTGGCAACGTCCACGACGAGGTGATGTGCGGCCAGGAAGTCGGTGCCCAAGATGGGTGTGGTGACGTCAGTGACGAAGAATCGATGTTTCAGGCGGTGCTGCTGACTCAAGGTGACGTCCAGCAGGCAGGTGCCGTGCACCGCGATCGGTGAGCCGTTTGCCGCGACGAGCTGCTGGCCGACAGGAGCAGGGGTCAGCGTAGACCCGTTGGGCAGGCAGCGGCGAGGCAGCACGCTGACCTGCGCCCCGGTGTCGACTAGAAATTGCCGGTCCGTCTCCGTGTCCCTCACGAAGAGGAGTGGCGCGGCAGGAGGGGCGCCCGTGCTTTGCGCCATCAGCACGGGGCGCCTCAGTTTTCCGAGGCGATCCAGGAGCACGGCAACTTGCATCGGCGCGCTTGGGCGCCGAATCGCTGGTGGTACCAACACAGCGTGTCGTCGTGCGGCGGCGTTGAAGGACGAGCCGGTGACGGGCGGCGTGACTGGCGAGACGCTTGGCGCGGCCGGGAACGGCTGCGGTCGCGTCGCACGGCGTCCTCAAGTCGTCGGTTGCTGGCTTCCAAGCGCTCCATCTTAGCGACCAGGGAGGCGATGACGGTGTCCAGCGCAGGGGTTGCAACTGGCGCTGGGGCTGTCACTGCAGCAGCGATGGGCGGTGCCGGCTGTGTGTACGGCTGTGCCGCGATCGCTGATAGCCGTGGGTCCGGTCCGCTAGCTTCCAGGTACCGGTCGGCTGCTTCTGCCAGTGCGTCAAGCGTGCTGTCGGCTGGCAGGAGGGCGAGGGCAGCACGGACGGGCTGCGGTAGCCGTTGTTGAAACAGGGTACGGAAGAGCTCCGTATCAACCGGGGCGTCCCCGGCTGCGGCTAGCTCGTTGCGCATTGAGCGCAACAGCGCCGTCGGCTTCTGATCGCCGAGCTGCTGGCGGCCGAGCAGGGCTTGTAGTCGGTCGGCGCGTGACTGTGCCAGGCGGGCTTGGAGCGCCGCACACAGCACGTCAAAAGACCGGGATGACCGGATGACGTCCTTGACCTGGACGGCGATGTTGGCGGGGAGGTTTGCGACGAGGAGCTTAAACCTCAGCTCGTCGGAGTCGACCCCGCTGACGTCGAAAGCGCACTGCACCTGCAGTAGCCACAGGTCGGGCTCTTCCGGAGAGTATGGTGGTAGCCGGAAGCTAGCCATGGGCCGATGAGTTGACTCAGAGGCTGAAGCTGGAACGCTGGCTGGGTCTTGAGCTGCGGCGCCGGACTGTGCGCTGTCCGCCGGCATGACGAGAGGCTAAGGTCGAACAACGGAGATCACGTCGGGGTCACCAATTGTCGTACTGCGCTGTGGGTAGCGCTTGGCTGGACGGACGGTCTGTGACAACCTATTGATCTGTGGCTGATCTATTAGAGTGTCCGTCCGAGAGCCGTACGACGGCTGACAGAGCCTGGGGGTCGCGAACTGGTGTGGTAACCGTTACGCCCACCTGGGACGCCCGAGTCGGTACGGCACTTGCGGTGTCGTAACCGGATCGGCGGGAACCAGCAGAACGCTGTTGGACCGGCGGTGAAAGTCGGAACCGAGCACTCGCCCACCAGTGGGGCGTCTGGTCGAGCAGGTCTACCCGCTAAGGCAGCCTGAGCACGAACCAGTGGCAGGGTCCGATCAATGACCGTGGTCCGACCAGGGTGTCAGCGCAATGGCCAGTCAGAGGCGTCTTTAAGGGCGCGGAAGCCCACCTCGGTCGACTGTGGCCGGTGCAACCTAGTCAGGTCGTTTGTGTGAATCTCCGTGTTCTTCCCTCGCCTCAGAGTAGCCGCTCTTCTCCAAATGCCCGAGCCGTTTTCTATGTGTATTGGTCTTGCAGCGAACAGCAGAGTCGAAAAACGAATTGACAATGTCGCCGAAAACCGCGGTCATATGCTGGCCGTCCCTAGTACTACCAATATGCCCGCAGGCGCGGCGAGAGACAAGCTCAACGTATGAGTCACCGTCCGGCTGCCGGGAGAGCCCCTACCGCGACCTTTGTCCACAGTCATGACGTCACGACAATGGGCTCCTAAACGTACGGGCAGCGGCCGCCTCAGGGGTGCCGCCGTGACCTTTGCACGACACGTTCTATAGCGTATGGCACAGCGGTTACTAGGAAGGTTGAGGCCAGCGGCAGGCCGGTTTACAAATAACAAACAAACTTGACGCGCAATTGACAACAGGTAACAGATTGATTAATAAGGCGGTGACAATATAAATAAAAATGACAACATGAAATGACAAATCGCATAGATGACAAATCGCATAGATGATCCCTACACTAGATCCTGTATTATTCTCAATTATGACGTCATAACTTAACAGATTTACGTCATATATTTAGTGTTTGACATCCAAATGATAGCTTACATATGACAGAGAAGGTATGCAAAGTTTTATGAAGTTTGCTTCACTAGTTGTGGAATAACAAGCAAAAAACTTTTGCGGAAAGGCCGCTGGCCTCTCGCTGGAGCGTTTCCGACCAGTGTGCGTGGCCCAGGAGCCGAGTTAGAGGGGGGGGGGGGGTGGTGTTCAGACACCCCCCAGCAGGGCGTGGAAATCCAGGACCCCAGCCGGGCGCGTGATCGGACTTCTGAGTTCAGTCAATCCTTTGATAAGGATTTTGAAAGACATAGATGTAGTTTTAAGTAAAACAAATAATAGATATTCACTTAGCTTGATATTATTGCAGCCTCGCACATATCATCGTATTGCAGTTAGTAGTTACAACACTTTATATTGCTAGCCGCATTCCTTTTGCAATTGTCGGTGATGCGCTTTTTATGTCGAAATGTGTCGTAATTATCAAAAAAAGTTTGAAAACATTTTAGAAATGATAGGAGGGAGTGATTGATCCCTTTTTATGCCGTTACAAAAAGAGGTTAGGTAGTGTGCTGATTAATAGACGAGGTATTCTGTTTACACTGATAAGTAGTCTAACAAGTCACCAACCAAGGCTTGTTCAAGAGCAAGACAGTGCACCCTGCTGACTTGTCCTGACCGGATTTTGGGATTTTGAGTGAGTCACTGAACTCGTCGAAGTTAGGGGAGTGTTGTGTTTCATCATTGAAATACAGCAAGATGCAGTGATAAGTTTTTGATAGAATTATTTTATTAACATTTTGTTTAGGATAGCAAAGCTGTACTTTTCACAAAGTAAGTTTCCCTGTGTTCGGCATCAAGGAAGGTCAAGGTTTTCCATTTTGACAATTAATTGAACATATTGATACTGATGCTGCAAGTCCAGAAGGCATTGCAGAAGATTGCAGTGCAAAAGCATTCATAACTCTGGTGTTATCCATAAAGGTTTTGCCCAAGGCTTCAAGAGGACGGCTTGTTGAATTACCAGCTTCAGCTTCTGAACATCACTGACCACAGGGCACAGCTTGAATAATAGGTGGGTGTTAATTCTACTCTTCTTTGTTACGTCTTGATAAACAGCGAAAAACTGTGTTTTAAATATCTGAACAATTCAAAGTTTTTCTTTTCCTCTTTTATTAGATCACCTACCTGAATAAAGTTGGTTGTTCTAAATGAATCATGGAATAGGACCAGTTAGCAAATAAATCATTAGTTAACTCCCTGCCAAAATACATTATCAAGGTATTTGTGAATTTGACAGGAATTTTCAGAGATGGAGTGATAGCCTTTTCCTATTACCTAGATATGCTCTCAAAACCAGGGCCCTGTTCAGTCGCTGTATTTATATCAGCGTGCTGTCGGTTTTCCCCATATAAGGAAGTTATTGCTGGTGTGGCTTGGCCTCTCATTGGTCTAACAAATAGACCACTTGAATTTGACCAATGAGGAGCCAAGAAGTAGCAGCATGGTCACAGCCTGCTGATAAATAAACGGGGGGCGAATAGAGCTCAGGCTTCAGGGAATATGTGGGTACTGTGGGTGAAAGGTAGGTAGAAACTTAATATCTATTCAAAATTTAGATATGCTTTGCTACTCACTCTTCAAAGAAGTTATGGATTAATTGTTTTATCTTTGTTAGGTTTCCAGATAATGTCTAGCTCCTGTCTTTTGCATGATTTTTTTTTCTGATATCTTACAAATTTATTTTGCTTACAATTGCCCAGCCAAATAAACATGACACACATATTTGGTCATTGTTGTAGGTGGCAGGCATCAATGTATTTTTCTCCAAACTTATTTTATTTGTTGGATGCTTGACAGTGTGACCATTGTGGAATGATAAGTCACTTGTGTTATATGGATGGTAACACTTATGGTTGAATAGAGATACCTGAATACCTGATGCCTGTATATACCTAAATATACCTGAATATAGATAGATAATAGAGATAATAGGTAGCAGCCAACTTATAGTTCATACTTTGTGACAACACATTGTTGGTTGATGCTCTTCTGAACAATGCAGATCGGTCTCCTCTGAGTTTTCACAACTCCAGTGTGTTCTGCCTTCTGTTGTTGGGCTTCGATGGGAGACGCCTCCGCACAGCACCAGGCAGCTCAGTCAGTCCGTCGTTCGCCCGTCCAAATCCTGGTGACCGCCTGCACCGCCTGCTGACTGGGCTGTCTGGTGTTGTTGCAGGCTCGCTGGGCGATGCTGCCGCCGCCATGAGCGCACCCGAGTCGTCGCCGGCGGCGCTGGCCACCAACCAGCGGCGCGCGCGCGGTCTCCGCCAGCTGGTGGCGCGCCACCTGCTGGCCACCGATGACGTCACGCCACGTGACGGTGTCACGCCGCTGCACTACAGGTTCACACTGGCCACGGGTCTGCACGCGGCGCCCGTGTACACCAGCGAGCCTCAGCTGTCGGCCACGGCTGTCTGGGAGCGGTTCTACCTAGAGCCGGTGCTGGGCCGTGCCGCTAACGCCACCAAACTCCTGGTCCGTGTGTTTGCCCAGTGCGGCAGCCGAGAGGCCGAGATCCTACGGTGGTCGGTGGCCCTCTCCGGCCTGGTGCCCGTCTCGGTGCGGTGGACGTTTCAGCCCAACACGCTGCTGTTTCGGTTTGGTTCCGTGTGGCTGACGGCGCCCGGTTGTGTGGCTGACCGACGCTCAGTGGCGCCGCCGCCGCTGGCTGTCTCGGTACCCTCGGATACGGTTGGGGTGGCATCACGCGGTCCGCAGCTGGAGAGGCTGCACCGCTGTCAGCGCGAGCGTCGGCAGCTAGAGACGGCCATTGATGAGGCGGTGAGGGAGGGTGAGGATCTGTGGCCGACGGTGGAGCGGCGCCGGCGCGCGGCGGCAGCTCGGGACCGGCTGCGAGCACGGCTGGTGCTGCTGCGGGCCGACACGGCTGCGCGCGCCGCCACAGTGGCCGAGGCGCGTCGGACGCTGGCCGCGGCTCGAGCCCGCCAGGCGGCCAGCGCGGCACAGCTGGCGCGACAGAATGACGAGCTGCGTGAGGACTGCGCGGCGCTCGCCGAGTGGCGTACCAAGTTCGCCGCACTGCAGGCGCTCTACGTGCAGGCGCACGCTCAGCTGGCGTTCCGGCGGCGTGAGCTCTGTGCCGAACTACAGGTGATCTATCCTCTGCGGCGGACGGCTGAGGGGTACACCATCCTCGGTATTCACCTGCCCAACGCTGAGGAGTACAGTACCGCGCCGGACCGGGCCGTGTCTGTAGCTCTAGCGCACGCCAGTCACCTGGTGGTGATGGTGGCCTGGGTCCTGGGAGTGTGTTTGCGCTACCCGATCCGACAGCGGGACGCGCACCCTGTCCTCACCGACCACATCGTGCCGGGTCTGCCGGACGGCGAGCGCCAGTTCCCGCTGCAAGTCACAGGACGGGATAGCCTCGCCTTCAACTACGCCGTCTACCTTCTGAACAAGAACATCGCCCAGCTGCGACAGTACTGTGCGCTGGAGACGAGTGACCTGCGAGCGATGCTGCCGAATCTTGCCTCTCTGCTGACTGACGCGGTCCGGCCGCCAGGCGAGGGCACCTCCGCCGCACCGTGGCCCTGTGGACCCCTCTACTGGCCCTGTGGACCGCCGCCGGCGCCGCGCGACCGCGAGCAGTCGCTCCGCCTACCACCGGCGAGTGTGACACTACAGGACGCCATGGAGGACGGCTGGGAGGGCGGCAGCGGCTCCACAACCGGCGCCGCTGCTCGAGGCAGAGGCAGTCCGACCGACTCCGGCGCGCTGGGCAGCGAGGACGACAGCGCACCGCCGCCGGAACCCCCGGCCAGCCTAGACTCGGCAGAGTCCGCTGCCGAGCCCACCGAACCGACCGAGCCGATCGAACCGCCGACCGACGAACAGAGTGTGGAGAACGGTGTACCGAACTCTGTAGAAGAGGCACCGGCCGCTCCGCCGTCGCCGCCGCCCGCGCCGCCCTCCCCCTCCGGATACGACGGTCCTAGTGACGACACCGACTGGGACTACGTCACCAGTCGCATGCAGATACTGGCCAAACCAAAGAGTTTCAAACTGGTGACTAAACGAGAGAGTGATGAGGCGTAGTGCGATCCAGATACTCCTGTGTGCTGAGCTCAGTGGCCCAGGGCGAGCTGGCGTCAATGGTCCGGTGAGCTGACCCCAGTGAGCGGGCGTGTTGGCCTCAGTGACCCAGAGCGCTGACCTCGGCGCTCGCGGCTCGTTCGGTGTCGGCTGAGCAATCTCGCTGCCTCTCAGTGATCGGCGTCGTCGTCCTCTCGTTAACCGTTATCGCTCAGGGGCGACGCAGACCGACACGGACGACTGTCTTGTTTTCCTGACCTTGCATGAGCTCGTATTCCGGTCAGAGATGGTCCCCCGGTCCGCCGTTACGGTCAGTAATGGTCTACTGATGGTCCTCTGGACCCGGTCAGTGATGGTCTACTGTTGGTCCTTTGGACCCGGTCAGTGACTACCCCCGCTGGTTCCTGTCCCGCCGCGACGGACCCATTGTTTTTGTTCCACATTGTTATTGGGGTGGGCGCCGCTCTCTATGCGTATGACTCAGTAGCTCAAGCTTGGTATTCTACCCACACATTGTCAGTAAAGGCAGCTGGCGGCCTGGCCGACCGGCACGCGACATTGCTATCCTCTATACCTCCGCCGTATTTTCGGCCGGGAGCGTCCGCGGTGGCGCAACATTCCACATGACTGAGGCCCAACCAGCGAGATATGTTAACGATATGGCGTATTATAACTGTGTGCTTTCATTGTGTAATCTGATTATATACCATGCTGGGGAAACAAGTGTCAATAAAGCCCTTGTACCGGACTCCTTACTGCCTGTTCACGAGGAGCCAATGTTGAACCAATGTTTTCTGGTTGTGTTTGACCCAGCTGGAGAGTACGTTGCACCGTGCTCGTCTGGTCACGCTCTGATTAGTCAAGGCCCACTTTTTTTGTTTAAATCAAAGATGCAACTTGAAGAATGCCGCTTCCCATAGATGTGTAGATATTTTCACAAAGTGAACCCAAACTACAAGGGGCAATAAGCTCTGGATTGACAAGCAACACCGAGTTTATCCCAATCGCACTGTGACTGGTGCCGCCTTCAACCTCGTGGCATTCAAAGCTTCGGCCTCATCGGCGTATGACACCTCTTCACAGGTAAGTGTCTGACCTCACGGAGTATCTCTGCCTCTACTCTCCAGTGACCTCATCCCTCATGAACCGACCTGAAAGATTCTATTTCCATTGCCTTATGACCTACCCTCCCGATTTTTTAGGTACACTCTTACCCATAGCCCACTCTTGTATAGGTTGCGTATCCATTCATCATTGTATTAACCTCCTTTCGAGTCCCTGCCCACCAGTGACATTTGACCCCGCTCTCACCATCTGCCCTGCCTGTCGCCAGGATGCCCCCGCTGCGTCCGGTGCGCTCCCTGGAGGAGCTGACGTCCGACTGGCTGGCCGACCAGCTGTGGCAGCTGGGAGCCGACGGGCGACCCCCGGAGCCGGCGCTGGCGCTCTGCTCCCACCTGCAGCGGCACCTGGCGCCGCCCCTGCAGCGGCAGCTGGCGCAGAGACTGGAGCGCCGCTGCGGCAGCCGGCCGGCCGGGCCGCTGCTAGCCGCTCTCGGCTACCTGCTGGGCGGCCGGCGGCTCCAGCTGCGGCTGCAGGATCTCGGGGCCGTCAGTCAGCTCAGTACCGGCGCCCCGCCGCCGTCCGGAGGACCCCGCGCGCTGGCGGTGCGCTCCGAGAACCCTCTCTGGGATGAGCAGGAGGTGGCTGAGCACGCGCCGGCTCTGGCGCGGGTGCTGACCGATTTCACTCAGCTGGTCAGCCTGGAGCTGACCAACCACTGTACCAACACGGTGCTGGCCGTGGTGGGACGCTGCTGCCGCCGGCTGGTCAAACTGCACGTCGAGCTGTCCATGGCGGATAACGAGGGCGTCCGCCTGCTGCTTGGACTGCCAGATAGCGTGAGTGGGCGGGCAGGATGGAGTGGGGTGAGGAGTAAGCTCGCTGTCTTACGAAGCGACCTAAAGGTCTGGTATGTTCTTGCGGGAACTGATATTGCTTAATTTTGGTTATCATTCAAGTTCCAGTTAAAGGTGCATTGTCTGGCTTTTGCCCAATTATGCTCTTTTTGTGGGTGCTGTTCTACTCTACCAGTCTCTGAGATGAGTTCCAAGCATGCATCATGAGCTTTCTTTCTGAGTGGCATATATATCTGTTGGCAGTTTACAGCTTAACTTCGTTCAAATTTTCACTCTGTTCGGTCCCTAAAAAACGGTCTCTTCAGGACGTAAGCTATGGCATCTCTCTCTCTCTCTCTCTCTCTCTCTCTCTCTCTCTCTCTCTCTCTCTCTCTCTCTCTCTCTCTCTCTCTCTCTCTCTCTCTCTCTCTCTCTCTCTCTCTCTCTCTCTCTCTCTCTCTCTCTCTCTCTCTCTCTCTCTCTCTCTCTCTCTCTCCTCACTCTCTCGCTCTATCCCACAGATGGAACAGTGCCTTCAGATGTGCCGCCGCGGCACTCCTCTATCCCCCACTCAGATGGACACGCTGAGGGAAGTCTGCTTCGAGAGCACCATGGTGGGCACCCACGGCTACATACTGCTGCTGCAGGCGCTGCCCAAGATGCACGTCTGTCGCGTCACAGAGGTCAGTGGAAGGGTCACAATGGATTAGTTCTGTGACTCGTGTCACTGGATCACAGGCCAGTGAGACCAAGACGTGTTGAGGCTGCACGAGTCACTCGTCACATGTTCTTGCCATGCTAGCCTTTTGTCAGAGTAATTGTGTGGGCTCTTCGACTACAACGACGCTGTGGTGTGTCTTGGCAAACGTAAGTGTTGTCTTTCCAGCTTCATTTGCTTTTTCTGCGTCGTTTTAGTCAAATTTTATATTCCAACATCTGGCTCATTTTTCTTATCGCCTTCCCTTGCTCATACAGTGATCGACTACTGTCCATTCCATATAAATCATTCAATTGTCTCGTAGTGGTATGTTATATTTAGGATCAAACCTCTGACCCACCCCGTCTCAGGTGGACATTGCCGACGTCATTGACGGCATCTACGGCGCCGACCCGTCCACGTGGCGGCCCATGGTGCCTTGCTACTCACTGCGCCGACTCGAGTGTCGGTACCAGCTGCAGGCGCAGCACGCCGAGTGCCTGGCACGCTGCTGCCGCCATCTGCAGCACCTCTGCCTCAGGGGACGACACTCGGCCCGCAATGACCTCATGATGCTCCACTGGTGAGGACAGTGGTAGGGGTGAGCGTGGTGGATGGTGACACCTTCTGCATTCTTTTGTATCTGAATGAAGAATAAAAGTATGTGATACTGGTGCGTAGGTTGCACCCTGTTTGTCTTATTATTGGCTGTACTGTGGAAGTTCAACTCAATTCACGAGTATCGTGAGCTTCGTCTGTCTGCTATTTTTGATGATATTGGACCATGTTTGGCCTTCTCTGCCCCCTTTTCTCGACACATTGCGTCATAAGCCATCTATTCCCCTCTCTTCGTCTCTCCATCGCTCTGACACCTCCTCTCTGACCCCACAGGTTCACCAGTCTGTCCGACCTCACGTCACTGGAGCTGATCGATGTCCACCCGGCGGCTCTGCTCGAGTTCCTGGACATCGCCGGCCGCCGGCTCAGCTCCCTCCACCTCGTGGAGACCTCGCGCGCCTCCGCCAGTCTGTTCTCGGACCAGGCGCGCCACCTGTTCCCCTCCCTCCGCCTCTGCCTCGGTCTGAGCTCGCTCCGACTGACCCTGGCCGCCGACGTGACGCCGGTGTCGCCACCTCCAACGCAGAGGGCGCTGCCGTCGCTGGTGCGGCTCGGTATAGAGGGCGCTCGTGCGCCGGAGGTGACCCGGTTGCTGAGCGCCTCAGCGCCGCGTCTTCAGGAGCTGGAGCTGGAGGGGCTGGCCGGAGGGCTGACGGACGAGGCCGTCCAGTCGGTACTGGCTGATGGAGGACTCCGTGAGCTGAGGTGGGTGCGATGGGCTAGTCATCTAGGGAAATGGTGACTTACCACAGGGGCCGTATTCACGTCGACTTCGTAAGTCGATTTTCTTTCGTAAGTGTAATTTGGTATTCACGTCGACACTTCTGAAGTTTTTATCGACGGAGTTCACGTGGATAAAAAAATTTACTTAAGAAGTAGGTCTAACTTAAGAAAATTCTTACGAAAATGATCGACGTGAATACGGCCCCAGGACATGTCCCTCAAAAGTATCGAGAGCAAGCGATCACGGCAAGTTACATAGGCACCCACAAAGTCATGTGCGTTTTTCGCAGGGTTAAAAGCTGTCGTAAATATTTTCCATTTTCATTTTTCTCTAGCATTATGTAGCATTTATTACTATAATGATAGACACTGTTGTCTGCTGGGTCTTACGACAACGACTAGGGACTTGACTTAATTTCGGTGTTCGCCGTTTCATTTCCTTCTTGTGTAAGTCGTTTCCCCGTTGCCTCTCCGCTCGGCAGGCGTCTGCAGCTGACCGACTGTGAGATGACGGAGGCTGGGGTGGAGTCGCTCCTCACCGAGTGTCCCCTGCTGCACTGCATCTCCGGACTGGGGGAGGGACTGGCCACCCAGCTCCGGTGCAGAGCTAGCGAGAACAACTGGAACCTGGACCTGAGCTGAGCTGGGGAAGCCTGAACCGGCTGAAAGGAGCCAGTATGAGCTGGCTTACCTGTTCTCGCTGAGCTGAGCTGAGCTAAACTGAGCTTAGTGCCGTGTGGGATGGCTGGGCTAAGCCGAGTTGAGCTAAACGGAGGTGAGGTGAGCTGAGTTAGAGTTTTACTCAGCTGAGCTGAGCTGAGTGTGGATGGGCTGGGCGGAGATGATTTGAGCTAAAGTGAGCTGAGCTGAGCTGAGTTTTATACTCAGCTGAGCTGAGTCGAGCTACACGTTTAAGGATGGAGAATCCTTGGTTGGGTTAGTGATCATCCATTGAGATGAATTAGCGAAGTTGGCCGTTTGTCCTAGTTTCATGTGTGTGAATGTGGTCCGTATTGCATCGAACCTGTTTTCGGCCAAAGGCGTGACCCTTATGGAAACTCGTGGTTAGTGGGGGAGTATGTTTATACTCCTGGGGGAGTATTTTTATACTCTGCCGTCACAGCGGTACCGGGAAATTCACACTGTGATAGATCCGATATATATCATATCGCCCGGATAGTGTGTAGTTGTACGGCAGCTGCCAGCGGGAATGCTTACGTGAATGGTATAATGGTTTAATGTGGCTAGTCGGATGTGGCTCACCCGCCCCCTCATAGCTCATTAAGCACATATCTGGGCTTAATATGGTCCCTGGATAATATTTATCGCCCGCTTTTTATTCGTGGGCAAGGAATGATGGAGTATGCTGCTTCATCGAATGGTGATACTTCATCGAATGTCGCCAAGGTATGTTCCTGTGTTGTTTGATCGATGGTTTAACGTACTCCAATGCATTCTGCCATTGGATAGTGAACTGCTGCCTGTTATGGTTTAGTTTATTGGTTAACCGCTGAAATATACAGAATTGCACCACAACTTCTGATCTGTTTTGATATTTGCCGCTCATTTTTATAGCTTTTATTAGGATTACTGAAAACAGCTACATTGCTTAGTCACACGCCCCTCACGTCGCGTCTCTTTCTGAACTCTGCCCGGCGTAGGGGGGGGGGGGCGTTTCGCTGCCCAATTGGTCCGGCCTCAGGTGACAGGTCATCGATATAGGAAATCCTAGATAAACGTTTTATGCATCCTGTCTCTCGCTAGCGCTTTCAAAGCAATCGATATGCCACTGTGGCATTTACTTTTGCAGGGGAAATGAGCTCACTTGATGTGACCTGACCCGATCTAAAATGACATCAGACTGACATTTAACCCGCGCCCAGATGGGGTCTGCCGAGCAACGCGGTCTGATGGGGGGGGGCCATTTTGGCCCCCCCCCCTCAGATCTCGAGAACCACGCAACATAGCGACAAGCGGTAAACGGTGTTAGATAGCCCCAACGGGGAACTACCTTGTGACCCAATTTCATTGACCTCGGTCAAACTGATGACGTCACAGGTCAGGTCAAAGGTCGAATTTTCAACGTTTACAGGCATTTCAAGAAATGCGTTGTAAAATCGTGTAAAATGCATTTCATTGAAAATCATCGATGGGGAAATGTTCTTTAAACACATATTTTGCTATTTGAGGTCACTGATACCAGGTCAGGTCACAGAGGTCAGGTCACTGGGGGGTCACAATATGAAAGTGTCGTGTGATACATGTTTTATGGTCCATTTTACATGACAAATGCGATTATGTGGGTCAGACAGACTTTAGGGCCAGCTTAGGTCACGTTTTGGTCAAGGTCAGGTCAAGGTCAGGTCAAGGTCAGGTCAAATTAGGTCAAATTTCAAAGTTGATATTTTTGCATAAAATGGGTATCGATTCGATGCAGCTCGTCACGGGGAGTTCAATGGTGGTCTCCGTTTTGCGCTACGAGGTCTAGAATTGCTAAAAATTGAGTTAAAAAATTTGACGTCATCAATTTTTAACAGTTTTTTCGCTATAACTTGGCCAAAAAAAGAGGTATCGATCTAAAATTTGGTATGTATATCGAAGAGCGCAAGGACTATCAAATATATTCCGGTTTTTTCGAAATTCGAAAAATTTTTGAAAATTTTTTGAGTTTTTCTAAAAAAATCAATTTTTTTGAATTTTGGGGGTCAAAATCCAACAATTTCGAAAATCCGAGATAGCAGTTTTGTAGCGCCGTTTTTTCTCTACACAACCACATAAAGAACTTTAAAATTGCTTGTTAACTGTAGAATTGGTGAGCGTTTCAAGATGTCATGTTTTTTGCTCATTTTTACTCGAACATGACCTCAGTTTGACCTCAATAACTCCTGACCTGAGGTGACCTGTGACTTGAAATTTTGTGTGAAGGTGTCAAATTGATGTCCGGTAAGGTACCCAAAATTTGGCGGCGCTGCGCGCCGCCGTTTTCTCGCTATTTAAGAAAAACCACAGGGGGGGGGGGCCAAAATGGCCCCCCCCATCAGGGCGCGGGTTAAAACGTTTATAGACAGATGCATCACAAGCTGGTGTGCGGAAAACGGCGACACTATAGGCCAATGGTTTCATATTCACGGAAATGCTGAGTGCTAGGGCGACCGAAACTTTGGCGAGGGTAAAGAATAGAACACATTTGTTTCAACCTATCCATGGAAATCTGGCGCTCTGCATCTAGCGCTTCCTATTCAATTGCCCATACACCTGGCTTCAGTAGCGGCGGAACACCCTCAATTACGGGGGGGGGGGGGTACTGCCGACTTTTGGTCCCATTCTTTCCATGCAACGCCCATAGGGCTAATGTTAAAATGCCAAAATCAAAGGGGGCACGGTGCCCCGGTGTCCTCCCCGTTCCGCCGCCTATGCCTGGCTAGCCATTATGCAAATTGCTCCACGTCCCGTATTCAGTGCATGTTGCACAAACACATCCTGAATTCAAAGCGCTTGCAATTAGCACCGCTCGCCGTATAGCCGCAGAACATTGATTCCTGAGACGCTGTGCTGCGCTGCTTCTTTCTTATTCCAACTCTCAGTATTCACGACTTCGTCCTATTCAGCGGGCTGCAGCCTCTGTCCACAAACACTGAGGCCAATGGGAATTCAGCGCCGTGCTATGACGACTTTTGACTCAGCCACGGCGCTCGGTACGGCCGGTCGTAGCTGCGACGTGACGGCGGCGCCATCTCCGACCCAGATAGACGGACCAAAGTCCTCTCCTCTGCCCACGTGGCGTGATGAAGCGGAGCGCGGAGTACGGAGATCTCGCAGTGGCGACGAGCTCGATGGGCTGCTAATCTGTCTGAGAGGAGATGCGATACGCCACCCGGTGACTGAGGTAGAGAGTGAACGGTGTCCTCGGCGGCCCTGCGACCTTCACACTCTTATTGCAGACGCACTTGAGCGCAATCTCTGCGTTTCTCATGACCGATGTTGGTGACTTTCGACATCCCATCTCTTCCCAGTTACGCTTCTTCCCCAATGACAATGCCACCCCGATGAGTCTCCCTAGTGAAAGTTTCCCCAGTGATAGCTCTTCCCCAGTAACAGCGCCTCCTCTCACCCCGCAAGCTCACACCCCTCCCGATTCGGACCGGGCCGAGCCTTGTTCCGCCGGTGGAGACGGTTTGTCGTCGATCGTTGGGACTAGGGGGGGGGGGGGAGGGGGACGAGCGATGAGTCCCGGGCCAAGGGTCGAGTGACGCGATAGAGGCGGACCCAGGAGCCGACAGAAGGCCCGCTATGAACGGTCGGTCGGCGACGCTTCCCCGGCGACAGTGCAGAATGGGACGGGCCTCCCTGTCGCTGAGGGAGGTGACACAACCAGAGGTCTCAAAGCCTGAGAGCTTGAGGCGCGTAGGGATCTGATAGAAATGTATCGATAGGCTCGTCTTACGATATTTGACATGAGCTTCAGCTATCGTTTTTTTTTTTAGGAACGATCGCTCGATCAATGCAAATAAGTCTTAGCAGATCATGGCAGTAAGCTTTTTTTTTGCCCAGCCTCCAGTGTCGACTTCACAATAGTATGCACGTTTAGGTTTTCTTAGAGACCTCGTATCTTCTTTACCTCCAGCCAACAAACGAGTCTAGCGATGCCTGGTCCTCTCCACAGCCAGTCCATGCTGACTCGGAACTCGGAAGACAGCAAACGGTAACGAATCGTCTCTAGCTCTAACGGCCCTCTGCCAGACCCAGATGCCGCCCCGCCCCCGCTGTCGTCCGCCCTGCCCATCCCTGGGCCTCGGAGCGGCGGAGCGGAAGATCCGTCCCGCCGCCCGCTCCGCCGGCCCCGCCGCCCGGGCGGGCGGCACCGTCTTTGTCCGTGGCGCGGTTACCGAGCTGTGAGTGCAGCGATGATTGGTCTTTGTTTGTGCCGCGGTTAGCAGCGGGGGGGGGGGGGGCGTGTGCGCTACATAATGCGTGATGTCGCTGAAGTTTGCTGTTAGCTCGGGCTGATGACTTAGGTGTATCAGAAGTTGACTCATTTGTTATATTTAGCTCGAAAAATCATCCTGCTTTGTCGGATGATACAATATTGTCGGCTGGAATAACCTGCGTCCTTTGTTTTTACCGACCTCTTGACCAGACATTAGTTCGGTTTTGCAGCATAAACGGCTAACACGACCTTTGGCTTGTAACGCGAATAACTAAGATGTAGGTAATAATTGTTAAGGATTTAACAGCAAATAATCTTTAGTAAATAGTATCGTCCGCTTTACCCGTCCCTGTGGCGACTGACGCATACAGTGTCAACAAAGACTATTCCCTCAACTAGCGCGCAGAGTTTCTGTGCCTGGCTTCCGTCAGCAAGTGCGATCTTTCTTGTCACCTGACACTTCCTGGGCCGTGTTCAGCTGCGCTTAGTACGCTTATTTTTCATTTACCTATCTTTTCTTGCTGATATTTCGTGCTCGATATGAATAGCACAGCAGTTTCAGAAATCCCATCCAGCGGTGGAGAGGGCAGGAACAGGCAACAGAGCTCTTTCTTCCCTTAGCTGTCCTACCGGACAAATTCTCATCCCTATCACCAAGCCTCATCTATGTAGGTATGTGCGAGTGCGTCTGTTTCAGCGTAAGCGCCGTAGTAATAGGCTGTACCGCAATACATGCGCCGTGGAAATAGGCTGTACCGCAATACATGCGCCGTGGAAATAGGCTGTACCGCAATACATGCGCCGTGGAAATAGGCTGTACCGCAATACATGCGCCGTGGAAATAGGCTGTACCGCAATACAGACACCGTGGAAGTAGGCTGTGCCGCAATACACATGCTATTGAAGGCATTGTCCCTCGGTACATGACTGTTGTAGGTACTTTCTTAGCTTATGTAAAAAAGGCAACAACGGTTGGTTCTGCCTTATTTTTTATTTTAAAGGTAGTGTGCCACCTTTGAAAGATTTCCCATTTTATTTTTCCTAGGATAAGAAGCTTCTGTTTTTACCTAATATCGCAAAAGAAAAATCAAAAATGGGCCTGGAATAGTGCCTTTTTCGCCTAAAAGTTTATCGGTTTTTCGATATGTATAACAACTGTAGTGGGCTCACCTGCAAACAGGCGTCGGCCAAGCGTCGGCAACAATCGCGAATGCGGCGCACATGTGACAATAAGCAAAGGTCATTATAGTGTTACGACCATACGACGTACGGGAATGAGTTATCAGCTGTCTAATCGTAGACAACACAATGTCGAGCCTTAAACTGTAAGCCTGTATTGGTATTGTTTCTTTTATTTGGCTGTCGAACATTATTTATGGTTTGAAATATGATTTTATGTAAAATAATTGATATGAAAAAGCCGTCTCATAAGTTATGACCCCATTTCACCACACGCAAGTGGCAGAAATGACGATCAGCTGACACATTTTTATTGGCCGAAGTCAGAGCGCGCAGCCCGACGCACCACCACCGCACCACAAAGTATGAGCAGAAGCCGCGCCCAAAGCCAGGGCCCCGGTAACGTGAGGTAGCCGAGTCGGGGCAGCGTGCGCTGACCCAAGCCGGGGCCGCAGCTTTGGGCGCGGTCTACTGCATCCCCGCGGGCAGCCCCTGGCTATCACATGACACCGGGAGGACGCGCGGCTCCGGCTTGGATCAGCGCACGCTGCCCTGACTCGGCTACCTCACGTTACCGGGGCCCTGGCTTTGGGCGCGGTCTACCGCACCACCTAACAGGCGTGTTCGAAACCGCAGGAGCTGATGATGAACGGGTTTATCGAAACTTGATTGAATGAGCATATCGGTAATAGCGATTTCAGTGTGTGCATTTATTGTTCATAGTGGTGTGAAATGTGGTTGGGGTACGACCGACAACCCGTCGGGGCGAATTTCGCACTGGGGTACTCAAAGTTTCAAGAATTTAAGACGTTTCCATGAGTGTTGAAGGTATGGATAAGTTCTAAAAATCCGGTTCTCCTTATCTGGGCCATTAACTCCATACGGTCCAGGAAAGCTGGCACACTACCTTTAAACATTCTTTTTGTAGAATTGCCCGGTACTGATGAGGCCGAAGAACGATAACGCAAAACTATATCGACGTGTCACAGAAGAGAGGATATAAAGTGGGTGCCATGTGTTGGATTCCGACTGATTCCAGCTGAAAATGACGCGACAGAGAGCCGCCCGAGCCGTTCCCTGCCGTTCCCGCACTCCCTGCAGTCGCGACCCTGCTTGCCCCGGAGCGGTCACCCCGCCAACAGTTCTCCCCGGTGCAGCAGCACCGGCCAGTATGGGTGCACGTGTACCGAAGGTCGGCGGCCCGGTCCGGTCTGTCGGGCCAGCTGCGCAGCTGCCGGCCGGTCTCGGCCACGGCATGGCATCAAAACAGCGGCGACCGAGCCGCCGGGAACGGCACGACGGGCGATGGAAAACTCAGGGGGAGGTCGCTGCAGGTTGCCTTTTGTTCGAATTTGTGTAGGTACGATCAGTAATTACCAATAAGGATCTGGTTCAGTGCTATTTACGGACGCGTTTTCTTCCCTAGTCAGGGCTCTTAATAACATCCAGCAACACTTATCATTTGCCGTCATTTACGGACGGACAAAGGCTGCGAATGTTGCAAGCCAGGCCAGAATGTCGAAGGTATGGGTATAAGAGACACTGGAACTGTCGCTGACCTCCCATATACGGGAAAATAAGTGAAAACGAGCCAGATAGTTGCTGGGACTAACCCAGTTTAAGAACATGCATCACGCAACCGTCGCGTTGTGCAAAGTAAAAGATGTATGTACCAAAACGACATTCACACCGACATCGGTCCAGCCCAGAAACAGCCCAGAAAGAATCATACAATACATATGCTTCCCCATTTGTAAAACCACCCTTTCTGTGTAAACATCCATAGGAGTGACCTTAGACCTTAGTTGACCTCAACTGGCCTTGTATGACCTTGGCAGACCTGTCATGTAAGAGTGATTATCGCAACAGGATTATAAATAACGGGCGCCGCCAAAAACAATATTAGGCTGCCATTGTCATTCATGTCAAGTCGAGGCCGACACGTTTACCTATTATTCATGCCAATTATGAGTATAAGGAGCATGCAATACGCGTCTGTAATTAATCATACCTTTCCAAAAGGTTCACTAAGTTTTGATAGGACTGGCCCGAAAACATCAATACTTCACTTCGATATGACCGACGCATTCCTGAGAACTTTTGAAACGTATTCCTCGCGAAACAGCTTCTTTTGTCAGGCTTCGCACCTTCATAGTCACACCCATCTCGTCCGTTTGCTGTCCCCAATCGTATTCATATATTTATGTAGATTCTGATATCTGCGATAGCTGAGACATTTCAAATTATTTTGTACTGAATAGCGTTCTTTGCAAAAATATACATATACGGTGCATATAATCTTATGACCGTCAATGCATATGGGCATTATTGATCATGCATTGCAATGATCACCGTTCAGCAACAAAATAATAATAACGATGACCCCAAACTTGCACAAGGCCTAAACTGTCTTCGAGAAATGTTATCCATTGCACGCCCTGCCTTCCCATAATTCTCCCCTCATTCGACGCACTTCCCCTCACCGCCTCCAGCGGGAAGATGTGCGTTGGGCGCGCTCCCTTACGAACGCCAAGGTCATCCACCGCCGCCGCCGCCACCGCTGACGCCGCCGCCGGTGGCCGGTGCTCCGCGGTGACGGGCCGACAGAGCCGCTTCGGCCGCCGGCGAGTGAGGTGTTGCGCTGTGCGGTGGGACTGTGTGGGCTGCGGCGCGAGGCAAACAAAGACAGTGAGGAGGCCACCGGATAAACAGACGAGAGGAGAGGGACAGAGGAGGAAGGCGCTGCCCTCCGGAGCGCCTACAACTGTGGTGAGTAGAAATGTGACAAGCCTGACACTGCAAAGGCAGTCATGCTATCCTTACCCGATGCTTGGATTACGCCTACAGAATCGACTCCGGAATCGATACTAAGCAAGCAATGCTAATCAAAGCAACTTCTTTTCGCACCAAATGCGTGTGCATTACCCGATGTTTTTTTTTCTTTCAAATCCCCCTTGCTTCGCAGTATGCACAGACGTCTTTCGTCTTAGTATTATTGACGTGCGCACTGTTCAATTACAATGACCATTGTGCTTAGAGCATTCGATCAGTGAAGCTGCACAAAGTACTTTGAGATCCTGTCTATTGTCTAGCCGGCCTAGCTATTTTAAACACTTTTTAGCAATTAACAATTAGCAATAACGTAGGTCGTTCATCAATTTATAACTTTTGCGAAGTGAAATATTGCCGAACATTGCAAAATTTGAAGTATGCCGAAAATCTTTTATGAGAGACTTCCTACTGCATGAGCTTTGAGGCCAGGCTCATTCTTTTCCTCCCTTTCCCACAGCACAATCGCCGCCTTCATTTCGGTAGATGAGCGGTCTTTGATCGCGAAACGGCCTATGATTTGCCGCCCACTAGAGCCGGCCCCTATCGCGTTTTATGGCCGGGTCCGACTGATACGGCGCGCCGCGACCCGCCGGTGATTGGACCGGCGATGTGGAGACTGCTAGCACGGCACCGACCTTGCGTGATAAACGGTCCTCGTCTGATATGTCTCAGACACGAAACGTCCGGCATGCGATATTTTTCACAAGGCTGAAAATATTTGGATTCCTCAATAATTGTGTGTGTTTTTTTTTTTAATCTGTTGGTCAAACGTTATCTTATTTCTAGTAACAATAATCGGTAAAATGCGCCTTTCACTTTCGAACCAGCTCATGCTGTTCGCTTGACGGCCCGTTAGACTCGCGGTGGCGCTTTCTAACTATGTCCGTTTTTGTGCCCTCTGCGGCCTCGTTGACATATCTGGCTGGCTGTCGTCGCCTGCTGCGGCCAGTTTACGGCCGTATTTGTCCTCCCCTGCACTGCCTGTTGACCGGGCTGCAGCGGGAGTTTCGCAAGGTTCTCTCCTCGCGCCTCCGGCTGAGCTCCGATCGCGCCGGTCTTGGCCTTGGTCTCAGTTGCCGGCACTCGATCGGGTTTTTATCGCTGGACAAATGGAGACCCAAGGTTTGGGTGTGGATTTGGCGACCTGGTAAAGCTCTCGGCGGTGTAAATATGTCGGCAATGAGTTTTCACTGATCCCGTCAGCAAAATGGACTCTGAGGTTCCGTTGTAGCTCTATCTGTCCCAACTGCGGCGCAGAACCAGTCATTCTTCACTCGTCACGTGCTGCGGAATATATTCAGCAGCTCAGCAGGGCTCTATGCCCGAGCATGGCTATGACCTTATGACGTCAGTGATTTATCATTGCAATGCGGAGGGTGAAAGTAACGGTCTGATATTCTTTGACATGTTGGGTAGACATTGATTGAGCAGTGGTATCTTGAATTGATATTCTTATCTCCTGTTTATTTGCTTACAGATGACATTGTAGCTTGGTCAGGATAGGGATGGTGGGTGCATCTTCACATAATCCTCGGACTTGATACCGAATTCACACAATATCACATCGAATATCGATATGATAATTTGTTGCATTAGCGTTCGTCTTTTCACATTTCAGAGGTAACGTAGACTATAGTAGGTATAGATTTAGATACACTCCGAAACGAAATTCATCCTCCACTGATGAAACCAGCAAGTCATGTCCCCTATGCAAAGCAGAGGTCCCCAATGTAAAGTATGTGATCGAGCCATGGCAACTGCATACTTTGACACTCATAATGAATTCACCAACTCACACCGCTGCAAGATATTCTCGATTCTAGATTCCTCGCCGCATGCGCCGTGTCGCTATAAGCTCTGAACTGCGCACGTTTAGCGTGCGTTCGTGCGCCGCGTAACAGCCGGGTTGAGGGCCCTTCGTGACCCTGGCTCGGACTGCGTTCGTGACCCTGGTCTGTCTCCACTGGCGGATCCAGGGGGGGGGCCACGGGGGCCATGGCCCCCCCCAAAGGCCTAAAGTGGCCTGTTTGGCCCCCCCCAAAACGTAAGAAAAATTGCTAAGAAAATATACCTTGATGGAGGTTTTTAGCCACTTGGTGAAGTAAAGCTTTCCACAGCATAATATGGAAGCAATATGGTAGCAGTGAGGGTCAGTCAAAAGTTGCGCGAGTGGAGTCGACCTTCAAAAAAGACTTGTTGGCACGTGTTTATGGCGCGGTAGCTGGGAGTTGGCGGTGTTTCGCGTGGTGTGGCTCACTGGCGGATCCGGGGGGGCACGGGAGCCTGAGGTGCCCTGACAGACCCGTGGTGCCCTTGGTAGGTCTGTGGTGCCCCTGGACCCTGGCAGGCCTGTGGTGCCTCTGGCGGGCCTAGGGTGCCCCTGCTAGGCTGCTGATGCCCCTGGGACCTGACAGGACTGTGGTGCCCCTGACAAGCCTAAAGTGCCCCCAACAGGCCCGTGATGCCCCCGACAGGCCCAAGGTGCCCCTGCGTGATGCCGTGATGCCTGCGAGGCCGGTGGTGCCCCTGCGAGGTCGGTGGGGCCCCTGACAGGCCCATGGTGCCCCTGCGAGGCCGGTGGTGCCCCTGCTAGACCGGTGGTGCCCCTGGCAGGCCTGTGGTGCCCCTGCTAGGCCGCTGGTGCCCCTGGGCCCTGACAGGACTGTGGTGCCCCTGACAGGCCCAAGGTGCCCCTGTAAGGCCTGTGGTACACCTGCTAGGCCTCTGGTGCCCCTGACAGGCCCATGGTGCCCCTGCAAGGCCGGCGGCGCCCCTGGCAGGTCTCTGGTGTCCCTGACAGACCTGGGGTGCCCCTGACAAGCCTAGCCTGTGGGGCCCCTCACAGGCCCGTGGTGCCCTTGTTAGGCCTGTGGTGCCCCTGGCGGGCTGGTAGTGCCCCTGCTAGGCCGGTGGTGCCCCTGACAGGCCTGTGGTGCCCCCGGGCACCAAGGGGGGTCATGACCCATGTGGCCCCCCTTGGATCTGCCACTGGTACATATTATATTGATTTGTAATGGCGTTATGGCTTATGCAATATGCAATTGCAGGCACTTGGTATCCCTCACGTATCCCTCATTGGGGGCTCTGGCGGGCTCCTGAGGGCCCACGTCTATCTCCGGGAGCCCTAGACAGGCTCCTTTGGGTCCTTTCAGTCCACTATAGCATAAGAGGTCTCCATGCGAGTCCTATACATCTGAGGACGTACCCTGACGTCTGAGGTACTCAACTGCAGCTCCAATGGTCTCTTACACTGGCGGATCCAGGGAGGGGGCATTTAGGGCCATGCCCCCTTCCCAGAGGCCTAAAGTGGCCCGTTTGCCCCCTCCCCCAAGCGATAATGAAGCACAGTTCAATCAGTGCCTGGCCCAGGAGCCGAGTTAGACCACCTCCCGTTTTACCACCTCCCGGCCCGCAAAGGGACCCAAGCACTGACTCGAAGCGGGTTAACTGGTCGACAAAAGCAATAGTAAGTGTTTACAAAGTAATATAAAGGCATGGGTCGGGTGGGCTACCATTTATATATTTTTTTTTTTAGTTAAAAAAAATATTCATAGTGTCAGGGCTGTGACGAAAAATAAGTGGCCTAAATCCGATGAGAAAACAGGATTTGGGGGTACCCAAGTTTGGCTCCTGCATGAGTTGGCCCCCCCCAAAACGCAAGTCTGGATCCGCCAGTGTCTGTCTCGGAACTGGCTACGTGCGATCCATTTCCCGGTGTCCAGCTCGGCCCGTGGACCCGCTGACCCTGAAACCAGCCGGCTACCCTGCGGCTCCGGCGATATAGGGGCGCATAGAGATTGACACACGTGACCACTGCCGGACTTACGGGGATGCGTAATTCTTTTTTCCACCCAAAGGAAGGCGCTATACGGAGAATATCCCATTGCGTCATTTAAAAGTGACTTACACTTCTCACTGGCCAGCTGGCTGCGTGGTGTAGTGGTGAGTCCACTCGCTTCGTGATCTCATATTTAGGGTTCGATCCCCGCCGCCGGCCGAACTTTTTGGCGCGTTGTAGGTATAGCGCCTTCCTTTGGTTGGAAAAAAGAAACACGCTACGGGGATTTGGTGTGGCCGCGCTGGGATCCGGTCACGTGATTGTGGTATATGGGCCAGTGGCGGTCTCAGTTTCGGTCACGTGATCATCATATGCCACTCTCGGTCACGTGTGGATTGAGTATCGACCGACTACCGGAGGCCACTGATACCCTACAAAGACCGTGGTTATTTCGGTTCTGCACGCTCATGTAACGTTTCCCATAGCATTGAGTGAAGCTTCCGAGGCCAGAGTATTATGTATAGTGCATATTCCCTGAGTTACTTCTTGAGTTACGTTCAGCACCACTATCGCTTCCACAACTCATGCGGTCAGTCGTCGCCCTCGAGTTTCCGTGACACTGCCGAGGCCAAGCTACTCCATGTGCCGTCGTTCGAGGACGTAGTTTCCCGCTAAGAACCGGTGCAGTCTGCGCAACTTTCCGCATAACGACAGAATGACACAGCATGCGAACCGAGCGGGGTCCGTGCCGGTGCGATTTTGCGTCCCTCTGACACGTGCGTGACACAATGACACGGGGTCAGACACCCAGCAGGCGACATCGAGCCGCAGCAGCACGCACGCCGGGGTCGCAGTCCCGCGCTGGATCGGGCTTTCAGCGGCCCGGCACGACACCGCAGCGCCGGAGGCCGGAGCTGTTGATTGAAGCGGCGCGGTCGTGGCGGCGGCGGCTGTTGAAACTCAATTGGACGGTGTTGACATCGCCGCTTGGAAACGAGATGTTTTCGGGATGCGCTGCACTACTCACGACGAGGCGTGAAATTTATTCAGCGTGTGGTAATCAATACGGTTTCAGCACGACATCCGTAGCAATTGCATTGAGTGCAATGCAATCCCGTCGGCATATGCTTTTGCAATCATGTCAGCTTCAATGAACATTTTTCTCAGTTTTCACCGGAGCCCGTCAGAGTAATCCGTTTACATTACACGGCACTTGGGTATACCCGTCAGCAATTATTGTCTGTGCTGATGTGCATGGATGAAGTTGAGATTCTGTGATCACTGAACTATTGGTTTCGAACGGAGTGAAGTCCTTTGTTAACAACCAGCGACAGCCCCGGTTGGCTGAAACAGTTCTGATTCCTCGTATAATGCATGACGGTCGGGTGCAGTGCAACAGAAGGCAGATGTATGCGGGCCTTCCCCTGCCCATCAATCTGTCACGGCTTCTGCCCTGGAAGGAGCTGGCGAGGTCTGGTAAATTTGCAATCCCGTCTTCTGTGCAACAGGACTTCTGTGGCAATTCTGTGGACGACAGGACCAGCCGGGGAGAACACCGCTCCGTCCCGGACCCTCCCCCTTCATCGGGAGTGTCGAGGGGTGACCAACAGCCCGAGACGCTGCTTCCGACTCCAATGACTCGTGTTCGCACCCTGCTCGGCCGGGAACAGTCGGTCACCGCCCCCTCCCCCGGTCACGGTCGCTGTTTAGGTGACTCACGCTACCCGGACGAGTGCGGTAAAAGGCGTCAGGTGTTTGAGGGCCACCGACGTATGACAGGACCCCGCGGCATGATGAGGCGCTTCTTCCGGGTAGATGGGTCTGAGAGATGATGTGGCTTGGATGGTTTATCATCACCGAGGCTACTAAAAACTAAAAAGGAAAATATCGCTTGAATGAAAGCAATATAACGACGAGAAAAAATTGTCATTTGGCTGCTAACATACCTAATACCTATCTTAGAAATTGTGTGGATAAGAAAAAAATTGCAGCCTCGTTTTCCAAGAGTCTCATGAGTGCACAAGATCCAATGAGTGTCTCTGGCTCTGCTGCGCTTAGCCTCCGCTATTGGGTGAACTGCTCGATCTTGGCATTGGTCCATGTGTGGCCACTTTCATAGCCGGCGGCCTTGGTCTCTGCTGATCTGATTCATAGGCCGCCTGAACCCTGTGGGGATAGACGTGGAAGGCGAGCCGTACTCGACCCAGCGTTTGTACCACAAAAATGTATTTCAAACAGGCTTGACTCTTGCTACTCACGTAACAGTGTGATAATTCTTAATCCTAAGCCCATAGTTTGGACTTGGCCTACTTGCGTTAAATCCATACAAAACCTGTCTCTCTACAAGTGGAATTTTCCAAGATAGTGATCTCTGCGACATGCCGTTTTATGCGGTGACCCCTCGTTGCCAACACCCGCTCGCTGGCAGCTGGCTCAGCACCGAGACAGCTGCTCGCTCATGTGACGCTCTGTTTTTCTGTCATGTTTTTGGCATCGCTGCCACTTCCTCAGGTCAAAAGCATTGGCGAACTTGCCGCCCTTGGGGCACTCTGCCATCGGGGTACAGTCTGGGAATTTATGTAGTTACACTGGTCGATGGTCAGTTCGCCGAAGTTCATGCCATGGCAGCCGTTTTAACCAAGTCCTGTCTGCATATGACTTGCTGCCTTTTAATTATTTAAGGCAAAGCATGCAGACATTTTTTGTCTGGGTTATATCCTACTTAGTTTTCGTCCCTAACGAGTGTTTGTCTTCGCTTTTACTGAGTTGCGTGCCACAGACTTGGACACGTGGCACAATGGTCACGTGTAGCATGTAGAGCGGTGCCGACAGCTAAGTGGGGCACTTCATTACATCGGATAACCCGTCCTCGACGGGGGGGGGGGGGCAGGCCCTGCAGTTGGTATTAGACAGTCCGGGGGAGATGGAGAGACCGGGCCAGATTACCTTCTGGTCAGATGTGATTATTGACCGTGACCCGGACCACGGACGCTGGTATTGGTCGTATAGATGAGCAATTTGAGCATGTAAAGGAAAAGTGATGAGTACATTGTGCATTGATTGTCAGGTCAGCAGTCAATGGGCATCATTGGGACGAGACTGTGCATAATGGACTATACAGACTATATGGACTATATGGAGTAACGGACTAATGGATGGACTATATAGAGTGTATATGGACTATGGTAGACATGCTTTCAAAAGCTGGACATTTTATATGAGTATATTTTTAGGGAAAATAAGAAAGACGACAACTGCAAAGTTCTCTTCTTTCACATTCTTGTTGGACCATGCAAGCTAAAATTCTAAGGTATTTCATTTTTCTGTTCACGTAACGGTTAAAATCGTAGTGCTCCCCTTCGTCGGCTAACTTTCACACGGTCTCCAACCGGTGCAATTGATAAATTGTCTCCGGTGAGGTCGACTGCACTCAATGTCCTGTGTCAGAGTGCAGCCTGGTCCCCTGCTCTGGGTGGGTACTCGTGTACCCGCTGCCCTCCCCTCCCCCTCCCCACCCCTCCCCCCTGTCGGGGTCGCACGCGGTCACCAGTACCCAACCACGTCCCAGGCGCGTGCTGCCCCCCCCCCCTCAACTGCTGTATAAACTGCGTATTTACAAATTGCAACCGAGCTCCGCCGTAGGGTATTTTATTTCCGCCGTAGTGTATTTCACTTGGGGTATTTTCTACCATACATCTGCCTGAGCTTGGGGTAATTACAATTTGTCGGCGACGGTCAAAAATGATGCACCTTTTTTCGCAGTATAGGTTATCGCATGTGCATATTTTTGCCTTTTGGTTGCGCTTTTCCCTCGCCCGTATAGGGGGAGGCGTTGAGCGGACCCCATCGGTTTTTCGTGAGTAACTCGCGTAAAAACCGTCCGATCGCGACGAAACTTTCAATACCCCCGATTTTATCAATTTTACACCTACCCTGAAAATTTCATGGCCCTGACCCAAATGACCTTTGACCTGTGACCTAGGTATTTCTCGAGACCATGTTTGGCCCGAATCGCGATTCGGCGTATGTCGGCTCGCATTGGCCGCGCGTTTGCAGTCTTTACGTGGCTTCAAGCGTTGAAAAATGTGATATGATGCTGGTCCCATGCATTAGGGTGGGTGTCAAGGTCACCTGAAGGTCAGGTCAGCTCAATGACCTTTGATGACCTCGGTTCACTTTTTCGAGTTTTACATGTTTCTAGGCTAGTTTTTGGAGCTGATTTCGAATTTAGCAACCATTTGAACATTACAGCTGGGGGTGTAACGAAATTATCCGGACACCTTTCTTCCCGCTGTAATTAAAAAGCAAAACATTCTGGTACTTTTTCTTTTAACTGAGCATGTAGCCACCTTTCATAAAAACACAGTGGCGAATGTTCTGGAGCATTTCAGCCACTGGATTCTCCAGCACACTGGCTTTAATGCGACGCCCTCTAAACCTGTGCCTGCGGTTGGGCGGTGCTTGTGGCGGGCGTCTCTTCAGTCACCTGCTGAACAAGAGCCCACAGGTTTTCGATTGAATTGGGATCGCGACTTTTTCCAAGTCATAAGCGTTAGCCCAGAATGATTGAAGGTTCTATCGGCATCACTTCCCGTTCTTTTAGGGACTTTTAAGTAGCGCGCCGCCCCGCATGAAGACAGCGTGGCTTGAATCAGGCACCATGACCAGTGCGCGTTCAGAAACCGAGCCCTCCTATACCGTCTGGTTGAGCGACTCCAACCAATTAGGACATAGTGTCACAAAATACCGCGTTCAACGTCAAGTATTACCGGAGCAACATACTGGCCAATGAATGGTTGGCAACCATTCATTGGCCAGTATGTTGCTCCGGTAATACTTGACGTTGATCGCGGTATTTTGTGACACTATGTCCTATTGGAGCATCGCTAGGCAGCTGAACATGCTCCAGTTCTGGATATTGTCCGGATGTTTGACGGCGGCGAAGGCCAGCAAGTTCGAGCGGCTGGCCGCCCATACATGGCCGATTTGACGGTTCAAAGGATAATACAGCTCGAACGGCTACCCATCCAACCAGACCACCTCACCCTTATCTTTGTTCAACCAGTGGACGCGATCTGGCGTGAGGCGAAAGGTGGTGAACTGGTTATTTTCCCGTCAGTTTGATTGGTGCCGTTTTCTTGCTGCTATCTTGATGACTCTCCTCACCACTTGACAAAGGGCGGCTTTTGTGGTCGCGACCGGGCTGAATCTGCCACCAAAGTCCCAGCTTATTACGCCTCAGGCAGATGTGCAATTGGCTGCTGCTGATGTCCAGCTGCTGGCAGAGCAGCTTCTGGCTCATGACGCCGTGGATGCCGCTATGCAATTTTACCACGAAAGGAGAGATTGTATCCCTTTCTCGCAACTGCCTTGGACGAAAACTACCGTGTGAACCCGTCTGTGAATCGACTCCTCCTACTCAGAGCAACAGTCACACTCACATGACAAGGTCAGGTCACTGCTGAGTTGAAAAACCGATAGCAGAGGCACGTATTCGTCCAATATTCCCACTTCTAACATCAGAAAGGATTAGGAAACTGCGCAAACAGATATGGCGAAAAAATAGATGCCCGGATAATTTCGTTACACCCTGTACTGAAGTAGTTTCGGTGCCTTCGTAACAAGTTACGAAGCTGTCAGAGAAAAAATAGCGTTCTGGCCCTCCAACTTTTGCTGATTTGTATAGAACTTCGTTGCTTAGCAAACCACTATGTTGTTCGCATTAAGGAGCTTTGAAATGTCTGTGTAATTCAAAATGTTAGTTCTGTAATTTAGAGAAATGATTCAGTGTTGCACATAATCTAACTTAACAACCGAGCATTGCAGGTTTGACGGCTTTTTGCCCCACCACCTTCCCTGGAAAAGCTCCACCCTTGCATATGGGGCAAAGCATAAGGGACAAAAACACAAAACAAGACAGATAAAAAACAAAACAAAATGAACTCATTACCTAATGAAGTTCAGTCTGGAGCAAAAACATAGGTAATAGGTATCTATGTCAAATTAGAATGAAAGATTAAAATCAACCTGACCAGGCCTTACGGTCTGACCTGGTCCTAACCGCCTTACTTCACCTAACCAATTCAACCTAAGCTAGGTACCACAACACCTGCAGAGGTACCTTCCTGGAAAATGACGCCCAGGGAGGTGTCCAACTTTTTGGAATATTACCATGATTGCTTGTCAAAATGTGTGTCATCATGGCCATGCTCTTGTTTGACAAGTGATTTATAATAAATGTGACATTCAAAAATGGTCTCCTGACTGTTGAGTGATCAGAATATTCAAATAATCAGGGTACAACGCTGTGCATAATAGTGCAAACTAATCATGTTGTTTTGTGTAGGCCCTCTGCGCATTAGGTATGTATTGTGTACACTGCCATGTGCACCTTAAGGGAAAAAGTGACTGGTGGTACATGACAAAGGGTTGTGCAACAGTGAAGTTCATGCCCTTGGTCTTGCTGGTGCCAAATGCCTATAGCTATAGCAGGATCAGTGAGGGTTGTAGACATGCTAATTACACTGTGCATTGAAGATATTGGCACAAAGTTCATCCATAATTACTATGCTTAACACCTAATGTAAGAAGCAATATAAATGCCCAGATGATACAGCTCTTTGGTCAACATCACACAAATTTATTGACATATTTTGCAGGTACATATTCACATTCATAGCAAATACTTTCGATTTGATCAATAATTAGGTGCTAGTAAGCTTGTATTTTTGTAGGTACAACAATGACCATACATTAAATCATAAAACAACCTTCTCGTGGCATTCATTGCATACCTTTTTACCGAACAAGTACCTGTCTACCATGCAATGACTCTAAATTTTGTCCGCAATCCACCTATATCTCAACTGACACATTGAAATTGAAATACCCTAACAAAACCTAGAACTGTACATAAGAAGAATGCAATACTACAAGAACTATGAAGTTCTGAAGTTATTCTCACATGCTGGAATGTTGAAACTTTACTTTTGTCGTCCATTTCCACGTTTGATTGAGCCATCATATAGAACTGTTTTCGCTCTTCAGTCATAAGCAATTGCACAAATCTTGAATTTTTACACATCATCTTGAACCATGCTCCAGTCTTTCCAACAAGGTACTATGGAACATCAAAGCATTTTTGATTTGTTACAACAGCTTCAGATCATGATGATAGGCTTGAAATTTCAGTTTGTTACACCATTTGCCAGACAAACCTCGACAACATGTGTATCAATTCCCAAAATAAGCAAATATCAGTATTTGCAGTTTCCACACAATATTTCATTAAATTATTCGATTTTTATATCAAGAAACTCAAATAATCCACAAATTGTTATTGAAACACTCCCACTTCAAGAGCTCACAGCAAGAACAATACAAGTTCAGAAGCAAACAAACATTGCGCCAGATTTCGTATGAAACGCGCCATCATCTTGAAGTTTCTACCACAGACGGTAGTTCAACCGCAGCCGTAGTGCAAAAACCCCTGCCCACCTTACCCCACGGCGGAGCTCGGTTGCAATTTGTAAATACGCGTATAAACTCACACTTCCCGTCCGCTGATTGGTCAGGAAATGATGACGTCACTGGGAGCGGCACGTGACGTTTGAGGGTGATGTGACGGACGAGATTTGACAGTCGTGCGTCTTTGCTGCAGTGGTATCGGTTAGGTATGTAACTTTTGCAGCGAGGTGATATGTGCTGCTGAATATGATATACACAGTAGATAAACTATCAAAACTGAAAAAGTATACACATGAATCACCCAATCTATGGAATGACGTCATTATTGTGATGCCACAAAATGCTAGGAGAGACGAGTACCTACTAATCTAACCTGACTCAGGTATATGGTGACTCAGGCAGGCCTCGCCTAATCTCAGGTGACCTCAGATGGGCGAGTCGAGAGTCGAGAGTCGAGGCAGTCTGAATCTGCGACTCCCGGGGCCGGAATGACGTCAAACGGGGGTGGGCCGAGCCACTCCCTTACAGCACCTCCGGCCTAGGTGACGTCATCAGGGCAGGTGCCATCACCTGGTGATATCATATGTAGGTGATTGTGCGACTACTCTCTCCCTCAGATCTCAGTCGTGAGGTAAAATAAATTTGCGCCTAACCTGAATAACTGTGCTTTGTAAAAAAAAAATGGATGGGCACGATTGTAGGTACGCGTCTAAACTCCGAATCGCATAGTTATAACGCAGTCAACCAATGCTCACTGTCCTTGAGAGAATATCTCCATCGGTCTTTTTTTCTTCACTTGCTATTAACACTCTTTGCCTGCCCTGGTCGATGGTCCATAACTAAATACTATTTAGCCAGTGGCCACATACGACCAATTCAGTTATAGCGCTGACTTCCGGCCACATCGAGCCTGGTATCCTTCCATTGTTTTGCTTGGTCCGAAATCACCTCTCAGTTGCTTAGGAACCATCCCTTGCTGTGTCGTATGCAGTGACTTATGCTTGGTCATGCATGGTTAGCGGAGCTTGTGGAGCAGTTCCAAGTTCGCACGGTACATAAATATTTGTTGTCCAGTGCAACACTGCGCCCTAGATTTATGTTATGCTAACCCAGTTTTCAATTGAGTTTTGCTTGGACTGATTTTTGTGTACTGACCACTGGCAAGATTGGGTTGTTTCTATTTACAAACCGTCTAATGCTTTTTGAGCGTATTTTATAAAAAATGGCATGTCTTCTGAGTAAACCAACGCTTATAATGTGACTGTGCGCACTGCGCATTACACAACGTTTTTATTGGCACATGGTTATGCTTTGCACCGTCACATCGCTTATCTTGTCATCGCGTCGCAGAAACAATGTAAAAGAGTTATCAGAAATATTAGACTTTGTAATCCAGTGCCATTCAATCTAAGAAAACGTAAGATAAATGCTACATTTATAGAGCTTCCCTGCAGTGCCTCGCTTCCGATGACTGCTCTACGCCCGATTGACTTCCGACGTAAAACAGAAGGTCACCTGGGGCGTTCCACGACAAATCGACAAATAAAAAATTAAATTTGCACCCTCATATTTTATTCTTCGTTGAAAACTGGTGTAAGGGGTTGTGATGGGCGGGGAAGCCAGCTGTGGCAAGGATTTTTTTCTTCGAACAACAGTTTCCGAGATATAGCCTCGGGCAATTCTTGGATTTCGCGCTGCAGCCCTATGTTTGGCGGCCTATAACTCAGAAACTATTGGTTTTTTACGATAAAAACTTTATATGTTTCAACTCACAATTAACCAACAAACATTTTGGCTATCTCGGATTTTCAATTTTTGAAAATTTTGATCACGTGACCTTTTGTCCTATTTTTCGAAGAGTGACCTTGATATTTTCCCCACTGAAAGTTGCAATTTTGTCTGATGACGATTAAAGCCTTATCTATTGTTATTCTAATGCGATAATAAAAATAGTGGTTATCGCCCTGCGTTGACCTCAGGTCAGGTCATTTTTATGACCTGTCCATTATTACGAGCGGGAGCGACAGCGAGATCTCGAGAATAAAGCAAGATAGCGACAAGCGGTAAACGGTAAAGGGTACACACGGATCAGGTCTATAATTTTTACTGAGGTCATTTTCAGGTCAGGTCAAAGATGACGTCACAGGAGCTAAAAGGAAGTCAAAATAGCGGCACTATACATATATATGAAGTTTTTCTCGAATAACTTTCAAGGTATCCCAGCTAGGAACAAACTAATAGCACCATCGTGATCCTCTCGTCGATCCGCATCGAAACATATGTATGTTGACCTCGAAAGGTCGAAAGGTCAGAAGTTGACCTTAGGTCACGTGATCTAGGGTCAACTTTTGACCTTTCGACCTTTCGAGGTCAACATACATATGTTTCGATGCGGATCGACGAGAGGATCACGATGGTGCTATTAGTTTGTTCCTAGCTGGGATACCTTGTAAGTTATTCGAGAAAAACTTCATATATATGTGTAGTGCCGCTATTTTGACTTCCTTTTAGCTCCTGTGACGTCATCTTTGACCTGACCTGAAAATGACCTCAGTAAAAATTATAGACCTGATCCGTGTGTACCCTTAACCGTTTACCGCTTGTCGCTATCTTGCTTTATTCTCGAGATCTCGCTGTCGCTCCCGCTCGTAATAATGGACAGGTCATAAAAATGACCTGACCTGAGGTCAACGCAGGGCGATAACCACTTCTTTTATTATCGCATATGAATGACAATCGATAAGGCTTTAATCGTCATCAGACAAAATTGCAACTTTCAGTGGGGAAAATATCAAGGTCACGCTTCGAAAAATAGGACAAAAGGTCACGTGATCAAAATTTTCAAAAATTGAAAATCCGAGATAGCCAAAATGTTTGTTGGTTGATTGTGAGTTGAACCATATGAAGTTTTTATCGTAAAAAACCAATAGTTTCTGAGTTATAGGCCACCAAACATAGGGCTGCAGCGCGAACTCCAAGAATTGCCCGAGGCTATATCTCGGAAACCGTTGTTCGAAGAAAAAAATCCTTGCCACAGCTGGCTTCCCCGCCCATCACAACCCATTAGACCAATTTTAAGCAAAAAATAAAATATGAGGGTGCAGGGCACTTGTCGATTTGTCGTGGAACGCCCCACCTCCTCTAAGCTCCTGTCACCCTGAATATGTATTTCTCTTGTCTCCTAGACGACGAAAGACGCGCGACTGCACTGTACGGGAAACGGTACAGATCGTTTTACCGACATCCGGTACGAGTTGTTTCTGGAGATATGAAAATCTGTTAACTGACAGCGGGGTGGCGGCATAGCGGACTATTTACAGTAAGAGAAGAAGCAGTCCAGTGTGTTCAAGTGTTCTGTGTTCTTTCATAAGAACCCTTGAATTATCTAACGGCCTCGATGATTAGATAATGGAGAGTCAGCTTTATAGTGCGGTTCGGGGAGTGTTTTGGCAGGCTCGGGGAGCAGGGAGAGGGCACGTGGACGGGCTGCACGGAGGTTCCGGCGGCGGCGCGGCGGGCGACTGTGTATTTTTAGACCGGCCGTGGCCGCGGCTGGCCAACTGTGGCTGGCTGGCCTCCCTATATACCCGGCGACCTGCTGCCACTCTCTGCGGTGGCCTGACGACCCTGGAGTGGAGACCGCTGCGCCGGACCTCGGCTGCCCGCGCTCGGCCCCCAGTCCAGTTATGATAGCGTGCATACTGGCGCTGGCAGCAGGGCCGACCCGCTCCGTCCTCCAATGTTTAGTCTATGGAAGCAAACGCTGCTCTCAGAGGCTGACGACATCGTGTCACTCTCTCTGAGAGAGAGAGAGAGCGCAGCCGACTCGTCTGCCGTCAATGGCCTGGCGTTCGTCGCCGTATAATCCATAAAGGATCGCGGCTTTATTGAATGGCGACAGAGGTCTATGTTCGGCGCCGAACTCGTCCATTTGCGATACCGAGAAGCGACCCACCGCACTGTGCTGGCGCGCGCGGCATTCTGAGGAAACTGCGAAGTATGCGTGTGATGTCGCACGCCAGCTTTTGATGTCAAAGTCCGACCTGACATTCGCCAAGGCTTTGTCCCTGCACATGGGGGCTATAACATCGTTTTTGCTCCGAGGACAGGTGACCACCCGATCACGTGTAGCGTGGCTCCTGGGTGACCTTCCATTGGTGTAATAACACCGGTTATCAGGCCGATATCTGTCCCTCCCGCCCCGCGTCGACACTATACCGTCGACATCGACTACTGACCCGCACCGGCGCGAGGTCACCGTCGAACGCGACAAAAAAAAAAAAACGCCCCAGATGGGTAGTTATGCACACAGAAAAATATTAACACCGTTAGCGGTGTAATTGTACAGTACATATCTGAGCACTTGAGGAAAGTTAATTTAGTCCCTTCCCCGCTTAAATTACTCGCGCTTCTAAATGAACACCAGGAAGAAGGTAATAGAACACTGTTAGGAGGGTTGGGTGTTTTGCTACACGTAGTAAAACACCCAACCCTCCTAACAGTGTTCTATTACCTTCTTCCTGGTGTTCATTTAGAAGCGCGAGTAATTTAAGCGGGGAAGGGACTAAATTAACTTTCCTCAAGTGCTCAGATATGTAGGTACTGTGCAATTACACCGCTAACGGTGTCAATATTTTTATGTGTGTGGGTCTGCGTAATCGTCGCCACTTACGCCGACGATGGCGACGATTCACTTTTAATTGCTGTTGTGAAACCAGTTGTCGCGGCAGCGCACCGGCTGTTTTGTCGACTTCCAGCGTCCTTGATTCGTTTGCGTCAGCATAATTAGACTCGCCCCGACTCACCCCGACCCACCTCAACTCACCTCATCCCACTCCGACTCACCCCAACTCACTCCAACTCGTCCCGCTTCGGCTCAACTTCAACATCCCCAGTTTGTTTCGCCTCACATCTCCTCGACTTGGCTCCGCGCGGCTCAGGTCTAGTCGATTCGGCTCGTTCGGGCGCTCTCCTTACCGGATCCGTTTGGCAAACGAGCTGGCCCCTCCACTCCATCGAACGATAGCGCTGCTTGGCACCAAGCACCGGGGGAGCGACGACCGTGGTTCCGGCTATAGGCACTAGGCAGCCCTCGATCGACGGGGATGGCGGCAGTGAGCTGATGGCTGGTACAAACTGCCAAGTTTTGGGACAAATATATGTCACGCAAGTTATTCGGTCGTCGCTGGCATTTCAGTGCTATAGACTTGGCTATTGTCTGCTATTAGTGCTATCAGTGTTATAGGTATGCTGAACGTGCGATAGTTATCGCTAAACCTGTTCAGTCGAAAGAATGAGGCAAGTTTTAGCACGTAAAGAAGCTCGGTGAGTGACGTATTTGAGCGGCACTTCACGCGCGGCAAAACGTTGGGGTCTAGCGGGGCGGAGGGTCTGCACTGACACTCAAATGCCATGAAGCCTTACCTTCTACTCAGATACCATGTAACGGCCTGGCCGACTTGACCTGTGACCTCCAATCGCAGCTCAGCCTCCCCCCACTCTGTGCGTACCGATAGTGCACGCCCGCCAGTCCGTACCGATAGTGGACGCAGGTGTGCCCGCCGACCCGTACCGATAGTGGAGGTCAGGACGACCGCGACCCGTGCTATCAGAGCTGTAATCTGCTTAGCGGGGGCGGCGCACCCAATTCCCTGAGGCGATGCCCTCTGCCGACGACGGTATTGGCTGCCTCGCCAACGCTTATCGGAGTTCGCGGACGCGGCTTATCTGGTGTATCGGGCTTATACGGAAACCGTCCAGGATCTGCTCAAGAAGAAAAAATGTTACCGCGCGCTTATGCGCAGTTTACGGAGTACGGTGCTCATTCCATACTTCCCATAACATAGTTACACAGCTTGTTGATCCAGTTTCTGGTACAGGTAATACTAAAATACCTACTGCGCGGCAGTTTTTATGGGCACTGACTTCCTGGTCGCTCCAAGGCTGATAGTCGGGTTTGCCTGTGTCTGCTTTGACTGATAAATGTGACCAGGCTGTCTGACCGGGGGTGATTCGGTCTCCAAACCTGTCTGGCAGATAAGGCAGTAGACGGTACCTATCCTCAGTCACTCAGTGGATGATTGTCCCCGAATTTAGGTTAGGTCTCCGGTGGGTCTGTGTCGGGACTTCCCCCTCACCCTCCTTGAACCTCTCCGGATTCTGAATACCCCAGTCGGTTCCTGATTGGAGAGGCTGAATCACCATTCTCTGATCGGTGATAACTGTTCTCCCGAATATTAAAACACCGCAGTCGCTACCCACTCTCAGCCTTCGAAGGTCACGCCCTGACCCTCAGGCTTTCGGTCTGTATCTGAAACTTCCCCTTCTCCAGCAGTAGGGAAGAGTGGTGCTGGAGTTTGTCTGATACCGGCCAGGGAAACGAGATTTGGCCGGTTACGACCTCTAACCGAGATGAGTTGGCCGCTTAATGACGACATCGAGTGTCTGTGACACTGTGTCAGCCGACGGGTATGCGCCGCGGGCTCCTCCGCGTCTGGTGCAGGAGAGATGGAGCTCCTCGGGAAGAGACAGCTCCTGAACGGGGAGACGGCTGTCCATGGACCGTTGCACCTAGGAGACAGCTGTTCCTGGACCGCCGGAGGGGAGAGACGGCTGTTCCTCTCTGCAGTTGCTGCAGAAAGCTGAGAGACGGCGGTCACGGCACCCATGGGAGCACTGCTCCGAACTGATCAAGGGCTCCAGACGACCATTGACGAATATTGGCACGATGGGTTATAGCTCGGAGGCGATTGCAAGGTGTTGTAGTGCATCGTTTCTTCATTTCCCGTCAGCTTATAATTTCTTTAGCTGTTTGCAGCTAGAGCGGCTACAAGCAGGAAAAACAGTTGAACATTTCAAACGCGCTCTACCTACCCTATAGCTGTGAAGAGAACTTCTTCTGTAGTAAAACCCAAAACGATTCTGGCTGTCGTCACGAATTCTATTCAAGCCGAGATGCGTCGCACATTCCACTGTGATCTTACCTTGATGTCATGCACCTGAGCTGCAATCTCATGCAGTGATGCCAATGACAAACCGTTTTAACTGATATCATAAAGGAGATATGATACATCCGGTCCAAGCCGATAACACCATTTCTATAGCCAACTAGACGTATTGCGATAGCCGTATGCAACTGGATATTTATTTATACGCCCAACATTGAGGCAGATTTGTAACCTAGGAAATGGGTTGTTCCCTCATCCTGCCTTTTGCAACAATCCCTTTTCCTCCGTTCACAATTACGCGTAATCCGACCTTAATTGTATTGCATAACGTCAAAAAATAAAAAGAGAGCAGCTAGGCTTGGCTGGAGATCTAAGGAAAAACAAAAACAGATGAGCTACCGCTGCTTCCTTGTGCTGTATTGATTTTCTGATGAGCCCTATCTCCAGCACAGCACCGTCGCCGTTTCTCGGGAAAATCGGCAGATGATCCCAATGGATTCCGTCAGTGATATAACGAGAAACCGGGGCGACAGAAGTGGCGCATTGACAAGAGCATGGCTGTGGGGACTGATGGACAGAGACGTCATATCGGAGGGGCTGACGCAAGAGCACCGCCGCCGGGTAATAAATGGATCACGGCTGAGACTAATAATGACGCTGCCGAGACACGAGAAGTCAGCCAGCGTGAATGAGAGATGTCTCATCAATCGGGAGTTGCTTCACCTCGCGAGGGAGGGCTGTATCCGGCATGTCGGTCTTCGCTGCTGGAGTGACGCTACAAATGTGCGGCCAAGTAAGCTCGTCTTTGATACCAGGACGTGAGGTATTTCCAGCTTACGTTGCGTAGACATCTAAATCGGCTGATTTGTCGGTGCTGGTGGAGCTGGAAAACACCGGTGAGATCTGAACTGCGTAGAAATACCGCTGAAACTGACCTAACCCGTTTGAGAAAAACAACCACCCGGCTGCCTCGTCAGCGCATTGGCGCTGGCTCCGCGGTGGTCTGCGGTTTCCAAAACAGCATAGTTCCGAGCCCGGCGGTGGGTTGCCAGCCTGGCGCTCCGCTGCAGCTAGCGCTCCGCTGCAGCCTTGACCCCCGCTTGATCGGCTCGCTCCGCCAAGTCCCGGGCTGATCCCACTGCGGTGCCCTTCGTGGTCAATTTCCTGCTATTGGTGGCCGTAAATCGGCTTTATTCTGCAGACAGCGGTCAGCCATGTCGGGCTTGTTATGCTGGACGGTAGCGGTCTCAGTCCTGGATCACCGCGGACAAAACCGCCGCCAGGTCTGACTTGGAGCTGAGCTCGAGCGATACAAAGACCCTTAGCAAGCTGTCGCATCAATTTATGCAGTTGTAGCAATCGTAGGGGAGAGTGGGGTAAGACGCCCAGGGTGGGAAAGACGCCCCACCCCCTCTAGCGGGGAAACAAAGAATCGAACCTGGAAATTAATGTTCTTAGCGTAAAGCGGAAGCCTGCCTTATTAACTGCACACAAATTTGCGAAGCTCAGTTGGGCAACGCCTGGCTGGTGATTGCATGTTTTTTATTTGCTGCTTTTAAAAAATATTTTGGCGTCAAAACATTGTAAATATCAAAGAAGGTAGATAATTTTTGCGTCCCTTGCTATAGTCGTGATACATTAACATGCGTGTACTGTGTCCCAAACAGTTTGTTTCAGGGTGTAGTTTTATGGCTAACAAATTGTGCTGATTTAATGTTACTTCGGTACCTTGGGGTAAGATGCCCCCTGTCCTGATGGGGAAAGACGCCCCCCTAAATCCGTAGGCTGTCCTTCAAGCAGCCCGTCAAATCATTTATTGCATACTTGTGATGAGAGACAAAAGCCGATCTGGGACTATTGAGAGTCCGGTACGGTCGGGTGCTCCCCATGCCGGTCTCTCGGCCCACACAGCGACTTTTTGGGCGGCATCTGACTCTGAGAGCCCTCACGACGGCCTCTGTGGGCCACATTATTGGCTCCAGGGCCCCTCACGACATCCTTTGAGGGCTCCCATGTTGGCCCCACGGGCCGCGCTGGCATCTGAGGTCCCCACGATGGGCTCGAGGGTCCTCAAGCATCATGAAGACCTATAAGGGCCCCACAGTGGTCTCCGAACGCCACCACGGAGGCTTGTTTGGCCACGCTGGACTATGATGGCCCTAACGATGACCCCTGAAGCCCCTTACGACTACTTTTGAGGGCCCTTACGATGACGTTTGGTGTCTACTGCAGGCTCGAAGGGACTACTGATTCGTTCAGGCGATTCACGTGCCTATTTATGTCACTTATAGTGCAGGGGCATCTTACCCAACGCCAGGGGGCGTCTTTTCCACCCTGTGGGGTAAGATGCCCCCTTTCACTTCTTCAGGAAAATGCTTAACAGCAAAAAAAGTTATCATATTTCAGGCACGAAAGTGTGATATTTTTGGAGAAAAATGATGTCGGCTTCCGTTGAAACTCCAAGTTTTGGCTTTCCGATCGTCATTTTCGAATAATATATGACATAGTCAAACCCTGGGCATCTTTCCCCACTCTCCCCTACTTCTAAAGCGCAATGACCCCAGAACAACGGTCCTGAGATATGCCAATCATAATCCGCTGACATTGTGGCTTCTCTACATTTGATTTCATATTTTACACGATGCCTTTGTTCCAATCGGTTGGCCCATCTGGCTGCGTCTGCCACCAGACTTACTATGCTTGTAGGTAATAGATGCTGGTCTACCTCAGCATTGTGCTTATCCGTTTTCACTCAGTCTATGCCTTTCCAAAGCCTGCTTTAGGTGTTAATTGCATATTTCTGGCCGTGTATTTTATCATAAAGATGTTACGATACAGCCGGTCGCTTTATTGTCAGCTACCTCACAGTTCCTTTTTCCTAATGCAGCTTCCAGAATCCGCACTTCTCCGGAAGGGCCGCTGACGTGAACTGTCGACGCCGGTTTTATGGAAGCTCCCATTCATCCGTTGAACAATGGTCCTGTTTACCCATCCTGACACGTAAACCGAGTGGAGTCGTCCCGTGTTGGACCGAACGCAACAACCCCTGTCCTTTGCCCACTGAAATACCAGAGCAGACGCGACTGGTAAACCTTCAGCGGTCGGACACCACGAAAAAACTTGTGCTCAGTGCTCCGCCCAGCGCTGCGCTGCAGCAATACTCAGCCTCTTGCTTGTAGGCAATGTTTGGTTTCTTCGGCTAACCTAGCCTCTAAGTGAGCATAGACTATGAACCCACAGCCCGCAGGAACTTCTGTTATCTTTTCGTTCACTCGATAGTCCATGTGTCAGGTGCGTATGGCAAGTCCTGCCTTGCTTGCGCTGGAACAACCCGACCTCACACGTCGCCCCGGCCCTCTGGCCTTTCCTGCAGTTAACCAGTGGTTAATCTGGGCTACTATGGTAAAGGGCCACAGGTCTGAAACCTCAAAAGAACGCACCGGATGCTATTCGCTCTGCACAGGTTGGTGAGATCAGAAGCCAAAAGGCTTCGCCCGTAGAACGACTCGGAACGTCCCAGAACGTCCCAGGTCCCAGAAACATGTCAGCGCCAGGGCGTCCCACGCACATCTCTGGACATGCAATCTCAGAACCAATCCTCTCTGATCCCTCGCTCTATAAACTAAACGGTGGCACGCTTCTGCTGAGCTGTAGCCACGTGCCCCACACAGATGTTCAGAGAAACCGACGAAATTGAAACCCATTCCCGTCGTTTTGCTTTATCGCTTATCTCTGGTGTAGGAAATGCCTTGCGCACAGTGCGTCTTTGTGGGAGCTGGTTCGGCTATTTTCCGGTTCGTTACCGGCACCTCGAGGCGGCATTGGCCACACCGTGGCCCGCATGGATCCGTGCCCACGTACCGACGCGACCCCGGCGCGCCGCTGGGTCGATACTATACTACGCTACTGGCCCCGTCTGACCGCCACTAAACCGTCTGACGTCCGGGGCGGCACGAACGATGGCCCGACAAGGGCTGAGTGCCGGAGCTGCTTCCTGAGAGTCATGTGGACATTCCATTAGCAGACGGTTCCGTCTGATGTAAGTGGGCTAAGACAAAGCTTTCAGATTTGTGGCACATTTTAACTCGCTTTTGTCTGTCTCACGGGCTGCATGCTATAAGTGATATTTAGCATTATTTGGAAGAAAGAAACGTAATATATTATGTAACGATATATTTCTATCCTTCGCCGTATTTGGATCGCTGATTGGTGGTTTGCTGGATCTACGAGTAGAACCGGTGATTGGTGGTTCGCTAGTTCGGGAATCGCTGATTGGAGGTTCGTTGTATTGCGGTCCGCTGATTTGTGGCTCGCTGGGAAGACAGGCGCGTTGATTGGAGCCTTATGTCATTGTCGTTGTGACGTCACTCCTTCCTCACGCAGCCTGATCACGTTTTGACGATGACGACGGCAGCAGCTGATCAATTTACTTATTTGTGACGCGATGACGGCAGTGTGGTGTCAACAAGGGTGACACCAGCGACACAATTACTAATCAGTAACGATATAACTTACCTACCGGTGAATCCGCTTGACGCGTGGCAAGTCCTGCCTACCTGAGTATAAGCGCGTACAAAACACAACAGTCTGTGTTATTTCTGTCGCTGACGTGGCCTGTGCGCAGCTGTTCTACTCCTGTTTGTTGTTTCAGCTGTCGCCTCAACCTCAGTCACACGTCTGTCTGGCTCCGAGCTAAAGATTTTATCAGATTTTATGATAGATTCTACTCGACCTTACCTGACCCAACGTTTATATTTACCCTGAGTCATTCAATCTAGTTACCTCGGTATTTTATTGCATTCACTCCGATTCAGCTCAACCCATGGCCGGACTCTGCAACTGTACTGACGTATAGCTGTTAGAGTGAGTTTGCGAAATCTGTGGATCCGCGGATTTCCTAGGGTACCCGCGAAGTCCCTAGTGGCTCCGCGGATGAACATCAAGTCTAGTATATTCGCGGATAAACGGGCGGGGATCCGCGGATGAACAAGACTCTTCAGGATAACCGCGAACTCCCTGAAGAGTTGACGAGATCCGCGAACCACCCGGGGAATCCGCGGAGTAACGATTCATTCTAGTGAGTTTGCGAAGTTCCTATGCGTTTCGTGCAGCTACCTAGACTAGAATGCATTGGGTAGATCATCTGCGACTTAACCCGCGCCCCGTTGGGGTCTGCCGGAGCAACGCGCCCTGTTGTGGGGGGGGGGGGGGGCATTTTGGCCCCCTCCCCCTAAGATCTCGAGAACCACGCAACATAGCAACAAGCCGCAAACAGTGTTGGGTAGCCACGGCGGAGAACTACCTTGTGACCCAATTTCATTGACCTAGGTCAAAGCGAGTGAGGTCAGGTCAAATGTCGAATTTTCACCGTTTACAGGCATTTCAAGAAATGTGTTGTAAAATCGAGTAAAATGCATGTCATTGAAAATCATCGATGGGAATTGTTCGTTAAACACATATTTTGCTAGTTGAGGTCACTGATGCCAGGTCAGGTCACTGAGGGTCAGAATATGAAAATATCATATGATGCATGTTTTATGGTCCATTTTACATGACAAATGCGATTATGTGGGTCAGGCAGCCTTTGGGGCCAGTTAAGGTTATGTTCTGGTGAAGTTCAGGTCAAGGTCAGGTCAAATTAGGTCAAATTTAAGCTGATTTTTTTTAAATGGTAATCGATTCGATGCAGCTCGTCACGGGGAGCCTAATGGTGGTCTTTGTTTTGCGCTACGTGGTCTAGAATTGCTAAAAATTGAGTTAAAAAAATTGACGTCATCAATTTTGAACAGTTTTTTTCGCATAGCTTGGCCAAAAAAGGAGATATCGATCTAAAATTTGGTATGGAGATAGAAGAGCGCACGGACTATCATACATATTCCGTTTTTTTCGTAAAATTTTGGGATAATTTTGCGTTTTTTTAAAAAAGACTAAGTTTTTTTTAGGGGGGGGGGGTTAAAATCCCACAATTTGAAAAATCTGAGATAACAGTTTTTTAGCGCCGTTTTATTTCTACACAACCACATAAAGAACTTTGAAATTGCTTGGTAACCGTAGCTTTTGTGATGGTTTCAAGATTTCATGTTTTTTGGTCATTTTTGCTCGAACATGACCTCAGTTTGACCTCAATAACTCCTGACCTAAGGTGACGTAAGACTTGAAATTTTGTGTGAAGATGTCAAATTGATGCCCGGGAAGGAACTAAAAATTTGGCATTCAGGATAAACCATAGGGCAAATTGCCTCCCCCAACGGGGCGAGGGCTAACCCTCGCCCGTATTATTGTTTTCTCGGACGCTACCGTGTGCGGGAGGAGGGGTCCGCGGGGGAGGGTTCCGTTGGAACTAGAGATGCACCAAATTTGCAATTTCATTACCCGCCCCGCCCCGCAGCTACCCCTTGCCCAACCACAACTACCCGCAAGCTGATTTTGGCTGAGCCGAACCCGCAAAAAACCCGCAATTTTAAAAACCTGCCTTTGCAAGGAAAAAATACAGCTGGGTCAATGCTAGAGCTATATAAACCTTACTTGCTTCATTGTTGTGCAGAAAAAGACAGCCAAACAAATAGTAAGGACTTGAAATTGCTATGCTAAGTCCTCAGGAAGTGCACACTGGATAATGGAAAACGAATAATGCATCAATACATTTGAAATTCCTTTCTGAAAAGAATTCAGTAAAATCTTTCTCTCACCTTACCCTTCAGCATTGGCTGAGGATCAAAATTTCACTCTGGTTCCTCTCAATGTTAGGCTTCTGGAATGATACTGTTTTCAAAATGAATGTTGATATAAAAAGATATGCGATTTCCAGTTAAAAATAAATAGTGACACGGTGAATAATGCGTATCCAGTCGATCTACACATAAAACAAATCATGCAAAAGCCCAGCAAAAAACAACTAACCAATGAACCACGCATTTTTGGAAACATGCGTCAGAAGCGTCACCAACAGCTGATTGCAAGGAATGTTACAGCGACTAAATTATTGCAGCCGTAGTTAGTGCGAAGTTGTTGCGAAAACACCGTTGTATAATGCATATTAATGTGCCATTCTGATATTATTTTACACAACAGCTAAAGTTTTACAATTCAGAGGTTAATCACCGGTTAGGAAATAAAGAGACAGTAAATACTAAATAAAATGTAATAATTTTATAGTTGGTCTTGGTAATGCTCTCCGGCTGATCCTCTTTCGGCAATCGGCATACAAATGATAAGGACGTAAAAAAACAAAAGAAATAAATGCGACCAGCTACGTGGTTTTGTAACATGTATAACTGCTATTTTGAGGTATTCAAAAACCAAGACAGAAAAATTGATTGTAAAATTATTATTGCGTCATCGATGACAGCTTTCCTTCGCCTCAGAGACCAAAATTGACGCAGTCAAATGCCAATCCTTGTCAGAATGTCGAAAGTGCGCCAGTATTGTATTGCGTTATGTTTGGGCCGCATGTCAGTCAATATTTTGATTTTTTGTAAGGGTAATTGCAGGTAATTGGTGTGTCATTTTCGTAATATAGGGTGGGACAGAACATAGAGTAGGATAGGTAATCAACGAATTTGCATCAAATTTTGTTTAGCTCTTTTTTATGCCGACCAGACGCAAATAAAGTAACATGTGGCATTTGCACTGATTTTCAACATCAACAATAACATCTCATTTTAGTCTGGGTTCTTCCATAATGTATATCTAGTGCACACTGCACATGGACTTCAGTTCAGCTTCCTATAAGTTTGCTTTCAGGTTCTTTTATGTTTTATGGAATGCTTTCATCAGCATTTATTTATGCTTTGTAGTTTGTTGTTTGTACCCTGGTTTGGTCATTGCTAGACTGTGGATGCTATTGCTGGTTGTTTTCAGTTTTGCATTTGAAATGTGCTTCCTTGATATATTTTTATATTTGGTTCTGTTTTAAAAGTTGTTTTGATGAATATTGTATTGTTAACCTGAGCAAATGCACTTGGCATTGTGTTTTGCATCTAAAAAAAAAAAAAAAAATTGATAGGTTCTAAGTCTGACCGCCAAATACCCGCCACACGACAAGTTTTGCTTCTCGAACCCGCCAAAAACCCTGCGGGTTTTGAAAACCCGCAGAAAGCGGGTTTGCGGGTTCAAAAAGGGCATCTCTAGTTGGAACCCTTGCCGTGCGGCCCCTGATCGAGCTAAACCTTTCGCGGAAAAAAATAGCTTGCTTTCCGTGGTTACATAGCAGAAGCCAATAATACCCAAACCATACGGCCCCAGGCCAATTGGTATTTGGTTGACATTCCAGGTCGATTCCAAATAGCATAGGGGACATCCTGTCTTTTTAATCGCCTTTGAGACGCAACAGCCAACAACCTCAATTAATGCCAATGCGTGATTAAGTTTTCATTAGTTTGTTTGCAAGTACGCAATGGCTTCAGCCAATTACGGTCAACTTGGGTCAAATAACTATATTCAAAGGCGGGTTGATATGTATGTGTTGGGTTCTTGTATCGAAGTTCAGCATTGCCATTGCCCCTCCAGTCCAAATGTTCCCCAGAATAGATACTGTGGCGCCGGGCTGGAGCGTCTGTAGGCGCGGTGCTGACCGGTCGAGTCAGGTCGACTGTGGTAAAAGGGCAAGTTGGGGGGGGGGGGGGGCAACTGCCCCACAAACTGTACGGGAAGCTTCGTCCCTGGAGAAGAGTGAGCATTACTGTTATGCATACAGGGTGGAAAGTAATTACGCGAACATGGATTTTCTTACAATTTCGCCCGTCAGTGGAGATTTTGTATGAGCGCGGGCTGTCATGGAACATGATTGGTCGTGTTTGTTGTCGCCTCATCTACCAAAAGTGACCTTACTTTGAAAAATGACTTGGAAAGTCTACAACACGTCTCGACTTCGAATGGTGCAGACGCCATACGCTGCACAAGACCACAATGTGCAAAGATCGCAATTTGGTGTTGCCAGGGAAAGCGTTTGTGATTATTTTGGCTGGATTGGTGCGGAAGGGACTCGTAACGGTCTCGGCACCAGCATTACTCAATTACACGTTTGGTTGAAGCATAATGAAACTTAAGAGGACTTAAAAAGCAAAGCCGTTGGCGGCAGTAAAACCTCGGCGAATTCAGGCGCCGAATGGGTGTTCACCATTTCCGCGACCAAACGACAACAGTCGATCCGAAAACAGGCGAAATGGTTAACTATGGCCGGGTACCCGATCTAAGATATCACGATTCATACATAAATCCGTGAAAATTCGAAAATCAAGCCGTACAAACAATCGAGATGGCCAAAATTCATGAATTAACAGCAGGATTGTCAATTTAAGTTTTCTAAAGACCGGCAAACCTGAACAGAGGAGGACAGGCAGCTGGCTTTGTGGTTGGGCGAGACATCTTCGAAGCTATGTCATCCGTCAAACCTGCAGAACAACGCGTTGGGGGCTGCTGATGTGTCCGACGTCCCGCCCGTCCCAACCTTCAAACATCCGGCAAAGGAACACACATCAGCGTGTTATGAGCGCCCGGATGGTGTCAGAATTGCATGTAGTGGCCAAAAAGGCAACCAAAAATAAAGTATACAAAGCCAAAAAGACGCAAGACTGGTGCTTTGAGAACCTATTCTTCTTCTGGGCATATAATGGTCAATCTGGGAATAGCCCAGACCTCAATTTGATCAAAAATATCCAGGCGACTCTTCAGGAGAGCGTCTAAGGAGCTGCTAGTAGCCACCAACATCGAGTGCCTCACCAGACAGCTCCAGGAGGCGTGGACTAAACTTTGGCCAACAGTGCTTGACATGCTTATGTCAATTATGCCTGAACGCCTTTGTCAGTGTATCGCACATAAATAGGAATATATGAAAGGATGAAATTTTCATGTCACCCGCCGCTTTTTCCATTGCTATAAGACGAAAAAGTATGTTCGCGTAATTACTTTCCACCCTGTACATACTTGCATACATTCACATGATCGCTCAGATGCGCGGTATAGCCTTTCCAGCTTTCCATTAATGGTTGGGAGAAAAGTAAGCAGACTGGTCGCAGAAGTTCAACCACGCCAAAAATGGCTTACCGTCCATTATTTAATTGCATATTAATATTTGCGAGCGACGTCTAAGCGAGATGAAAGAATAATTCACGAACTCACTAGAATGAATCGGTACCTACTCGGTGAATTCCAACAGCAACTGGGAAAACACCAATACGGGTGAGGGTTAAGTCGCAGACGATCTATCCAATATGCCTTGCATTTTTGTCATAAGATAACTGCACGAAACGCATAGGAACTTCGCAAACTCACTAGAATGAATCGTTACTCCGCGGATTCCCCGGGTGGTTCGCGGATCTCGTCAACTCTTCAGGGAGTTCGCGGTTATCCTGAAGAGTCTTGTTCATCCGCGGATCCCCGCCCGTTTATCCGCGAATATACTAGACTTGATGTTCATCCGCGGAGCCACTAGGGACTCCGTGGATTCCCTAGGGACTCCGCGGATCCACCGATTTCGCAAACTCACTCTAACATAGCCACCTTTCCTCTCTCCTGCCTTGCCACCGAAGCCCCGTACCCTCCTGCCCGGGACAGCTGTGCCGCAGCTGGGTCAAGGTCGGGTATAATGTGCCCGCCGACATGCTGATGGGGCGGTGATTGCCCCATGGCACACGGTGGCCGCCACGCGAGGCCCGGCCAGCCGTCTGTAGGTCCGTGTTTCCGCGGTCAGAAGGCCTCAGGTGCCAACTCGTCCACTGCACCAAGGTCGGCCGACTTGTAGGGAGTGATGTGAGGCACTGAGTGCAGTGCAGGAAATGAGTGCAGTGAATGCAGTATAGTGCAGCAGTGAGTGGATGGATGGTCTGATGTAGTGTGAAAGATAGGTCACAAAGAGGTTTAGTGATTTGCTGATCGAATAAAATATTTGCTTAAGCCAACAATGCTATCGATTTTCTATGCCCCATCAGCAAAACAAGCCATTTCTTTTCAATACGATGCAGGCGTTACAGCGATTAAAGGTGCGATGTAAAAACAGTGCGTTGAAATCTCAGCACGGCATATTCAGAGAAGCGATGTGGCATGCTGTTCCATTCAACTGCCATTTTTGTGCATTTTATCCACCATTAATAGCCGCCTGCCTGGCTAATGAGGATGAGCCTAACTGTTCTTCGTGCAGTGACGTCAATTTAAATATTAACAATGAACAGATTTACTAAAACAAACAGAAGGTGTCGTACAGGTAACTACAATTCAGGATAGCGCCTATTGTATGCTTAAAAGTCAAAATGCTTAAAACGGCTTTCTTGAATTCTTCGAAGCTGGGTATATCACTGTGAAGTTGTAATCCATAGTGCATCCTTATGAATGCATATATTTGTATTCATTCTTGGACATACCCGCACGCCCACAGAATATCACTGACCGTTTTCCGTCCATTCTCTCCATGCGGCCCGGTGGCATCGTCATCCATTGTCCTCCCTGATGGTCCGGTGCGTCTCATGGGATCCATTTCTGCTCCGGTGGGGCCGCACTAAATCGCCATCTCCCCGTCCCCGACCGCCATCCGGCCGCCGGCTGTCGGGACGACCACGGAGTCTTGTCCTGTGATGGGCGCTCTATCGCAGGATAGTCTACTTAGGACTGTGAATGGGATCAGAGGCTCTAAGAAAAGGATGTGATGTTTTATGGGAAGGTGGAGGACGTATGATTTATGAATAGATGAAAATTTCAAGGCAGAATAAGCACTCATGATTGAAGTCCGCTTCCTGTGATATTAGGTATAGCGTCATGTAGACGAGCGACTTCATTTCTTCCAGTGTGGGGAACCGTGCGATTTTCTCCTCTTGTGCTTTCAAACCTTTTTTCCGGGTAGTGAACTGTTTCATTTTATATCTGTTGTTTGGTATACCGAGCCAGTGATTTTTGCGGCGTGTTCCGAGTGTCGCCCAGATACCGGCGCGGTCAGCAGCGTGCCAACCGGCGTCGATCACCGTCCTGTCCCTCTCGCCGTCTGGCTTCTATCTCAACACACACACACACACACACACACACTTCTGGCGTGGCGTATACATAACCACCGCGGTGGCAGTGTTGCCAGGCCAGGCTGCCGGTGGCTACCCAGTAACACATCTGGTAACCCGTCATGTCACCGGTGCGTGGAGGAAAATCTCGTCTGGCTGGTCTGTTGTTAGGGTGAGGATGTTGATTCCTTGGATTTGTGAGATCTAAGCAAGTTGTTTGTGTGCAACAGCGAAAGTGCCCGTTTCCAGCAGCCGTTTTGACATGGAGTGGTGGGAGAGATTAGCACTGATAAAATTACTAGCGTGTTTGTCACGTTCAGGCACCGACCAAATCATCCTTTTCTCATTACAGTTGGTAAGTCTTTCAGCCTAGTAAAATTCGTGAAGTGATTTTGGGAAGTCATTCAACTTACTAAAATATCTTGAAGTGATTTTGGAACAAGAAATTCCCGAAAAAATAATACTGCAGCGCAAAGGGAAATTTTTGTTGAGCGTCGACTTCTTGGCCTCCAGCTCCCTCCTTTCAAGGTGATAATCTGTTTGCCTGTTTGCCGTGTTCGCCGTTATTTTATTCCTCCGTTTTGTTGTTCATCAGCAGGCGATCCTCCTCTGTTTTGACAAGCTGCACATGTAATATCGATGGCAATCCATCGCTTTAGCCTTTCATAGCTTGATTTGTGTATACGTACAAGACGAATATCATGGACTATGAACCAAAATCGGAATTCCCTTTCTCTTTTGATTTAGAACTTCAGGAAAACCGATGTATGCTGCCTGCATGATTCGTGATTGCATGACAGTTCAGTCAACCCCGCACGAGAAAATTCGGCACGAACCGTAATACCGTGACTCCTTCCTTTCCTCGTTCCTCGCCAACAAAAGGAAACAGGGCTCGGTGCTCGCGCCCACAGTATTCATAGTCCATCATATAGTGTGGGCTATTCCCGTGTTCATCCAAAAACCGGTACCTATATGGGGTGATCTATACCTATAGTCTTCGTATACCATGCCTCCTAATTGAATATCCTATTCTGTCATGCTTAGGTCTCCGAAGGTTGGGACTTTTCAATTAAGAACAATCACTATTCTCTAGATATATGATATTTCGGCTTAACTACGTTACTTTGATGTGAGCGTAAATTTTTGTAATGGCTTGATTCTGGCCGGACAAATCATGCCATTTCATTCATGTTTTTTATGATGGCTCCTGTCCATATAATCCATGTGAGTTTTTACTTTATGCCTTTTTGATATCTCCCAGCGAAGGTTCGGCCACTATCTATCGCCTCGGGATCTTGTCGCATTGCGGTCACATACCTCTCGCCCCCCTCCGTCAGGGGGGGGGGGGCGATGTCCGCCAGTCTGTCGCCGTTGCCAGGCCCGTGACCTTGACTTCTGACCTCGCGGGCACCTGCCAGCACCCGAGGCGAAAATGTCCCACCGGAATGTCCCACTGTCGCGGGACGTTGTGTAACTGTACGGACGACAATTATTACGCAGCTTTGTTCTCCCGAAGATATTCGAGCCGATCGGTTTTTGCCCAAGCCATTTGTTATATAAGTTTGCGGTGTTATTCTGGTTGCTATCTGAGAAATAATTGCTGTTTTGAGCATTGCTAAATTCATCAGCATTCAATTAAAGCTCATCAGTAAGCATGCCTGTATCTGCTAGCATGATAATTTTTTGTGTGTATGTTGCACAAGGCGATCGAAACTTATTGTTTCCTAAAAGTTATTCCGAAAGACCTTTCTTGTCTGTATGCCTTAAAAATGTTCATGAGTATAAAGTTGCATAATGCATAGCTTGTGACGTCCCCTGCGTTAGGCGATGGCCTTCCCTCCGTCATCATCCTTCAGGCCCGACCGCAGAATACAGGTGCAGCGTACCGGCTGAGTTGTGAAACCTGTCGTGCGGCTTTCTCAGTGTCCTGGGACGTGTCGTTGTGTATGCGCCTGGCACCTATCGCAGTTACATCGCAATGCAGCGGCAGCGGAGGGGGTTTCTCCGCTCAGTCGAGTCGCCTGCTGGACCCGAAGTTGCCAAGGAGACCGCTTCAGACAGGGCCAGGCCAGTGGGTCGGAGGCGCGTCAACTTTGAATTGTAAATTCCGTCAGCCGGGTGTCGACAGTGGCAGTAGTGCTGGGAGTTTTCGCACAATCCGCATGAACCCGTGATAAATGAATGATATCTTCTCGGAGTCCGCCGCAGGAAGCTCGAGCGCCATTTCAAATCTATGATATGAGTAGAGCCAATGGACGTTCAGTTAGGCAGTAGCAGAGGCCCTGAAACAAATGTCTTTGATTAAGCACCCTTGTCATGACCTAGTTTTTTATCACAGCTAATTTCGTTCTTGTCTTGTGACGTCATGTCGTCAGACAGAGCTCTTATATTTAGAACGACTCAGACGGAACCTTAGCAGCATATACTATGCGTTATTTTGCCTTTGAGCCTAAAAAATGACAACCACCGTCATTCCTCTTGATAGGCTCGAATTGGAGCGTTCAGTCTGTGACACTTCAGACTGACAGCAGCTTTACACACCGTCCTCAACACAGCTTTACACCGCGAGCCTCAACGCATTCAACAACACAATAAGCGTCATTCACCATTACCATAGCACTCACGGCTTTGACGTGAGCTCCTCAGACTCCAGATTGGGCCTCTCAATCCGTAGTGCACCCGCCGCAAAAGTAAATAGTCGGCCGACAGAAAGCATCCCTCTCGGCTGAATGAGATCACCACTTGCCAGTCGTACAGATGGACTATGAGACGTGGCAATGACTGCAAGTTCGTTGCCTTCCCAGACGAGTGAGTTGACATTAGCTTCACCGCTGTCAATGCGGATCTTTGGTAATTTGTCAACCGGCTTCGACTTCAGACGATAGTGACGGAGCGATTCCTGTAAAGCCGGTTGCTGGCAGTAATCCATTGTGAATTGGCATTCAGAATGCCATTTCTCTCAGCGGTCGGCGGAAACTTTAAGCCTGACCTCTCGCTCGCTGGATCTGACAGAGTGTTGATTTGATGAGTTTGAATGCATATTTCTCAGTGGTATTCAGCCAGCATGCGCTCTCGCTTACAGAATTCACGCGATGGCAGAGTTGGGCTTATTAAACCATTGTAGCATAGCATTCCACCTGCTACTCTGTAAGGTCAATCGAGCTTCAATTGTCAAATTTGCTTCGTTCATTTGCTTCACCATGTTCCCTGATATGCAAGATGGACTGTACTATTAATTCATCTGCAAGTTATGTGGAATCGTCGAAATTCTTACTGGATCTGATGAGAGCAATCACAATACTCATGCTCCAAATCACATGCGGTTAAATATCTGCATTCGAGCACAATGTCTTACTGAGTCGGACTATTAACCTCATTGGTGGCATTGGCGGCGAACGTCGTATTTAGGTTACGATCGCTCTTACCGCGCGCCCCACCTATACCATGCCCTATTCCTACCGTCGTCGTCGGCTTCACACCACCGCTCGATGCGGTAAGATGTGGTCCAGGGCCGGCGTGGTCCCACTCTATCGACGTGAATATCGAACCGGGAGGGGTGGCAGTGTCGTAAGTGGGGCGAGCATCGTACGAGGGGCGATGGGGAGGATGTTGTGACGTTGCATCGCGCCACAGGGGACTTATGACGGCTTATGGTAGTTATGGCGACTTCCAGCGACTTCCGGTGAATTTGGAATGGGCTCAGACGCTGCTACGTTCGATGCTGTGGAGTAAAACGGACCATTTGGCAGCTTAATAATGGTAACACCTGCCAAGGACGCTAATGAGCCCCAGTTTTTAGATTTGTAGATCGATGTTTATTGATCCATTCTGCGCCTCTTCATTCGATCTTTTCCGAGAAATGCTCAATAAAATGCCCGCTCTTTCAATGAAAAGTGCGCTGTTACCGTTAACTCTACGCAGTCTATGGGACTAATATGCCATCCATTGAAGAATTGGTTCATTTCATCGAGCTCAATAACCGAATTGAGTGGGGCCCGGTGCTGGTAGCTGAGGCGGCACTCGTCTGGTGTTACGGCGGCCGTGACAGCCGGGTGGCGTCCGTATACCTACAGGCGTAGGGTGGCGTATAGGTATACCTACAGCTGCGTCACATGGTGACAACTGTCCAACCAGCTGTCTGGCCAACGCTCAGATCTACCGGCACCAGCAGAGAGCTTCGGCGAGTCATCGCAGGGCTGCCGTATGTGGCTATTTTGCGTGGATGCAGAAATAGACGTGGGTTTTTAGACCAAAATATCTTATACGGATTACCTGGGTCTTGAACGTATTTGCAGTTATTCCCCTTTGTGTGACAACAATAATCTTGCTACTTAGTCGGCAAGAGGCAGCGGACCAAACACCTGTAGTTATGCTGTACCGCAAAGCTTTTGATGCATATGAACTTCCAGTCCATAGATGGCGTTAGTAGTCAACGCCTGCAGTTAGGCTGTACCGCAAGGCATGCATGTTTTTGCGGCACCGTCTTACGATGCAGAAAACTACCAAAACTTTCATGATTTATGAGAATAGGATAGGCGGGTGGAGAAGGTTCGTTGCTGGGTGCTAGGCCACGGTGTCAGCCCTGCCTCACGACATTATCACGCTGAGCTCGTGTTACTCGCTCTGCGTGTCACCTCGTCCTTGTGCCGTCCTCGTATGTCATCCAGTCCTCGCGCCGTGCGGCCGCACGCGTCACTTGCAGGATTGCGTGACCCGTGTCTGTACCCACCCTTGTGTGGACATTGGGATGTCTCAGATCATCGCACTCCACACTTCTAAGCCTGGTCTGTGACACATGTGTGTACCAACTGTACTACATTTTGCAGATACAACAGATCCCTTGATCTATTGACACACCACTGGCACGAGGTCTTTATCACACACAGTACACACCCAGCGCGAACTCACCCGAAACCGAAACCCGGAACTAAACCTGCCGACTGAATGATTTCCCGATCGACCCCAGCACCGACGACTGCCTGCCCTTTCATAATAGGAACCGACGAGCTGTCCTGGACCTTTGTATCGGATCGCCGCGACGGCCCCGACCCTCGCCTGGGGGCGGAGCGGGGTCTTTGTCAGCCTGAGTCGCGTGCCGCCAAGCGACCAATCCAGGCCAGGCTGCTAATTGGTCCTCGGCACTGCTCGTGTGACGTAGGTTTGCGTCACTGTGGTGACGTCACGAGCTAGCCGGAAGTTCGCGTTCAATATTCATGCTTTATTGCGCCACGTACAGGGAGGTTTGGATGAAGCGTCACTGACCGCTGTCTTCTGTCGTTAACCGGTCTCGACAACAGAAATCCTGCGCTAGCTGTCGGGGAGGGCGATGTGTTGCTACCTCACAGGCCCCATGGGCGATGCTACTGATGTGCAATACAGACCACCAAGCCATCGCTGGCCAGGGCATTGACAAAGGGTCATGACCTCGGCTCTGTGATCATCACTGAATGTGGCAGCTGATGAATAGGGCACAAATAGCTCCATTCATTCCTGTATTCGCCCGCGTGGTATACATAGACTCTTTCTGAGTGATGTACGAATAAAAACCTGTAGACCCCCTTTATCATTAGGGATGTTCAAGGCAAGATTACTTTACTGTATGTCTCTTTTTCTTTATTGGATCTCTGTCTCAGCCAGTACCGCTGCTCGCTGATGGGTGAGGGAGGACTATGTTTCGGTGGCGGAATGCCGATGTTTCGGTGTGTGATATACCGCCGGCATGTCTGGCGCTCAGGCCGGTGAGGTTACTGTCCGAACCGCTCAGCCAATATGTCACCTGACTGAGATATCCGTACGGCTATATGGCCAGACTAATCAGCTGTGATAATACCGCATGCTGAGGGACGATTGGTTGCGTGCTTCAGGATCTTTGGCTTACATTACATTTGTGGCATTCGTTGATGTTACTATTGTTGCTGATTGTACGCTCATGACCGATGAAATGACGCATGCATAGGCAATGTTTCACCCACTCATCTAATTCAGAGGTTGAAACTGTTATTTAAAAAAGAATCAATTCTGAAATGAGAAGCCCTTCAAGTCAAAAACAGGTTTCGCACTTTTCCTGTGTCCATTCCGCCATACTGGCCAATGACCATGTACTGGCAGCAAAGTCGCCGGTTATTCGAGGTCTTTCCGGATGACACTGGCAGGTTGCCTCGGCAGAAATTCCATGCGGCACCATGTGACTTTCCGGGTTCTGTTTGGTGTCCTCGTTGACCCTGCCTTGGGGGTGGCCCCGACTCCGGTGACCTCCATCCTTTGGCGCCCATCAAGGCTCTAGCTCTCCACTGACGAGTAAGCATCCGATGACGCTCATTAGTCTCAGAGTTTGTCACGGTCACCGAGACAGGGACTCGATGTCGGAGACGGAGCGGAAATGGTGGACAGGGGTTGCGAAGGAAAGAGGAGTCGTTACGGTTCTCGAGTATCTGGAAATGCCGCGGACAGTTAGGGAGCAATAAGAAGTGAAAAAGTAAGGCTATTACGATGGCCAATTGCTTCTCTGACGCCTTGGTAGCTTTCTTTTAAAGACGAAGCTGTTGGTGGTTTCAATTTTGGGGCTTCAATGCATGGGCATCTTAGATGAAAGGGCTGCTATTGGCGTAGCTTACAATGTATGACGAATGGATCTTAGTGCTATCCTTCAGACACTTCCGGCCAGGCAGAGGTCCGAGCAATATACCGTCATCTTGGCACTGGTCCTGTGACAGGGACGGGTCACTGCGCTATAACGGGCCGGATGATTTAGTGGCATCGTCCCCGGACCGCTGCCGCTCCCGACTGCAGGCACGCCGCCAGTGACAGGCTGGCTGTGTTGATATGCAGTCTTGTAATGCACGTCCTAAGATGAGTTCAACTCTCTTGGAAGCGTAGCTTTTGCGCCAACCCAATCCTTTTGACGCCTTTTTGATGGCTGAAGCCCATCAGGCCCATGACAGCTTGCATGAAAAATCGCTCCTCTCCACACCAGTAATAGGGTTAAAGCCCTATTAAATATTTTATTTCAATCCTTCTCTTTGAAAGGGAATTGCATTCCACACGTAATAACCGACTCCCTCGGCTGGAAAAGCTATTGGGACGGCACGCGTGTGGGGCGCCATCCTTAATGCGGTATTCGACAGCCATAGTTCGCCGGGTCATGGCCCGGTGAGCTGTGAACCATGCGTCATTCAGACACCATTTGAGTGGCACTCGCGTTTACCGTCCACGTTTCTGACACGGTGAACCCATTACTGAATTCCAGCATTTGTAGGATCCGGGTCATAAGTTGGCACCATGCTCCAGCGTTTATGCTGTGTGGGTAGAACGTTTGAGAGATATGAATGATATTTCGCTCTTGCTCTGAATTCACTGCTGGGCCGAGTGTATATTACAGTTGATGGTTTGCTGGTACTGTTTCAAATAATCAGGCTGAACACATTTGCTTTCACCCCCATTTGATCCCACCGCTTCTGCTGCCACATTTTTCTTTGGTAAGATATCCGTTTAACCGCACTCAGCTGTGCAACCTTTCCTAACCCATATCTCGTGGCCAAGCTTTTCTGACGGCTGTCGCTTCTTTCCGCAGCGATGGGCCAGAAGAGCAGCTCGCCTGCTATGGAGCAGGGTGGCCCGGAGCGTGCCAGCACCCGCAGTCACCACCTCCGCGGATCGCTCAGACGCCGTCTCAGGAGGAAGGACATCAGCGCCACGTTCAACATGCTCGGCGCCGGCTTCAGGGTGAGTGATGTCACACTCTTGGATGGCTAGCTTCAGCTTTTGATCAGCTTCAGGACAAGTGCTGTCACACTGGTCAAGAATATAGGTCATTTTTAGAGTATGGGTGTAGTAGCCACAATCGTAGATGACTGGATTCAGGATGCATGTTGTGGCAGCTAAAGTTCCGGGAGATTCGTTCAATAGACGGTATTCAGGATAGCTCATCCCTGTCCACTTGTTTGTAGAATCATCAGCGTCTCGTTGACCGGCGATTTTCTCAGTGGCGGTCTGTGATCAGGATCACACACAAACAGCTCCGTGTTTACATCCGGATAGCTCTGTCTCCGTAGGAGCCACCGTCGGATGGTGGGCTGCTCAGCGGCAGACGGAACTGGCCGGGTCGATGGGCGATCCCCCTCCCCTACTCCCCTCCCACTCCCCAGTACGTCCGGGACACAGACCGTCACCGAGTCATTGTAAAGCGCCGACGCGTCGCCGCTGGATCTAATGTGCGTGGGTCGATGAATTTATCATGGAGAGTGGTCTGAGCTTCCCGTTTTAAAGACAATCAGTCTGCAGGATGAAACTTCGTTTGAAATGCTAAAATATTCTCAATTTCAAATGATGTGTAACGATACATAAACTAATTATTCCGTACCAAAATGTACGTAGTGTTGTTGCAAATTGCGCAAAGCGCATTCTTACACATGGGCACAATAAGAGCTTAGCACAAAGTATTTCGTCAACCCGTTTCGGTATAACTTGCAAGGGCCATTTGGTGATCCTGGGTGGATCCCTGATATCTATTGACGGTAGCGCTATAGGATATTGTGGGCAGCTCCAGAACCGTACTACGGCACCATTATAGCCGTATTCCCACGGTGGATGAAGGGCGAGCTAACGCTAACGACGCTGTCGGCGCCGACGGCGAGCGGGACGCTGTCGGTGCCGACGGGGAGCGGTCCTGCAGCGTCGTGTCCGATGATAGACCACCTGTGGCGGGTGGCCGCGGGGATGCTGGGTCAGTGTGCTGTTGGTTGACCCATCGGGCGAGGCATATAAGCATCTGCCGATTTGTATTGATTCGGTGTCGTAGCTCCGGTGGTAATTCTAAATATAGCAGCAGCGATTGATTTACTAATAAAAATGGATATGTTGCCTAATATATTATATGTGATATTGAGACAATTGATGATCTGAGTTGCGAACGACTAGGTGCTGACTTGTTCGACTAAGTTTACTCCAAGGTATACCTGGAATGGCGGCTCTCCTATATACTTCAAGTTATATTATGTATGTTATATCTTGAGTTTGTTTCTGGGTATTTTGTTAATTGTTTAGAAGCTTGGGCGAGCATATATTGAACGTTTACGTCCGCAACAAGACCGGCCGATTGTAATTGCTTTTAGTTTAAGTGGTACGAACTTCAAAGTCCTGCAGGCACCCTCATAGTACGTAGTTAGTTTATGATTAATCCTAAGCTGAGTTTATAAGTATTCCAATTGTATCATGATAATTGTTTTAGGCCTGTTTACTGCATATATGACAGTCTCTTTTGCTATTTCCACATGTCCTTTACTCTTTCCGCGTATACGACTACTGAGAACCATGTCTCATATACTCGCTCTGCACTGTTTTGCCATCATTATTTAGATCTCGGAATTACGCTACAGGTCCGTATATCAGGTGTTATATATCAGGTGTTGACTATTTGCGGACGGTGCTCGCACCTCATGTTGGGAGATATAGGTACGCACTGCGCACAACAGTAAACAGAAAACAGGGACGCTGCTGACCAGATGACTCAAGTTTATACCTTACGGTAAACACAGCTCAATATTTCCACAAAGAACGGATCTGGTAAAGGGTGCATACGTCAGTAGGATGTTGAAGTTTCACAACATAAGGACATTGCTATTGCTAGAATTAAAGTGAGCAGTTATATAGTTTTGAATGCTTACACGAAAGATCCCCAGGTCCTGTTCTGACTCATCTATCACGAGATTCGGTGAACGGAGAAACAACTGCGCAGTCGGGTCACACGGAAGCCGCGTCACTGGTCGTGACGCGTGTCACGGGACGGTCCGTCACGGGAGACGTATATGGCGGACCGTGAAGCTAGGCTCGTGACCAGTCGCGACTGCTCGTTCACAATTGTGACCTACATATGGTTACGTGTGGTCAAGGGGTAAAAGAAAGAGATCAATTTTTAGTTATGTTTAATTATTTGTTGTTTTTCTCAGTATTTTTTTTTTACAAATCGATTACGAAAATTATCTTTTCGATTTTGAGTTCTGGAGGTTTACTGCCTTTAAATGCCGACTTTGATATCTCACTTAGGGAAATGATGTAATATCCCGGGCTTTATTAAATTCCACGGAACTCATTTCAGCGCGACATAATGTGGTGCATAAAACCATACGAGTTCCAATTACTTACAGATGTCTTATTAATGCCACTTCTTGCCGTCCTCTCATTGTTATAATGGTATCGCGCAACTGACGTCGATAGTGGGCTTCATACACTAACGATATTTGATTTTCATTGTACTTATGTCAAGAACATTTCACTGATAATGCCATGACTTTAGCCAATACATTTAATTTTTTGTTTCTTTTTTTACCAGAATATGCTATTCCTTGGCGGACACGCGGTATATTTTGTCTTATCTTTGGCCCTTTATCTTTGGCTAATATTAAATCAGCTGGCCTGTTTTGCGGCTAAGATAAAGTGGGATATGGATCAATGAACATTTTAGACCTGATACTTTCTTGAGTTTCTATAGCATGGCTTTACCTCCAAGATTTCTCGAGAGCGGCCGCACCATCTCAATCTGGAGCTATGCTCGACATCGATTTAAAGTAACGTGACACGACTGCCACCGGCAGCCGAGCTGGCGGAGCTAACTGGCCGAGTTGGGAACTTATTGGGCTGTGTGAAATTGGTTAAGTGTGGAGAACGACTAAGGGCTGGAGCGAACAGCCCAATAGGCCAGTAATTGAAGAGGGCAATGTATTTTGGCGGAAGAACTCAGCAGTTTATACGGCGCTGAACTTAATGATAATTTGCCTCAGTTAATAAACTGCGGTAGCTGTCAACGATGCCCAGAAACTGTTTGGATGGATCCCAACTGGACGACGAAACCGGGCACCCGTTCTTCCACGCTTGACACCCCGATACATGTCCCAATGTCTGAGTCTGACATCACCTGTTCTCATCCCTCAGGCCTCTCCTTGATTGTCTCACCGTGTTGTCTCCCTGACTGTCTCACCCGTCTGTCTCCTTAATTGTCTCACCTATGTCTCCTTTTCTCCGCAGAACGCGCCGCTGGACGTGAATACAGCCACCGAGGAGCAGCTGGCCGCGCTGCCCGGTCTGTCAGCCCCCCTCGCCGCCAACATCGTGGCCCACCGGGCCGCGCTCGGCGGCTTCCAGCAGCCCGAGGACTTGGCGCTGGTGAACGGAGTCGGAGCGGCGCGGCTCCACCGGATCAGGGCGGGACTGTGCGTCGGACGACCCAACAACAGGTCAGTGGGGACGGAGCGCAGCGAGTTATTGTGACAAGCCATGTGAGATACTGTATACAGCGCGTAACATACATGAGTCTCTCGCATAACGTCTTGCACCGCTGGACGGCACCGCTGGACGGCTTCGCTGGACGCTTATTTCTTGTCGAAAGCCCACACGCCAATCGGTTTGCTGCTTGCGGATGACCGGTTGACAGTCACCGTGACAAACTCTAACGGAACGGCGCCTGTCTCGGATAGCGTCTGGCTCCGACCGCAACTACCTACTCATGGGCTCGAGCCGCTAGCCAGCACGACTCCCATGCGCTCTCCCTTTCCTCTTCGCGACCAGCCACAGGAAACACACAAGGTCAATGGAACGTGGCGGTCCAAAACACTTTCTCCTTGCCGATGAGGTGTGAAATCTAACGGTCGATGACTCGGCTGGCGGGAAGCTTTGTGATGGCTCGATTGAGTGCGAGGGGTTGGCACGGGTCCCTGGCGCCGGATGTGTGGAGACTGAGGAGTAGGTATAGAGGTTGTATGACCTTTGGCGCTCGAGAGAACCGGGAAGTTTTATTTGAGCAGCTCTGTTGCGTTAGTATTCACCGCACAGCTTTCCTAAATGGGGTCACGTGCCGACCGTGCAATTTTAGGTGCTTGTTTACGACCTTCACGTGTTTTTGTTGTTTTGGACTTGATATTAATGTAGGCCGAAGAGCTCTTCATTTCCATTAAAATGTTGTGCGATATATCAAAGCGCGGCGTTATCAGGGTTAGCGGTTCGACGCGGGTCCAATTTATGATATCGGAATCGGTTACGAGACAGTCGGATGCTATAATTACTTATTTCTGCCCATGTACCGTATATTTTACATTTGTGCTAGTTTGGAAAGCGTCTCAATACTTTATGTGCGACAAAGTTTCATTTTAATCAATAGCTAAACGTCTGCAGGATATGTCGGCCGGGGATTGCCGACTTACTTTGAGGTTCGGCGTGCCAGTGTGTCCGTAAAGCTGGTCTCGAGCACAGTGTGTATTTGACAATTCATATGTTCTCGGTTCCTAAGGTTTTAGAATCGATCCATGAGCTGTCGTCAGGTCGCTCTCCAGGTTGTGACAGTCTATCTGCTGAACATTTTAAGTTTGCGGGTGTTCCATGTGCTACGCATCTATCGTTATGTTTCTCGATGATGGTGAGACATGGCGTCTTGCCTCCTTCTTTGTCGAAGGTGATACTTCGCCCTATTGTGAAAGATCGGACAGGCAAATTGACTGATAAGGATAACTATAGGCCAATAGCTTTGGCCACGGTGAGCTCTAAAATACTGGAGCGGGTCATACTCACTCGATGTAAAGCAAGTCTTCTCACTAGCGATCATCAGTTTGGATTTAAGGAGGGCCACTCCACCGATATGGCTGTGTATGCGTTAAAAGAAATTGTGGACCACTATTTGCGCAATAGGAGTGCAGTCTTTGTCTGTTTTCTGGACGCTAGAAAGGCGTTTGATCGCGTGAACCATTGGACTCTATTTGATAAGCTGTTGAGTAGGGGAATGGATAATAGCGTTGTAAGGCTCCTCGTTCGGTGGCGAGACTCACAGAGGTATCATGTGCTTTGGGGTAAAACCCTCTCTGAGGAGTTCTCTGTGACGAATGGCGTAAGGCAAGGCGGGATACTCTCTCCGTACCTGTTTAATGTTTATACTGACCAGCTGTCAGAAAAATTGGACTTGAGTGGTGTAGGATGTCATTATCTGGGGAGTATAAACCACCTATATTATGCGGATGACATGGTGCTCCTATCCCCTACGCCACAGGGTCTGCAAAAAATGGTTGACATTTGTGCTGACTATGCAGGGAATCATGATATTGTGTTCAATACCAAGAAATCAGTGTGTATGTCGATTCTGCCTCCACTGTTTCGAAATATGATCCTGCCTGATATTGTGCTGTGTGGAAATGTTCTAGCTTATGTTGATCAGTACAAATATCTTGGCTTCCACATCACCAGCAGCCCCAAGAAAACTGATGATCTGGAAATCCAATATCAGTATCGTCTTCTTTGTTGTCGGGCAAACTCCCTGATCAGGAAATTTGCAATGTGCTCATATAATGTAAAACGGTACTTATACTCTACGTATTGTTCTAATGTACATGGTGTGCATCTGTGGCATTCTTATCGCTCTTCTGTGTCAAGGAAATTTACTGTTTGTTTCAACAATGCAGCTAGAATGTTCTTTGGTTATCATCGTTTCTGTAGTGCGTCCGACATGTTTGTGAATGAAAGAATCGATAACTTTATGGCGATGTATCGAAAGGCCGTCTATGGATTCATGACTCGCCTGAGCCAGACGGACAACCGAATCGTATCCTCCCTATATGAAAGTGATCTGGCATGTTATTCATCGATTCGGAGAGCGTGGTGCTCTGCCCTGTACAGTGGTACAATTTTGATGTGATGTGACTGGTACTGGACCTCGAGTCTGTCAAATACAGTTATCTCTCTCTCTCTCTCTCTCTCTCTCTCTCATACACACTTATATACAAGATCTTGCACGCACAGTGCGACCAAAGGGACGTCATGCGGCGAGCGTGTGAGCCTATTCGAGGAACCGCGCGCGGAAGCCTCTGCAGAGCCGGTCATTCGTTGAACCCGGACCTGCAGCGGCCGCACGCACCTGACCAAGGCAATACGCGCTTGTCGCAATAGTCCTCTGAACAAAGCCTTGCGACATTACCTCCCCTCCCCCCATGAGCCGACAATAGGAGGCGTCAGAATATACACAACACACGACCGGGTGAAGAGGCAGACGTCCCGAGCTGGTGGGTGACTTGCTCGCAGCGTGGAGATGTGGAGGTCCTCCGGATCTCGATGTCCGAGGTCTCGGCCCATGGCGGAGCCGATGAGGTCGCCTTCAGCGGACAGCGACAGGAGGCGCGGCCGGCCGGAGCGGGCGGTGATGTCGACTGTTGCAGCCTGAGTAAAGGCCGATCGCCCACTGGTGGCAGTTCCTGCTCCTGGAACCACCCGCCACAGTGGGGTCACGACAGGAAAAAAAACAAAGAAGAACAAAAAAAAATTGTTGAGACCATGACCGATGGTCCGTCCCCTTCGCTGGCTCGTCTCTGACTGTCCTATATCCCGCGCTCCCCTCGTGCCTCCCGCCCCAGCCCGCCCGCTCCGCTTATCTCTCTCCCTCCCACCCTCCCTCCCTCTCCCTCGCTCTCTCCGGCATCTGTCTGCCCTCGCCCAACGCCTCTTAGCCGGGGGGCCGCTAAGTTGCCATTGGGCTCATGCCTGACGCCTCCGTGATCTAGACACTCTGTTGGCTGAGTAAAGGCCCAATTGGCGGAGCCGGCAGCGACATCTGGTGGTAGAGGTGACCTCCGGATGATAAGCGAGCAGAAGTCGATGGAGACGTCGCGAGTCGATGCACTGGTACCGAACCATAATTGTGTGGCGATTTTACTTGTAGGGCGCTTTTGGACCGCACTGGGGTGATGTGGTTCCGAGAATGCGACGCCAGAGAATCGCCGTGGAGTCAGGTACCAGTGGCGGTGTGGTGGACTCGGCAGTTAGGTACTCGACGTCCCGGCTGCTGGCCGGGCCCTTATCCAGGCAGTGGAGACGTGAAGCGCGGTCAGCCGTGTGTATGTGACAGTCCATTGTGGCCCATGAGGAGTGGGACGGTATGCTGCACAGGCGATGAGAGTATGGTCGGCTGTCTGCAACATACAACATTTCTCATCAATATTACATGCGCATCAGACATACAAACAAGCACATACGATCCTTAAGAACTATAATGCATGACTTTCGTCGATGGCGATCTGGCTTTAATGGATGCGAGTATGCATAAAGCACTTGGGGCAATACATCAAGATAATTGCCTCCAGACCGCCATGACCTCAGCCGTACGTATATGGTGATTTGACCAAAATGAGTGTCTCGAAGAGCAGCCGAAGGGACGTTATAGCCAAGATGTGTAATGGCTAGCGACGGCATAGACTTATTACCATTGAAAAGATGAAGATAGCGGCGATAATAGCGAAGAACCAGTAGAGCCCCTGCTGTAGTGTTGTGCACAATGAAGAAGTGGTCGATAGAAAATAATCGAAAAGACCGCTGGAATGAATGATAACTGTCGACTGGGCGACCGTCTCATTTCTCTGGGTAAGGGAAAGAGTAGGGGTATCTAAACAAAAAGATATGGGTTCGCAGCTTTTAATTTCGTTATAGTAGAGACAAACTCGTTCCTCGTGTCAGGGGGCCGACGTAACGAACTGAATTGTCACGAGGGAGCTGTCAATGGATAAGGTCACTGCACGGGATGGAAGTGGGATATTATTGAAGGACACGGATACCACACGGCAAAGTGCAAGCAAAAATTAAATGCACTTGCAATTTCTCCGTAAATTTTGGGGTGAGCAACCACAATGAAGTGCAACAAACGACAGTACACTGACGAAAACAAATAACGAAACAGTACGGTTTTGAAACACATCGAAGTTGACACAAATTTCACAGCACAATTTCACTGTCACTTTTTGACGAAAATACAGCAAGAGTTCAGAATGGACGAATTTTCTTTATTTGGGTGTTAATTTGTCTTGAATTCAGCGTTGCAGATTTTGACTTCTCTCCTCTGATGCTGAGTTCGCTGGCGAGGTGGTGTCCATCACTCGATGACGTTGAGGAGGACGGTGCGGGCTGATCAGCCGTAGGCTATCGGCGGGCTCCGTAGCAAGTCCAGGGCAGCTGATGACCTTGCCGCAGGGCAGATAATATTGCCGGGCAGAGCTACTCACTGGAGACGGTGCTGCTGGACGATGACCAGTCCAGGATGGTCAGCTCCCTAGTCGATGACGTGACGTAGGGGCGATACACCGTCACGGAGCACGGACTAACCAGTCTGCGATGTCAGTGCAGATGCAGAGGCTGGGGTCCGTGTTGAGGGGCACAAGTCCCCTCGACCGCCGCTTCCACCATTGTCGCGGAGGCGCGGATGGAAAGACGACTGTGTGGGCCGAGACTTGTATTGCAACTGTGGTTCTGATTCGCCAGCGCCTGTGCGTTATATACAAGGTGGTTGCACAATCAAGGACCGGTCCGCCGACCCGCTGGGTCGGTGGACGGTGCCGACAGGCGTGGGGAAAGTGACGGCTACTTCTTGTAACAAAGCTTGAACGTGTACTCTCCTTATCATGATATGGAAGAAGGGAATCGGTCCCACAGATATCACCAAATCGTATGCCATTGCCATAAATTAAATATGTACATGAGATGTATACCAAACTGGATGTAAACTTGACCTATAATTGTCTCATTTACAGGGTACCCGGTACCTCGCAGCCGGTCATGGAGAGCCCTGAAGGCCGATCGGGCGCCGCGTCTCCACAGAAAATCAACCTTAACACAGCGACCATTTTCGACCTCATGCAGGTAAATACGGCAACTTTTTACGAGAGGAGTGCGTCTTTTATCTCATCAACCATCGCACGCTTTTTATTGAGGCTGAATGCTGTGCCTTTTTGCCTTAGGAACGTGTATCCTAGTGCACATTTTGTCGCACGGCGTAACACAGCATGATGAAATGCTTCTTGTTTTCCCGGTCACTGTTATAAACTGTGGTGCATCCGACTCACGTTGACACGCATATCTCCTTTACTTTGCTCGCCAGGTCCAATTCATCTCCCAGGAGACAGCCGACCGGATCCTGCAGTACCGCGACAAGAAGGGCGGCTTCCGCTCACTGCGCCAGCTGGCCAAGGTGCGCGGCGTGTCGCGGCGCAGTGCCGACGTGCTGCGCCACTATTTCACTCTGGACGACGCCAGCGAGCACGAGAGCAGCAGCAGCGAGAAGACGTCGGTGACGGCTCCGGCCGAGGTGGGCGCCGCGCCGCCGGCGACGGGCGCCGCCGCGCCGCTGGGCCACCGGCGCACCCACTCGGTACCACTGGGTCTGGGCGCCACCGGGCCCTACCTGGAGGCGTCCGGAGACATCTGTGAGCTGCTGGCGCTGCACTCGCCGCGACCCGTCCTCGAGGAGGTGAGTTAGGGCGAGTTTTGTCCTCCCGGTCCACACGAGTGGAATAGCTCGGCTATAGTTTACTTGTGCCAGTGCTGCTACGAGCTCATTCAGAATGCTCGTCTCTGTCCGAATTCAGCGCTTTTCTATACACCTGTCGCCGCTACAACATTTCACACATATTCTAGTTGATAAGCGCACGTCACCAAATACCGTCGTTATCAGTTCCTTTGTGTTTGATCAGTCCAATCAATGACCGGTTGATTCATTTGTATCCGTGTACTATCAATATCCGTCACCCATTAGGCTTCCACATTTTTTTTACATATGCTTCTGTTCTACTTATTCTAAATCATGACCGTTAAAAACGGTCATGACTACATGACCGTTTACTATAATAATTATATAATATAATACTATATAATTACTATATAATATACCTCATTTCTTCTCGCTCACTCCAATCCCGCCCTCATTCCCAGGTATTCAACAGCCAGCGCGGCGGCCGGCCAGTGTTCCGACTGGCCACCTGGAACCTGGAGCGACTGTGTGCCGACAAGGCGGCCAACCCTGGTGTTCTGGAGGTGGTGTGTCGAACGATCCTGGAGAACGGCCTCGGACTGGTGGCCGTTCAGGAGGTGTTCGACGCTGACGCACTGGGCAAGGTGAGAGCGGTGGGAGCGTGGGTGGAGGATGAGGGATGTGATGGTGATGCTCATGACTAAAATCGTGGTCAGCGAGTCGCTACGTATGTAACATATCAGTCTGACTGATTATTGTCAGCAATGTTCAAATATGTATTGCGTTAGCTTATCTTCATCATATGATACTGATAGCACTTCGTCGGTTTTGTTCGAAACATAAGACGAATGGCGCTCCGTTTTTTTTCGCCTCGAGAGCTCCATATGCATATTACTTACATAGAACCGGAATGTAAATCTCACGGGTGGCAGCACCGTGCTTTTCCGACAGATTACAAAGAAACCGACATATACCACTCACCACTGAGTGTCTGCGTGGTCGGTGGCCTCTTGTAAAGATAACAAATATCGGTCGTAGTTCGATGGACGGCAGATGATAAAACCTGGCGACACTCAGTGAACTCGGGAAAATTCATAAACGTGGCCTATTCGCAGATGTTTTCAGTGCCAGGTCATTATTCGAGAGATTCGAGAGATTTACCAATGGTTATTCTACGGCATTCGGATCACCCGCTAAAACGAGTTCTCAGCTATCACAATAAACATGGAAGCGACCGTCTAAAATAAACCATCGCCACCAGCATCGCTCCCAGGTACCGAATACATTTGACGAACTCTCTGCAGATATGATATAAGTATGTACAAATCAATTCATCGCTCCTGCCTCAGAGTCCCTTTACGGATTTCATACCCTAATGGTCCAAATTTCCTGTCGATTTCAGATCTGTTCGGAGCTGAACACGCCCAGTCTGCACAAGGTGAAGAACTGGCAGGGCTGGCGTGGCGCCTGGCGATGGAGCGTCTCACCCCCCTCCTCCGACGGACACCGCTGCGGCTTCATCTATGACGTCAGCAAGGGGGTCGAGCTGCGAGACCAGACTCTGGTCCCGGCGGCAGGGGTCACGGCCCCATACGTCGGCAAGTTCAAGGTGAGAACCGGGGGTCAATGATTGGCTGCGTGTGCTGGCTCGTGAATCAAGTTCGGTGAATGTGTTTGAGTTACTTTGGATTACTGACCGGCATTTAGTTGTTGTAGGGAAGTGTGCTAATAGCTTGTTTCTTTGAGGAGCGATGGGTGTTACGGGCCACCATAATCTCGCTGCGAAATGGAGAGGCAAATAAGACAATCGTCTACCTCTGTCGGTGTCTGCGGCTTCGTAGAGTCAGCGACAGCACCGCGCCGCCGAAATGAATAGTAACCGAACCGTCGCCGTTACTGGCTGTTTTCGCTTTACACCTACCCGGGAGCTTGTTGTGGCGCCACTTTCCTATGCCGGCGCCTGACTCATCCCTTTGTGCTGACTTTTTATGCGGCGCCACAGGTGAACAAGTTCTACTTTTCGGTGATTACCGTACGGCTGCGCTGGCCGACCGAGCCACCATCTACCGGCAACGAATCGAACTCTGAGCGCATCTCGGCGCCGCTGGAGGCCGTCGAGAAGGCCCTGGAGCAGATGCTGAGGGCAGAGGATGATATCCTGGTGATGGGAGACTTCAGCCGAGCTCCTGACGACTCAGGTACGTAATATATCGCTGTCTTATACATTCCTGCATTCGGAAAAGAACGTAAAGATGACTACTTTCGATTTAAGCTGAAGACTTGCAGAATGCAACGGTCAATATACCGTTCGTTGATATCACCCCTGCATTATTTCCTCTTGAGACACTAGCCAACGGTCTGAGCGTTGATCCTAATAGCTAGGTGGACCCTGTCACGCATACTCATCAAACAGCAGTGGCCGTGGTATGTATATCGAGCACTGACTATCTTATCTGATAGATCGATGTGGCTGACATGCGGTCCTCTCATGAGCGGTTCGATAACGGTGGCCTGGCATAACGAACGCCCACAGGCGACGCCAGGGCCCCATGCAGATAATAACCGTTAATTGTCTTCGGTCATTCACCTTTCCGATAATTACACATCTTGATAGCTTCGTTGCGTAAGATATCGATCACACTCTTCTCATTAGACTTCTTGTTTCATAACACAAGGCTCAGTTCTATTAATTAATTCCGTTGCATTAACTAGGTCTTCGGTTGTCTAAGCAACTAGCGAAGTTCTTTGAAAGTAACTAAAGTGTGCAATATGAAGTTAGCAATAAATTAATCTCACTATCCCTGCCGTGTTTTTATAGCCATGCACATTAAACATTGTAAGTGGCCGAATAGCTTTCACCCCCCCCCCCTTTCGACTCAATAAGCTTTCGATTATTGATTATCTACCCTGTAGTTACCCCTGTTGACTACCAACACTACCGAATCTAACTTGAACACCTGTTCTTATCCTGCAGCGTTCGAGGTGCTCCGGAGGCACAAGTTCCACCCGGTGGTGCCGGAGGGCGTCACCACCAACGTCACCGGCAGCCCCGGCGACCCGGCCGCCAACAGGTTCTCCAACATCTGGATGACCGAGCACACTGAGGCCGCCTTCACCGGTGAGTGGTGGGAAACATGATCGTGAAAAACTGAGTTTAATAACTCTTGAATCTTGAGAGAGGGGGCGCAAAACTATAGCAATAGTAAAAGTGCATGGAAGGCTGTGGATTATTTGTACCTGTAGCCTAGACGGTATCGAATTATGGACACCCTCATTGCAAGATATGAGGTATTATATAATACTGAACGAGGCCGGTGTAAATAAATTTTCAAGACCGAGGTCCTTACTGAATTTTTGAACGAGGCCGAAGGCCGAGTTCAAAAATCAGTAAGGACTGAGGTCTTGAAAATTTATCACCGGCCGAGTTTGGTATGTATTTTACTGTATGTCAACGATAAAATAATTGTCTAGACCGAAGCTCTTAGCCGTTTTTTGAACGAGGCCATCCCAAAATGTTGACTTGGTAATTCGTTTTTGACCGTGGTCACTTTGCTTACACCAGTTATTACCACACCCCTCAGGCTAATGTATTTGAATAGGACAGGCATACAGTAAATAATGAAACATTTATATTATTGCGTCATATTTGACTTCTTTGAACATAATCTTATGCAATATGCGTGATAAATCAGAATGTGTAAATGACGCACCCCCATTTTAAATCGGTAAAATCATCAGTAACCGTGTGTGGTAAGCCAGACAGGAGCCCTCTGACCGTCTCCCTCCGTCCTCTGTGTCTCCACAGGTCACTACTCGGTGGTCCGTACCGGCCTCTCCCACCTGGCGATCCCCCACGGCTGGCGCTGGGGCGGCGTGGTCAGTGCCCACTGTCCCGTCTGGTGCGAGATGTACTCCTCCCCCAGTGGCGGCGGCGGCAGCGGAGGGCTGAGCGGGGTGGCCGCCCTCCAGGCTGAGTACCGGCGCAGTGAGGAGCTGCACCGCCGAGAGATGGCAGCACTGTCGGCCCGACCCCGGCCCCAGGTCGAGGTCAGCTGACGCGTCGGTAGAGGAGATACGCACAGACAGTGCGGCTCGCTGGGTCTGTAGGGGCGAGCGGTGGACGCAGGGAGAAAAACTGAGTGGGGAGAGGAGATGTAGGTAGATACCGTATCCAATTGTGTACTGTTTAGTTGTATCCAACTGCGGGGAAGCGAAGTGTCTAATTGCGAGCGATGTGAAGTGTGAGAGTGTGCAATGAGAAGTGGGCTGCTGCAATGAGAGGCATCATTAAGAGACGTTTAGAATGAATAGTGTTGCCTCGCCGTGGGGAGTGGTCGTTTTATGAAAATTAGGTGCGAAGAGTGCTAATGTAACCGCGGAACTTCGACGATGTTCATGGTGGTACCCTCATCCTTGGCCATATCTCCGGACCCATATTCCCTGAGCTCAGAAGGGTCTTCAAAAGAGGTGTGATCGGAAGGTGTTGTGTCGAATCGTGCATATCCGCTACGAATGTCAACTCTATTCGTGTCATTACCGAATGGTTTGAACGACTGGCTGTATCGTTTTGTCGGAATGACGAATATATTTTGCGCGAGTCATGCGAAGAGGACGGGGCGGGGTATAGCACATGCGGCATGCCTGCCGTGTCGTATCGGCTGAACGACGACTGTACCCGCGACCTCGTGTTCAGCATCCCCAGCTGTGTGACGTGGCGGAGAGGTCACGTCCACTATGATGTCTCGCTTGACGCCACGTCACCGCCATACGTGTATATGTGCCGGGATGGGTACCGTGTCGCTCCGAGCTCGCCAGTCGTCGATAACCTCGATCAGCCGATGCACTGACTCCGGAATGCTGTATCGACTCGAGTCTACGACTGTAATGCTGCACTGACTCGAGTCGACCGTCGAGTCCAGACAGAGTCGAGTCAAGTCGGTGGGTGATGCGGTGTGAAATGTGAATCACCTGTGATGTGATTATGTGACGACCGACCCGTACCTGGTATCGCGGCGCAAAATATACCCGATAATCGCAGCGGTGATGTTTGCTTAGGGAGCAACGGGTGTCTGCTGATAAAAACGAACGTCGTGTGATAAGTATCTATGGGTTTAGAGCTGCAATACAATGGAGGCCAACCACGATGGCACACCTACCTACATTGAAAACATCATGAGACGAAGTTTGCCAGTACTTCGTCGAGTTTGAGGGATTATATCACGATTTCAGTTATGTCACCACACCACAAGGAAAATTTATGCTCGAGCTTAACCCGTGATGAAACACTAGTAGATATGATCAAAGGACGTGATTCAGCCAGGTACGAACCTACGAGCATAACTAATTACCACACCACATTCCACATCACAACTGAGCCAACATTCGGAGTCCCTCCCCTGCTCACTCCATACACACCACCTTGTCATCCCCTCCGTCGTCGACCGCGGCGGTGGTAGGGGGAGGGGATCTCTCAAGCCAGCTGAGCGGGGGACCCGACCTTTGACGTCACACCGCTGGAGGATATCCAGACGGGGAGTGCCGCGCTGTGGGCCAGGCCAGTCCTGGCGACCGGGTGGGTTCCGGTTGTAATTCAATACTGTTAGTGGAAAGCTACGCACGCGGGGAGGGGGAGGCGGCTGGACAGACTGGGGACTGGGGAGGGGTGACTAGAGTGGAGTACTGTCGGGGGCGTAAACGTCATGACATGTGGTGCAGTGCGCTGTGGTGTGTGTGTGGGGGGGGGGGAGGGGGGAGCGAGTGTCTGTATACCACATGGTTTGATCTTAATAAGCAGCTGCCTCGCTGCACTGTCATGAGCTCCGACCGCAGAATGCACTCTCATATCCATGCGGAATCACGACCGATCCCGCTTGCCGAGTGCAGAATGTGACTCACGGTCGGCTAAGGCAGTGCGCTCGCTCCCCTCCGCGACTGACCACCGAGACGGCGGGTTCCGGTGAGGGGCAGGAAGGAGCGGCAGAGACCAGCCGATAGTGCCGCTGCGGTCCGTCCGCCGGGAGTCAGAGCCGCCGAGCAGTTCGGCCGAGCGGGCGCGGTAGTGCCACGGAAAACCACGCCGCGGCCACGGCCGCAGCGAGCCTAGTGACAGTGACGCGCTCTGAGGTGTTAAGTGACGTGGTCCCGGGTGTAAAGTGGCGTGCTCCAAGGGTGTTTAGTGGCACAAACGTCAGTGTTTGTGCTGTGAGGCCACGGTTGGCGGCTGGCGCTGGGCAATTTTTGGTAAACTGTGAGGAACGGATATCCCCGTGACTCTGCGGTGACTGTGACATCGTGTTGTCCTGTGACCTGCCGGAAATTCGACCCTGCCATCGACCCCGCATCCTTCCGACACGAGTGGAGGCAACCAACGACTTCCGCCGTCACCGGACTATGTAAGTGATTGATCCGGGCTCTCAATGAACAGCTTCCCAGCTGCTGGAGCTGCTGTGGGACACTAACTAACTACATCACTTGAAAAAGTGGTTAAACGTTGTTGTTTTACATTTTTGTATTTACATTATGATCATACTCAGGAACTATCTCAGAAGAGAGATGCCTAACGGACGCATCCGCTGCTGGCGATTTGATCGCTGCGCAGTATCGTGAACTATCGCTTCGCTTTATCGGTGTCGGGTGCCTGCCCGGGCATTTGCAGTAGCGGCGATAAAGGTCAACTGATGATGCAGCACTGCATTTTCCCTACGATAGAATCAATGGGAAATATGCTTTGGCTGGTACACTATGACATAGGTATTGAATGAACCCGTTCACACTGCGATAGCGGCACTAGGTAGCGGTAGCCGGTAGCTATAGCCCACACGCACTCACAACTTGTTACTGGGGTCTTGGCCTCCTCAACAATGTACACTGAAGTGCATAACTGAACATAACAGTTCTGAAACGAAAACGGCAATGGTCACATACGAAACGAGGAATAGGTCGCTACTCGCTAGTAATATTGACAAAGATAGCTTCGTTTTATTACTTGGCATTATACATTTTTCACGTTTTCCACAACGTCTTTGGGTCACCATCTTACGGACATGTTTCAGAACAATCAGCACACACTCGCACCATGGAGGATGTGGAGGCGCCGGCAGCGCCGGAGAGACGCTTTGATAGAGCTTACCTGCGCACCTGGTCAGCCTTCTTCAAACTCACCGAATCGGTAAATGTTATTGATTGAAGCCCTAACTAACAGTTTGGATAGGTGACGTGCTGTCGTATAATTTCATAATCTAAAACATGAGTGAAAATGTGATCAAGTGGTAATTGTGGACGTTCTTTCTTTGCATCTTGCACTGGAACGGGCATCCTTTATGACTAATTGGTGATATCCATCGCCCCTCCCAGTCCCAGCGCATTTCTATACCACACGAGGCCCTCTGGGACCGTCTGTTGTTGTGCATGCTTTGGTAACACCCCTGACCTCTGCCCCTGTCTCCGGCAGGGTCTGTGCGCTCTCTGCTTCCTCTGCAACGAGCTGTCGTGGCACCCGTTCCTGCCGTACCCGGCCAGGACGTTCCTCTCTGTGTGCGCCTGCCTGGCGCTCATCAGCTCCGTGCTGCTGCTGCTCACTCTGTGGCTGTCATGTCGACCAGAACTACAGCAATACCACCTGGTGGAGGGCCTCGGTACGTGTGCGGGACTGTGGCGTGTGTGTGAGAGGCAAGGCGGGGAGTCGTTTTACTTTACTATTCCAGAAAAAAAAAACACTTTCTCCCAGTATACGGTTAGGTTACGGTAATCATGGTAAGAAACACCGGTGCTTTATTATGTGTATGTGAGGGAGCAGGATAATCGCCGGGTGTCTATGAAGACCTAAATATCAGTATGTCCATTGTTGCAGTATCCTATTCTAGATGAAATCTGATCTGAGATAAGTGTAAAGAATCCGAAACATCTTAAGGGTGAAGTATTTGTCACCGTAATTTGTTTTCCATCCATCAGGTGGTGGCAGCCCCGGGTGTATGCAGTTTCTTCCTGATGGCTGCTTCCTCGGCACAACTCAGCATTGGTGGACAGATTCCCGGCTTCCGCGCATCATCGGTAAATAATAATGATTATTATAACCTGAAAGGTACTTGGTACAATAGTTGCCTTACGCCTTACGATGATTGGACAGCCTAAACATCAAGGGCCTCGGTCACCACTATAACGACACAGTTGAAAGGCCAAGAGTCCAAGACCTTTCAAACCAGCTGCTATGTAAACTTGATGCACCCAAAGTAATTAAAAGTCATCGTGAATTTTATTAGCCTGTCGGCCATGCATCCAACCTTACAATTTAGTTCACCTTAGGCACAGATATGCTATGTCTAGCTTAGCTTTATATTTTCCCGCTAGATGTCGACAGCAGTCAAACGCCTGAATGTAGGCTGCACCGCAATACAGTCAGCTTTATATTTTGTCACTAGATGGCAGTACGAAGCAGAACGCCTGAAAGTAGACTGTACTGCAGCACACAACTAAACAAAATTCGACTGTGGTGTATGTGACGGACCAATTATGAAAAAATAATAAAGTGACTAACAGCATTATCGTTTGCCCATCAGGTGTTTGGGTTTTTGGCGTTCAGTACTTTCCTAGCGGACGCCATTTACCAGTTTGTTCAGCTGCGTGAGTCGGGAGAGCTTCCCGAGATCCGTCTGCCTCCAGCCATCACCAACAGTCTCAGCAAAGTGACCGGCAAAGGTGAGTCTGACTCTATATCTCAGTGGCGTGAACTCTATTAGCTACGGTGACATTTGTCAACAAAAGTGCCAATCTCCAATGCCGCAATCCAGTCAATTTACCTATCTACCTAACTAAAACAAGCCTTCTTTCTTCAGACAAAGGGCCCGTTCATAAGGGGGTCCATGTGGCCGCCTCGGAGCCGAGCCAGGACGACGATGACCCGCCGCCGATGTGGGGGGTCCGCTCCGGACGTCAGACGGCCATCGATACCGGTAACAGTCGCTGGAGCCAGGGGAGCGACGACAGCGCCCCTGGCGGTGGCTCGTACAACCTACAGTAGTCGGTCCAGACACCAGGGGTACGGCGGCCGGACCAGCGTGGGGGTCGGGCTATCAAACCAGCGGAGTGGGCGATTGAGCAGAGAGCACCGTGATGAAATGACAGACAATTGGCTGTGTGCTTTATACTGTATCTATCTGCAACACATGGTAAAGTGCTCAGTGCTCTGTGGTGTGCTGTGCACCTGATTGGGCGGAAGGCATGCGTCATTCAGGATTGAAACGCAGCACCGGACTTGAGCTACTATATTACCTGACGCTATTGCATCCAAAGGCTATTGTTTCTATCGCATTACGTTAAAATGCATTCATATACATATATCTAAAATAAATACATTCTGTGTCATATCGAATCAAATTGTTTTGAAAAGCGATCTCCAGTTGCTTTGAAGCAAAACAGGAAGAAAACGATGCCTGATTTGATACCTGCCTGAAGACAATGTAATGTATTGCATAGTTCGTATTACATACTCTACCCATAAATGTCATCATCTTCGTTCATCGTCTAATCCAGCATTGCTGTATTCTCTACGATTACGAATTTATTAACAAACAAACTTACATCTTACAGACGAATCATATATCATCGACCATATGGCAACATATTAGGGGCAGCCGATGGTAGTCATCCCTGGCAAATAATGAAATCCCCAAGATACGATCAAAACCTTAGTGCATGAGCTTTCATCCCGTTTATCTCGTCGAGATCAGCATACAGCACTGTAGTTTCATACGCTACGCTAGCCTACCACAACTCGTAAGGAAAACGGCCGTCGCTGACTGCAGAACATTGGTGACACTCTCCATTCTACTTGACCTACTTCAGTTTTATTTGACCCTACCACTTCAGTTCAAACGACTTCTTCACTCCCATTCTTATGTAGCAACTTATTGTCTTTGGTCTTCTAAAATAACCGTACTTGCTGTGGTATGAGATTTGCCTCCAACTCCAAGACACCTTTCACACAAATGGTTCACACACCCAACTATTCACTGACTATGTCGTATGAAAGCATGGCAAAAACTCGACGAACTTTTCACTGGATATCACCCTTTTCTGGTACAAGTCTCACCTCGTATTACTGTATATCACTAAAGGTAGTCGTTCTGGTCCCAATAAGTGTGTACTAGTTACGATCACCGATCAATAGTTGGTCTGGCTACGAGATGACTAAACATGACTAGTCAGATTGTAGGTCAGCTAGTCCAGTCTGCTGCCTATAGCTAGCGAGCAAAGACGACAGACTAGCGCTCGATGCAGTGCTCCGAAGCGTTCCCCTGACCAGTTTCCGAGGTGAAAATAGAGCTCACCGCATCCTGAACTGTCGGGTACATCTGCTTCTCTTCCAGAGGGCTTCGGCATGAATGCAGCATATCGAGCACAGCATCTGAAATAACATCAAAACACGTCAGCGGACCGAAATATTCCACTTGACGTATGCATGTAGTAACTTTCGATAAATCTGCCTAATTAAAAACAAATTGGACCACAGTGAATTAGGCATCAGAATACGATAAACTCGCGAAAAACGAGACCGTACAATGACCATATTACGACCAATGCCCATATTACGCAATGTCAAGACTAGCTTGCTAAATATTGTAAAAGCTTTAACGTCAAAAAGTAAACATTCATTATCAGTGAACAAAGCTGATATCTTGTTAGAAGTTGTCAGTTGCGACAGCACAGACCCTGCCTGCTCGCAGCAGCGGCCATGTCCCACCTGTGCAGCCGGCCAGGCAGCAGTGTACGCCCAGCTCCTGGTAGTCGCGAACGGTGGCCAATAGGGCCCGCGTGGATGTGGAGTCGGTGAAGGACACTCGACTCATGTCCAGCACCAGCCACGAGAACTGAAATATGACACAGCGTAAGGGGAAGAGGAGATAAATCATAGCTCGACGAAACTCGGCAGAGAGAAGAGTTGCAAGCGCTTGAGGATATTACAGATTGCTTTTCGCAGGATGGCAAAAGGCGCCGACAGAGGATTTAAGATCCCTGCAGACTTTTGAAAAATACCGAAGCCCTTCAATGTTCATAACTGTATGAATATCATCAATCATGCCTGCAACGTTTGGAGATATGTCCTACGCAATATGTAAGCCCTTCAGTTGGTTTTATTTAAAACACAAAATCTCTGAAACGTTCTAACCTTTAGCTGTATGCTACCCTCGCCGCCTTCCTCAGCTATTATAGCGTCCCGATCCTGTAAATAAACGTAAAATGTAAATAGTTGGTTGCACTTTACAAAAATAATTTATTTCAGATAACTCAAATATCTGGATAAATATGGCAGCCCTTGCGCATTTTTCATTATGATCGAACTGATTTCTGCCCTGTTGCAAATGCACACGGAAATTTAAAATGTGTCTAATTTATTGCCAAATTTAACGCTTATATAACGCAGGTGATGTCAGGCTAGGTTGCTGTGCTGTTCAGCAACTCACCTCTTTGGGAGCACGGTAGCAATGCCTCTCGACACGACAGAAATCCTCTGTGTCACTGTCATCTGCCGTTAGTGGCGTAAGCAGCTGCATGAACGAACCACGAACATGAGTTAGTATTTCGGGGTCGACTATTTTAGAGACCATGTCTGGCTAGACTAGAGAGAAGTGCGATATTTCTGAATGGCACCTCAACAACGTTAAAACTATGGCGAAGTAGCGCTAAGCAGTCATTGCTATTATTATGTGTCTCCAAAGCCACCACCGATAAAACGACAGCTGAGCGAAAGCGAAACGATACTTTCGAATTACTATGTTATGACAAAAGAAACATGAGAAGCAATTCAACAACAATATTTCTCAACAATATTTCTCAAATACTTGACAGGTAATTTCTTTCAAATTCAACAGCCTTCGAGATAGCAACTAACGATACAACAAACAGCTTAAGCCCTCCACCAAAGCCACTACATCATAACCGATCTCTACCACAGCCTCTACTCAGCTCTCATCACTTTACCTCCGTGTCCTGTCTGCTGCCGGAGGCGGGGCGGCACCAGTTGTGTTCGGAGGTCACGTGACGTTCGGTCGGTGAAAGGCGGGCTCTCTCCAGTCCCGTCAGTGTGGCCAGCCTCCGCCGGAAGTAGTCGACGTTACAAAAGTGCAGCGCGCCGCCGAACCGGAAAACACAGACTTCCGGCACGGGCTCGGCCTGTGTAGGGGAGGAGTAATGTTTAATGTTTAATCAACTATCAGTGACTGAAAATGTGCAAAAATGTTTACTTTAAAACCATTAGAGGACATGAATGCTTGCTTGGAATACGTTGTGCGGTCGATATGCTGAAATTTTGCGGTACAGCATAACTTCAGGCGTTGACTAGTGCTGCCATCTAGTGACAATGAATCGAACCATTAACGCAAGTTTGTGTTTCCTTGCATTCCCCAGGCTTATCATGGAGCCAGACACATATCTAAGCTAGATATCAATGAAATATCCTTCGTCTGATAGCAGATGGAACCAGTTGCAAATACTCACCGCCTGATATCGCTCCAGCGACACGTAATACTGCGAGCCGGGCAGTCGTCCCAGTAGTTCCGCCGGCGGCCGCTGGAGGCGCCACAGTAGCACGCCCAGCGACAGCAGCACCCCGACTGCCAAACCAGCGGCGATGTCGATAAGGACCACGGCCAGCAGTGTTCCGGTCCAGACGAGTGCGTCGGCACGGGAGGAGCGCCACAGGGCCGGCAGGCCGACCAGCTGGCTGAGCAGGCCCTTCAGCGAGACCACGATCACGGCGCTGAGCACGCACTGCCGATGGGGAGAACCGAGAACTGAATAGTTATAGGTAACACGGCATCGACGATGAGTTTAATATGTAAAATAAATGTTATTTATGAATTGGCGGCTTATCCCCACACAGCTATGTAATATCGCACTTTATGATAACTAAACGGCACTCCGATATCACCCCTTACCATTGTTGCAGTAATGTATCAAACTGTCAGCACTCAGCACTCAGCAGCATGTCCTCACCTTTGGCAGCAGAGAGAAGAGCGGTCCGAGCCATAGAAGCACAGCCAGCAGCAGCAGAGCGGTGATAATCCCAGAGGCCTGGGTCCGGCCGCCGGTTCCGTCCACGATCAGAGAGCGAGACAGAGAGGCGGCCATTGGAGCGCACAGAAACCAGGCCGAGAATAGGTTACCGACACCCTGTGGAGGGAGGGAAGGGTGTCAGAAATCACTGAGAGCCAAGCATATGCTATATTGTGCATAATTTGGAGAAAGTGAATCTCAGTGTCGTGGAGGTTATCCACGAAATATGTCGAAAGTCACAGAGCTCACTTTCCGTGGTGAGTAAGACACACAGTACATAAAGTCCATACTCTATAACGATCGAGCGGATAGCCACTGCTGTTCAGACGTCTTCACGACAGCCAGCACGGACTCGGCTCACCTGTGCCAGCATCTCCTGGCTGGCGTCCACGGTGTAGCCGTGTTTGGTAGCCAGCAGCTGGGCCATGGACAGGCCGGCAGAGTAGGTGACCACGGCTATCACTGCTGAGTCGAGTAACACGCGAGGCAGGAGGACCAGGGACGGACTACTCGGCTGCGGCAGACTAGAGACGGGGGGCGGGGAGACATTTAGTTACAGCCAACGAAGCCGTCTGGGTTACAACTTGCAAGGACTTCAGCCGCAGTCTGAGCTATACGAAGAAATTCATTTCACTGAACATGACCGTCAGAGGCTAAGTAAGTGAGTCGCAATTATTTTATCTTTGCGCAGTCAGTTTCGAGGACTATCCAATTCAACTTAGATTGATTTACGAAATGCACCTACTGAGCAGAGGCAAGCTTCAAAATACTACGAACAGTTGCGTGTTATGCTCAAAATTCTACGAGGAGTCATGTTCCCCATTTCATCCCCTCCGCTCGACGATTTGTCCTCACCCTGTTGTAACGTTGCCGATGACCTGGACCTCGTATCGCCCGGACAGATCTCCCAGATAGGACCCCAGTGTACCGACCAGCACCACCAGCAGCTCGATGGGAAACGGCACGCGGGTCCACTTGGCCAGTCTGGGCTGTGGGGCATGGACGGTTTGCCAAGTCAAAAATTAACAGTGGACGGTGATTGTTTCGTGTTTTTAAGAAGTCTTCTGTAGAGTGACAAAAACGATTCCACTGATATCATCACAAAGTTAGAAACGTGAACTAATTGACAAGCCCAAAGAAAGTGAACGAGTAGCGATAATGCAGCGAGCTGTTTTCTTATACCTTGACGAGTTCGTTGTTGAGCACAAGGATGACGATGGTCGTTGCAGATATCACAATGGAGGCTGTATTAGCAGTTGCCAGCTTCTGGATGATGGCACCCGTAAGCTGAAATAAGGAGAAAACAGAACAATGTCAACAATCTATGACAATGTGTTCCCGCTATAATTTCTTGTTCAGCGACATTATAGGACGGTATTAAAGCGTTAGTCGAAAAGCAATGAGATGTTGAATGTTGATAGCTTATCCTGCTGGATCAAATTAGGAACTATCGATTGTCTGTGACACTAACCATTACGAAGTGATACACAACTCCCGTAATGCTCGGCTTCTCAAAAAAATATTCTTCTCTGTCACACAAATCCTCTCTGCAGGCAGCCATTAGAGGCCGCTCTTCAGCACATACCTTGAGCAGTCGGCCGGGTCCCGAAAAGAGGGGTCGCTCCAGGCCGAGCAGACTAGGCACCTGTGAAAGTAGTACGTGCACCGCGGCACCAGTGGTGAAGCCCTGCACCAACATCTCGGAGAGCACCACCGCCAGCGCCGTCAGACGCACCGAGAACAGCACCAACTGTGCGCAGATGGGACCAATGCGGTTAGTCGTCATTATTGGTGCCAATCGGAATTTCTTTTCTTGGAATTCCAATTTTTGTCCAATTCCAATTTGGAATTTGGACGGAATTCTTAACATTTTTTGGAAATTAATCGGAACACAAGGCCTTTAAAATTTAAAATTTTAAAACGGAGGCCTTTAAAACGTGTTTTAACACTTTTAAAATTTACGCAAAAAATGCAAAAATCGTTAAAAATTGGAATAGCCCCCGCTTTGGACAAAATTGGAAATTTACTTGGCAATTTCTTGGAATTGGATCGGAATTGGAATTGAAATTTCATGAAATTGGCACCACTAGTCGTCATGTTGTATAAACGAGCACCGCGAATGAGTCGTGCTGTGAGCGAATGAAACAGCAGCAATATTCCAGTTGCAGAGAGTGCATATTATATGTACAAAGAATCGTTTCGGCTAGGTCTGAGTCAAATCAGACAGCGTTGTATTGAGCGAATGTTTCATAGTGCTCCATCACGGACATTTCTAATAACACCTCAACTCGTCTGAACCGTTTACCGAGCGTATTGCATCCGTTTTAACTGAGGTTACGAAACATTTGAGCTCATTAACAGTACTAATGCAACAAAGTGACGTTTATCCCAGATAACGCTCCAATTTTTCACCACTTCCCCCTTCTCCGGGTAATCTGCCCCGCCGTGCAGTAGGTACACAAACCTGGATGATGCCCACGGCTAGTGTGACGGTTGTGGCCACCAACACGGGGTCATACACGGCACCCGTCCGGGCCGCCGCTGGGCCCGAGTACTCGACGACCACCTTCCCAGTCATGATGCACGTGACAGCGAATGTCCCTGTCGGTCTCAGAGTGAACGGGCGGGGCAGGCGGTAGGTTAGCATGATCAAGTTCGGAGCAACACGTTCAAGTTGAGCTGCATTATGTGTTAGTTTTCTGCATTATGTGCTCCATTATGGTTTTCGAAATGTTCCAATCTAAAGCATGAGGCTAGCAGTTGAACTGTATTCATTCATTCATTCATTCATTCATTCATTCATTCATTCATTCATTCATTCATTCATTCATTCATTCATTCATTCATTCATTCATTCATTCATTCGATCACCCGGTTTATGATTGCTCTCGTTAGTCTGACGATTAGCGCGTGGTGGAAATGCTATGCCGCAATACATAAAAACATTGCGGTACAGTCTACCTAACGCATCACTTCCAAGAAAGGTTATTTAACGATAAGATTAATACGCCTTTCTTTTACTTGACTTTCAATTTGCACTAAATTGTATTGTATAGTGGGAACGTATTCGGTGAAGTTCGTTCTCCAGGCATCCATCTTCCTCAACTACAAGTGAGTTGTCTTCATAGCCTTGTCTGCAGTAAATCCCACATCCGCATCCACCGTCTACTGACACCAGCACACTAACAAATCCAGTCGTCCCAAGGCAAAGCAGACTGCAGGACTGCCTTACCGCCTTATACCCCTCATACCCCCACCATACGGCGGTAGACCGTGTGTTCACTCACCAACAGATAGGTGCCGCGACGTCCCCATCACGGCATACACCAGACACTGGAAGAACGCCATGTAGAGGCCGTGGATGGCCGGGATGCCCGCCAGCAGAGCATACGCCATACCTGTGCGGGGTGGAAAACACCCAGGTAAGCGGTGAAATCGATTGAATAGATTGCACTTGTTGGATCGTTACGTCTTCTTATTGCATCAGTTTGGTTATTGAATTATCCAAACGGGAAACCGTTCTAAAATAATTTGAAATGAGTAAAAATGATAAGTCAAAATCTATTAAATTCTTCAAAGTACATAATGCGATGTCTGAAAAGACAAATATTAGGCAACAATAAAAACTTGCCTTTTATTGACTGAGTTATAGTTAGGTAAGGTCTAAGAACGAAAAATGATGGCAAAAACTTGAAATTTTTAAACTGAAAGACGTTTAATGCCGTACATAAAACAATGCTGAAGTTAAAATGCAGCTTAGGTCATTTAAGCCAGCAGGCGCAGTTCGTGGACCATTTTCTTTCTCGGTAAAAATAGCCCATTGAAAGATTCCACACTACAGTAGCAGGTGGGACACGGATCAAATCCGGCCCAAATGTGATTGAATTCGCAAGCATGCAATCATATCCGAAATGGATATCGAAGCCGACCACTTACCTTGTGGTATGTGCATGATGGCCACTGTGGTGCCTGCGATGACGTCACCAAACAGGTCGTCATGGTAACGGTAGGCGGGCAGCCAGGCGAGGATCGGTAGACGGCGGCGGAGGCAGCGTGAGACGCAGGCGGTGTCGGGACGACAGGAGCGCCAGAGTCGCTCTGGGCCGCCTGACAGGGGACGGGAAGGGAAGGTCAACGGGGCAAACACGAACGCTTCAACGGTGACAGCCAATTGACAGTTCTACATTCGTGATAAAGGGCAATGGCGCTGAGCAAGCGTTTATCGTAGATCAAAATTCTTGATACGAGCATACGCCATACATCAAATTCACACTCATAAATTTATATTATGTTTAACCGCAAGTCCTTTGATCCTACCTGATATAAATGCAGGCCTGAATGTCTACCTATATGAAGTGCATAATTCAACCTATAAAATGCTGTTAGGTTCTCGAAACACTCCACAGTTCGTGGCATAAAAATTCAATCACTGTCAGCAGCAGGCCTCTGTCGACAGTCGTCCCTACCTTTGTCCCGCTGCGGCGGCCTGTAGTGGAACCGTCTCCGGAACTGGGCCTGTGTCAGACCGGCCGGCTCGGTACAGCCGTCCCCTCCTCCCGCCGTCATGACGCTGCGTCACGACGTCACGAGCCGCGCCGGTCACCACCCCGTCACGAGCGTAAGGCGTGACGCGCGCCACCGTGCACGCCAGCCAGCTGCGGACCGGGCGGACTGTCACCGGCGGAGAGCTGGCTCACACTGCCCTCTGCACGGGCTCACAGACAGCACACCCCGCCCCACCCCACACCCGCCCCGCACGTCCTCAGCAGACCTTGAGCACAATTACGGTTTCCAGCTCACGCGCTCCAGAGGGCGGTGCAGGAAAACCTTCTCTGGGTCGGGCCCTGCCCCACCGATGTCTCGTAGGTAGGGACGGTCACGCCACTCGCCCACTGGACTTCAAAACTGCACGCTAGCTGTCTGCGGCGCGTGGGTCGGCCCTCCGCGGACTCCCGGGGGCAGGGAGGGAGGTCGGGACTGGGCTGGCGGGCAGGCAATGTTTACAGGACCGGGTACAGCCGCCCTTCTGCAGTCAACGGACTTGGCGCACAGCCAAAGCTGTCAGGAATAGGATGTATCCACGGTCCTTCTTCGAGTCGCAGGCAGCGATACAGGACGGAAATAACTAGGCTGGTAAGGACGGCGACGTGGGGCAGCCATCAATGCTATTGAAGCTATTTGATAAGTTACATTTATGCCCATTTAATCTAACTCAAGCTGTCAGTAATAGCACGCTGAAGCGCTTTCCGTTTGGTACCGGTTTTGCATAAAATACTAAAATAGGCATATGCACAGATAACAGTAGTACTACTGTTACTGTACTGTAGTACTACTGTAGTACTACTGTTATCTGTGGCATATGTATATCAAAACAAGGCGAATTTTCGTCCTAGCTATGCGATAGGTTAACTTGATAAAGCCGTTCACGTTTCGTTTTAATTTCGGGCTACACTGAGGTAAAGAAGTAGGTATTAAAGATTCAATAAAACCGAAATATTTGCTTCGCCTCAGTGAAGCCCGAAACGAAAACGAAAGATAATCATTTACCCGAGGAAGACATAAAAATGAAGCTGTTTACCTTCAGCAGTTAATCGATCTGTTATTTGAATCTGGCATGGATGTTTTATAGTACCTACCGATTGAACTTACGTAGCGTATTAGCACGGAATATATAGTCTACGACATGGAATGGACAAGATCGAGTTTTCCTGTAACTGCCGAGTTTTTGGCGACCTGATGATTTAGTCGTGCGGATTCGCTGTGGTTACTTCCTTTACGAGGATGAAAGTATAGTTGCCAGACCTATAACTAAATAGGGGAAGGTGGGGCATAACGGGGTACCGGGGCAATATGAGAAGGTGCATTTTATTCTAATCAGGTGCTGCTGTCTGGAATCACTTCTGACAATTTAAACTTCGCTCGTTTGCCGCCCTTTTCCGGTGGACGCCGGCGGGAGGCGGCGTTGCTGAGGATGGTGGGTAAGGTTTTTTGATGGTGCTGATGTATTTTTCAACATTCGTTTGGTAACTTCCTAGGTGAAAATCCGTTCGAGTAGGTTTGTCATAGTCAGTGAAAGCAATGACTCTCGTCCTAGTCAGCCTTTCGCTGCGATAGAAAGTTGCCGGCTGTTTTGATAAACATGAACGATCCTGCTCTATTGCCAATGTCCTTCGGGGGTTAAAACGGGTTTCCGGTAGAGGCGATATGGGGTGGTGAATTTTACATTTCCACATTTACCCCATTTACGTGCCCAGAAGTGCTTTTTTGTTACAGTTAAAACTAGTTGCCTTTATTGGCCCACTCACGTTTCATAAATGCATTTAGAGGAGGGGTTGTGTTAACCCGCGCCCTGCTGCGCGCCCTGCTGCGGCAAAAACGGCGGCGCGGAGCGCCGCCGTTTTTGGTACACCTTATTGTACATCAATTCTACACATGTTGTGAAAATTTCAGACCAAGGTCATTCAAGGTCAGGTCACCAGGTCACTTGAAGTGACCTCACCTCATAAAAAGTTCCAATGTCTGTCATAGCTACACCGAGTGACCGATCGCTTTGAAACTTTCAGCGATTGCTAAGAGCAATAGCATGTACAAAATGTAGGGGAAGTTGGGGGAACGCCGAAGACTTTTTTTCTGACGCCCGTAGCACGCAAGGTAGACAACATACGCTATTCTTGTTGGCGTCATTCGAGAGGCCAGTCTTTTGCCTTTCAAACATACCAGGCGCATTTGATGAATTCGCATACCGTTAAGCGCACAAACTAAAAATATCAAAGAAGTGACTTTTTCGGCGTTGCCCCGGACTGCGGGGAAAGCCGAAAATGGGAGAAATGATCTACGGGGAATGCGGACATTGATGTTTTGCCATTTTATCTCAAACTTTATCCAGAATTCATCAAAGCTGACACACGTTTCAAGAGCTTGAGGACGCGGTGCACACTGGAAGTTATAATTGTGTGATATAATAAGAAAATGCCAGGTAAATCATTCCTTATAGGTAACAGGCCGTTGTGTTGGTTGAAAGTGTAATTTGTGTGACTAAAAATACGCGTTGCTATTCTACAGCAGTAAAGTCCACGTAGCGTGCTTTTAACACGTGCGTAATCGCACGTTTTCGGCATTACCCCAGCCAGCCATACTTTCATTTGCAGGCCCATAACTTTTCAACGTGCTGTATAAATTTCAAATAGGCAGCACACTTATGCAAAGACATGCTAAAGATTACTTGACCGAATTGGCCAGACAAACGGTAGCATAATGAGTAAAAAATGCAGCTTCAAAGGCGCATGTAGTACAAGGGAAACGTACCTTGAAAACGCTCTTGGCGCCCTCACAGTCGAAGTATTCCGAATGACGACTCGTAACAAACATGCGATAATTGTAGTCACTTAAGCTTCAGAGCATCACTGACAGGTGGCATCCATGTTTTACGGTTTTCGAAATATCTCGAATTTCGGCTTTGCCCCAACTCCGGCATTGCCCCAACTTCCCCTATATCTCAGAATTTTGATATCGATGACCTAAGGTCAGGTCAATTTTGCGACCTCCCCTTTATAAGTCAATGGGAGAAAATTGAAATGCGCCTCTTTTGGACAAAAGACATTATAAACGATCCCAAACACCGAATTACAAGTGGTTTAGACACACTCATGGTGTGTCAAAAGTGGAAATAGCCGCCCGGCTTTAGTTCGCCAGCCTTGTCAATAGATGGCAGTACCACAATATGGGCAGCGGATCGTGCAATTGACGTCAAATTTTCGTTATCTGCTAAGAATTGAATTGCGGATCTTTTCATGCAAGAATCATGTAAATCGGTCCACAACTTTTCTAGCAACAGAGATATGAAGTCAAACACCCTGCCAGAGCGGCGGCGCGCGGCCGGCGGCGGCCGTTACGCGCCGCCTGGGAGACTGGCGGCGCTGAACGGTTCCGACTTGGCACTGCACTAAAACCTGTTAACTGCTTGGAATGGTTATTATAGCAAAATTTTCACTCAAGTGAGGGATAACCAAGGGCACGAAGTATGTATGCTTGTGTGCGTACTGTGTAAGCCAAGAAACTGCATTAGCAGATACTCGCTAATATTAGATCCAGCCAAGTCGAAACGCATTCCAGGGGATGTGTTCCTGATGGGTCAACAATATTTATCGTTCGAGGGCGGATACAGTTTTAACAATACAAAAAATATTTTTGCACAACTCTATTCCTTGAATAATTCTCTTCAACGCCTCATTCCTAGTTAAGCGAATTAGCCCACCTTGGTTGAATAAATAGGGCGATTTCGCCACAAGGTCGCGGAAAACCGACCGAAAACGGCCGCGCTCAGCGTTAATTTGGGCATGCAGACTCTTAAATACTCGCATTGGGCGGGTAGGGTTTCCCAGGTATTGGCTCCAAAACACCGTATTCGGCTCCCGAATACGTCCAAGTGACCCGCCTCGTTCCTAGTTAAGCTCTAATTAGATCAAGTGACTCATAAGGAGCGAAAAAAACGACAAAAAGCATGAATTTCCCTATGTCGGCGGGCTGCCGGGTTGCCAGACGGCGCACCGGCTATTTCCACTTTTGACACACCATGTGAACATGAAAATGGTGTCCGTGACCCTTGTTTATGCCCTGAGGTCATCTTAGGTCACGAATGGTACCTAACAGTTTTTTTGCAAATAACTTTTGATAGAGGCATGCTAGAGCGATGAAAACGCCTTAGATGTGTTCAGCTCGACGATACGGATCGACTGATATGCAACATGACCCTTTCCGGTCAGGTCATGACCTTGACCTGAGGTCAAATTTTCAAGTTGACCTTTCAAGGTCAACTTATAGTTCATTCGATGCGTCTTGACGAGAGGAACACAATGCCGGTAAAAGGAAGCTCGTACAAGGCTTGGGTCAAAAGTTATTGCAGAAAAACTGTTTCCGAAAAAATCGGCTATTTTTGCAATTTTTGCCCCCTGCAGGCAAAACCGTTGACGTTAGGTCAAATCTGAGAGAATTACTCAGAAAGGGCTTTAATAGGGCTATCGAATGCGCTTTTCCGCGGCGCTGTAGCTCTATTGGTTCTCGAGTTATGCGTTGGCTTCTTGCAAATTTTCGACATTCGACCTGGAAATCGGCGAAATTTTGCCTTCAATGACCTCTAGTGACCTGACCTTTGACCTGACCAAAAAATTGACCGAAGTGATTTCGTCATTATTTTTGACGCTCTTTCGAACGCCGCCTTCCGCGTATCGCTACGTGGCCCAGGAGCCGAGTTACAAGGGGGGGGGTGTTCAAACACCCCCCCCCCCCAGCAGGGCGTGGAAATCCAGGACCCCCAGCCGGGCGCGGGTTAAACGTTTCAAACGTTGTCATAATGTTTCTTCATTATAAGTAGGTACACAGACACCGTGTATGTGCCTAATAGGGGAGAGTGGGGCAATGGCGGACGGTGGGTAATGCCGGCCACCCATCTCTAGTGAGTACTTTGTTCATCACTAATTAGCTGATGTTGTTTACCTTTCAGTTGAGCGCCATTCTAGCACGTGGTGCAATTTTGCCACGGTAGCTCCATTATTTTCATTTTTATAGCGTTAAATGTGTTTTTCGTATCTGATTTTTAATTTTTGTTGCATCTATTTGCTGACTGTGAAATGTGTTAACGCATTTTCAGAAGTGCTGCTTTGCGATGACCTTCAATTAAGCCTTTCTTAAGCGACTGCTGGATGTGAGGCGTTTGCGACGCAATGCCTTTGACTGCTGCCTGCTTTCTTAAAATAAAGCTGACCTCGGGGTAATACCGGACACGTGTCCTGAATGACTCCACGCGGTTTTGTTTGCGACTTCTGTCGTTAAAGCTCAACGTTTCGGGTTGCTGTGTTTACGGCTGTGTTAGTTTGCTTGCTGTGTTTACGGTTGTGTTAGTTTGCTGCTCTGTTGGCGCCGCGCTGTTGTGTTGCAGCGAGTGCAGTGTTGTGTTGCAGTGCAGTGTACTGTTAACTGCTGAATACAGTTGTCGTTTCTTAATTCTCACTTAAATTTCCATCGAAAGAACGGTTTAACCCGCGCACCGACGGGGGGGGGCGGATATCCGCCCCCCCCTGAGGTTTTTCGCGAATAGCGGGAAAACCGCGGCGCGTAGCGCCGCGAAATTTGGTATGACTATTCCCTTATCAATTTTACACATGGTGTGCAAATTTGAACCTCCTACCTTTCAAGGTCAGGTCACCAGGTCACTTTGAATGACCCAACCTCAAGTTACTTTTTTGCAACTTTGTCACCGTGCCAGAGCTACAGTAGATGTCGGAGGCCTTTGAAAGTCGCAGGATGTTATTAGGTCATTAGTAGCTACAATTTGTATATCTCGGAATTTTGATATCGGTGACCTAAGGTCAGGTCAATTTCGCGACCTCCCCATTATAAGTCAATGGGGGAAAAATCAACTCCCTGTTTTTACCACTAAAACGGGTCGGAATGGCCCCATATACCATACATGACTTCATATACGATCAACCTTCACTACCTTGAGGTCTGTTTTGCTGTTGGGCAGCTGTGAGGTCACGTGACGTCATCAAAGGTCACCAAAGGTTTTTGGCCAATAACTCCGTACAGGAACAAGATACAGACGCGTGGATGGTCTCATTGTGTTCAGCTCGTCAAGACGCATCGAATGATATACATGATGACCTCGAGGTCACGTGACCTGAGGTCAACCTTTGACCTTGACCTTTCGAGGTCAACATATATATCATTCGATGCGGATTGACGAGAGGATCACGATGATGCCCTTAGTTTGTTCCTATCTTGACTAATTCGAAAGTTATTCGAGAAAAACTCTCTCCATATTTAGCGCCGCCATTTTGACTTTTTCGACCCCTGTGACGTCATCTTTGACCTGACCTGAAAATGACCTTAGTAAAAATTGTAGATCTTGACCGTGCGTATCCGATGCCGTTTACCGCTTGTCGCTATCTTGCTTCGTTCTCGAGATCTCAGGGGGGGGCGGTCATCCGCCCCCCCCCCGTCGGTACTAAGTTGGCGCAGACCCCCGTCGGTGCGCGGGTTAAGGATGAATACCAGTGACGATATTTCGACTTTTGTGCTATTGCACTTAGTGGCCGGCATTACCCCTCGCTTTTTTGCACCTCCATTTTTCACCACATTTTCGCGTAGGCTCTGAATCTGTCATCAATGATCTGAGATACTAAAACTGGGTGCTATCTGAAAGCCTATTCCTTTGGCTATAACCACAGTCAAAATCACCATAAAATAGCTTCAAATAGCTAAGCTATTGAGCAAAATGCTTATGGTGTCGCCATTGCCCCACTCTCCCCTACATATTTTTGCCGAGATAAACTCTTTCATTTTCAGTAGCTTGGATCTTGGTTTAAGCGGCGAGTGCACAGGAACGTGCACCCAGCAACCTGACACAAGTCCCAGATTTTCACCACGCCTTTTATCGTTTAACCCGCGCGGGGCTGGGGTCTCCAGCCGAACGCGCGGGGCTGGGGGGGGGGGGTAAATTTTACCCCCCCTGTTATCTCCCGAACTAATGGTCCGATTTGGAAAATTCAAACGCCAATCGAAAGCTCTCATCACGAACTACTAGAAACATGTACTTAATTTAAAGTTTGAGGTCAAGGTCAAGGTCAGGTCAAGGGTACAAATTGCAAGTTTCTACAGTATCGGCCTTGCACCGTAGTTGCCGAAGAATAGAGTCATGGACTGAGACTGATCGCCCAAAACGTGTTCTTAGGCTACCAAGACAATACTCGTTGCATACAATATCATTCAGAGGTCAAGGTCAAGGTCAGGTCAGGTCAGGTCAGGTCACCAAAAAAACAAAATATAGAAAAGGGCATGTGCGACACATGTTTTATGGGTCATTTTACTCATAGAATTCAATAGGCACACTCAATAAGTGATATGGACCACCTCTGGATGAATTTCAGGTCGAGGTCAGGTCAAGGTCAGGTCAAGTGAGGTCAAATTTTGAAGTTGGTTGTTAAGGCCTGAAAAGGTGTCTATCTGATGCAGTTTTTCACGGCGAATCGAATGGTGCTATTTTTGTTTCCGTACGAGGTCTAAAACTTCCAAAAAAGTCATTTTTCAAAAATTTTGTGTGTCGTGACGTCATGAAATTTTGAATAACTCCCACATTTTTGAACCGATTCTTCTAAAATTTGGTATGTAGGTGCACATAGACCACTTCTCTGACATATAGTCTGGTTTTTTCGATAGACTCAAAATTTCGGATTTTATAATGATTTTCCCAAAAAAATCAGTTTTTTGAAAAAATTTAGGCCAAAATCCAAAATTTTCAAAAAACCGAGATAGCCATTTGATAGACAAAGTAAAATTACGTATAACCTTTTTTGTTACGTCTTGATTCCTTTAAAAATGAAGATGTTAGCGGCGTTTGAACTTTTGCCGTTTTTGAGGCGAAAATGGCGAACATGACGCCACTAAAACGTCAATTTCTCAAAAATTTTCCGACGGATTTCGCTCAAATTTTCAGGGAACGTGTCAAATTGATGTAAGAAAAGGTACTGAAAGTTTGGCTTCGCTGCGCGCCGCCGTTTTTGAGATATCGCAAAAATTCGCGAGGGGGGGTAAAATTTACCCCCCCCCCAGCCCCGCGCGGGTTAAAGGGACCCTCCCACCTTCAAAAAAGTTAATGAATTGGCATGAAAGTGATGTCGCTCGGTTCAGAAAGAGCGAAAACGAATATCTACCAAATTTCACCGAAAAATATTCACCGGTTTTCAAGATATTAGACTTTTACTTTTGTTTACTTTTTGGGATCTCCGCTGTTCCTAGCGACTTTATTTGAAAGTGCGGCATTTGTTGCGCGCAAAGCAGCATATACCACCGCGTGCTACAAAACGTTTTAGTCAAACATTTAACGGACGTTCGAGAGCCTGATGACGTCATCAGATTCCCGTAATGGTTAAGAGATAGGGACCACGCTGGTCCCACCCTGCAAGTAAAGGGAAGAAATTTCTTGAACACCATAAAGCTGCGGGGGTTGCGACCAGGATAAATGGTGGTTTCTGAGCCTGGCCGCAAACTTGGCTATCTCAACTCAAAACTAATGTTAAGGTGGGAGGGTCCCTTTAAGTCGCAGTCCTCGAATGGAGTCGATGCTGGCGCCGCCACCGACCGTCCACCGCTGCAGCCAGGCGTCGCTCTCCTGAAGAAACTGCAGGTGTTCTCCCGCCGTTGCTGGATGGAGGCTGGATATCGCGCGTCGCTTTGAGCAGGGGTCGAACCGGGCGGAAGAGTTTAGCACATCGAGCAGGTCGTTGAGGCGCAGCAGGAGAGTAACAGTCGGGAGTGCAGTGCGCGGGAGCTTGCCGTGGGTCGCATGCAATGTGATTGCTGCTGCTACTGTCCGGCTCATCACCTGTAGGGCATAGCTGACTTTCATTTTTCAAAGCTGTTTGGCCTGATGTGTTTCTGGCTTAGTTTTGGAGCAGCCCGTAGGGAAGAAGCGCATTCCAGTGCGTAGAGTGTTTCTAAATGACTCCAAGAGGCTACTTCACCGTCTACTTCAATATCGTATTTCATTAATGCATTTCGTATGCATTTGAAGACGTGAGGCACGTCATACAGAGCAGCAACCTCGTGCCCGTCCACGGTGAACAAGCCGGTTTCCGCAGCTCCGACCAGTCTGTAGGTCGCCTGGTTGTTCTTTGACATGTCACAAGTTATAGCTAGCACAGTGAATCCCGCTGTTGTTACACATTGGACACACTGTGTTAACAGCTGCTGCTGCACAACGGCCTTGGTCGTTCCGGAACTCAGAAAGAAACCGATGGGCTGTTTCCAGCGTTTGGTGACACTGACGCCCCGCACCATCATGACCAAGGCGTGGTCGGCGCCGGCATTGGCGCGGCAGAGAGAGCCATGATCAGTGAAGCCCTCGATGACGTCATCACCCCGCTGGTAGGCCAACCTTGGTTTCAGCCGGTTTCAGCTGCATTTCGTCGAACGAAATGATGCACAGCTTGTCCTTGGCACTTGCTCCGGCGAACTTCTCTTTTATGAGAGCCAAGATAGCGTCATGAAAGCCAGGTCGCATCTGTATTTTTTTTCCATCTTCCTCCGCAGAGTTCGAGGATGGGGAAGGACGTAGGTACCGTTTTTGTAGGAACCGATACGCCCTGGGACCAAGGCCACATATAGCCCTGGGACCCTGAAAGTAGAGCGCGAGTGCTCGCACTTCCTCATCTTCATCAAATTTTAGACGAATTTCATCGGATTTCATTTAATTTTAGACCAATGTTAAAACTGTAATGCAATGAATATGTATAAATGTCCCGTAACAATGTGTGCTAAAAGCTTCCAATAAAATACACGGTTACCATTTCAAAGTCACAGTCACAACTTGGCCCTTGAAGACGAATCATTCGACGATTGTTAAGAAAAAATGTATGAAATGTTAAGAAAATATATGAAAATGTAAACCCACGTGGAAAGAAAATCATCCGCATCCTCCGGATCTCCGGATATTCATCCGGCAAAATCCTTGATTTTTGGTTACACACGTGGCCATGCTAATCGAAGCTCCTGTCCATTCCATGTCGTAGACTATATATTCCGTGGTATTAGTTACAACAACAAATCACACCCGGAATATTATCGTCCGCATTAACGCTCGCCGGCACAGGCCATTTTGAGTCCTTCGACGGCACAAGGGGGAGGGGAGGTGTTTGTACGACCCCCTCGCGTTTGGCCCCTGATGGAGCTAGAGCTTCGCAGAAAAAACGAGCGTGTTGCCCGTCACAAGAGGAAGCCAATGATACCCAATTCTAAGGTCCTAGGTCATCGGTTGACCTTCCAGGTCAGGTCAATGACCCAAAGTCGGGAATATCGGAACCTGTTAGAAAGTCGCAAAGTGTGGCTTCTAAGGGGTTTTCTGGGGGTGCTGATCACGAATATGGTGTTAGTTTTGATCACAGATGATGTCGTTAAGCGTTTAGACCAGGTCGGGTCAAGTCAGGTCAGGCCAACCGGTAGGGGTCGTGACGGGCATTCGTAGTACCTGTCATCCGCCTCTGACAGCTTCGTAACATGTTACGAAGGCACCAAAACTACTTCGTAAATGTTCAAATGGTTGCTAAATTCGAATTCAGCTCCAAAAACTAGCCTAGAAACATGTAAAACTCGAAATAGTGAGCCGAGGTCACCAAAGGTCAGTGACCTGACCTGACCTTCAGGTGACCTTGACACCCACCCTTATGCATGGGAGCAACATCAAATCACATTTTTTGAACGTTTGAAACCACGCAAAGCTTGCAAACGCGCGGCTAATGCGAGCCGACATAGGTATGCCGAATCGCGATTCCGGCCAAACATGGTCTCGGAAAAGAGGCCACAGGTCAAAGATCATTTGGGTCAGGGTCATGAAATTTACAGGGTAGGTGTAAAATTGATCAATGCGAGGATACCAAAAGTTTCGTTGCGATCGGCCGCTTTTTACGCGAGTTATTCGCGAAAAACCTTAGGGGGTTGCATCAACCCTGTGCCGGCGAGGGTTAACCAGTCCTATCTAGCGCAATCAGGGTAAATATAATCACATGTGCGAGGGACACATCCTATGCGATTGCACTCGGGAGTCGGGATAGGACAAATGAAGCAAAACATGGTAGCTTAGCATTCATATTCATACGGTCATCCTCCTTCCAGACGATATCCCTATTGACTAACAGTTCGTGGTGGACTGTTCGTTCACTTTTAAATTTACAACCATTAGGTAGAATTACACTGAAACCACAATCAGTGAACCGATACCCCAGTAACCCAAGACTACCAGTATAGCGCCTTTTGGGGCGACTAACGGAGCGGGCGAGAGGGTGAGCCTTGCACGTGCAAAATTTCGAGGGGGAACCTCCAACTGACTTGTGCACGGCACCCTACTAACCGGTCTCTAGCGATGTGCCAAATTTGAGCACAATCGGCCCAGCCGTTCTCGAGATCTGGAAGCGGCACCCTGCACGTGCGCACGTGCATAATGGGTCCCAACTGACTTATGCACGGCACCCTACTAACTGGTCCCTAACCGTGTACCAAATTTGAGCGCCATCGGTCCAGCCGTTCTCGAGATCTGGAAACGACCCCTGCACGTGCGCACGTGCAGCAGCACCCCAACTCTGGCACATGGATTTGCAGTGCCTAGTGGGTGCCTACCTACATGCCAACTTTCAGCGCAATCGGCCAAGTAGTTACCGAGATATTGCAACAATTACAAAACTGACACCTCTTCGTTTTGCGCGTGGCACGTGCATAAGGGGGCACCCACATGCATCGGGAATAGTCCAATACTTGGTAGAAGGAATGAAGCTACCCTACAAAAATTACCCCGTGTAAATCGGTCAAGTGGTTGCTGAGATATAAGCCTCGCAAAAGCGTGACCACGGCCGGCCGGCCGGCCGGCCGCTCATACTCAGAAATTTCCGTTAATCTAAGGAAAGACTACGCTCGCTTCGCTCGCTCCGTAATCAATGCAGGAAAAGGACGCCGTTAACCACAACACATGTTCTCAAGCCTTACCGTGCACAGCTTGACGTGAGGTAGTCCCGAGCCACAGCTGATCCTGCCTCGAGCCACAAATGTTCCCGTGCTGAACCGCAGTTCTGACCGCCCAGCCGCGACTCTGACCGCCCAGCTGCAGCTGTGGCAGCTCCCACCACAGCTGTGGCAGCTCCCACCGCAGCTGTGGTAGCTCCAGCCGCCTCTGACCGCTAATCTGCCCGGAGCTGCGGTCAGTCACGCGCCGCGCAGCTGCCGTGGTCCCTCTCAAACACACGTGTGCGCGTCGCCGGACCGCCGGCTCGTGTCGCTCCAACACAGGATCGATGACGGATCAATGGCTGGCGGCGCGCCCGCACCGGCCCGGCCCTGCGGGTGACGGCGGCTGACCGTCACGCCCGTCAACCCAGACAGTTCACCCGTCAATTCCGACAGTGCACACGTCAACCAGTCAGCCCGCACCAATGAACATCGGCCATTGCACCCGTCAAACTACGATAGGCAGTTGACGTGGTGTGTGTAAGTACCTGCATCCGACTAGGAGTTTGCATTTACTGACGACCAACAATCGAAAGCGATAATAATTGGTTTGCGTTCTAGTTAATCGGACAAACTACGCTGACCCGAGCCCATGGTGCTTTTACAGTCCCTGACTATAACAGAGGTGCAGAATTAGGGGCGGGGGCTCGATCGGACCCCTTTCAACCGTTCGGTCCCTGATCAGGATAGAGTTTCGCAGGAAAACGGGCGTATGGCTCAGTAGCGAGAGGGATCCGATGGTATGCACCAAATTGTGAGTCCCAGATTATTGGTCGACCTGCCAGGGTCAGGCCAATGACCGAAATGTCGGGAAATCGGGACCTGCAAAAACTGCATGGGGTAATTTCCTTTTTGGGGAGAAAGGTGTGTGGGGGGGGGATACTTTGGGGACCTGAATCTGATTTTAGCTCTCATTTTGTTCAATGATACTGGATTGGAGGTAGGTCAGGATAGGTCAGGTCCGGTCACTGTCAGGTGTCTCACCGGTTATTCTTTCGGTCAGGTCACAAGTGTTTATAACCACCACTGACAGCTTAGCCATTTGTGAAAGTCAACTAAACAGTTTTTTTTTCAAATTATTTTGATAGACACAGATAGCGAGAGCGACAGACCTGCTGCCATCCTAAAACATCTAAGTACACTTTCAACTAGTCCCTAACCAATAATCGGTTTTTAATATTCGGTCTCATATATCGGATATATCGTAAGGAAACTGAGAGTAGCAAATCTATAATTTGACTTCTGACCAGGGGCGGATCCAGGAATTTTCGGGAGGGGGGGGGGCGGCAAGTTGAAATAGGGGCGACCTGGCAATCCGGGGGCGCCAAACCGTCGTCAAAATCGAGAGTTTAAAACCCACGCCGTGCGTTGTCACGTCCCCCTAGGTTTTTCGCAAATATCTTTAAGACGGCTGCGCGCAGCGCCGCCGTTTTAAAGATATTTGCGCCCAACCTCTGCTTGGATCGCCCATCCGTCATGGGGAGGCTCACTTTGCTGAAGTCGCCTCATTTCTTCTAAGAACGACCAATTTGCTGTAGGCGGCCCACTTATCTGGGACGCCCATTTTTTTGCTAGAAGTGCCCCTCTTCTTCTTGATGCGTCCCGCTTCTACTGGGAGTGCACCTTTTCTGTTAGGGCACGCCTTTGCTGCTGGGGAGTCCCCTTTTCTACTGTGAATGGGGCGGCCCTTTCCTGTTCGGCGACCCCAAATTCTGCTGGGGGTGCCCCATTTCTGCCCAACTTTTGCTGGGGTGCCCCTCTCCTGCAGGGGCACTTATCTTTTGCTAGGCCAGAGGCATCCCTTTTCTTCTTATGGGGCTCCTCTTTTTGCTTGGGCGCCCCTCTTCTGCTCGGAGCGGGGCACCACTCTCCTTTTACTGGGGCACAGCCCCTCTGCTGGGGTTGCCCTTCCGCTGCCTCAGGGGCGCCCCTCTTGTGCAGAATATACTCCTTTTCTTCTTGTAATGAGGCGCCCCTCTTCTACCGGGGGCGCCCATCTGCTGCTGGGGCGTCTGTCTTCTGACGGATATTGTCAATGGGGCGCCCCTATCCTGCTTGGCGAGCCCAACCTCTGCTGAAGGCTCCCCATCTCTGATCAACTTTTGCTGTGGCGCCTCTCTTCTGCTGGGGCGCTCCTCTTCTGCTGAGGGTGCCCCTCTCCTGCAGGGGGCTCCTCTCTTCTGCTGGGGCGCCCCCTTCGCTGGGGCGCCCGTCTCCTGCTGGAGGCTCCTTTCTCCTGCTGGGCCCCCTCCGCTGCCGGGGGCGCCCCTTTTCTGCCAGTGGCACCCATTTTTTATTATGGGGCTTCTCTTTTTCTTTGTTGGGGCGCCTATCTGCGGTTAGGGCGCCCCTCTTCTTCTTGGAATGGGGGCGCCTCTCTACTTTTGCTGGGGCGTCGCTCCTCTTCAGGGGGACACCTCTCCTGCCAGGAGTGCCCCTCTTGAACAGAAGGTATCTTTTTATTCTTGTAATAAGACGCCCCTCTTCTGCTGGGGGCGCCCATCTGCTTCTGGGGCGACTCTGATCTGCTGGGAATGGGCAATTGGGCGTCGCTCTCCTGCTTGGTGAGCCCAACTTCTGCTGGAGGCGCCCTATTTCTGCTCAACCTTTGCTGTGTCGCCTCTGTTTTGCTCGGGGCGCCCTCTCTGCCGCGGGCTATGGGCGCCTTTTTCGGATGTCGGGGGGGGGGCGGCCGCCCCCGTCGCCCCCCCTGGATCCGCGCCTGCTTCTGACGTCACTGTGACGTCATTTCAAATGGGATTGATTGGGCACACCCTCGGCTAGGTATTCAGGTGTGTAAAGTTTTGCTTCTTCTATCTCTTCGCGTTGCGACGATATCTATATGCCACTCCCCCCCCCCCCCCCCCCCCCAGCGGCCGGTGGGTGGTGCGGTGGCCCAGCGGCCGTCGGATTAAAAGAAATGCTCAGTTCCGTAAAATGCAATCTACCGCCTACAAAAAAATGCATTACCGGTCTCCACCGCCTTCGGCGGCAGCGGGTGATATTTTTTCGATAGGGTAGGCCCGCTTCGGCCCCCCAGAGCCTCCCTCCCCCTTGGATATCTGGTCTGCGCCTGCCTAACCTTATATGCTTCCTCACAACAACCTTTTCAGGGTTACCAACGGGAATTTTTCTAAATCCCAAGATCACCGCGCGAATTTCCCAAAATCGAGCTCCATATCCCAAGGTCGACAGGATCAACGCCCAATGTGCATCCCAAGGTCTATAGAAACCAAATATAGAGCAAATTAAGTGTATTTGCCGTATTTTCAAATCTTTGGTTGACTAAATAAATCAATATCAATATTTTACCCTCGGCGAATGTGTGTTTAATATGTGAAATGAATGGTATTTAAAGTTGATTAGGAAACAAAATCTGGATGGTGTACCGTTCCCTTTAATCAAACACATACATGATACATCTACGGTTTTTGATCGTAAGAAGAATGTAGCTATCACCACGCACTACATTTAAGAAGGTAATATTTGATGAAGAGTTTAGGAGAAGAAAACCGCGATTCACAAGCACTATTGCTGTAAAAGGCACTTACAGAGCTACGAAGGCCGCAGTCGCTCCCTTGCACGTTCCCTCACAGACGACACTGAGTTCTGACTTCTGACCTTCTGAGCCTGCACCCTCCACTCTCCAGAAAGACGAGCCGAACTCGAGACGGGTCGAGGGCGTCGCCGCCGCCCGCCGGCCGCAATACGATACGAGTTGAAGCATGATCCGTCGCAGTGGCGGATCCAGGGGAGGGGGGCAAAATGGGCATTTGCCCCCCCCCCAAACGGCATAATTTTATTCGCGATCGGAAGAACCCCTGAGGCACTTTTGGCGCGCCCCGTCATTTAAGGGACGATTAAGGGATAAGGGATATGAGGCACGTGTGAAGTTAGTGGTGGTGCGGCTAGATATCGACCCGGGGAATCGCCTGGGACCATTATTTTCGCGATCGGAAGAACCCCTGAGGCACTTTTGGCGCGCCCCGTCATTTAAGGGACGATTAAGGGATGAGGGATATGAGGCACGTGTGAAGTTAGTGGTGGTGCGGCTAGATATCGACCCGGGGAATCGCCTGGGACCATTATTTTCGCGATCAGAAGAACCCCTGAGGCACTTTTGACGCGCCCCGTCGTTTAAGGGACGATTAAGGGATGAGGGATGTGAGGCACGTGTGAAGTTAGTGGTGGTGCGGCTAGATATCGACCCGGGGAATTGCCTGGGACCATTCTTTTCGCGATCGGAAGAACCCCTGAGGCACTTTTGGCGCGCCCCGTCATTTAAGGGACGATTAAGGGATAAGGGATATGAGGCACGTGTGAAGTTAGTGGTGGTGCGGCTAGATATCGACCCGGGGAATCGCCTGGGACCATTATTTTCGTGATCGGAAGAGCCCCTGAGGCACTTTTGGCGCGCCCCGTCGTTTAAGGGACGATTAAGGGATAAGGGATATGAGGCACGTGTGAAGTTAGTGGTGGTGCGGCTAGATATCGACCCGGGGAATCGCCTGGGACCATTATTTTCGCGATCAGAAGAACCCCTGAGGCACTTTTTGCGCGCCCCGTCATTTAAGGGACGATTAAGGGATGAGGGATATGAGGCACGTGTGAAGTTAGTGGTGGTGCGGCTAGATATCGACCCGGGGAATCGCCTGGGACCATTATTTTCGCGATCAGAAGAACCCCTGAGGCACTTTTGGCGCGCCCCGTCGTTTAAGGGACGATTAAGGGATGAGGGATGTGAGGCACGTGTGAAGTTAGTGGTGGTGCGGCTAGATATCGACCCGGGGAATTGCCTGGGACCATTATTTTCGCGATCGGAAGAACCCCTGAGGCACTTTTGGCGCGCCCCGTCATTTAAGGGACGATTAAGGGATAAGGGATACCTGCTAGGGCAAAATTAATGTCATATTCGTGCTCCCCGTCCCCGAATTGACCAGATATGACGTTTTCAAGTGATTCGGTACTCGACGCTGAATACGAATCCGAATCCGACGCCAACATCACGCACATCGGCCAGGCCGGGTGTTACGACGCGGAAGCCACTGGGTATTTCGCTAACTGCCTCACTTGAGAGCTGAGACGGGAGAAACAAAGTGAAGACGCGTCAAAGAAGGATAACTTATTCGTGCTTCGTTGGTTGCTTGGTAAGGTACAGTGAAACCAAACGAAAGAACGCTCGGTTGTGTAACTTGTGTTCGTCCAAAAAAGACGGTTTACAAAAAAAAAACATTAAGTTGTGTTAGATGTGTTCCTGATTCCTTTGTTTGGTCTTTATTAATACTTTTCCTTTTTCCAATGATTAAAAAATGTGCTAAAATTAGCGGGAGTCGTAAGCTCGGGACAAATCCCAAGGTTTGCTGTTGAATCCCAAGGTCCCAAGGTCGGGTTCAATATCCCAAGATCTTGGGACAAATCCCAAGCTTTGGTAACCCTGAACCTTTTGTTTGCTTTTGTTTGCGCCAATCAAGGTTTGCATATAGCATAGCCTCCAGGCTCCAACCATGACCCATGGGAAAACATAATTCAATTACTGGCAAGCATAAAGATATTGATGGTTTTATTTCTTTGTCGGAAGTTTCTAATCACGCGAAGTTTAGTAGGCGCTAAGGAAAGATTAGTAGTAAGGAGTGAGTTAAATCCTTGGATAAATCCAAGATAAATCCACAGTGCATATATGAATAGATAAATCTACTATGATCTTGGTCATTGCATAGAGTAAAACTTCATATGGTAGCAAAATAATTTGCTTCTTTGTCACAAACATGGCGCACTTTTTACGAAGAAATAGCCGATTCTGCCCATTGTGCATATATTTAGCGAAAGCATAAAAAGACTTTCAGGTAAGGTGTGGTTCTTTCGATTTCTTACTTGCCGTTTTTACATTTACACATTGTTTAGATTATTATTTTTGCATGGCTTGTACTTAACGCTTTTATTCATTGCCGAGCACTGCTAATTTTGCAGTGCCTTTTGTTGGCCTTTGCCGCGTACTGTGTTGAGTTTGGATAGTCAAGGTCGTCAAGGTCAAAATCATTATTATGTAAATGAGCAGAAATGCTACACTTGCATGTCAATATTTGTATATACAGTGATACATTTTGATTATGTGCATGATATAAACTAGGAAGTTACTGGCTGATTGGTTGCAGGCATGTTTTGCTTTGCTCCTTCTACGTTCTACCATCCTCTGCATTGATTTGCCTGTTTGTGTTCAATGACGGATCAGAGGCCAGTCTTACCAACAGAAAAGTAGCCGCCTGCCAGAATTTTTGCCTTAAGACTGCTTCACAGGTGAACCATAAAGCCCTATCTGCTTGCATGCCCAGCACGTTTACTCTCTGTGACTAAGCAGTCTTTAAGCGAAAAATTGGGGCAGGTGGCTATTTTTCTGTTGGTAAAACTGGCCTCAGGATAGTGTTGTAAGTATTGATACCATAAGTTATGACAATACTAATGTTTGAGTCCATTTATTGTCAGTTTTCCCAGGTGTACCTGAAATGAAAAGTTGATGGAAAGTGAATTAGTGCAAATATACCATTAATATCAATTACAATTGATTTAATGTGTTTATGAATTTTTATGCCTGTCTGTATCACTAACTGATTAGCATGTGATTTGTTAAGACTTATACGTTTATGTACAGTCCACAGCAGAAGTACCGTAAAACGAGGTGTTAAGGGACAGTTTTGAGGTGTTTTGTTATATAACTCAAGAAGGGTTGGGATAGAAGCATCAACTTGTCAGCATTTTATGTGGAATTTGGTGCTTTGCATGCCTGCTACATTAAAGTTTCAAAAATATACACATGCATATTATTTTTTATTATTTTTCATCGCTGTCGCTTAGCACCCCAATGTGGGGTGTTAAGGGACACCTACATTATTCCAAGAAATGGTCATCAAATGCCCACAATTGGGGTGTGAAAGGGCACACAATTTATTTACTGAGATGCTTTGCATATTCTGTCACAAAACAAGTCAGGTTCATTCAACACTAATGGCCTTTTTAGCCAATTGCATATAATGCAGTTTACGCTTCTGGAAAATGTGCTAATTATAAGGTAAACAGAACTAAAAGTACCCTTCTGTCATCAACAAAAACCCATTTTGAAGCTACATACAGAACTACTACAGTAGTGTACTACAGTTGTGTTCTGTAGTAGTTTAGGCTCATGCCAATAGATTTGTTTTATTTCAATTTAGCAAGTATATACACAATATCAAAAATGATATCGGGGCATAGCATGTCATCTTAACCCTCCTGTTAGTGCCTGTTGGCATCAAATGGCTTTGGTGATTCGATACGATATCAACTTAATCGTAATTTAACATGTATTTTAACCTCGCAAGTGATTTCCATGTCAATACACCGTCATGATTTACTAATCACTTTTCATTTCGTTTCGTTATTCTTCTGATTTCTTCGTTTTACTTCGCGGTTCTTAGTGTTTCTTCATTTGTTTCGTTTCCTATATTATATTTATCGTTTCGAGGTTTGCCATTCAAGCCATTTCAAAAATTTTCTTTCTCTTCCTTTTTGTCTCTCGAGTCTACCTAAATTCGTTAAACTTGTCATTTAAATTTTCACGAGCGGTTATCGCTGCAAAGCCGTCGGGTCCTGGATTTTATGCAATTGTGACTCTTGGTTTTGCTGCACCAACACCCTCCCCTTGAAACATCTATGAGGTTTCAACAACTTCTTGTTTGTATCTTCACAAGCTTCGTCACTGGGCGCTCGAAGGTCGTGCCCCTGACCTTCAGCTTGACGGTACGAACCAGCCCATCGGCGCTGTGCTTCACCCCTAACACTCTACCTAGCGGCCACTGGCCTCGAGGTACATCATCATCTACAAGCAGCACCACATCGCCCACTCCAACATTTGGCCTATCTTTAGCTGTCTCACTGGGTCTTTCTTGTAGTAACGGCAAGTACTCTGTTCGCCAGCGTGTCCAAAACATACTAGCGTAATACGCAGCCTGTTTCCACCGTTTACGACTATCGCAGTCAGACCTATCAAATAAGTTGGTGGGGACTAAATCATACCCATTGCCAGCGAGCAGAATGTGGTTAGGGGTAAGTGGTGGAATGTCACATGAGTCGGCTGAAACTGGCGTCAATGGTCTGTTGTTTATGATGGATTCGACCTCGCACATAATCGTCTGCAACGTTTCATCCTTCATCGCTCCATTGATCACGGTCTCGAGAAGTCTCCGGATCGTTCTAATTTGCCTTTCCCACGCACCTCCATGATGGGACGCTCCTCCCACATTGTATATCCAGTCGATTTCCATTGTCAGCGCCTTGTAGTGGATCCAGTCTTCGTTTTGCTCTTGTCTGTGCAGTTCTCGCTGTAACTCATTATTGGCTCCCACAAAGTTTGTGCCCCTATCCGAACGTAAAACCTTGACGTGACCTCTCCTGCAAACAAATCTTTTTAGGGCGCAAATAAAAGAGTCGGCAGACAGATCATCAGCTACTTCAAGGTGCACGGCTCGTATGGATAAACAGGTAAAGAGCACGCCATAACGCTTAATCTGGCCCCGACCATGTCGCACATAAAATGGCCCAAAGTAGTCGACACCCGTTCTTGTGAATGCCTTTTCCAAAGCCATTACCCTGTCTTCTGGCAAGTTTGCGCATTTTTGCACTTCAACTGGATGAAATTTCTTCTGGCAGAATACGCACGATTTCAACATCCTTCTAACCGTGGCATTCGCTTTGAGAATCCAAAAGTTCTTCCGCAAATCAGCAAGAACATGCTGCCTACCAGCGTGCCCAGAAAGTCTATGAGTGTCGTGCACAAGCATCTCAGTGTAACTGCTGCGAGAAGGCAAAATGACCGGGTGTTTAGCGTTGTAGGTCAGGTCAGCGTTCTGCAAACGTCCTCCAACTCGCAACAATCCATTTTTGAGGAATGGATCCAACTTGTGCAGGGTGCTTGATGCACGGACATGATTTCCCGCGCGAAGTTGAGTAAAGTCTTGAACAAATGCGTTAGTCTGAACATATCTGATGATTTCTTCCTCAGCTATCGTAAGATCCGAGTTCGTTAAGCGTGAGGAGGGGCCCTCCCCGTGTACAATGCGCGATTTTAGAAACTTCTTTACCTTGAGGATCCAAGCTACCGCACGAATGAGCCTTCTTCGATCGCTGTAATGCTTGAGAAGCTTTTCAATCGGGTCACTTAATGTATGTTTCACGTTTGTTTCGTCCCTCAGAAGATCATTGCTCACACCAATAGAACTCACTAAAACTTTAAGTTCTGGGTCGTCTTCCTTTAACTCCAGTAGAGCTGAAGGTTTTTTGGGCCAGTCCTTTCTCGACTTCCACAAGAATTCTGGTCCTGTCAACCACCGATCACTTTGTTCACCCCTTGAAACATCATCGGCGGGGTTTAGAGCACTTGGTACGAACATCCACTGCTCTTGAGTAGACCCGTCGTGGATAATAGCTAACCTGTTAGCCACGAAGGTGTGGAATCGCGTTTTCCTGTTCGAGATATAGCGCAAGACTGTCGTGCTATCCGTCCAGAATAGCTCCTGAGTGACCTTACAAGGTGACCCTGCATAAATAATCGCATCAGAGAGTAATGCACTGATTCTTACAGCCGTGACGGCCGCCATCAACTCGAGACGGGGGATGGTCACAGTCTTCAGTGGAGCTAAATGTGCCTTTCCCTTCAGAAATGAGCAATGGATATTCCCCGCTGTATCAACAATACGGACGTAAGAGACAGTGCCATATGCCCACTCGCTGGCATCAGCGAAGTGATGCAGCTCGCACGATACGATGCTTCCAAAAGTTGTTGGCTTAATGCAGCGCGGGATCGATATGAGACTTGTTTTAGAAACATTCATCAGCCATGCTACCCACCTTTTCTGCTCTTCTTCCGGGATTTCCCCATCCCAGTTAACCTGTTTTCTGGCAAGATCTTGGAGGATTCTTTTTCCTTGTAGAATAGTCGGGGCAATCATGCCCAACGGATCATAGAGTGAGCTGACAGCGGACAATAGGCCTCGCCTGGTCTTTGACCTTGAAGTGAGACTCGACATGTCTAAGGAAACAGACAAATCATCTTCCTCAGTTTTCCATATTATACCAAGTGCCAGTTCATCGGGGTGATGCTCATTTTCAATCAAAGCTTTTCTAAGTTTCTTGGACCTGTCATCCGATGCGATAGAATTGACCACCGTCCGGCTGTTGCTCGAGAATTTTGTAAGATTAAAGCCACCCTTGCTACATAACTCCTTGAGCTCATGAGCTAGACCAATAGCTGTCTGCTCGTCGGGAGATGACTTCAGTACATCATCAACATAAAAATTGTGTCGTATTGTGCTTACGACTTCTTCGGAAAAATGAGTTTTGTTATCTTCGGCTGTTCGCCTGAGTGCATAGCAAGCAACGGCAGGAGACGACTTGGCGCCAAAAATATGCACCTTCATTCTGAACTGTTGTAATTCGTTTGACGTGTTTCCATCTCGCCACCAGAGGAACCTGAGTAAATCTCTGTCTGACTCGTGAACATTTACTTGATTAAACATGCCCTCTATGTCAGCTATAAAGGCGATTGGCTCTAATCGGAAACGTAGAAGCACATCTAGAAGTGTGTTGGTTTGGTCTGGGCCCTGAAGCAAGCAATCGTTCAGTGATATGCCCTGAAATTGAGCGGCACAGTCAAAAACCACCCGTATTTTGTCGGGTTTGTGCGAGTGATAAACGGCATGGTGAGGCAGGTACCACACCCTACCATCGTTTCTATTTTCACTTCCTTCTGGAACACGTTCTGCAAATCCTTTCTGTATCATTGTGTCCACATACGACATGTAATCGAAAGCGAACAGTTTGTTTCTTTCCAATCTGAATTTTAACTTGTTTAACCGCGATCTTGCAATTGAGATATTGTTCGGTAAAACCAAACTTTCTTCAGTCAGTGGTAAAGTAATACTGTAGTGATGGCCGTCATGTTCAATCGAAGTATTGACTCTTTGGAGCCACAACCGATCTTCTGCAGACAAACCTCTCCTGGTACAGTGAAGGCTTTCTTCATATTCGTGGTTGTATAGAGATTTTACCATTTCTTCTAGCGTTGTGCTCGCGGTTACGTTTGTCTTGAAGATCGCGGTGTTTGCCGTCTGACCTTCCGTCTGATTTATTCCACATACTATCCATCCAAATCTTGTGAGTATTGCATACGGACTGTTATTTATGCTTGGTATAACCCTCAGTGGTTCCATTGCTAAATATGCATTGGCTCCCAATAACAAACCGACTTCTGATACATTAGAATCTGGGAGATCAATGCCTCGTAAGTGTTCCCACCTTTCAACATCTGCAACCTTAGGGAAATGACCAGAGTCAACGGGAATACTTGGCAGAGTGTAGAGGGGTGGCAGCTGCAAAGTATTGAAGCCCTGGAGGTCAGTAATGGACAACCCCTCTGCTATCTGAGTCGGGATAGAAGCGGCACCATGCACCGTGGTCAGCGACAGCTGCCGACCGGGACGGTGCTCCATACCGAGCAGGCGCAATAATGACGTCGCTATAAACGAATGCGTTGAACCACTGTCTAGGAAGGCGTATGTAGTGTATTGTCCCGAAGAGCTTTTGATCTTCACAGCCACCAACGGCAGCATAGCACCCCTTTTGAGTTCGTCTGCTGCGACACGGCAAGTGGTCGCATTGGCTGTGTTTGTATCCTCTGGCAAAGGCGGCTGTTTAAGCAGCGTTTGCCGATCTTCTAAAGTGCGATCATGCAGCGCCGTCGGATGATTTCGGTTACATAGCTGGCAGCTCACTGGTCTGCGACAAAATGAACGTCTATGGCCTCTACGGAGGCACCCAAAGCATAAAGCATTTTTCATCACAAATTGTTTTCTCTCTTCAAATGGGACGCTGTTCAGCCTGTTACACTCCGTAACATTATGCGTTTTCTCCCCGCAAAACAGACACCCGCTGTCATTCTGAGACTGGGTGCGCGTCGCCGCAACTAAAGGTTTCTGATAACTTTGGGAAAATAATTCCCCTTCGTTCTGCTTTGCACTTGCTCCTTCACGGCTGCTATACATATGTTGTCCAAACGAAGCGTTTGTGGCTATTCTGGCTTCTCGTGCTACAAATTCAACCAGGTCTTCGAAGACTGCTGGCCGCCCCTGATACTCTTCCAAATCGTCTACACGACGTCGCCATCTACTCAGGAGTGGTACCGGTAGCTTCCTTGTAATAGTACGCAGGGTTCGAGGATCATTCATGAAGCTGCACGAGCTTCCTAGTGCATTCTTACAACTGAGGAGCAACAACGAGAACTGGTCCAGCTCTTCTCCATTTTCTGCATTGAGCTGTTCCTGGCTACTTATTCTATCAATAAAGGCAGCTGCGATTGTGCTAGGCTGGCCATACCTCTTGTGCAAAATCTGCATCGCATGTTGATACCCGTCTTCAAGATACATGCAGCTCTCAACAATACTGTGCGGCTTACTTCCCGGAATTATGTTTTGTTCCAGGTAATATAACTTTTCACTGTCATCATCCAATTTAGAAGCGATCTTCATTTCGAAACATCGAATAAACTGAGCGAACTGAGTGGTATCACCCCCAAATTTCTTGATTTCGATCGGAGGCAGACGCATCAACGCTGCCGTCCTTTCTCTTTCGGTTATTAAAGCAGCAGATGTGCCTTCATGAGCGCGGCGACTAAACGCGGGTGGTGCTTGCTGAGATATATCCGGCCGCAAGTTTGGGACGTACTGGAGTGTAGGGTTAGCGTGAGAGTGAGAGATGCGAGGAGTTTCCGTCTCATGTGAGGGTAACGAATGAAAGCTCGCTGGTAATGGGCTTACATCATCATCATTTCTATACGTCTTTAACGCCTGCTCTCTAGCAGTTAATTCATTTAAAGTCGCCTGAATTTCCAGCAGCTCCTGTCCACGTCTAAGTTCAGCGATTTGACTCTCAATGAGCTGTTTTTCTTTTAAGGACTTTAATCTTTCGATGAGAGCGGCTCTATCGGCTGCCTCCTCTGCGCGCCTTAACTCAGACTTAACATTGGAAGGAGACACAGAAGCAGACGGGGACTCAACACGGGACACACTGTCATCGGGATGAACTGCACTATTTTCCAAACATGGCTCGGCATCTAACGTATTCCGCGCTCCTAGCACATTTACCAATCTATTTACAAGCGTGGCCTTGTTTCCTTTACAGCTAAGACCGCGTGCCTTCAGCATCATTTTAAGTTCAGACACTTTCAAATTCTCCATTGTCTCGTAACGGTACGCTAAGAAACTAGGGTGAAGCACAGGCCAACGGGTGTCCAAGTTATGCAGTTGATGCCGTTGATTTAGTTGCCAGGGATTATAATTGCTGTGTAGACCTTACCTCGATAGCAGGTTTGACAACTTTTGTATGAATTCGAATTAGCAATAGCAGCGTGCTATTAATCTTCTTGACAATTCTTCAAACAATTCTTCTTGACGGAACAACACCAGGCTCAAATAATATCGGGAGTAATGATAGCTTCAATGTAGACTCAGCTGAGCCTAAAACTGTGAATATTCGACTTTCAGTTCTTGATAACATTTATTCTTGCATTGCACTATTGTTGATATAGACAGCTCGAAACTGTTAGTGCCTGTTGGCATCAAATGGCTTTGGTGATTCGATACGATATCAACTTAATCGTAATTTAACATGTATTTTAACCTCGCAAGTGATTTCCATGTCAATACACCGTCATGATTTACTAATCACTTTTCATTTCGTTTCGTTATTCTTCTGATTTCTTCGTTTTACTTCGCGGTTCTTAGTGTTTCTTCATTTGTTTCGTTTCCTATATTATATTTATCGTTTCGAGGTTTGCCATTCAAGCCATTTCAAAAATTTTCTTTCTCTTCCTTTTTGTCTCTCGAGTCTACCTAAATTCGTTAAACTTGTCATTTAAATTTTCACGAGCGGTTATCGCTGCAAAGCCGTCGGGTCCTGGATTTTATGCAATTGTGACTCTTGGTTTTGCTGCACCAACACCTCCCTTGGTATGTTAATGATAGCTCCTGCCTTTAAGCTGTGTGTCATTACTTATCAATCATTGTTTTCCATTGTATGTTGTTTATCCATGAGTTGACAGCTTGGATAATGATTTGAATAATAAACCTGTTAAGTATTATTACAAGTCAAATAAAGTTAAATATGATTTTAAGGTTACACAGTGAACACAGAACAAGGTTGTATAAAATGAAAGCTTTGTATCTTTTTGAATATATTTTATTTGTAATAATTGTTTTATGCATTGCATGTTTATCATTTATCATTCATCCCCCTCTAGGGCATAGATCATAGATGCATATTATATTTTGGCCACCTTCATTTGAAATGAAGCTTGTGTGAATCTTATCAAGACAGATTACTGTCTAATTAGCTCTAATTTATATGGTTCTGTAGTTTTTATACCTCCATAGATGCTCATCACTCATAGGGATTTTATATCAAATTTATGGTTTGTTCCATCAACTGTATACTCTGCACAGCATGTCTTTGTGAAACAGTACTTAATGTAAAGTTAGGTAGGTGGCTGATCCATTGTGATATTACTGTTTGCATGTATCCTTTACAAAGACCACCTGCATCATATTGCCTAGCTGAAAACAGCTATGACAATGGCTGGAAAAGTGTGTGATGATAATTTCATAAGCTTTGGTTTAAACTAGAGATCTGAGTCTTGCAAACTAGAGATCTGCTTGCAAATCAGTTAGGTACTCTTGAGTGCTCATAAGATGATGCAATGCTAACCACAAAAATGATGGTTTCAATGCTTCCTTTTCAGTGACATGCAGGCAATAGCATGAGAAAGTTACCATCTAAGACACTGGGAGACACTCTACATCGAGTGGGTGTCTACACTTGCATGGGAGTTACTGGGGTAAGGTCCTATATTGTGTATTGGATAACTGGGTTCATAATAATATGCTGTGTTGTGTCGCCATTTTCTTTGGTGCTGAGCATACGAAATGACCATGTTATATATCTATCATATTCCATCACTCCTGCTCCTGCTAAAAAGCTCATTTGTGATTGATGATTTTATAAACATGTGGTTCCATGATATGTTTATGGTGATTACAAATTCACAGGGCGAATGAGATGACCACACAAAGATACTAACCAAGACGTGTTTGTTTCTGGTAATTTTTTTAGTGATATTCAGTGAATCCTATTGTCTTTAGTTATTGTTTCCCATCTAGTTCTAGTCCACATCTGATTGCACTGAAAGCTCAGATACTTATAACGGTAAGCATGTACCTAAGCGTGCTGTCCTGAACCACAGCCATCCTGCGCTTCTCATCTAACCTGGGTAATTCTAAACGATTCCTCTGCGCTCCTAGGTGTGTCTGGTCTACTGCGGCTGGCACGCCTACACCTTCTTGACCAAGGTGCGACCGCAGCGCGAGCAGCTTCTGCTCGAGAAGAAGCGTCAGCTGCTGGAGGAGGGCGCCGTGCCGGAGCGGGACCTCCAGGAGGGCACGCCGCGGGTCAACTACTGAGCGCCGCCGGTGACCCCGCCGAGGGCAGCAGGGATGGCGCTGCAGCTGGGCACGACCGGCTGGTGGCGGCTGGCGGCGCGCCTGGCCCGGGGACGGGTCGGCGCGGTCACCAGGAGCGCGCACGGAGACGCCGTGAGTGGGGGAGGGGAGAGCTGTCCGGAATAACAGCGGATACTGGGAGCAGCGAAGGTTTGAACGAGGCCGCAAAATAATTTTATATGTCAATTAGTGTGACCTTTTTGACTGCAATCAGTTGGTTAAAAAGCACAACAGTTTACACCACACTTTATCTCTGGCAAGTCTATTTGAATGGCCCAATAATACAGCAAATTTAATGTCGTTTAAGAGCGTCGCTGATTTGTGGTTATAACTAACTTCGATCTACCCACCTTCGTGTTCCCTGCAGGCCGACAACGGCGTGCCGAAGGCGCTGTGGAAGCTGGGCCGGCTTAATCACGTCGCCATCGCCACACCCGACCTGAAAAAGTCCACTGCGCTCTTCAGGTGAGCCTGTATGACAGAAAGGAGGTTGTATCGTAACATGCCAACCTTTATTGTATTGTTTTACTACTTACTAGTTGAACAGTGATTCGTTGCTGAGGCTAAGGGTCAGGGGGAGGGGAGCATATTTCAGCTGTTGCCGCGATTTGAAATAACTATTCTATTAAAAAAGACCTTCCGTGCATGATATGCTAGACAAGACCGACTGTTTGCTCCTGATGTTTTTACCGATGCTTTCTCCAAGAGATGTGCTGGTCGTCATTCAGTTTTGTGTGTAAATGGTGACTTGTTCCGATGCGTCCTTTCAGGGATGTGCTGGGAGCGGACGTCAGCGAACCGGAAGCCCTGCCGGAGCACGGCGTCCGAACGGTGTTCATTAACCTGGGCAACACCAAGCTGGAGCTGCTGCACCCGCTCGGACCCGATAGCCCCATCACGGTACGTAGGGTGGTTACAAATCACTTATCAGCTCGGGACAGCTGCTCGTGTGTTTCATCGGGAAATTACTCATGTTTGCCTGTGCCTCTGTCTCTTAGTCTTTCTACATATCGCAGTGTTTTTCCTAGATTAAGTCGTTTGAATTTGCATAGAGGAATTCTCTATGTATACAATTTAACATGGAAAATATGTCGGCATTGTTATTTGTCCTTGCTTTGCTTTCGCTAGCCTTTCACATCCCCCCGGCCTGTCCACCAACAGAACTTCTTAGACAAGAACCCGTCCGGCGGCATGCACCACATCTGTATCGAGGTGGACAACATCGCCGAGGCGGTGGCCTCGCTGCAGCAGAAGCAGATCCGCTGTCTGAACGAGCCCCGGCCGGGCGCACACGGCAAACCAGTCGTGTTCCTCCACCCCAAGGACTGCGCCGGCGTCCTGGTGGAACTAGAGGAGGCATAGGTGGCGCTCCGGTCGGCGGCGGCAGACGTAGAGGGCGCCCCGGTCGACCGATAGCTGATTTGTCGCCCACGAGCTGTGCACTGTGCATCTGTAGCTGTGTGGATTTAGATGGGATTATATGGACGACATTTCTGGTGTTATTAGAATAAATCGTGTTTGCTCTTACCTCTGCGTTATGCGCCCAATGGCTTCGTTCAACCAGATAGGTTTCCGCCACTCGGGTGTAGCTTCTTGACGGTAAAAGAAAACAATTTTAAATCGTCCAACTCAATTACGAATATTTGTAGTTTTCAGTGCCGCTTATGAATTAATGATGGCCTTTGTAACAGTATTACCTTTTCAAACATGATTCCAAAGAAAATGTGTGTTCTGTTCTTTCAAAACGGAGCTTTGACAGCTTGTGTTATTTTGCGGAAGACAGTAGGGATAATATTGAGTCGTGTGCCGCAAAGGACGACAGGCCGAAGAACTTAGGGAGTGTTCCGGATGCTATCTTGTTATGTTCCTTTTCCCTGGAAGCCCTAAAGTACGCAATCTACCAGGCATGAGCATGGATCCGAGAAAATGGATCTGGGATCTGATCCCACGGATCCTGATCCCGGATCCGGCGGGATCATAGATCCAGCTCTCAAATTTATCGAGAGATCCGTAGGGATCACAGATCCGAGTCTCATGATTTGCTTGAGATCCAGTGAGATCATGGATCCTCACTTATTTTTTGTTAACACAGAAATCCCCCAAAAACACTTGTTGCAACTCATAAACGTTCTGTTTTAGTGATTTTATGTGCTCGCACGTCATAATCCATAATTTAGTGGCACTTATTGACACAGAAACCCTTTAACATGGTTTCAAATGTTGTGCATGGTGGGATCCACTCAGATCATAGATCCATGTTCTTGATTTATCGTCAGATCGTATGAGATCATAGATCCAAGATGAATTTTTCACGCCGGATCCGATGGGATCATAGATCCTAACCTGCAGTTTGCTTCGAGATCCACTTAGATCATAGATCCATCGCTCGGATCCATGCACATGTTTGCAATCTACGTCATAATCGATTTAAGTTGCAATCGGCAAGTACCTACCACTGACTGCATTTCTCGACAAATTAATTGCATCGGCCGCCCAGGGCCCTGTTTCACCGGTGATCGCAGCACGCTGCTATTGCACGTGTCAAATTGGGTTTCCATGGAAACGTCAACAAGCCTATTCCTCCAACACTACCAGAAGTGTGACGTCAGCTCGCGAAATGGAATAGCAGCGTGCTGCTATCACCGGTGAAACAGGGCCCAGATGTCTTACCAGTTCATACGCTTAACACTTATGCCTAGAAGAAGCTGCACTTCTCCCCGACGAAAACCACCTTTCATTATCAAAGCCTTCGCTTTGATGCTCACCTCGAAACCTGCATAACATTCGTACCGCTGATTTGCCGGCATGTTTTTTTTCAGTGCCAGTTTCTGTTTTGCGTAACCGGTTTGAATGAGGCCAGTGGGCTGCGGCCGTTCCAAAATACCCCTGGTAAGTTGGCTGGTGTCTGCCCGGAGGCGGGTGCACCGCTCGGCAGGAGAGCTCAGGGGTGAGGGGAGGGGTAGGGTTGTCTGACTCAGTGGGCCAGACTTACCGGCTCACGGCGAAACGGCGCGAGGCTATTTATTCCACCGGGGGCGATGACGCCGCACCAGAGGCGATGACGCCGCACCGGGGGCGATGACGCCGCACCAGAGGAAGGCGGATTCGGCTGAGGGCGCGCGGCGCCCTGGCGAGCGTCAGTTCGAGAGAAGCCACCAATTTTCGTACCATATTATTAGCAAGAATATCATTGATCGCATCAATTTTCCGCTGGGGACAGTTGCGTGATAGCATTGTGACATGCGAGGATTACCAACCAAAGTTGTGAATCAATGCCTGGATACTTAATCCATTGGCTACAAATGGTCAACGATTTAACCCTATTCCTGGCGGGGGGGCCTCAGGAGCCCCCCCCCTGAGGTTTTTTGGTTATATCTCCCAAACGCGTTGAGCTAGGAAGCTCAAATTTTCTGACTTTTCCTAAAAGGCTTCTACGCAACATGTCTGAATATTTTGAGTTGATCTGACCTCAGGTCAGGTCACCAGAGGCGGTTTGGTGACGCTACCTCAGAAAAGTTTGCAATCACGCCAGAGCTAGAGTTTTTGACCGATCAATTTCTTCTCTTCAGGGTTTAGTTAGGGTACTAGTATGTGCAATTTGTATATCTCGGAATTTTGATATCGGTGACCTAAGGTCAGGTCAATTTCGCGACCTCCCCATTATAAGTCAATGGGGGAAAAATCAACTCCCTGTTTTTACCACTGAAACGGGTCGGAATGGCCCCATATACCATACATGACTTCATATACGATCAACCTTCACTACCTTGAGGTCTGTTTTGCTGTTGGGCAGCTGTGAGGTCATGTGACGTCATCAAAGGTCACCAAAGGTTTTTGGCCAATAACTCCGTACAGGAACAAGATACAGACGCGTGGATGGTCTCATTGTGTTCAGCTCGTCAAGACGCATCGAATGATATACATGATGACCTCGAGGTCACGTGACCTGAGGTCAACCTTTGACCTTGACCTTTCGAGGTCAACATATATATCATTCGATGCGGATTGACGAGAGGATCACGATGATGCCCTTAGTTTGTTCCTATCTTGACTAATTCGAAAGTTATTCGAGAAAAACTCTCCATATCTAGTGCCGCCATTTTGACTTTTTCGACCCCTGTGACGTCATATTTGACCTGACCTGAAAATGACCTTAGTAAAAATTGTAGATCCTGGCCGTGCGTATCCGATGCCGTTTACCGCTTGTCGCTATCTTGCTTCGTTCTCGAGATCTCAGGGGGGGGCCGAATCGCCCCCCCCCCCCCGCCAGTTTCTTGTCCCGGCGGAGCCCGCCAGGAATAGGGTTAAAAGCATTACGACTGATTCCTAAGAAACCAGAAAGCGATAACTCGTAGGCTTGTCGTGTGATATTTCGCTGGCAGTCTCCGTTTCGGATAGCGGGGCGAGCACGTGGCGTCCTATTGACCCAGCCGGCACCTGCGCGCTGGCAGCGGCGCCGGCAGCTCCGCCATCGACCGGCGCGCGCTCAACTGACAGTATCTGGCGCCGACCGGATGGGGCTTGCTCGCCGCCGCCGCCGCCGGTGGGGGCTGGATCGATCCAGAGGTCGGCCGGGATCCCGGGGTCCTCTGAGCACGCCGCCGCGGCCCTCTCTGGCTCGGCGTGGCTCCGGTGACTGTGGTCACATGATGACCCATTCAGGCCGGCGCCTCGTCTCGGGACACACGGCTCGGTACTCCGGCAGGCGCCGCCCACGGCCAGAAATAACCGCGGAAGGTGCTCTGGTCGCCGTGGCCGTGGTGCTCCCTGCTCGCCAGCCCTCGGCGCGCGCAGCTTACCGCCGTCATCGATTTTCCAGGAGCTCCGGCTGCTGCGCACTAACGGAAAACACGGGATCAAAGCTGCCAAATTTATTGCTTTTTTCGGGGAATGAGCGAGAAATGGAGTCACTGGCTTCCGTAATGGCTTCTGACGAATGTTTCAGGCATAAATAACGTTTATTATGTTCTTTTTTGCTGTCTTCTTTCTGCATGTAAAAAGATGAACATAAAATACATACCTATAACGATTACAATAAAAGATAATCAGAAACGGGAATTAACGATTATTTATAGCATGACAGCGTCCTGGCTGATTCAGCCTGCTCATGTGTTCGATACCATTGCCAATCATAGAAGCCTCTCAATATTATCATTGATCAACTCGGTGATTAAAAAAGCATTTCCCGTTAGGTGCTGAGTTGTAAGCGACGTCTGACAACTAACACGGTAAGAATTGTATATTGCATTTTAATCCGACAGATGTTATTTGCAGTGATTCCGTGAAGCTTGAAGTATACCATCACTGAAGTTACGTTTTATCAGTGGAAAAAAAAATGTGTTCGACTTGTGACTGAGTGGAAGTTTCTCAGTGGAAAACACAGCGATTCTGCTGTGATTCTCTTTCATTGTTATTTGTCGTGTTTATCTCAGTGGTACGTCAACATTTCATTTACGATGTTTCAATCAACAAGTCATGCGTTTAGCCGGGTATCTCTCAGTAAATTGACCGCGATCGCCCACGCGTCGCCCGTGGGTGCGTCGTCGGCGGTACGCTCACGCATGCCCAGAGCCGTGCCGCCGCCGAGACCGTCAACAGAATAGTACTCGCCGGGTCGGCGCTGGGGTCGGAGCTCCTCTCCCGTCGCTCGGAGCTCCTCTCCCGTGGCAACCGCCGCCGCCGGCGACTCGTCACAGCAGCCTCAGTTGATCACGGGCGGTGTCGACAACCAGCGGACTCGCTGCCGACTGCTGCCAGTGCCGCTCCGGGTCCGTGTTTGTCGTCCGTCAGCTGCTGTCAGCAGTTGTCAGCGCGGTCAGCGGAGGCCGGTCACAGGTCACGCGCGGTCACCCTGCCGGTCCATGATGAGACCCGCTGAATCTTCGTCATCGCTCGGCTCGGACGCCTCGGGCGTGGGCAATGCCGAGTTTGACCCGATCCAGGTCACTGACGCCGGCGGCACCACTGGCCAGGTCACCGTGCAGAAGGAGCGCGCCAGCTGGGACAACAAGATCCAGTTCATGCTCTCGGTGATCGGGTACGCCGTCGGCCTCGGGAACGTGTGGCGTTTTCCGTACCTGTGCCAGCAGAACGGTGGAGGTAAGAGACCGCTCACACTGACGGTAATATTCAGCAGCTCCGTTATGGGAAGGGTCCGGCCCTACCCGTGGCGCGGTGATGTTGCCATAGCTATCCAGTGATTTGTGGCTTATTTACTGCTGGACGAGATCCACTTTATGCTCATATCATATGCAATTAAATCATCTTCATCGCAAAAACAAGATTAGAACTAACTGACCTTAAGTGTAATTGTCATATTTATTATTTCATATTTAAGAATTGACGTAACCACGCGGCCGATGCGGAGACTATTTGTCACTATTACCTTATATCCTCCATATCCATGGCCACAGACAGCGGCGTATTTAGAAAATCGCGAAGGGGGGGGCCAAGGGTTTGGAGGGCGCCACCTCACCCAAGGAGGGCGCCATACGGTCGCGAGATAAAAAATCGCTCAGTGGGGGTTGGGGGGTTGGGAGGCGTTTTTTACCATGCCACCAGTTTTTTTTTTTGCGTAACCTCGTATAGGTCGTGCTGCATTGATTTTGCATCGTGTGTATTCATTATACTCCAGGTCACAAAAGGTCAAGTGTTCTTGAAATGCTGCGCCGAAGGAGCGCGAAATTTTTGAAAACAACCTTTTCCTCCGCTTTTTAGGCACGCCTTTTATACGATCACTGTTCAAAGCTCCTCTCGCTCTTCTACCAAATTTGAAGGTGTAAAAAATACCTAAGGTTTGGTCGGGCCGCTGCCACACAAACTGTACAGAAAGCTTGGCTCATGGGTGTCGATGTATAAAAGTTTATTGGCGGTGGCATATCTACGCACCAGATCACCGTATCGGATTGATACCGGAGCGCGAGATGCGTAAACATCATCCAAATTACCTCAGACCAGCCTTCATAGCCTTCTCACAGATGCATACAGTGTACCCACATAACCAGTTTCAATCACCGAAACTTCAGATGCCTGCTGTTGCGCCCGAACCTGTTGACAATACTTAATCGTAATCCATATAGATGCCATGATGCACGTAAAGTAGGATCAATCCGTTAAGACCAAAGACGTGTTTTATGCATCGTAGAGCGTAGATAGTTTTGGTAGGTATAGATACTTCATTCATTGTGCTGAATGCACGTTCATTTGTGGCAGTTTTCACAGGCAAGACATCAACTATGTGCAATAGAACGACTAAGTTGAAAAACATGCAAAAGGAGTAAATAAATGATAGGAGGGCAGCGATCAACGGATGTTGCCAATAGGTAGAAGGGCTGCGATCCACAGGAGGGCACTAATAGGTAGAAGAGCCCCGATCAACATCCCGAGTTTCGACAGTAGGGCACCGATAGGTAGGAAGTTGGCGAGCAGCAGGAGGGCGCCAATGGATAGAAGGGCAGCGATCAACAGGAGGGCACCAATAGGTAGGAGGGCGCCGATCAACAATCAACAGGAGGGCGCCACCAGGTAAGAGGGTGGCGAGGAACAGGAGAGCACCAATAGGAGGGTGGCGATCAACAAGAGGTCGCCAATAGGTGGGAGGGCGGTCATCAACTGGAAGTCGCCAATGAGCGGAAGGGTGACGATTAAAATGGGGGTGGCAATGGTGAGGAGGGCGCCTTTGCTCAAGAGGATGACACGAACAGGAGGGCGTCTGTGCGGAGGGCGCTGGTCAACAGGAAGGTGCCAGTGGATAGGAGGGCGGTGATCAACAGGAGGGTGCCAGTGGTTAGGAGGGCGGCGATCTACACGAGGGCGCCAATAGGAGAAGGGCCCCGATTAACATTCAACAGGAAGGACAGGGAACCAATAGGTAGGAGGGCGGCACTGAACAAGAGGGTGCCAAAAGGGAGAAAGGCGGCCTTCAAAATTTCACATGAGGGCTCAATAGGTAGGAGAGCGCCAATAATTATGAGGACGCCGATCAGCAGAAGGGCGGCAATGTGTAGCAGGGTGGCGACCTACAGGAGGGCGCCTTCGGGTGAGAGGGCGCTTATTTACAGGACAGCGGCTTACATAGGCGACCACCGTTACGCTTAGAGAGCTACAGCCTACAAATGTGGTTGGAGGGCGCCCGAGGGAGCCCTCCAACCGTATTTGGAGGGCGTATTTGGAATGGGCGTCCTCCGAGGGCGCCCTCCATCCGTATTTTCCCTGTAAACACATTCGCGATTGGAGGGCGCCCTCCAGTCGCGATTGTTTTTCGATTCGATTATATCACAATTGCATTTGCGATTGGAGGGCGCCTTCGGCGCCCTCCAATCGCAAAGGGCGCCTTCGGCGCCCAAGGGGGGGGCCATGGCCCAGTGGCCCCCCCCCCCCTGCCTACGCCCCTGGCCACAGAGCTCCATGCATGAGTTACTTCTCTTTTCAGTATAGATGCCTGGAGATCAATAAGTCCTTTCCCGGACCATGTGACATTCCGACAATGAATCATGAGGCCAGTGACAGATAGTTGTCTAAACACGGGTCTGGCATCCGTATAGGTTACCGACTGGGGCTCGTTGCTGTCTAAAACATTTCTGATTTAGGTAATGAGTCGTTGTCCTATATTTACATACCGCCGAGACAGCTACAATCTGAAGCTGGTCAATCCTGTCGATTTGAAGAGATTTAGACGGTCGCTGGATAAACGAACACATGGCATCACTTTAAAGGAAGACTGCCACATTCAAAAAGTTTTCTCAGATCGGCCTATGATTTATTCCCTGGACAAAACAAAATTTTAGAATTCACCTGACAAAGTATCATCACGTGAATCGCGAAAAAAAATTGTCGATTATCATACAATTATCAATCGGTTAATGTCTAGCGACAATGTTTACACATCACTAGACTTCAAGGTCATAAGATTATTACATTTTATTTGAAAAAGTAAGGTATTTTATGATTTACTAATATATGATTTCATAAGAAATTGGCCATGTTTAATTTATTTTACATTTAAGTTCGTAAAACATTTAAAAATCATGGCTCATTTGGAATGGGTCTGGCCCATGTTAAACCCCATTTCCCACACTTTTTTAGAAAAAATGAACTACTGAATATATAAGTTTAACTTTTATTTTGACACTCCAAAATTCTTCTCTGATCTCGAAACAATCAAAGTTTTGACATATATTTACCAAAAGATAAGAAAATTCATGTTTCAAAGTTATTGATAAACAGTAGAGATGTCGGTTTTCTTGGACTAAAAAAATGGCATCAAACTGAACTTTGGTCTCCGATTTCTCGCAAACGGGTTCGAATTTCGGAAAACCGACTTCAGTCTGGGACATAGGTGGCTCAGCTCTAGTGAAAACCATTTTGTGAAAAAAGGTGGCAGTCTACCTTTAACGGGTAAGGTCCATTTTATTAACGTAAATAGCATTGCTCTAAGTACATACTAAATACATAGGTGTAGGATAGATACGCTGAGTGGTCTTCGATGATGACTTATTCCACAGACTTCTCTATATATAGAGAAGACTTCTCTATATAGAGAAGTCTGTGCTTATTCTATATGACACCCGTCGCAAGTGCTTGAACATCCTTTTCGCCGTCCATTTTTTAATGTTGAAATAAACGTAAGATGTTTTCCAGTGCCTCTTTTCGCTGGCGACGCTTAGTTCGTATGTTCAACACAATATGCACACATGAATTATCGCTATAAAAAAACACAAAGCCCTTATCCTGCTCCAAGGCAGTGTGCTCTCACCTTCACGTGATCTTGACACCCACCATTGTGCACGGGACCAGTTCACATGATGTGAAGTTTCTGAATTCTGAGCATAAAAGTCTTGAAACGCACGGGTAATGTGCGATGACATACGCCGAAACGCTTTTCCGCCCTGACATGGTCTCGATAAGCAGGTCACAGGTCAAAGGTCATTGACGTCAGGGTCATACAATTATTAGGATATATATATATATATATATATATATATATATATATATATATATATATATATATATATATATATATATATAATATATATATATATATATATATATATATATATATATATATATATATATATATATATATATATATATATATATATATATATATATATGGAATTGATTAACTCGAAGGTCCTGAAAGTTCGCTGCAATCGGCCGCTTTTTTCGCAAGTTCTTTGCGAGAAAAAAAAAACGGGAAGCGCGACCCTAATAACTGGGAGAGTTATGCCTATGCATCAGCATTAAATGATTAAAATAATTATGACGGATGTAGGTCTTGATGCCCTAGGTATATGACATTGAATGTGTATATTTGTACTGAAATAAACACACAACTAAGGCATAAGGGGCAGGGGCAGAGTACAGTGCCTGGAGATTTTTTTTTTACATACGCCAGTAATTACAATGTATTACCGACCTGGACGGTCAAAACGCTTCGCTGCACGGATCTGGGCTGTTCTGTGTGCATTTTCTGGACATGTTTGACAATGAGATCAGTTCAAAGCGATCGGATCTCTTCTTTACATCTACATTACACTGTGGCAACAGTTGTATGTTCACTCAGCTTCTCCGCAGCAGAGCTGAAAGCAATGTCCCAAAATTTGTCGAGATGTAATGTAAGAGATGTATGTAAAGTTTTGGACCACTGACGTACATTTATGCTTAGACATTGACTGATAAACCCTGAATAATGACATTTTCCACAAAATTGCACCGATAGCCTAGCATGTTGTGCGATTTGTTATTGGGGTAGCCTGCATGTGGCCCGCCGATCTTTCCCTTTGCGGCCGGCAGCCCATTCACCGGGCATGCTGTCCCGCTGTACAAGCGCGTGCTGCGGCACAGCCTACCTATCAGGCGCTCGCCGTGCGAGAGTACTTGCATACAGCGCTATAGGGCCAGGGTGGAGCGCGTGCCCGCACAATGCACTGCGTTTTATGGGTGCTTGGAGTACCGTCGCTGCTGCTGCCAGGGTTGTGCTTGACTCATGAGTCGAGTCAGAAATTTGACTCAACTCTGACTCAAATGAGTCAGATTTGAGTCGAGTCGGATAAAATGTTGAGCTGTTGAGTTGAGTCAGAGTTGAGTCGGACAAAATTATTAAGGCGTTGAGTTGAGTCAGAGTTGAGTCAGTAAAATAACTTTTGACATTGAGTTGAGTCAAGCATTTAGGAACAAGAGTCAGCTAACTCAACTTTCTAGAAACAAGCTGTTCATTCCCCCCCGCCGCTTAACAACTTCGCCCTGGCCCTGCTGCCGGATTTTTTCACCCCCCCCCCCGCTCAACAACTTTTTTATCTGAGTCAATTTTGAGTCAACTCGCTTGACTCACTAAAAAAAATTGAGTCAAGTTTGAGTCGACTCATATTTTCATTGAGCCGCTTGAGTCATGAGTCGAGTCAAGGGAAAAAATCAGTTCCTTGTTTGAGTCAGAGTTGAGTCAGGGCTTTCTGAAGTTGAATGATGAGTCGAGTCGGCAAATTTTTTTGAGTCGAGCACAACCCTGGCTGCTGCGCCTCGTTTCTTTACCACAACCACCGCGCCAGTAGTTACTATAATATGTTTGCCGAAAAATATAATCGTGCTGTTATCAAAACCCCACATAAGTATTAACAAAACCTTATAAGCGGCCAGGACCGACAAACGTTTCGCTAGTGACACACCCCTTTTGGAAAGATGGATCTATATCTGACGCAGAAGACCGCTTGTCGATCGGTCGAGTGGTTGCCGATATATACGAGTAGGCCTCTCAAAAGCGTCAGATCAAGATGAAGCCAGGTCGGGACTCTAATAATGAGATTTTCGACCACAAATTAACTCGCTTGCTCGCAGCGTCCAGTCATTAATAGAAAGGCCTAAAATTGAGTGACGAAATGTGAAATTAGGTGCCCCTAATATAGAACACATTTCTTGGACAAACCCAAGATTGTCAAAAGTTTTCCAGTTCGTCTTTCTGAGAAACTGGTGCAAAGGTATTACGTTGTTTTGAAACTGTCGCAATATTATCAGAAATAATACCTTACCTAGCAGTTATTTATATACCATCCGACAACGCAGTTGAGAGCTCGTATCACGTGAATAGGCACCACACATCAACACTAAGCCAACTGAACCTTCAGCCCACACGCTCCTGCGCCGCTACAGGATCAGTAAGTTCCCAATGACGTCACGGGTCGGAAGTGGTGACGTCAGTGGAGTCATTCGTCGGAGCTTTAGTGGCACTACGGCAGAGCATCACCGACATGAAAGGCGGTTACCACGGCCACCACCATCCCAGCTCCTGTCTCTGCTCTGCCTCTATGGTGGGCGGGGCGGCCGCCGAGACGGTCGGGGACGAGTTAGCCGTGTGTTTGGGCGGCGGGGGCGGGGGCGGGGGCGGTGGCGGCGCTCTATATTTACCGCCGCCGTCTCGTCATGGCGCCGGCGCTGTCCGTACGGCCGCCACTGTTGGTGGGGGTGAAAGGGACGATGCGGGGGTGCGACCGGGCCGGCCGGAACCGGCGCATCCCGGGCGGAATTTTCCGTCGGTAGCGGCGTCGCGTGGGTCGTCGGTCGCCGGTCCGGGCCGGCAGCTCGACGACCACGTGCCGTCCAGACGGCCGGCGCCGGATCAATGCGGCCGACCCGAGCACGTGCCAAGAAGGCGGAGCCATGGCACGGTCGGAGCGCCCCCGCCCTGCTTCCAATTCGCTTCTGATCCGCCCCTGGTCTTTCTTTGGTCCGCTTTCGTTCCACTGCCGGTCTGCCGGAGGTCCGTCGTTGGCCTCTCTCTGGTCCACGTCTTGTCCCGGAAGCTGGAACAATTGGTGAGCTCTATGGAACACCATCGGCACATCCATAAAGAGGATGCCATGCATAGAAGACCGAGACCGATATTTTTGCCAGAGAAGAGATGCCAGATCGTGGTCACGAGTCAGACGGAGTTTCCGAATGAATCTTCGGCCACTTCGAATGTAGCTAGTGTTATCGATTCATCTCTTTTCAGTGAGATCTGCTTGTTTTGTTTGCTATGGATCTGACAATATCCGCCTCGTCTGGCCATTGCCGGATTTGGATCGCTCCACGGTGGCCTAGGTCACTGAAATCTGAGCACCGCGCGAGGCGTCGACGCTGGCGGGATGACATCACCGACTTCGACGTGTTTTCTCAGGAATGCTGACCTCAGTTGAAAGCACGCCCCTCCCTCCCTCCAACTCAATTCCTATTAGCGTGAGTGATGCTGGATAACTGTTGTTGCCAGCAGTCTCGTATACGTGAGTTCGAAAAATACACATGGTTGATATATGCTCTGATACACATGGTTCCATAACAGATTCATCACTGACACCAATTTGTCTATTAACCCTCGCACGACCAGGCCATTTCTCATAACACGAACGACCAGGGGGGGGGTTGTTACGACCCCCCCCCCCTGGCGTTTCGAAACGGAAGGTCGTAGAGCTTAGCGGAAAAACCAACGGATTGCTCTCAACGAGATCTCGCGATTGGTGGTATATTTTTTGGTCCTAGGTCAACATTTGACCTACTTATGACCGGTCAAAGGTCAAATTTTCCGAAAAAATCAAACTTTTTCAACTTTCCGCGGCGATTGCGGCAAACCGGTGGGAGATATCGACTTCAAACCTTCACTATCGTGTTCCTTGATCAATTATCTATCGTTTGGTATGTATTTCGTTTCCCTAGCTCTAAAAATGGCGCGTTGGGAGCGCCGGAAGTCGGCAAGGTCACAGTCGGCGGCAGAAATTCGAAAAATCAAAATTTAAATTTTTGAAATCTAATTGTATTTTGGGATTTGGGAGGTCCATTTGCTCCCTATAGAAGCTAATATTGCTGCATATTCCCATTGAGGTGACAAGAATTAGCAAAATAGTGGTTCGGGCGCTTTTCAAAAATAGTACCGGACGCTGTTCCTCTTGTGACGTCATAGCTCCGTGACCTGACCTGACCCGGTCAATTTTCTTGCACCACACGATAGCCAATGCTTGCCCCAACATGCATGGGAAGTTTCATCATGATCCATCAAACAATGTGGGTATCACCGGCAGAAAACCTAGGGATTCGGCGCACACGTTTGGTAACTGTCGGCCGGAGGCTGTACCTCTTATGACGTCATAACTCCGTGACCTGACATGACCCGATCATTTTTTTTTCGGCAAAAGATGCGCAAAGGTTGCCCCAGAGGGTATTGAAAATTTCAGCCCGCTACGACAAGCCGTTTAGCGTGCACTTCGAAAAAACCTCAGGGGGGGTTGATACAACCCCCCCCCCCCCTAGGCGTTCTAGGGTTAACAACAGTGCAGAAAAATCAAAGTTCTCAACAGGAAGTTAGAAATGGCAGTAAATTTTGCGGAGTTGCATCACTCTAGACTAGCTTTCCATGCAAAATGTATATTCTAATTGTTTCGTAACGAAAATGGACTGACCGTTATATGTCTCAAAATCTGACTGAAGTTAGACGGGAATCATGTCCTGATGATTCATTGCAATCAGGTTTCGGTGAGAGGAAACAACAATGCATATTAATTCAGTTGCAATACATTTAACCCACTCAACTCACAAGTTGTATCGTTCTACAATAACCTGCTGTTTTCCTGTATGAAGAGCTTACAAAGTGAAATATTCTAAAACCATAGCGCATCGCCACAACTGTTTAAAAGCAGTAGCACGCGTCAGACGTGTGGCAAGGAGTCCCCTAGGAGTCGGCTACGAGTTTGTAAACTACTGCACTATATAAGCGCCGGGTCCGGCAGTTATCTGTGCATCCAACTGACATTACTCGTACAAATCCCAAAACTGATACTCAGCCTCCCCTAAAAACTTCTGGCTACTAAGCAAGAGTTAAACCGGCGTGGAGGGCCAGCGAAATATGATGTAAACCCTGTGCTTTTCCACATACTAAAACGACATATCACTATGTCCGAAGTTCATTTTCGGATCAGCAAAATGATTGAAAACAGAATATCCGCATAGCACACGCTTGAATTCAATTATGTCTAAACGAACATAGACTGTAAGTTCCAGCAGATTCTTGTATAATATACTTATGCTGTGACATGATGATAAGTTATGTTCAAAGTTACATTGCATCGATTATCGTGCAAGCAAGTGTGTATTAGTAAAATCACCGAAGCTGATCTGACTGAATGGTCTGCCGCTCGTTTCAGGGGCATTTCTGATACCATACTTCATCATGCTGGTCATCGAAGGAGTGCCACTGTTCTACATGGAGCTAGCCATTGGACAGCGCCTGCGGAAGGGGTCGCTGGGCGTCTGGAACTCAATACACCCCCTAATTGGTGAGTGGTGCCTGCTGCCAGCCCCGGACAGACGCGCCACACCCTCTCAGGCCGACTCCAGCTGGGTGGATAGTCCCCACTTCCGAGGTCAGATGAATCAAGGTCGTCCAAATGTTGTCAGACACGGCCAATATCTGCCAGAGTGGGATCACTGGTTCCATTACTGACCCTTTATTGCAGTCACTTCACCGGCACCTAACTTCGTTTGTCTGTCCATTTATATGCCCTTATACCGGCTGGTTCATGTAAATATTAACGCACATTATACATACACATGGTCTTACACATGGATTGGTGTACGAGCGAGACACTACGTCCAGTGTCACTCTTTATAGTTTATTCTGCTCGTGCATTGTTTTAAACCGGTATTTACATGTCCCTTAGTTGGCATTTTACTAGAATTTACCAGTTCTTTGAAGGCTCATTTGCGGTACTTCACCCGTCTTTACTGGTCTAATCGCTGGCGTGTATCATAACATACACCCACTTCTGCTGGTTCTCGCCGGTTTCATCCTAAGCCCAGACTGTTCAACTTGGAATGAAGAAGCAGTCCCAAGGGAGATTCAGAGGTCTTTACTGAAATAAATATTTCCGTCTGTGCTCGGTGAATGGTGTGCATAGTCTAGAGCGAATGATATTCGTGGCGATGAATGTAAGCCAGCGGCAAATGTTTGCGTGTCGATGTCCACCAAGCACACACCGGGCGTGGAATATGAGTTCTACACCTGTGATAACGAACGAACTCAAATCATGAAGCCGTTCTTTTTTCAACCTATATGGAGGCACTTTTCTGCGGGCTCAAACGACGCCAGTTTTTATCATTATGGAATATGAGTTATACACCTGTGATAACGAACAGACTCAAATCATGAAGCCGTTCTTTATTCAACCTATGGAGGCGCTTTTCTGTGCAGGCTCAAACGACGCCAGTTTTTATCGTTATCTGACATGTTTTCCATGTATCTTTTCGTTCTTGATAAATCAGGTAAAATAATGACGCTGTGTTTTTAGTACATAGTTAGATATATACTTTCTTGCAAACACCTCGGGAAGGCTGCTCAATATTATCTGACGAACTATGCATTGTTCAAGAAGAGTGCAGGCGAGTTGATGTGAAACACATTTATGTTTTCAGGTGGAATTGGTCTGTCGTCAACCATGGTGTCATTCATGGTCGGCCTATACTACAACGTCATCATATGCTGGTGTTTCTACTATTTATTCAATTCATTCACGGTGAGATTAACTGTTATTAGACTTTTATGTTTGGGTCAACTTGTTGGATTATCTCACGACACAAGCATTCCTTTTATTGCTTTTGGTTCGTTTCAGTTTGCAAAGCAGCACTAACACGAGAGAATATGAACGCGATTCCAGATGAGTTTACAAAAGGTATTTCGATTGCGTTATCAGCGAGGACGTTTTTTATCGCATTATCACCAAAGATATATGATAGAAAATATTATAAACCAATAAGTAGATGGTGTTTTTCCCAATATTTATTTTCCTTGACTTATTGGCTTGGTACACAAATGAGAAACAGTGGCGTTGCAGTCACTGCTCGTCTCCTTTTTATCGTAAAACCGAAACGACTGCCACCAGCCGAATAACCTGGCAGTTAGACTGTACCGCCGTACACAGCTGCCATGCGGCACAGCATATACGTATACTGCGGTGCTGCGCTGCGCCTATTGGCAAATGTGCACCAGCCATCGGCTTTTTAGCACTTTTAAGTCAATATAGCAATTTTGTAATCATGAAAATATCTAGCATGATTTATAATCACGTGTTTTCAGTTATGACATAAAACAGTTCAGTCCTAACTGTTTTAACCGAAAGTGATTATTTTTTTCTCTCTGGCGATCAGTTGCAAATGGAATGACCTCACCCAAAACTATTATATGCATAAAGAAGCATGTTATGTTGTGTAATAACTTTGAGCAAATGATTTTAAATGCCATTCCCAATGAGAATCGAAACTCCCAATAGAAACTCCTATAGCACGTTGTCACCAGCCACAACTAGCTTCGAACAGCGCGTTTGAACCGTAGATAACCTGAGCGATAGCAATGTCAAAGCCGCCTTTTGCTGGCGTCTGGTCGCCCGTTCTAAAATAGACCGGTCTCTACCCTCAGTTGCCGTGTAACTACTGGCTGAATGCCAGGTCAGCCGGACCTGATTGGCAAACAGACACTAAAGAGAGCCAAAGTGTAGAAGGAACTCGCTTCTTAGAGATGATGACTTCATGTAGGTATAGGCTGAAGTTAGCGCTCGGTGAATTGCGTAACAAGTGTCTAATATATTTATCAAGCGTATTGATGCTTTTATTGCTCTATTTGAAGGGCAAAATAACGAAATAGTAGCACGTAAAAGCATATCTAAAATGCATACTTTTTCAGCAGACAGCAACATGTGAACGCTGTTTTTCAAAAACGTCATTCGGCTTAGCTTGCCAGAGAAGCTATGTGCAAAGGTATTCATTAATTACTCATACAACTTATGCGTAGAACTTATGTAAAAGAAAATCACGCTGGCATTGATACAGACGTATCAAATAATGAAAATCCCACTGATCTCACTTTACCAAACGTCAATTTATTATAAATTCGAGCGTCATTGGAGATTCATTAGACTTGAATTGAAGTCTTCTCTCATTTCTTGGCTCGTCTCCACACGCTGCTCGATTGTCCTTTGGCTCCACCCTCTGCCCCTCCCCCCCCCCTCCTGCGCGCGGGCGGCGCGGTCCGGTCAGAGCCGGATTCGGTCCGGGCGTGGTCGACGGCGCGTCGGTCGCGTCGCCAGCGACGATCGATGCTCCGACGCTCGACGGCGTCGACCTTGTCCGGGCGGTGGGTTCTCCCTCTCCCTCTCCCTCTCCCTCTCCCTCTCCCTCTCCCTCTCCCGATAGGAACTGCGCCGCAGAATGAGCACGCCGCCGCCACGATAAGTCGGCGGGGACGCCCGTGGGGAAAGGGGGAGGGAGTTCTGTTTTATGGCGCTCGCGGTAAGGGTTTCGGGAAACGCTCGTCGCTCAGTGGGGTTCCACCATGTCGGCGTCAGACATCGATCGCGCTAGATACGGTGTTGCAATCGAACTGGGCCTCACGCGGTGTCGAATGTCGATGGAAGTTGTCCTCAGGCGTTGATCCGACCGTCGCGTGTGAGTTGTGGTCTTATCGGCACATGAATACATACTGAGTGTTTCCGACGACATTTAGGACAGCTCTCGGCTCTGAATTCCCAATTGAATGGAAAAATACGCTCGGCGTAACCGTCAATATTTCCATCATTTACTGGATGGTCAATAATAGCAGCCATAGACCACTATATACCTAGGTATATACCTAGTATATAGTAATATACCTAGGTATATAGTGGTCTATTTATCAGCGTATTGACCGTTTCCTCATGTTGCTCTGGTCAAACGTGTCTCGACGAATGAGCTAAGATTAAACAGAAACAGGAAAATAAAAGAAAATATTTGCATGGGGGCGAATTCGCAATTGAAAGAACATTCACATGAGTAACACAAAATGAGCAAAAGTTATAATAATAATGTTCAACATCTTGATAGGCAAAAATAAGCAATGCACCGCATCAAGAAATTAATTTGCAAAGGAAGCCATATGGCTGAGCAGAAAACTATGTCCTTGATCAATTCACTTCAAAAAAGATAATTTCACAAGCGTACATACGCTTGCTCGTGAGCGTCGCCTATTGATTATATATTTATAATTCCCACCCCTCCTCCTCATTGCTCGTTTTTTTTTTGTCTGTTCGGGCACATGTTCCGTCTCTTTATCTCGGCCAAACGAGGGTTGTCGGTCTAGTTTCCGGTCAGACCTGCATGCATATCGCCCGACTTTTGTTCTTGTGGTGGTCATTTCCCGTCATATCGTCCCTATCAGACGCCTATATGCCCGACTATATGACCTATTCGGACGCACATTCCTCGTATATTTGTCCCGGTCAATGGCAACTTAGCGGCCCCCCGGCTAAGAGGCGTTGGGCGAGGGCAGACAGATGCCGGAGAGAGCGAGGGAGAGGGAGGGAGGGTGGGAGGGAGAGAGATAAGCGGAGCGGGCGGGCTGGGGCGGGAGGCACGAGGGGAGCGCGGGATATAGGACAGTCAGAGACGAGCCAGCGAAGGGGACGGACCATCGGTCATGGTCTCAACATTTTTTTGGCTTCTCTCGTTGTGTGACACTCGGAGTGACAGAGAGGCTATGAATAGTGACGGCGAAAGAGGGAGTGGTGGCATGGTACTCAGAAGGGCGGTGCCTTGCGATTCAGCGCAGCGCAGGAGCTGGGAGGCAGAGAACCAACCGCCTGTGACGACTCATGACGCGAGGTTTGTCAGTAGATGCCACTGACTACAGGTAAGCGAATGGGCCGAGTTCGCTGTTGTGTAACTGGCCGGGTGCCGCGATAGCTTGATGGGCGCAGTAACCTGCGCTCTCGAGAGCAGGGATGCTTTTGTGGGCAGACCGCGAAGGCGCCACTTTCCAGCTCTTGGGAGCTTATTGTCATGGCTGTCAGCTGTCGATGTATAATCAGCGTGTAGACAGAATTCGCGCGACTTGCGTCATTGCGGAGTCACGCGCTGTCTAATTTGGATGGTGTTGTCCGACATCTCGTGCTACAAATCGAATAGGCTGGCAATATCGGCTTGGGAGAGACGGTCGTGGACGTTTTTTTTTTTTTCGTTGCTTCGTCAAGAGCTTTTGGACGCTTGAAGCGCGCCACCGCGGCAGCTGTGGTCGTGGGAGCGCTCCGTGAGGACCCAGACTGTGGGTTAGCGCTTGCCTGGTCTCCTGTTGTCACAGTTCGGTGACTGGTTGCCAGCGCGACTGCCGACTGCGGCGGGGGAGCGGGACGGGGTCAGACGTCCCTGTGCATATGGAGTGTGGCAGCGGCTGAGGGGCCTGCTGGTTGGTCTTTGAAGCCTTTGGGGGCTGGTGGGTGCGGTGCGGTACCCTTGGGGGCGAACGCGGTCAGTGATTTGGTGACCTCGGGTGACATTTTCAGGGCTGATATCAGGTTTGGCCCGTGACCACCTGCACCCTGGTATCGCTGCGCGCTGCAACGGTGCAGCGGCGCTTAACCCCTGCGCTCCGGCTGAGCGAGGGGAGCCGGGTGGGTGACGTCATCGAAGCACGCCGCACGCAGCCAGATCAAGGCGCCGGGCCGGGGCCCTGTTTACGGCCGCTGCCAGCGTGCGCTATCACACGTGCTAATTGGGTTTCCATGACATCCGTACATCCGTATCTCCAACCCTGCCAAAATGTCGTCACATGTGTGACTTCAGCTCGCAAAATGCGATAGCAGCGTGGTAGCAGCATCGAGTGAATACCGCTCAAAAACGGGAATGGCCCTCCCTTTGTCCGCGCGGTCCACGGGCCCGCCGGCGCCGCGGCGCGGCGGACCGGGCAGCGGAGACCCAATAAAGTAAACAGCCCGGCCTTATCGGTCACGGTGTCGTATGGCGGCGCCCGGCCGCATGGCTCACAGCTGGGGCATGGGTGACTGTCCGCTGGAGTCATGGGACGGGCAGTGGGACAGGGCCAAGGAGAAAGGAACATGGTGTTTGAGGGAGAGTCGAGGGGGCAGTGACCCTTCCGGAACGGGGTGATCGTGGTGGTCCCAGATGATGTCTTATTGAGTTTTTACAGACCTAAAGCGCGCGCAGCGGCGCGCCGTGTCGGTTCGCAGGCACACCACGGATACCTATCGGCTGTCGCTGTTCCGGACCACGCGGGCTCTGACGTGCCCGAGCGGTCGAGGGTCAGTTTGACCGAGTGGTGCGGGTCGCTGGTTGTTGGCAGAATACAATGCGACGCCGCGGACCGATTCGTGGTGTCATCTGGGATTGGACCTTCGGAATTCCGTTTTGTCTAATGTTCATTTCGGGAGATGGTTAAACAAAGGTTACACTGGCTTGGACAGCTGAACAATCACTTGCTCGGGGGACGAGAAACGCTATTTCTTCTATCCCTGCTTCCTGGTTGATAAGAACGAGCTTAGACAAGCTTCGGCAGGGTGCGCTGAAGAAGCAGAGCGCCGGTGGCGACCGGGCAAGCGCCGCGAGATGACCGGGGGGGGAGGGTGGCAGACCGCTACGGGCGCCACTATCGCGGGTCTGACGGGCGGCCGTGGGAGCTCTTGGGAGTTTCCTGCCCTTGAAGGCGACAGTAGCTGTCCTAGCTCTCGAGCTTATTGCCCTTGGGGGCGAGCTTGCTGCCCCTTGGGGGCGAAGGTAGCTGTTACAGCCCTTGGGAGTTAATTGTCTTTGGGGCGACGATGGCTGTACAAGCTCTTGAGGAGCTTATTGCCCTTGGGGGCGACTGAGGCTGCACGGGCTCTTGGGAGCTTATTGCCCGTGGGGGCGACGATGGCTGTACAAGCTCTTGGGGAGCTTATTGCCCTTGGGGGCGACTGTGGCTGCACGGGCTCTTGGGAGCTTTGCCCTTGGGGGCGACGATGGTTGTACGAGCTCTTGGGAGCTTATTGCCCTTGGGGGCGACGACGGCCGTACAAGCTCCTGGGAGCTTATTGTCCTTGGGGGCGACTGAGGCTGTACGAACTCTCGGGAGCTTTGCTCGTGGGGGCGACTGAGGCTGCACGGGCTCTTGGGAGCTTTGCCCTTGGGGGCGACGATGGTTGTACGAGCTCTTGGGAGCTTCTTCCTCTTGGGGGCGAGCTTGCTGCCCTTGGGGGCGACGGTAGCCGTACGAGCTCTTGGGAGCTTATTGCCCTTGGGGGCGACGATGGCTGTACAAGCTCTTGGGAGCTTATTGGCCTTGGGGGCGACTTGGGAGCTTATTGCTCTTGGGGCGAGCTTGCTGCCCTTGGGGGCGACGGTAGCCGTCCGAGCTCTTGGGAGCTTATTGCCCTTGGGGGCGACGATGGCTGTACAAGCTCTTGGGAGCTTATTGCCCTTGGGGGCGACTGAGGCTGTACAAGCTCTTGGGAGCTTTGCCCTTGAGGCGACGATGGTTGTACAAGCTCTTGGGAGCTTATTGCCCTTGGGGGGACGGTAACCGTACAAGCCTTTGGGCGCTTAATGCCCTTGGGGGCGACGAGCTTGCTGCCCTGGGGGCGACGGTAGCCGTCCGAGCTCTTGGGAGCTTATTGCCCTTGGGGGCGACGATGGCTGTACAAGCTCTTGGGAGCTTATTGCCCTTGGGGGCGACTGAGGCTGTACAAGCTCTTGGGAGCTTTGCCCTTGAGGCGACGATGGTTGTACAAGCTCTTGGGAGCTTATTGCCCTTGGGGGGACGGTAACCGTACAAGCCTTTGGGTGCTTAATGCCCTTGGGGGCGACGAGCTTGCTGCCCTGGGGGCGACGGTAGCCGTACGAGCTCTTGGGAGCTTATTGCCCTTGGGGGCGACGATGGCTGTACAAGCTCTTGGGAGCTTATTGCCCTTGGGGGCGACTGAGGCTACACAAGCTCTTGGGAGCTTTACCCTTGGGGGCGACGATGGTTGTACAAGCTCTTGGGAGCTTATTGCCCTTGGGGGCGACGATGGCTGTACGAGCTCTTGGGAGCTTATTTTTCCTTGGAGGCGGGCTTTCTGCCCTTGAGGCGACAGTAGCTGTACGAGCTCTTGGGAGCTTATTGCCCTTGGGGTGACGATGGCTGCACGAGCACTTGGGAGCTCATCGCCCTTGGGGGCGAGCTTGCTGCCCCTGGGGCGACGGTAGCTCTTGGAAGCTTCTTGCCCTTGGGGGCGACGTTGGCTGTACGGGCTGTTAGGAGCTTTTTGCTCTTAGGGGCGAGCTTGCTGCCCTCGAAGGCGACAGTAGCCGTATGAGCTCTTAGGAGCTCACTGCCCTTGGGGGCGACGATGGATGACTGTATGAGCTCTTGGAAGCTTATTGCCCTTGGGGGCGAGCTTGATGCCGGCCCTCGAAGGCTTCGGCACACGTCCGAGCTCTTGAAGCTTGCCTTTGAGGGCGACGACGGCCGTTCGAGCTCTTGGGAGCTTATTGCCCTGGGAGCGAGCTTGCTGCCCTTGGGGGCGACGGTCGCTGTACGAGCTCATGTGAGCTTTGCCCTTGGGGTGACGATGGCCGCGCAAGCTTTTGGGAACTTTGGCCTTGGGGCGACGATGGCTGTACGAGCTCTTGGGAGCTTATTGCCCTTGGGGGAGAGCTTTCTGCCCTTGGGGGCGACGGTAGCTGTACGTGTTCTTGGTAGCTTAGCGCTTGCTGCCCTTGGGGGCGACGGTAGCCCTATTGCCCTTGGGGGCGACTGAGGCGGTACGAGCTCTTGGGAGCTTATTGCACCTAGTGGCGACGACGGCTGTATGAGCTCTTGGGAGCTTATTGCCCTTGGGGCGAGCTTGCTCCCCTTTGGGACGACGGTAGCTGTACGAGCTTTTGGGAGCTTATTGCCCTTGGGGCGACCGAAGCTGTACGAGCTCTTGGGAGCTTTGCCTGTGGGACCGACGGCAGCCCTACGAGCTCGAAGCTTATTGCCCTTAGGCGCAGCTACTGGGTGCGGCACTGTCGGGAGCCCCCTGGCGCTCGCCGGACGCCGCCGCGCCTGACCCTCAAGGAGCGACACCCAAGGCCGTACTTGGTAGCCGGGAGCGGCCCGGTTCTCTTCCCAGATCTGTGTGCTTTTCGCCTTGGGCGGGAGTAAGAGGTCCGGTTATCTTACCCGATGTTTGCTGTTCGCCCTGTTCTCTCTGTCCGCCGCGTGTCCGCGCCCGTTGCGCCGCGACCGCCCGGCGCGGGGAGGGGCACGCGATATGGGCCGAAGGTCCACCGCGCGGCCAACGCGCGGGTCCCGGTCTAATTACTGGATTGGAGGATGCGCCGCGGGGCGGCGTCCACCCAGCTGCGCGCCCCCATCCCTGGTGGGGGAGGGGGAGGGCGCGGTGACAGGGCGGGCGCTTGGCCGGCTCGAGTGGCGCGGCGGCACACACAGGGGCGCTTGCCACCCCCCTCCCTCGTCACTCGCAGGGGGGGGGGGGTAGGCGCGAACGGCTCGGCCATCTACGGGCAGTGTGCGACGGTTCGCACGTGTCGCGGCGGTGCGGGGACCGGCACTGGATCGACGAGGAGGGCGTAACGCGCTGCCTTTTTCGGCGGGCTGCGTGCCAGCAATTCTTTCGTTTCACAACCGGGCCGCGGGCGGCGGCGGGTGTGAGCTCCGGATGTGTGGACGCGCCAAAGCGACCCGTCCGACTATCTGTATCTGCCGGCGACCTATACGGTCATCTGACCGGTGCGGGCGTTGGGGCTGTGCAAGCTCTGGGGAGCTTATTGCCCTTGGGGGCAGACCGCGTGGGTGCTACTGTCGGGAGCCTGGGGGAGAATGACGGGGGCTTGCGAGCTCTTGGAAGATCATAGTTGACGGTGCGAGGGCAGGCTGCATGTGCGCTACTGTCCAGAGCTCTTGGGAGCATGACGGGTGGCCGTGCGAGCTCTTGGGAGATCATAGTTGGCGGTGCGAGCTCTTGGGAGCTTATAGCCCTTGGGGGCACACCGTTAGTGACTCTACTGTCGAGAGCTCTGGGGGCATGTCAGGTGGCTGTGCGAGCTTTTGGGTGCTCTTGCCCTGGGAGTTGGGACATACCGTTTTGGGCGCTGATGTCGAGAGCCCCTGGGAGCCTGACGAAGGGAGCTGCGCGAGCTATTGGGTACTACTGCCCTTGGTGCAGACCGCCAAGGCCACTGTTGTCGAGAGTTCTTGGGAGCCTGACCGGTGGCCGGGCGAGCTATTTGGAGCTTCTTGCCCTGGGGGCTAGCAGCTACGATAGTTTTCTGTCGCGACCTCCAGGAAGCATGACGGGTTACTGTGCGAGCTCTCGGGAGCTCATTGCCCTTGGGGGCAGACCGCTATGGGTGCTACTGTAGAGAGCTATTGGGAGCCCGAAGGATGGCTGCGCGAGCTCGCGAGAGCTTCTTGCCCTTGGGGGCAGACCGCTATGGGTGCCAATGTCTAGAGCTCGTTGGAGCCGGACGGGTGGCTGCGCAAACTCTTCAGAGCTATTGCTCTTGGGGGCAGACCGCATAGGCGCTACTGTTGGAAGCTTTAGGAGCACAAGCGACTGCTCGAGCCGGCGGGAGCCTATTGTCCTGGGGAGCAGACGGATACGGGTGTTACTGTCGCGAGCTCTTGGGAGCCGACGGATGGCCGTGCGAGCTCTTGGGAGCTTATTGCCCTCGGGGGACGCCTCTATGGGGTTCGTGTCGAGAGCTCCTGGGAGCTTACAGTTGGCTGTGCGAGCTCTTAGGAGCCTCTTGCCGTTGGGGGCAGACCGCTAAGAGTGTTCACAGCGGGAGCTCTATTGAGCATGACGGGTAACCGTGCGAGCTCTCGGGAGCTTATTGCTCTAAGGTTGCTGACGAGAGCTCTTGGGAGCTTACAGTTGGCTATGCGAGCTCCGAGCTCTTGAGAGCATCTTGCCCTGGGGGCAGACCGCTACGTATGTTTCATGCCACGAGCTCTGGGGAGCGCAAGAGAGCATCACGGATGGCTGCGATTTGCGAGAGCTCTTAGGAGCTTAAAGTTGGCTAAACAAGCTCTCGGGAGCTTCCTGCCTTTAAGGACAGGCCGCTTCGGGTGTTTCCCCTGCGCGAGCTCTAGGGAACATGACGGGTGGCCGTGGCAGCTCTCGGGAGCTCTCCACTTGACTGCGCGAGCTCTTGGGAGCTTAATGCCCTCGGGGCAGACCGCTACGGGCGTTTCCTGGCGCAGCTCAAGGGAGTATGATAGGTGGCCGTGGGGGCTCAATTGGGAACTTGCAGTTGGCTGGTTAAGCTTTTGGGAGTTCCTTGCCCCGGGGGCAGACTGCTACGGGGGTTTTCCTGTCGCGAGCTCAAGGGAGCATGGCGAGTGGCTGTGAGCTCTTGGGAGCTTACAGTGGGCTGGACCAGCTCTCGGGTTCCTGCCCTTGGGGGCAGACCGCTCCGGATGGTTCCGGTCCCGATCTCTAGGGAACACTACGAGTGGCTGTGGAAGCTCTTAGGAGCTTACAATTAGCTACGTGGCCTATTGCGTGGTCGCTCCGTTTGGCGGGGTTTGGCGGGTGGTTCCAGGAGCAGGAACTGCCACCAGTGGGCGATCGGCCTTTACTCAGCCAACAGAGTGTCTAGATCACGGAGGCGTCAGGCATGAGCCCAATGGCAACTTAGCGGCCCCCCGGCTAAGAGGCGTTGGGCGAGGGCAGACAGATGCCGGAGAGAGCGAGGGAGAGGGAGGGAGGGTGGGAGGGAGAGAGATAAGCGGAGCGGGCGGGCTGGGGCGGGAGGCACGAGGGGAGCGCGGGATATAGGACAGTCAGAGACGAGCCAGCGAAGGGGACGGACCATCGGTCATGGTCTCAACATTTTTTTTTGTTCTTCTTTGTTTTTTTTCCTGTCGTGACCCCACTGTGGCGGGTGGTTCCAGGAGCAGGAACTGCCACCAGTGGGCGATCGGCCTTTACTCAGCCAACAGAGTGTCTAGATCACGGAGGCGTCAGGCATGAGCCCAAGCGTCTTTCGCTGTCTTATTTGTTCCACTGAAGCGGTCATTGTGCGGTTTGGGAGTACTGCCCACTCAGTGACCCAAAAATACGCCTTTTGACTATCTATTGGGCCTCGTCAAGCTGCATCTGCTTATATTTTTGTCCATTCTGTCTTGCCCATACGCACGCACATTTCCCAAGAGATTGCCCCATAAAGGCATCCGTTGCCTGTTACGCTGACCTGCTTGGTCGCACATAATCCGTGTAAGTATCCCAACCGGATGTTCACTGACATTCTGTTCCACCTGCCCAGGCGACTCTGCCATGGTCTAGCTGTCCGAATGACGGCCCCAACGGCACCATCAACATGGAGTGTGCCCAGTCGTCTGAGACGGCCTTCTTTTGGTACCGCCATACGCTGGACGTGTCGCCCTCCATCGAGGAGCCCGAGGGCATCAAATGGTGGATGGCACTCTGCCTGCTCCTGTCCTGGATTGTCGTCTACGGCTGCATCCGAAAGGGAATCAAGTCCAGTGGCAAGGTGAGAGATAGTGGGGACGAAAGAGATAAGGAGAGGGAGTGGGAATGAAAGAGGGAGCTACATGGAAAGAGGCAGGTAGAGGCAGAGATAGACGAAAACAGTCAGTCAGAAAGAGCTAAAATATGATGGTGAGTGTTCCATTCCATTCCATTCCAGAATGTTTATTGCGCATCGACAACCTATAAGTAAAACGATCGGAAAATGAACATGAATAACAGAGATAAAGCAAAATAATATAAGAGTGGTGCAAAAGCACATTGTGCTTGACTCTAGGCACCACCTCTTGTAACATAATCAGATAGACATCATAAACATAAAACAACATGAACATAGCCTTCAGATCAACGTCGAATATAACATAAACATACAACGTAATGAAGGTAACGTAGCGTAATGAAACAAAACTACCACTGCCGCCGCCACGACAGGCCACCGACCCAACCCGCGCTGACGTCACTCAGCCCACCGGGGACGCCGCCCACAAAACTGAATGAGGTAGGTAAATTAATAGGTAAATCTGTGCGAACGAAGCAAGAAATTTTGGAAATGCTGAGCCACCGCACGACAGTCCCCGCCGCCAAGATCGTCGCCATGCAAAAGAACGCGTAATAACCGTGTAGTTGACATTTGACCAAAATTTTCGCCAAAAATTTGCAACATGTCCCGGTAAAGTTCCTCTCTCTGCAAATTATAGTTGGGACACGCGAGAATGAAATGATGAATATTTTCTGTTTCAAAGCCACAAGCACATTCAGGTGTATCGTGCCTTTGTATTTGAAATAAATGTGAATTTAGTTGTGACATTTGCATTCGTAGCCTAGAATGGAAAATATTGCCCATTTTAGTGCCAATTTTGTAAAAGGGAGAAGGCCCAGGCACCCCCAGTCGCCTCGAGATCTCTCGTTGAAAGGAACGAGGAGGAAGGGATCGGATGGATTCGGGAAGCTGGTTCCAGGATTTGCCTGTTGAGGGGAAAAAGGACTTCTGGAAGGATGTGGTTCGGTTGGGAGGCATGGTGTGTGTGTTGGAGTTGCGTAGTGTTCTGCCGGTGTTTTCTGCACGTGTTTCTGGCATGATCATCGTGATATAATTTGGCGTTTGGTGTCTTGGATTAGTGAATGTATGATATAAAGTGAGTTTGTGTATTTGTCGTCTTACAGTCAGTTTGTCCCAGCCCAAGTCTTGTAGAAGTTTTTCGGTTGACGTCCTGAACATAGCCCCCGTCACAAGTCTCCCTGCTCTGTTTTGTAGCGTGTCAAGTCGGGCAGCGTCTTGTATTATGTGTCCGTCATATATTGTGTCACAGTAGTCAAAGTAAGGTCTTATATACGTCTTGTAAATTTGGTCGAGAATGGGCCTTGGTATGTAACGTGCAATGGAGTAGAGTGGACTGAGTGACTTGTGTACCTTGTTGCATATTGCATTGCAGTGTTACTTGAGTGAGAGTGAACATTCCATTTTCTTCAAGCTGTTCTATCCGCAGAGCTGTTGTTTTGTCTGTTTGTTTTTCAGAGCTATGATATCGTGGTCTGACTCCGGCTGACCGATCCGTCTCCCTTTTCCAGGTGGTGTACTTTACGGCCACCTTTCCGTACCTGATATTGACCATCTTCTTCTTCCGCGCGGTCACCCTGGAGGGAGCCGGCAGCGGACTGAAGCATATGCTGACACCCAAGGTAGGTAATTGTGACGCATAACCATTCATTTTTCTATGATTATAGGTTTTCAGTAGTATTTTTGCAATATGTAAAAACTAATTTCTTCGCTTATTTACTCATGTCGTACAGAAAAATGCAAACGTATCTAAATCTGTTTTTAATTACAAGGAAGTATGTAGACTGCTTTGTTTAACTCGTTTATCATGCTCAAAATAATTTGAGGCAGCCTTTACGATTACATAGGTGTCACCATTTCATTAAATTAGAAGTGCATATCTGACATATATTTGAACCATATTCACTTTCGATTGGAATGAGCGGATAGGGTGCGCAAACACTCTTCATGTTAGGTCTTCGTACCATGATCGCTGCTCGCCAGTACATATACCTCTACATCTATTAGGCATGAAAAAGGTTTAGGATTCTAACGAAACTGCTCAAATTCCCAATTCGTCTCCCACGTATTTATTCGTAGTAAGGCTGCACCCCTGGCGGCCCGGCGGCGCCACCTCTCGGCGCAGGTCGACTGCTTTCGTCAGTTCAGGTCTACCCCAACAGAGGGCGGCATGAAGGCCGTCCTTTCCTTCATCAGACGGTGGTATATGCCATATTTTTCTTCCTCAGACGGAATCGTAAATTGACCACTTATCCTGTTATTCGACGGTGGACAAGATAGCCTATCACGGTATGCAGACACGTTGTAGATGGTCATTATCATCTCATTTCTTTTCGGCGACGTAGTAGACCTTCTGCGTTCGGGTGACTAGGGAGGAAATGATGCGCGACTCTGACGCAGTTCTATGGATGCATATGGAGATTACTTCCGCGTGGCCAACGGAACCATTGCTGATGGGTGACACGAGACTTCCTGCGCGCCTCTTTCACTTAACTATTCAGCTCTAGGGAAAGAAATAGCTATCTTTGTTCATTCTTATTCGTGAGACATAGCTGTTTGAGCCCGTGCTGAGCAAATCAAAATCCAAATGCGAATAACATTTAATCAACGAAAAATCAGAGATAACGTTGAAGAGAGACTTATTTGTCAAATAGCCTGTTTCCCTATCTACTGCTTCGGAGTCCAGTGGTAGGTATACATTGCAGGGACGTTCGCGCGCGCCGTACGAACTATATCACGAGGTGTCCGAACTCGGTGGCCCATGTCCCCTGAGCAGCGCTCGTCGACTCGTCGTCAGGGCGAGCGGACCCGGTCACTGGCCATCGTCGCCAACTTTGTCAGAGCATCTCTGAATACCTCTGGCTCGCTGCTCCACGGACCAAATCACACCGAGCTGGTCCGAGAGAGATAAATGCCAGAACTTTAAAAATGCGGCCCGGTTATGGCTGAAAATCTGAGACTAGTGACGATATTTTAGAAGGAATGCTCACGAAATTATTCGAGACGGTATAAGATGCCTGCTTTTCGTGTGGGTGGTTTCAATTTCCGCAACTGCGCCATTCGGGCTGAATTAAAGCTGCAGGGAGATAGCTAATAGACTGGTCCACCCAAACCCTTCCAGTGACGTCAAGACGGGACCATTCCGCCGGAAGCTACGACTTTGCCTGCGATAACCACGGGGCGGCGCCATTCTTCTCCTTCTGCGCAGTCTGAGTGTCCTTCTGACGGTGGCGTGGGCGACAGCCCGAAATAGTGGCGACCGACCCCCTGCACACCCCCGGGCCGACCAATGGCAGCGCGGGCCGCCACTGACGTCACAGGTCATCAATATAGCCGCCGGCTGTGTCGCACTTGGAAGATGGCGAGCCGCCAGCGGTCGATACTGGGACGGCTGCCGCGGCCGCCGCGTGTCATTATGAGTCCCGGGGGAGGGGCGCCCCAGCGGAGGGGGAGGGGTGCAGGGAGGAGGTCACGAGGCCGGCCGACGGCCATGTGTTCGGGTCGGTAGCCATGCACGCCGGTGACCTCTGTCTGGCGGCGCCCGCGGAGCTGCCGTGATTCAGGGCCTGCCGCGCGGGCACCGAGCCGACAACAGCTCCAGGCGCAGCAAATGGGCCGCCGCCAGCCGGCCAGACGAGTCTGAGACACTGTGAAAATATGCACGGACCGCTCCAAATGAACTCCTGCACGCGCCGCCTCCGCTCGACCCTTTTCGCTAATGTGCCGTGGCAACATAAGTCAGCGTTTTCGTAACAAAACAGTGTGTTTAGGCATACCATAAGCTAGACGTGAAGCGATTCATTTGCTTAATCATGTCATACACAACCTCTGTTCAATTATTAGCATACAAATACCGTTCATAATTTGTCATTCTAACCGAACCACAATTAACTTAAGTACGGAGACAGTATGCATTCAATTACGCTATGTAATATTCGACACGTCAGCCCTCTAGCGGAATCCAGTTTATTATTAACGTTTGCTTGTTGACTTATTTGCATCATCGTGCCTGGCATGGACCACCAGCTCCGTATCGCCGCGGCTAAGGGTGAGGGAGGGGTGGAGTAGGGGGAGGTGATCCGGTTATGAGCGGTTCTTGGCAGCTATACAGTGTCGATACAGCCAAGTCTGTTTCCTCATCGATTTCTCCTTCGCCCAGTCCGCGAAACGCTGTCATCCAGTAAATTCCCAGTCGCTGTATGCCGAACACAAACAGACTTTTGCCATCCAAAGTTTCGGAGAAGTGTCTCGCTGAAAGAAGGTCACATATATCTCCTCATTCAGCGATACATGACACCCGGTTCAGTTCGCCCTACGATTTGTGACGTCCATTCGTCCCTCTCAGTCTCCGTCCCGTGTTTTTCCACAGCTGGACCGGCTGAAGGACCCGACCGTCTGGATGGACGCGGCCACTCAGATCTTCTACTCCCTGGGTCTCGGGTTCGGCTCGCTGATCGCCTATGCCTCCTACAACCCTCCGAAGAACAACTGTCGCAAGGACGCGCTGATCGTCTCCATCACCAACTGCAGCACCTCTGTGTTCGCCTCCATCGTCGTCTTCTCTGTCCTCGGCTTCAAGGCTGTGCTCAACCACGAGAAATGCATCCACCTGTGAGTGATGAATGTTGCCCCGCCGCCGGGCTCAATAGGCAGGGAGGGGCTGATGATGGGTTCAGTTGCCATGGCATCACGGTCACCGTCGCAATGGTGCCACCCATGCGGTGTCATTCAGGCGAGACAGTCCCCAGGCACACTGAGCGCTATCATGTTAGGTACTGTGTAAGACTGACGTCAAGACATTCAAACACTTGCGACGCCCGGGTAAATTAGCCATATGTCCCTCTGTGACTGCTATTTAAACTCTAGGATTATTTATTAATTTCACCAAGCGGCTCGTTTTTTTTCCTCTGTAACGCTCTTCTCACATATAATCACGCCGCAGCTGTTTGCCACATATTTGAGCGGCTTGGGTCTGACGTTTTTGTGCCCGTTCACCGGCCAAGTGGATGGAAATAAGCCTATAGTTTTTTAGCCAACAAAAAATCAGCAAATAGCCGTTTTCACGACGGGCTATCCAGCGAATGCACCTAATTTGACCAAATCTGCACCTAATCTGCACCAGATGTGCACCAAATGTGTACCAGATGGCCGTCGTTAAAACGGCTAATACCGGGTGTCCCACAATAACGTACCACATTTATAATTCGAATATTCCAAGAACTATAAAGGCAACAAAAACAATTTTACCATCATATGAAAGCTTGGTCTTTGCAAATTTTGCTGATACATGATACACAGGTGTGCTTGATGGGAAAGAGGAGCAATATTCAGATAAACTAAACCATGTTATTTTGCTTTAGCATCGGTTTCAATATTTCGTCACGCACTAGATTCTGAGGTAGCTTCCTTCATCGCGAACGCACTAACGGGACGAAATACAGGTTTCGACTGTATACATTTTAGTAAGTGCATGTTTTGTCAATTAAGGCAGTGCAAAAACGTTCCGGATAATTATTATTGAGGCCAGCAGGTAACGCGGAAACTTAGTACACTGAGGTAAGCCATGGGCTCCAGCTTTTGTCAGACACAATACCTAGCACGTGCAACTAAGAGAAATAGGCAGCCACCAACCGCTCAAAGAGAACCAAAATTATAAACACCCTCATTATCAAGGGTACTGGCAGCTCATAAAGCGTCACGAGACGCAATTTTAGCATCATAAGCGCGTTGGAGACCAGCCGTTATCTTCATGCGCGAGCGAAGGCGGGCCGCCGTACTGCACTAACTTAACCCCTGATGTTTTCCATGTCTTGGGCTATACTCGGACGGAATCTTCGGCCATGTCAAGCCAGGAAAACAGATTGACCTTCAGATTGTGATAGGGTCTGCTAAGTCTGTGATCAGCAAGATTATCCGGGAAATGTGTCCTCTCAAAGTAAAGGAGGCTACTCGGGGCGAAACCACGAGCGTTTACCAAAAATGAGGACTTTTGGAAAATGCATTGTTAAGAGTATAACACGATAATTTATGACATCGAAACCACTTGCCAATAAATTCGCAAAGAGCTAGCTATCATTTGGTACCTTATGTTCTAAATTCTGCTGAAAATTTCATAAGCTATGCTCAAAATAAATGTGGTACGTTATTGTGGGACACCCTGTATGTCGTTTTTACCCTCACCACTCTGAAATGGGTGGGAAACGGGATTAATGGCGTCTGGAAGATCTCAAACGATATCGAATTTCAGCAAAAGTAAATAAATGTTCTGCACCCATCTAACTTTGATTTTAAAGTCCTTACTAGCTTTAGAATCACAACAATCTGACTATCGCATTACATGGGTGATTTAAACGGTTATGAAGCATACCTGAGCTGCATTTTGTTTTAAGAAGTGAAGTACCATTGCAAAGCCTTGTGTTGCTATTTGTGACAAACGTGTTGCCCTTTAACCATCTATGACAGATATTTTCCTCGTTTTTCAGACACGAGCTGGCCCACAATCTCTCGGAGGTGATCCCTGAGCATAACTGCAGTCTGGAGAACCAGCTCAACCAGGTGGGTTCCGCCAGCAACCACATCGCCCGACTCTTCAGTCCATGCTCCATGTCATACCCTCCCCGGCCGTTTTCGAACCCACGACCCAGCTCTCCGGGTGGCGCGAGGCTGACATGCACCCGCTCTGTTAGTGACACGGCCCGTGTGTGTGACAAATCACATTTACCGCTAGTTGTCAGACGCGACCTTCTTCAAATGACATCATCGTGCACATGCCACACGGAGCAACTCATCCGCAGTGGGCGGTGTTGCGTCTGGTAATGGTTCCCCGAAAACGGGCGCCGGTCCTCCCCTTCCGACGCGTCGGAAGGGGAGGACCGGCGCCCGTCTACCCTCCGGCCCGTCTCAGCACTCGTAAGCTTCCACTGCTGAGGAAGGCCGCCCCGCCCGGCCCGGGGGGGGGGGGGAGGGGGTCCGTGGGCCAGCCTTGTCACCACTGCCGACTCGGGCCATCCTGTTGCGAGGCCCAACACCAGCGCCACCCACCCGAGCCGCTAAATATTTGGACGTAGCGACGAGACGGCAGTGGCCACGAGGCCCGCTGGTAACCAGAGACCGGCGCCGGGCTCGGATTTCACCCGCCCGACGGTGCAGTCCGTCTGTACGCGAGCTCGGCTCGTCTTGGAATGTGCAGCTGAAGGGGCGTGTCGGCGACATCTGGGCAGCGGGCGGGGTCGCGCTCATTCACCGAACCGTCCACGTGGACAATGATCCTCTGAGGGCCAGAATATGACTGACGTGTTGCACTGATATGAGACCAACCAAAGTAATGTAATTTTATCGCATATCTTTTCAAATCAACGCAGCTTGTGCCTGCATGAGATAAACGGAAAACGTTTATCCTTTTTAAATATGTATTCCGTGTTATACCACAAAAGTCGTTTATTCCATGAAGAATGAAATTTTATATTGATGCCTGAATCTCCACAATAATTGATTCTGTCATGTCCCATTACTGCTACTCCTAAGATCAAAAATTTCGTTTGCGATTCTCCAAACGATTGGTTTCTTGCCCCAGCTGAAGCTGATCTGTCGCCGTCCGATACTCACGCCTGGAATCGGCCCACAAGAAGGGCATGTGGTTTACAGTGTGGCACAACCGGCCGCAAAGAGCATGACATTGCCGGATAGCGCCTAGCGGTCCTTTCGGGGATATTCCACGCCCCCTGGCATTATGGCTCGGACCGCTGCAGACCAGAGCTGGCAATTGCACTGGCCCCTCCACTGGCGACTCTCGTTCACTGCCCCTTAGCGTGGAGCAGTGCTGAGGTCACCCGGTTCCGGTAAAACCAGGGTTCACTTTACAACCATTGTCAACAGATGCATCAACCCGGAATTGGGTTGCCATGGTAAACAAACACTAGATGGATTTACAAGTGACATACGACTCTGAAGTTTCATCTATTTTTACTTACGTCAACTGGAATGCTTTCCGATACATTTATTTTATTCAGATATTTCAGAGAGTCGCCAACGGCATAACCCATTGAGTGACTAGTCAATCTTTAGTTACCTTACTGCATAGTGCATACCTGTCCCATCCTTATGTACATACGTCACCGCCTGCCGAACCTACAAGACCAAAGACAATTGAACTAGCCTGACTTGACGGCTGATCGGACCTTATCGCAGACCTAACCTGCCGGCTGACCTGACCTTATGCTGACCTGACCTGACCTTACAGATGACCTGACCTGACCTCCCTCAGGCTGCCGAGGGTACCGGTCTGGCGTTCATCGTGTTCACCCAGGCCATCGTGGAGCTGCCGGGAGGTCCGTTCTGGGCCATCTGTTTCTTCCTGATGCTGATCTCGCTGGGCTTGGGCTCTCAGTTCGGCACCATGGAGGGCGTCATCACCACCGTCTTTGACATGAAGATCTTCAGAAGGTTCTCCAAGTCCATCCTCAGCGGTAAGCTTTATTCATTTTCAGATAAAATGAACTAAATTAAATAGAATAGGGGACAGCTTTTCACATTTACTTTGACATTGTTACCGAAATTCCCGCATTTGTCTTTTATTTAGTAAAACCAAAAGATCGTCATTTAACTTTGGAAGCTGTTCTTCGTTAAATATTACTGTTGACAATAATCGCCATCAAAATCATCAAAAGTTATGGTTTGTCAGAACCTTTTAGATAAATTTACGCCTATAACTCTGATGGGGATGTTCTCTAACGTCGAATTAAAGGGACTATCCCACCTTTAACATGGGGTTTGAGTTGAGATAGCCAAGTTTGCGGCGAGGTTCAGAAACCACTATCTATCTAGGTTGCAACCCCCGCGGCCTCTTGGTGTTGAAGAAATTCGTTCCCTTCATTTGAAAATGGGCCTTGTACAAGGCCCTATCTTCAACATGGAGCGACCGTTAGTGTGACGTCACCTCGTTTAGTCATTCTGATTTAAATGGGTTTGTTCGTTGAAAAATCGCTTAAAACTTAGTCAGAGCTTTGTTGTGGTGCCTACATAGTAAAAAGAATCAGCTTTATGACAGTAATGTGGCCTGGGGAAGGAGGTAATTTTGGGCTGTGACGTCACATATTTGAAAGTTTGTGTTTGGAATATGGGAAGCCTTAGATGTTTAATGAAAAATAAATGCCAGAACCGTGTTCCTGGTCATCCAATCTATAAAGTCGGGCACAATTTAACTGGTTTCAACAACATTTTAGAAGGTGGGATAGTCCCTTTAAAATGATATCAACGTCCTTGGCACAAGTCAGCTAGAGGTATGTATTAATCTGACAGCAGAATGTCAAGGTCAGGGCGGCATCCTCTGAGCCAAATTCCACACGAATCTCGCCAACCTTTTTTGACGTCTGAGAGCAAAAAGCGGCAAATGGGTCAAAGTCGGGCAGTCAACTTCAGATAAAGACGAACTCGAGGAGAAGTAGAGCTCCACTTTAATTAATTGAAAGCTGGGAGCCCGTTAGCCCCCGTCTCTCTCTCTCTCTCTCTCTCTCTCTCTCTCTCTCTCTCTCTCTCTCTCTCTCTCTCTCTCTCTCTCTCTCTCTCTCTCTCTCTCTCTCTCTCTCTCTCTTTCTCTCTCTCTCTTTCTCTCTCTCTCTCCCTCTCTCTCTCTCTCTCTCTCTTTCTCTCTCTCTCTCTCTTTCTCTCTCTCTCTCTCTCTCTTTCTCCCTCTCTCTCTCCCTCCATACACCACCCACCTATCATCTTGCGTCCCAGCTCTGCCCTCCAAGCCCTTGATTACCTTGACCTTGACCCATGTCTGTGCCCCAGGCGGTATCTGCGTCACCTGTTTCCTGGTCGGCCTGATCTTTACCACCGGCGCCGGCGAGTACTGGCTGAAGCTGTTCGACTCGTTCGCCGGAACTGTCGGCCTCGTCATGATCGCTCTCATGGAGATGCTGGCCGTCTGCTACGTCTACGGCTACAAAAAGTACGTCTGCTCGTAGAAACTACACCGTTCCGTGCTTCCATCCTCAGGATACTGAAATCCTTTTCCTCCACGCCGCAATCCCCCTCCGGGCTGGACAGGCAACTTTATCTCATGCGGGCTGCTCCCTTGGAGCGGCACCGCTGCTCCTGAGGGAGCGCACCCCGTAGCCGGGTGCAGTGAGTGCCTTGGGACTGAGTGGCCTGTCCTCTGGACGGGCTCAGCCCCGGCGACTCACTAGGGTGCCTGCCCAGACCAATGTCTCCCTCTAATTCCTATCATCCTTCCGGCTCTGCAATGGTCTTGTCAGACCGAAAGGGCCTAACCCAACAAAACAAGTAGAAACTACGGTTAGAGGGATGGTATATCTATGGTATAGAAATTCACGTAACAAATGAGCGTAAACAAACAGACGTGTGTGTCCGTTTTTAGAGCGATAATGTGTCGTGTAATTATAAGCGCTGTATCGTGATGCCGATCGTTTGTTTTGCTTCACAATGTTTAGACGAAATAGCGGGGAGGCTGTTAGTGCTAAATACATGATGACCTATGTAGGTCCTATTATCATATTTGCATGTCATGCCAACTGTGTCGTCTTGCGGTGTGCTAGACATCACTCATCACTATACTGACTGATTTAGCGCTCCTCTAAGCACACAATTATACAATGACATGCTTAACACAACATTTCCGGCCAGGTTCGCGTTGGACATTGAGGACATGACCGGCGAGCGTCCCGGCTGGTATTGGTGCATCTGCTGGAACTTCATCTCTCCCGTGGTGATGTTCATCATCCTGGTGGCCTCACTCGTCTTCCGCTTCATGAACCCGCCCACCTACCTGGCGTGGGACAGACACTCGGTGAGGCTTTCGGCTTGTCTGCGTGGAACCAAAGTTATGGTCGAAGAGTGAGCATTTTAGGTTTGGATGCTTCGTTCTCGAAGCTAGAGTATACTTGAGCTTTGAAATGCGGATGTGTGTGCTTCACTTACAAAACATGGCATATCGTTGGCTTTGGAAAGGTTTGCATGCAAATCAAATGTAGCGATACCCCATGAATTGTTTTCTCATTCGCATTTCCAGTCTATTGCGTCGCGGAAAGCTTTACGACCGGCCATACACGCCGCCCTCTTTTTACTTTTACCTTTGGCCAGTTTTTGGAGGTCAATTAGACTCTGCAATATATAAAGATGCATGTGATGACCTCCTCTCCCTCCTTCCAACGCCGACAGGGTGAGACCGTCTCCCGCGAGTACCCGACGTTCGCTCTGATCGTTGCCGGCATGCTGGCCATCGCCGGCATCCTGCCTCCGTTCGTCGTGTTCCTGGTGAGGAAGTGCCAGGGCAAGCTGCTGACCACCGATGACGAGGTGTCTGAGGCAGAGCTGCGGCGCGTCGGCACAGCCTCCTCCACTCTGCCCATGATCGCCCGAGAGACCAAGATGAACTGTGACGTGAGTGACGCCGCGTTTAGAGATGTGGGAATGTGGGTAGAGGTGTACATAGATTGTACAATGTACATCGATGGAGAGATGTATTGATGTGTTGAGCTGTGTCTGTGGTGGCACTTATCTGGTCATTAGGCAACACGCTCTGAACGATAATGCCGTCGTTAGTTGAAAATAATGTGGTAGTTTAGTCATTAGTGTTCATGAATTTATAGGTAGGCTGCCAGTTCTCTAAAGTATTTTGTTTATTTCATCTCATGTAAGAAATGAGCTAGCCAGAGTTTCCAACTCATGACACAAATTCCCCGCTGTGTCGCTTACCCACTGTCATCTTCACCTCTCTCGTTATTGCAGAACGATCTGGAGCCGATCGAGGAGTCTGGATACAGTAACCTGAACACGGTGACGTCTGTGTCACAACTGGAGCTCAGTCTGCCTCTGCGAGCCAAGTTCCACTTTGAGCTGGCTGACGACTGACAATCATCTCAGCACGGCCCGCACGCGGCCACCCACAACACGTAGCCAATATTTCCCGCGGCGGCGACGGCCCTTGATCGTCCCTTTTCTCCGGAGAGGAGGAGGGTCTGACCTGACGGCCTGTCGGACAGCCTGGGACGTGGTAGGCGGCTAGGCTAGGCGGACCCAAGTGCGCATTGGCAATAGTACGTACGCAAAAGTACGTAAGCACGAGGTCCTAAGTGAATGTACGTAGAAAATTAAGTCTGGGTGTCTCCAGTACGCGGGCAAGAGTATTGCGCAAGAGTTTGTGCGCAGATTTTCGTACGAGATAAAATCGTTTGAGAGCTGCAGCTTGAAAATTTAAGAAAATATTTGAATCCTTTTATGAGCATATTTTACCAATATCGCTCGTTTCAGATGCCTCTTAAATGAATATTTCCCTTCCAAAACTCATTTTTTAATAATTTTTTTCTGATAAAGTGCACAGTTATCTCCAAATTATGTTTTGATTTTATCTCAAACGAATATCTGCGGCACAAACTTAGGCGCTTCGTTCCACTACCATGCGTACTGCTGCTTTCGTACTTTGGTCCGGTACCCGCCTACCACTCGTGTGAGCTGTGATAGAGAGAGCAGTCTGTCGAGCAGAGAGTACTTATACTGGCCGGACGGGCCCGTCCGACTGCGCCGAGTGACCTTTGTAACCTGGCAGTGAACCTAGTGGTGTGGCCCCACACTGTAAACGTAGCTGGAACTTCTACTGCAACTGGTGTCGTTTTTTTAACCCTCATCCGGCTTGTTCGTGTGCAAGTTTTGCGTCATTGCCGATCTGTGGACTTGTATTGTGAAATGTCAGCCAATAGATGGTTATTGAAAAATGGCAGGGTCGGATTTTGGTTGTATCTAATTTACTAACAATATCATAGCCCATAGTCTTTGCTTATAAAAAAATGGAGTTTTCTACATAAAGTTCCGAAGCCCCAGCAACGGACGAGCAATATTGTTGAGCGCATACCAGCTTAATTCGAAGGGCCTGCAGATGCTCCTCAACACTCCTCGTCGAAAATATGGATTTTGTATATTCGAGACAGTTTGGAATTCTCGCTTTTGTAACTTGTGAGTGTGGTCAATGCTAAGCGTGGTACTTACTTCCCAGAGGGCTGCAGGCACGCCGTTGCACAATGCACCTTGAACTCTGCTTACCTAGGAGGGTGGAGCTCAAAGAATGCATCTTGCACCTCAAAAACTGCATCGTCCCCCTGAAATGCATGCAGTAGATGTTTACCAGTGTCGAATATCCCAGTGATATGCTTGAAAGCTAGTCACGGCCCGCGACCTACTCCACGAGCTTGTGTGAAGATAGAATGTCGATCATGTTACTGTTTGTATTGATGGATATCGGATATGTGACATGCTTTTTGCATTCTGGTGCTATTTGATTAATAAGGCTTCTGTTATGCGATGCTCATGTTTGTTTCCAAACTGCGACACCGTTTTTTTTTTTAATAGGAAAATTAGCATGTACTATTGAAGTATTGATATGTTAGTAATGCATCTGGTGAATCAATGACCCATCAGCAACAGTATCGTTACTGCATTAATGACAATGCAAAAGAAAATTGGGTACAAATGGGTTATTACTGGAATAAGCAATTTTTCAACCCACCGATAATATATTAATTGGGAGAAGTGTGTTTCTCTTCTTTGTGTTACTACTTAGTGGTATTGCAGTAATTTTTCACATAACCATTCTCAGAATGTGATTCCGTTTATCTCATTCTATTTCTTTATTGGTAGTATATGTTGAATATATATGGTCAGAAAAGTAAATACGTTCACTTCTGCGCTAACTTAGATCAGTAGCTACAGCACATGTCAAAAAGCCTCTAAAACAGATCAACTCATTCTGAGATACCAGTCTCAGCGTTTGAAGGGAAGAACCAAATCGACCAAAAGCAATACCGCGGCGAATATTCGTGCCAAGCTGGACAAGTGAACAGTGCATGGTATGCTGTGCCGCAACACATACTTGTAATGCGGTACAGCCTATCCCTTCCGTCGCTGTCGATTTCGGCCTGAAAATCACTAGTCGTTGTGTCCCGTTTTTCCATAGGTTTCTGATCGATCGATTGATAGATTAATTGCTTTTAGGTTACTTCACTACTGCTAAATAATAAAGTTTTACTGATGATTATTTTCGTTATAAGAATTACAATATGTCGACCAGACAGCTCGATTTCAAGCTCAGTTGCGTTTTTGTTTGGGGCGTATTTCAGAGAAAACGGAGCTCAGGTCAGAAAGGTGGCTCACAGGCGTTGCTTATGTACCCACTGGGCTTTTATGGGCTTTGATTGACTCTGATACTCTGGAGAAGGCCAGTGTAAATACCTACCACACATTAGCTGTAATTCGCGAGTGTATGTGCATGCAGGGCGTATCATGTCAGTGTACCAGTGCATTGTGTGTCCTACGGTGAACGAACTAGTCCGCACTTCCCACCGATGGTCAGTATATTGGTCTCAATGCTTTTTAGACGCGCAGTGGTGATGATTAATTTGTATGAGGATAAATACACATCAAAAACATTTAACATGTCGTGTGGCACACCTATGGTCAGATGCGGAGGCTGGACGGACGGTAAAAGGGAACTCTTTGATAAGTGCATGATTTCATGGATGAGCGATTTATCAACGGATGAGTGACTACATATAAACGCAACTGGGGTAGCACTAACTTGAAAGGTGTTTAAAGGTGAGAGCAACAAAGCAAAAAACAATCCAAGGCTAGCTGTGGTGTAAGCGATCAACTTTTCATCAGTGGTATGTGATCACAACGTTATTATTGAATACAAGTAGGCATTACGAAAGTTATTCATTGTTCTTTCGAATTTTAACCATTTAAAGGGACCCTCCCACCTTCAAAAAAGTTAATGAATTGGCACGAAAGTGATGTCGCTCGGTTCAGAAAGAGCGAAAACGAATATCTACCAAATTTCATCGAAAAATATTCACCGGTTTTCAAGATATTAGACTTTTACTTTTGTTTACTTTTTGGGATCTCCGCTGTTCCTAGCGACTTTATTTGAAAGTGCGGCATTTGTTGCGCGCAAAGCAGCATATACCACCGCGTGCTACCAAACGTTTTAGTAAAAGATTTAAAAATCGTTAGATCTCCGCTGACGTCACAAATTCTAAGGGGGCATACCAATGCACTAGCCCCTTAGAATCCGAAAACTGCAAGTTTGAAATTCCATATCTCCGAATTAAAGCATTTGTCGATGTTGTGAGTGCCCAAACCGGTATTTGCAGGCCATGGCCACCAATTTGGCTATCTCAACTCAAAACTAATGTTAAGGTGGGAGTGTCCCTTTAATCATTCCGAAAAATAGCGATAGAAAGAAGGTAATATACCGTGATAGCATTTTGCTGAATTTAAAACTTCGTGGCTTCGACGTTGCACGTACCATTTATCAATTCCTTTTTCTCTCCATTACTTCTGCCTGCTGATATATCCTGGTCCCCTCACCCCCGTTCAGTCTGATGTCCCCTCCCACCCCTCCGATCCCCCACAGGGGTCAGTCGGCGCGCGGTGACGTCACGGTCGCCCGGCGGGCACGGTTCGTCGGAAGGTCATCTCAGGCTCAAAAGAAACGATATATACCATTCGAAAGCTTACGGTGAGCTGAATCCAAAAATGTATTTTTTATCAAAATCGATCGATGGCCTTTTTTGAAAATTGCGTTTTTCTAAAAACTTAATAATCTTTTTTTCAACGGGCTGTCCCGGACATTCTTGAAAACATAAACATGTATTTTTGAGTTCCAGTGAAAGCTGAACGCCAAAAGAACAATATTTAGCGAAGCAATATTTCCAAACATTAATATGCGTCTCCCACAGCCGAAAATAAGGCGCAATCACACAGCTCAGTGTCAAGATGGACCAAAGTCAGCCACACAGAAGCGTGAAATGACCCTTATCGACTCGCAGACCCGGCGCTCTCGGCCCGCCTGACCGGCCACGGAAAGAACGTTCGGCTCTCGTTCTACTAAACAAATGTCAAAGTTGTCAGTTTAACTGTCCACATCGCTATTAAAGCTATTCAGGATACCTGTGAAGAAAATTCATTGTTCTGTCATCTTCACATCATGCATTAATTTGCATCTGTTCATGTCTACTTTGCTCAATTGAGCTTGGTATCATGCCCATATAAGGAAAATTGGCCACGCTGAAATGTCAGAGGCTGCACCGGCCTCAGCTGGGGTGGAGTGGGGGTAGCGCCCGGCGGGGCAGGGTAACCTTTGACCGGTCGCACGGCCGAGCAGCTGTCACCAGTACAGCCTCTGACAGTGAAACCCCGCTCACTTCCCCTGCGCGGGCACTGATCGCAGCTGGATGGAACAAAACATGTATAAGAAAAATGTAAATTAAAGCATGTTGTAAATCAAGCAGAACAATGAATTTTCTTCACAGGTATCCTGAGTAACTTTAATAGCGATGTGGACAGTTAAAGTGGCAAATATTACATTTGTTTAGTAGAACGAGAGCCGAACGTTCTTTCCGTGGCCGGTCAGGCGGGCCGAGAGCGCCGGGTCTGCGAGTCGATAAGGGTCATTTCACGCTTCTGTGTGGCTGACTTTGGTCCATCGTGACACTGAGATGTGTGATTGCGCCTTATTGTCGGCTGTGGGAGACGCATATTAAAGGGAGATAATGAGCTTTCTTTTTTCTTTAATAAAAATTACTCGACATCTATACTATTTCTACTGTAGTTTCTAAAAAATATGAAAATTTCCTAGCACATTTTCGTATGTGAAAAACGTTTTTATTTTTGCAAAAAAGAAGCAGTACTTGCAGTACTTGTAACACCCACCGAAATGCGTTGTCCTTCTTGTCCTTCTCTATAAAAAAGTCGCAGTATATGGCGCTTTTGTTTCAAACAGCGACGCTTGGGTTTTTGTTAATGTTATCGCCTTGTCGTTGCTTGGTTGTAAGGATTCTAATTTGAATTAGAGTTAATTCGGTTTAGAATTAATTAGATTCGTACATAGTGCCTACTCTTCTTTGTTTCCAAGTATTATTTTGCGCCACAAATGGACGGCATGCGCCAGAAACGCAGCCAAATCTTGCGATTGCGACTACGAAATTCATTATTTTGGCCTCAGAGCCTGAAGCGAAAAATACAAGCATATTTATTTCAAAAAGACTTCAGGTTTGTCGAACGGTGTTATGAGAATTTTGATAACAGTACTGCATAAGTTTTTCAGTGATGCCGCAAAAGTGTTGTATCTATCTTCTTTTATTGTGCAGTCGGCGGGACCGATTCAAAATTGAGTCGTTGCTACTAAAATAGCAGCATATGGCCTCAGATGATGAACAGGAAAAATAGTTGCGTAAATTTAGACATAAACCACCCCCAAACCATGAATATCTTTTGAAGGCACTATAGACGACCATTAACTAACTAGATGTGATGAAGATCAAATGTAAGGAATACGCTCATTTTACAAAATTACATGCAAGTACCAAAAAGTGATGTAAGTACTTATTCAACGGTCATTTTCAGCGCTCCCCGCTAACGTGACTTCAAGTTGAGATATTTGCGGCAAGGTACCGCATTGAGCAAAATGGTTTTAATTTATATTATAACTTGTTGTGTTTTGTCAGAAAATGATCCTAACTCAGATTTTGTGGAAAAAGGTCATTATCTCCCTTTAATGTTTGGAAATATTGCTTCGCTAAATATTGTTCTTTTGGCGTTCAGCTTTCACTGGAACTCAAAAATACATGTTTATGTTTTCAAGAATGTCCGGGACAGCCCGTTGAATAAAAGATTATTAAGTTTTTACAAAAACGAAATTTTCAAAAAAGGCCATCGATCGATTTTGATAAAAAATACATTTTTGGATTCTGCTCACCGTCAGCTTTCGAATGGTATATACCAGGGATGCGGAGCCGGAGCCGGAGTCGGAGCCGGAGCCGCCGGAGCCGGCATATTTTGCCCGGAGCCGGAGCCGGAGCCGGAGCCGTGAAACAATATAGCCCGGAGCCGGAGCCGGAGCCGGAGCCGCCAAAAAAGGGGGCGACTCCGGCTCCTTTTTTATTTTTTGAAGAGGAAAAAAATAATTGACCTAGTACGGTTTGACAGTACAAGGCAGTAAAGCATATGATAAGTACGTCATGAGCCATCAAGTGAATGAAAAAAAGCTGAATATCCCCAGTATCCCACAGTACGCAATCAACTTTCTGTCTGCTCCTCCTCGCCCCCCCCCCCCCACGTCTACTGCATCCCCAGAACATGAGGACCGGTCATCAGGTGACGGCCATTGTTTTGAAGCCAGTGCAGTGGACTGCGACTCCCAGCACCGTCTCTTCCCCACCCCCCACCCCCCACCCTCCCCCCATGCAGCCGAGAGGAATGTCAGCTTCAGTGAACTCCGATTCGCGGCGACTGCGTTTCCAATGCCATCGCTTCCTAGTCCTTTGTTCTGCCAGTTCTCTCCGAGGTGCGTTTGCGCGGGGACGCGGTGAGCCGGTCATGGCAAAGAGTAACGCGTATAACCAATCCAATTTTTCTTCCACCCGTATTTAATTGATTGCATAGGGGATGTACTGAGTCGGAGCCGGAGCCGCCGGAGCCGGAGCCGCCGGAGCCGGACCATTTTACTCGGAGCCGGAGCCGGAGCCGGAGCCGCCATGACATTTCACCCGGAGCCGGAGTCGGAGCCGGAGCCGATTTTTTTCTCCGGAGCCGGAGCCGGAGCCGGAGCCGTCTGAAATTTCCACGGCTCCGCATCCCTGGTATATACCGTTTCTTTTGAGCCTGAGATGACCTTCCGACGAACCGTGGGCTGCGTCGTTGGCGCCGCCGCCTGGCCGCTGTCGAGGTCAGTCACGTGACCGGGGGAGGTGTCTGTGCCCTGCCCTCGGCGCGGCCACTGACAGGCGCCCTCGGCCGGCTGGGTGGCAGTAAAGGGGTGTGGCGGGCCCACTGCCAGCCGGGCCGGCCGCTGACGGCGGACGAGCCTCTCTGTGGTCAGCGCAGACACGCGCCGTTCCCAGGGGTGACCCCGCGTGACCCTGTGTGGCGCATCACGTGATTCGCCGCGTGTCCAGCCGTGACGGCGGTCACATTTGGGCTCACCGTGACCGTGACGGGTCACGCCCGAGGGCGCTGTAACGAGACGGAGAGGCCGCTAGGGTGTCCTCTTGTGTGCCAGGAGGACATACCAGAGATGTAACTGCACGACCATTGGGGTCACTGCAGCAGGCGTGGAGCCTGCACCAGACCAGACCGAGAAACTAAAGGGCGAGAAAATAGAGCACTGGGCACAGCTGGACCATACGTCAGTGGCCAGGCTGTCCCACGCTGTTCCGGGGGATATATTTCGACGACCTCAACGACGATTTTTCTTTCGTGACGGCTTTAACGCACACAAGGATATTTCCACCTCAATTTTAAATCTAAATGCATCAGGAATAGCTATCACTAAGGAGCTCCAGTAGTTTTCCCACAGAGCACTTGTATGTATATTTGTCCGATATCCAGCAATCACCACAGGTGAACGAAATTTTTCGTAAGCAGTTTTGTCGTGGAAAAGTACCATGCACTGCAACTCAATTACGCCACCCCAAATTTGAGCTCCAATGCATCTCAAGGCCGAGCAAAGGAGCGTAATTTGATCTTGCACTGATGACTCTTTCACAGTTTCTGGAAGTATGATGAGACAAGCTATCGTATTACAAATTCATAAACATGGTCAATGATCCTTTCACGTTGGTTTATTTTCACACCTAAAATACTCCGGCTGGGACATGCGTATGTTGTAACTTGTAACTAATAACCCACCGTCCGCTGAGAACTGAACGTAACACAGATGAAGTGCACGCCCTCCGTCTCATCGCCGACATTGACGTCATCGCCGGGGTCGCTGCCTCCTGTCGGCCACACGGCCCTGCAACCCGACACCGGCCGGGTCCGGTGGTCAGAGCCGGCCTGGCCCACCAGGCTAGCTCCCCGCCCCGCTCGTCCATCCACGCCCCTCAGGAGCCCCCAGTTTTCCCAGCCCTCGTGATCCTGTAGACATCCAATAAATCTGTTGTCCCCCTTTTTCACACTGTCGCTGTCGGCGCCCTCCCCTCTCGCCCCTTGTCCCGCCCCCGCCCCCGCCGCCCCCTCCGCTGGCCTCTGTCCCACAGTGGCGCCACCTCGCGTCGCTGGCGACGCTGATCCTCCGCGTGTTTCGACGACGGTGGCGCCGACGGTCACGTGCACGACGGTAACGGCGCGTCGGAAATAGTTCACCGGCCGACGGACGGACGGCCGACGGCGCAGGTGGCGGGTCGCATGCCAGTACATGTCGTTCGGATGTAGGAGACGCCTATCCACGATAGACAAAACGTCCGCCAGCTGTCGGGAGCAGATTGGCGGCCTCACCGCAGCTGTTGCACGTCTAAACTGAATCAGAGGCCGATCTGAGACTGCGAGAAGCCGACCTAAGGATGGGATAAGAGTTCAATGGCACGCCGGTCTCGTAACGATCGGCACATTATATGACCGGACTGTGGGCGGCCGGCGTTGACGCCCGGACCACGTGCACCCACCCCTGCCGCCGCGGCTAAAGAAGCCCCGTCGATGTCGCAGCCGGGACTCGTCGCTTCCGGGTGTTGTGGCTGGGGCAAACGAACCAGCGGTGCAACTGTATCACCGCGGTGGAGTCCCGGATTTGGGCGGCGGGCAATAGCACCGGTCAGCCATACATACATCAGCCCCGCCCGCACCGCCCCCGCCCCCGCCCACACCGCGCTGCGCCCGCTCCTGGCCGGACGCCTGCAGACACCTTGTGCGCGTGTGTGTGTCTGTGTGTGCATGTGTATGTGCATGTGTGTGCCGATCTGATTTTGTAGGCAGCCCAGCTCACTTTGCCATGCAACTGAACAGGCAGGCAAACACAGCCGCGAGCTCATATATCGGTAATATTATGAAAGAAACACCAGGGTCCATTCGCGAGCGGAGCCTTCAAAACATACATATGAAAATAACAGGGTCTGAATCTTCCAGGAGAAAAACATACATCGATTTTAATGCTGATTTTACGGTTCACCCGATATATACTAACAATGTTTCAGAACGGGCTCGTACAGCACTTACACGACTAAGGCTATGCTCACACCGCCTTAGAATAGAGACAGGGAGGTGGGCTAGAATCCCAACAGAAGAGAGGCTATGCTCCTGTCGGCTCGGTGTGCAAACAGAGGCGCATGTACTTTTAGACTGCCCAATCACTGAGCCACTTAGGAGAAATTTTACAATGCTGAGCTTTGATAGTTTGGCAAGCTTGATGAAAAGTAGTCCAAAGGACTTGGCCATATACTCTCAGAGAGTTTTGCTGGCATGTGAGAACGTATGACGCGACGGATTTTAACGTGGTGTTTAGGTATAGTTTTAATGGACGCTGGTTCTCTGTATGAAATGTTTGACGGTTTTAATATGTTTTGTATATGATCTGTTTTAATGGACACCTGTCTTCTGGGTTTTATCCATCTAGTACCTAAGACTGTGTCAATAAACTACTACTACTACTGTATATGCGCGTGCATACATGAGGCTGATCGCTGTAGCCGACATCGATCGTGCCAGTTGGCCCCGTCCCCAGTTATAGGAATGTAGCCGGTGTGTACGTCTCCGGACAACAGTGCCACGTCAGGGCGGACGGTCGGTAGGCCACGTTGACTTCCTTTATCACCACCACGCTACCCCCGATGTTGATGGCAGTTCCCGATGCAACTCAGTATCTCATGCGCTTGCAGCTACTGTAGATATTGTTACGTAGTTGTTAGGTGGTCTAGGTCCTTTTCATAGCATATCAAATTGCAGGAAGCAATGATTTCGAGCTTACGAGCTTCGCAAGCATATGAAGATTGCCAATTTATTAATTAAATCTATCGACTAATATATGTAGTAAAACATGTTGGCTCAAATCTTATAGGCACCTTTTCCAGCTCTGATAACAGTTGGCGACAGGATGTTATCTGCACACTGTGGATAAAACGAAATCCTGGGCCGAAATCCTGGGCCGAGTCTCCACACAACAATGGCTCACAGATCGCTACAGTTTTATTGGCACAGTTAGGCCATGCAGCGATGTGGTAATGTCAGGAGCGTCCTTCAAACTAGAGTAAGCAGTGTTTATTGCAGCACTGCAGCGTACGTTTTCTTCTCATTAGGATGTTCAACTGTGGTACAACAGACATGGTTACACACGATGAGACACCAGACAAATTGGCAGGCTGGTGCCGTCTAAATTTCCCTTTGCGTTGGAATGTGATAAAAATATTAGAAGTGCATTAGTGTCTTCATAAATATTTGCTTATTTTTTCTTTATAAGTGTGTTACCAATTCTGAACGTCCACTGATCCATCCCGTCTGGCCGATCCGCCCCTGGTGGCCGCAGAGGACGACCGGCCTCATCTGACTGACCCGGCGCGGCGCCTCTGTTGGCACGAGCTGCCAGCCGTGGCTCCTCCACAACGTCAACCACACCAGGACCCAACGGCCCTGTCCGCCCCTCCCCACCAACAGCACTGCCCCCCGACGATGGCGCGCGAAAAGTGCCAAAAATAATCGGGGCTCCATAGCACCATGACACTGTGGAGATCCACAGGTCGGAGAGAGAGAGAGAGAGAGAGAGAGAGAGAGAGAGTCAGAGAGAGAGAGAGAGAGAGAGAGAGAGAGAGAGAGAGAGAGAGAGAGAGAGAGAGAGAGAGAGAGAGAGAGAGAGAGAGAGAGAGAGAGAGAGAGAGAGAGAGAGAGAGAGAGAGAGAAAGAAAAAAACAAGCGGAGTAAGAGGGAAGAGAGGGAGAGATGGACGTGTTGATAAAAAGAGAAGCTCTTTGGTTAAATGAACAGGGAGCTGCTACTGTGTTCCTGGTTAAAGTCGCTAATTTTTAGTGCGTGAGCACTAATAAAAAAAGCTGAATTTTTTATTTTATTTTCGTAATTAAATCAATAAAAGATCAATAAAAATTAATAAAAAATCAATCAAAATCAATAAAAAATCAAAATCAATCTAAAACATAAATACAAATGTATTTTTTTGTGAAATTGCGTGTGATATGAAGTTGACAAATAATAGGTCCAAAATCGTTATAATCGTATTATGTGTTATTTAATTTGTAAATGCATGAATTACAACGTTATTCACTTGTTCGTTTAATATACCTAATTTTATGTTATCCTTTAATTTTTCGTCTCGGAGATTTTGGGCCTTCATGGTGGGTAACATATCGTGACCTGATTGATGGCACTTCCTGCTATTCATTCAGAAGTACGGCACGGTCGCACGTCCCCACTATTGTACCGCGCCGCCGCGCCGGTCGCTCGCGCACGACGGCGCGTGCGCTGCTCGGTCGGTCAGAGTCGGCGCGGCGGCGGCGGCTCCAATTTCACTCAGTAGCGAGCCGAGCGTCGGCCGCAGAGAGTGGACGTGCAGGCGTCCCCAGCCGTACCACCATGCCGGAGAAGGAGCGCAAGACGACGTTCGCCGGAATCGAGGACAGAGAGGTGGAGTTTGCGCCCCTCAATGTCGACGAGAACGGTGATGTCGAGGTCAAGGCGGTGCCGGAGCGTGCCGCCTGGGGCAACAAGTGGCAGTTCATGCTGAGCTGCGTGTCGCTGTCTGTCGGCCTCGGAAATGTGTGGCGCTTCCCCTACCTGGTGCAGCAGGATGGAGGAGGTAAGTATGTTCATCGATCAGTTCACGCCCCATGTGACGTGGCTATTTATAGGCACGCTTGGTCTACGCCACCGAGTCCGGTTGACTGATGGGCTGAATGCAATTATCTGTATGCATTTTCGTAGATTTATTCAAGTATTGACATGTTTGTTCTGCAAGTTTCCATTTTCTAGTTAATATTAGCCGTTTTCACGACGGGCTATCCGGCGAATGCCCCTGATTTGACCAAATCCGCACCTAATTTCTATTACAGCAAATATCTTCATTTTATGAATTTATTTCAGTTTAATCCATGATGCTCTCTGATAATATAACAAAGCAGGCATATAATCAATTAGTGCAACCCTAACTGATAGCTGCTAAGAGACACACTGAACCTGATTTGACCAAATCTGCACCTAATCTGTACCAGATGTGCACCAAATGTGTACCAGACGGCCGTCGTGAAAACGGCTACTACCTATCTTTGTTATTTCACTAACATTTCGAGGTGGCAAATCGATGTCTACTGATTTGAAGCTGTATTCACCAAAAGTTCAGCTCGAATAATAAGTAAATTTAATTTGCATTTTATTCACTATTTGAAGTCATTCTTTTCTTTCATTCTGCAACTCATTTCTACTCATTCTTTTGAACTCATTTTTTCTTTCCTCGCTTTCTTCACTTTGACCATTTTAAGTTCATGAACGGATAAAGCTGGTCTAACTTTTATAACTTTCAACTGCGGCAAGCAATCCTGAAACTAGATCTCTAAAACAATTCCTATAACATCTTAGCTGGCGATTCCTGCTTGAGAGTACGATTTATGCTACAGGCAGCCCTCCTCCGGCCCATGATTACCCCATTTTACGAACCAATCCTGACTCTGACAGGACACCTCGATGGTCTCTTCAGTACACTGAATCCCTCCCCCCTCCCCACTGGGTCGGGACTGGGGGCGGCTCCCGCTGGGATCTGGAGCGGACCCGGGCCACCCGATCCCCCCCCCCCGCCCAGTCTGACAGAAGGACGCCCCTCTTCCGGTGAGCGTCCCCCTGACCTAACCGCTGAGCGGCAGTTTATCTCCCAGCCAGCGCTGCTGGCTTGATGACGACAGGGCAACACCCGGAAGAATACATTCATGATGCCAGTTGTATGGTCCGGCATTGGAAACTCAGATTTTAACTCATATATCAACACAGGTGTAGTGCGTTTGAACTTAGGAAGCATCTTGCGAAGCTTGATATTGCGCGTCACCGACGGGGATGCGTTTTTTTTTTTTTTTTTGCATAAATGACACGAATCTATTATCTATGGTTTTTTGGTCCGTAGAAAATTCTGCGAATTTCTTTACCGGGCTCAAATAGTTGCATTTAGTCAGACTTGTGATCAGCTCAGTTGAGCCGGCTCAAAAATCCGCTCAGCTCATGAGCCGGCTCAACATTTTGCCAAATTGTTGAGCTGTGAGCTGAGCCGGCTCAGTAATGCATTGAGCTGAGCTGCTGTCTGAGCTGAGCTGAATGAGCTTGAGCTGAGCTGAGCTGAATGAGCTTGAGCTGAGCTGAGCTGAGCTGAGCTGAGCGAGCTGAGCTGAGCTGATTGAGCTGAGCGAGCTGAGCTGAGCTGAGCTGAGCTGAGCTGAGCTGAGCTGACTGAGCTGAGCTGAGCTGATTGAGCTGAGCTGAGCTGATTGAGCTGAGCTGAGCTGAGCGAGCTGAGCTGAGCTGATTGAGCTGAGCTGATTTAGCTGAGCTGAGCTGATCCAGTTCTAATTCTTTTCAGTTCATGCTTGGAAATTAACTCAGGATTTGATGCTTCAGCTATGAGCTAGCTATGGAGTGAGCAATTACACTGCCTTCGTGATCGCACTTAAAAATATCAAAACTCTAAAGAAATCAATATTAATCACTAATCAAGCTTAATTTATTTCATCCATATTGCATGGAAATTGGAAGACCAGGGTCTTGGCCAATTTACAGGCTAATACAGCCAGTCTCAAGTTTCAAGTCTGACTGCAAGATGAATACCTACTGCCTCAGGCTTTGATGCTTCGCCTTGACACTCTGCTCCGCAATGTACAATTCAGCATTCTTCACCTTGTTATTTAAGCAGTTATTTAAATCAATTTTATCAATAAGGGTTCTTACCTCTGCATAAAATATTTACAATTAGGAATTAGCAAATAATGTTCCTCTTCGTTGGTTGAATGTGGGCTAAGCAACCATATCCTATTGAAAGTGGGGTGGGGCAGAGGCGCTAACTGGAACTCTCACCTTCTGATGTCCATAATATGGGAAAAGCTCCCTTATTCACACGCCGACTATGAATTCTAATTGTGTTGACATTGCCTTGGTTGAGATCAGGGTGGTGTTGGTTTCACTGATAACAGCACGCTGCTATCACACGTGTCAAATGGGGTTACCATGGAGATATAAACAAACTCTTATCTCCAAGTTCCAACACTACCCCAAAATGTAACGTCAGCTCCTGGCAGGGTGCCAAGAGCGGATGGCGGCGTGGGCGTGCTGCTCTCGGCCGTGAAACACAGCCTAGTTGAGATGATTCCATGGCGTTTATTTCGTCTAGCAGATTTTCGTCCGCAGATTTTCGTCCGACTTTTCTTCGTCTGGCATTTTTTCGTCTGTACATTTTTTCGTCTGTAAACTTTTTCGTCCAGACTTTTTTCGTTCGTATATTTTGAACTTATATGTTATGTTAACATCGCGGGTGCACACTCTGATAACATGTGATAACACTGCCAAGAACAGTCCATTTCATGTAACTATAGTCTGAGTCCAAGTAGACGCACGACTCGCAAAGTCTCAAGGTCTTAATGAGCTTATCTCTTTTGCCCATTGTGTAAGTTGCCTCGCCCCTTGTTAGAGGAGACTTACTTATGAGCCAAGAGTTGGTCTGTTTTTTAACCCTCGCCCGTATTGGTGTTTTTCCAGCCACGAACGTATAAGGGGGGGGGGGTCCGTTGGACCCCCCTTGCCGTTTCGCCCCTGATCGAGCTAGAGCTTCGCGGAAAAAACGAGCGTGCTGCCCGCGACGAGAGGAAGCCGATGATACCCAATTTTAAGGTCCTAGGTTATCGGTTGACCTTCCAGGTCAGGTCAATGACCCAAAAGTCGGGAAAATCGGGACCTGTTAGAACGTCGTAAAACGTGGCTGCTATGGGGTTTTTCGGGGTGCTGATCACGAATATCATGTTAGTTATGATCACTGATGATGTCTTTATGCATTGAGGTCGGGTCAGGTCAGGTCAACCAGTAAGGATTTTGCCGGGTATTCGTAGTAGCCTCTGACAGCTTCGTAACATGTTACGAAGGCACCAAAACTGCTTCGTAAATGTTCAAATGGTTGCTAAATTCGAATTCAGCTCCAAAAACTAGCCTAGAAACATGTAAAACTCGAAAAAGTGAACCGAGGTCATCAAAGGTCAATGACCTGACCTGACCTTCCGGTGACCTTGACACCCACCCTAATGCATGGGAGCAACATCATATCGGCCATGTTTGAACGCTTGAAACCACAAAAAGACTGCTAACGCGCGGCTAATGCGAGCCGACATACGCCGAATCGCGATTCCGGCCAAACATGGTCTCGAAAAGTAGGTCACAGGTCAAAGGTCATTAGGGTCAGGGTCATGAAATTTTCAGGATATGTGTAAAATTGATTATCGCGAGGGTACTGACAGTTTCGTCGCGATCGGCCGTTTTTTACGCGAGTTATTTGCGAAAAACAGAGGGGGGTCCGTTCGACCCCCCCCCCCTATACGGGCGAGGGTTAAGCATGTCCGATTTAAAAAGAACGACTGAACGATCTAAGCGTGAATTTAACTGAGCGGAAACTGAGCTGAGCTGAATTGAGCGGAAACTGAGCTGAGCTGAACGGGAACTGAGTTGAGCTGAGCTGAGCTGAGCGGAAACTGAGCTGAGCTGAGCTGAGCGGAAACTGAGCTGAGCTGAGCGGAAACTGAGCTGAGCTGAGCTGAGCGTGAGCGGAGCACAGCCGGTTTGAGCGGAGCGTGAGCTGAGCTGAGCCGTGTTTAACTGAGCGGGAGCTGAGCGGGAGCGGATAAAACGGAATTGAGCTGAGCGAGCTCACTTTTTTCTTGAGCTGTCACAAGTCTGCATTTAGTATGAATAATATAGAACCTAGTTGCACTTGGTAACCGTAGTGGACTGAGATAGTCCCTAAATGATTCACCGATTCGTTTTATGCACGCCGCTGTGCATATTTCAGTGTCCTCTGGGAGGGGGAACGGAGCTGTTCGGGCGCGGGCGCTGGGCGCCAGCTCAATCACGGGTCTCTGCCAGTCGCTACTCAGAGACGGCATCATTAGCCCTCTGCTGGCTGGGGGGGGGGGGGGCACATGTGTGTTGCCAGCAGCCAGTTGGGCCGAGCACTGAGATTAGAGGGGCGGGGCAGGTCGGTACTTGGCGGGACGAGTCAGTGGATACAAATACAACAACAGGAACAACGACAACAAACACTTTTATTGAATATGAATATGGAAAGATGGACAAAAATTGTTTGTAAGTTTGTTATGGGCTTGTTGTAAGTCGGCATTTATCGCAGCACGGAATGCATCACAACATTTCAGCAAGCGCAACTCAGCGTCTGTTGTTAGCTCAACAGACGCTGAGGTTTCAATTCGCCAATCGTCAGCATGCATTGAAAGATACAATTTTACCTCTTGTGATCTAACCGAGTGATAGTGTAACTACATGTCACCAGTTATGTCCGCAAGTTTGTGTTTAAGTCAATCATCTAATGATCAACGTTGTGATTTTAATCTTAAAAGTTTTTAACTTAACTTTGGTTAATTACAACATCTTCACATTCATTAATCCACATGTACCTTGAGGTAATGATTATAGTTCATCACGTGACCCCTCTCGAAGGGTCACGAGCCTTCGGCGCGGAGGGATAGGCCGTTGGACTCAGGGCTCCCACCGGCCTGTGGTGGCTGGTCTGCACCGGTGAGCCACCGAGCACAATGCTGACCTGGCCGAGATTCGCGGCAGCAGGCGTGTGAGACCGCACCACGCCGCCCGGGAGCTGGCCCACGGCCAGTGGCTGGCCTGCTGCCCGGCCGGCACGCCTGTAAACCCTCCGGGGCGCCTCGTGGAGCACATGAGCTCAACAGCGTGACCGTTGAATCCCATGGCCAGCCAGCGACGCCCAGTGTTTAGAATATTGTCGCAATTTGATATCATTCTCATGGTCGACAAGCTTGAGTTACATGAACAGGTCGTTCTGGTTATGATAGTGACAAGATAATCGGCAATATGCGTGTACTTTACTGCAAGGCCGCGTCCCAGACGACCTCGCAGACGGCTCGCGCGTGCCACCCGGGCGTGCTGGACTGTGGAGCTGCAGCGTGCCCTCAGCGGCCCGTCCGACCGTCCAGATCGGTCCCCGTTGGCAGACTCTGCTATCGAGCAGACACGCCGGGGGCGGTCAGTTTGGGTAAACATTGCAGAGAGGTCGGACGGGCCGCATCCCAGGCAGCCGACAGCCGCATTCCTGGGTGTAATAGGGCCGTGCTTGGGGGGGGGGTCGTACTTAGGGTCTCACTATACGGCAGTATTTGCGGTCGTTTTTAGGCCCTACTCGTGGTCGTACTAGACCTACAGGTCTAGTACGGTCAAGTGCAGCCAGTGGCTGCAAATTTGACTGACACCAGAGCTGTAGTTGGGCCGAATTCTAATTTCTAAGCGTCTCCTGCCGTTGATGCATGGCTGCTGATCGGAGATTGGTACCGTATATCTGATACTGCTGAGTCGATACTCCAACTGTATCCGTACTCGGTATATCCGGATACAAGATCCGATGGTGATTTCTGAGTGATCTCGTGTCTGGCTGAGGTGGGAACCGAGCTTCAGAAGCAGACTGGACCGGTGTTGTCCGGAGCTTTGCTGGGGATCAGACCCACAGCCCCGCTAGCGTAGTTACTAGTCAGTAGTCACCACTGGTTTCGCCTGGTATCCTGCACGGAGCTTTACGTGGAAGCAACTCTGATCCCGATGCATTATCTGCCGTGGCCGTCTCACGTCTCCTCTCTCAGATAACACATGACGCTTCTTAGGAGCTGGATGGAACCGGACCCAGCCGGAGTCGAGTCGACCTTTGCATTATCCCACATGCGGGTGTCACCACAGAAATGCTTGTCGGTTCTGACTGCTAGTTAGGTTTTGTTGATAGTATGGTGGCATGTTGATTACAGTAAGTTGATATTTTCCGGCAAACATAATGAGTAACATTGGTTTGTGGCAAGAAATGAGGTGCACCAGGCAGTGACGGTCCCCCAAGCACCCACAAAATGCAGTGCATTGTGTGAACTCGCGCTGTTAGGCATAACGCTCCATGCCTTTCCGCACGGCGCGCGCCTGAAAGGTAGGCTGTGCCGCAACACGCACTAGCACGGCGGGACAGCATGCCGGTAACCGGGCCGCGCCGCGCCGTAAACGGACGGGATCGGTGGGTGACACGCAGGACAGCCTGGGAACAATGCGCACGATCTACACTGGCTATCAGTGCAATGTCATAGAAAAACTGCCATAATTCAGGGCTATATTAGTCATCCTTTTTGTAGCTGTAGCAGCTGCATACACTGAAAACTTTTTTTACCATTTCCTGAAGGGTAAACCCGCCATAGCATGGTAGCTTGACACACAGACGTTTTTTACCACCTTCCAGATGGTAAATTTTACTCTTTCATGAAGAGTAAATTCGCCAGGGAGGGGTAACATGACACACAGACGTTTTTTACCATCTTCTGAATGGTAAACTCTTTTGATTTACTCTTGTCTAGAGTGTAACATTTTTTGGGTTACACTCTTTGAAAGGGTAAATCTTTAACGGAACTCTTTTCTTTGGAGTAACGCATCATCTTCTCTGTGCTTTACCCTCCTACAGAGAGTATATTCTTCTGGCCTACCCTTTGTCACATGGTAATGTTTACTCTTTCCTTTAGTGTAAACCCCCCAGAGGATGGTAACAGACTCACAGACGCTTCCTTTAGAAGCTTCACGAAGCTTCTGTTAACCGGAGCTCACCAACTAAAAAAACATGCTTCAAGAGAAACAATGTATATTTGGCTTCCGTACAAACAATACGAGGGGCACACCAGCCATGAACATTGTGAGACTCTTCACTTATTCATACGAATTTATACAAAGCGTTCAGCAATGCATAAGCGATAAATAAACACCACGATACAACTTGAATGCAATTTGAATATGGATACCTACAAGACATTCAGCGCCCTCATATTGGATAAGGCACAGCGCACAATATTTGAAGTGAGCGACGGCGTTCCTGGGTGGTCGCCCGTCTGCGTGAGATAATGAGACTGGATCACTACAATACAAGTCTTTTTCAAAGTCACCAACAAAATGCATAAACTTGTAGTATCACAACAAAATTAATGTACGTACTCACAACACTAGGCCACGTGGCCGTGCACGGGGTCCTGTTAACCAGGTCAAATTAGCACCACTCAACGGCACGCAATGCTCTAGCACATCGGTACTTACAACAAAATGTCCACAGAGGCTCTATAGGTGATGAACAGCACACAAGCACAATCACCAACGGCCACGCCGCGCGGCACCGACACTGCACACATCCTCTCTCGGAGACCAACGGCCGAAAACTGACAGATGCGCGCGGCCTTCAAACCGCAAACGGCCGATCTCGTTTCTGATTGGCTGATTGGTTCCATTTCAAATATCATCTTCACGAGGGTAAACAAGATCCACGCATGAAACGACTATCTGTACACGAGTCACGATACCCAGAAGGAAAGAGTTTTCATGATGTTCTGGATCGCGAGAGTAATATTGATATTTACATGGTAATAATACTCTTCGCTGGCGAATAAGTTCATATTAACCACGTGCCGTTACTATGCACATAATGGTTGCAGCGAGTTACCCTTTCAATATACTCTTATCTTGCGGGTTTGATGAAAATGAACCCTCCAGGAGGTAGTAAAAAAGTTTTGAGTGTATGGATAACGACAACATTGCAGCTGCATATTTTTATTTTTGCAACTGGACACCGCCAAATATGCGCCATTTTGTGTTTATTGGTCACAATTATAAAATATGCATTCCATTTCATACGCATACGTCTATATACACGCGCGATTATCATAATAATAATTTCATGCCGATGGACATAGTTAGCTGCACTGCGTTTTATCATGTTCATGGAATATTCGACATGCCAGTTCAGCCAGCCCGATAATTGCTGACCATCAGTTAGTGCTTGCTGGCGTTGGCACCTCTTTAGACGTTGGTACACCATTGCAGCACTGCTCGGCGGCTTACCATAGCAAAAACGACTGCAGATGTGAGGGAGGATAGCCGAGTCGGGGGCCCAACTTCTTCTCTATTATCGTTGATCTGGAGCCAGCACCCCGGTTAAAAATACCAGTCAGTCAGTTGGACTCGATTCGGCATCCCTCTGGCAGCCTCTTTGCACCCTGAAGGTCGAACAACATGTGGCGATATGCCACTTGTTACCATGGAAGTAGTTATGGTCTTTCAATTTAGAGCTACGTTTAAGCATAAGGGCAAATAGTTCAGGCATAAGCGCTCCTGTATTTATGTCAACATCAGGATAGTTTTAACTGGTTTATTTTTTAACGTCAGTAACAGCATCGCCTTTCTCATATAAGCTGGATTACCGGATGGAACTTTACGCTCCTAACAGTGTTAAAAGTTTACAGTGAACTACTTAGCCGTCATAGATCAGCCGTGGAACATCATTTTTTAATTGCACTTTGCCATGATTCATGGAAGACAAGGAAGATCGGTGTTAACCCATCTGACATTTTTGTCTATACAATGCTATCGGTTGGTTGATGTTCACCTGCGCGTACGCTGTCGACTTTTGATGTTCCCATTGTCCTCCCTGAATATAGCGGGCAGTGGCTCCCACCGGTACTCTGTTATCGATCCGCACATCACCCTCGCCGACGGTCTACGTGACTCACACCCTCACACAGCTGTACCCTCCCTGATACCTCCATCCCCTTCCCCAGCGAGCCTGATTTGACTGGTATGTTTTGGCACTTAATGCGAACAGCTGTCAGATCACAGAGGCTAGGCGGTTTGAAACAATAAGATGATCGAAACTGTGATAAATGCTGTAGTGCTGATGTTCTTTTCATTATTTTAGCATATTTACATGCACAAATGCAGTGCCTGAGGACCACTCGTGTCCACTGCCACTGCTGTATTACCACATAAATCTCACCAATCCTATTACTCAGGTGCTAATCCTTACCTGTGATACTCAGCTTTCGTCTGTGGTGTCCGACAGGCGCGTTCCTGATCCCGTACGTGCTGATGATGGTTCTGGAGGGCGCGCCGCTGTTCCTCGTGGAGCTCGGAATCGGCCAGCGGCTGCGGCAGGGCTCGCTCGGAGTCTGGAACATCATCCACCCGTGGACGGCCGGCATCGGTGTGGCCGCCACCATCGTCTCCTTCATGGTCGGCCTCTACTATAACATGATCATCGCCTGGTGCTTCTACTACTTCTTCAACTCGTTCACGGTACGTCGGCAGCGTCATAGAAGGGATTTTTGGAAGAAAAGCATAACACATTGCTGATAAATACATTATTGTTGTATTTAATGCCTTCTTTGAACAATTAAACATCCGAATAAATCCAAATGTATTTGTCAATTCATTTTTCGAGAACACCTACTTCAGCAGCAAAACGCGTCGGTCAAACTCTGCCACCTGCATGTATGTAGCTCCGATAGCGAAGCTGAAGTCGACATGCGAAGCGACTGGAATTTTAAGATTGTGGGGAATAATGCATGTTTATTTGATAATGTGTATGCGCTTGTCACTGGACCAAGCCATCACGTGTCTAACCTTACGTTACTGCAGTCACAGAAAACGTCAAATTATGTATATGGTAGCACTGAAGTGGTCCAGATGTTCATGTTTGCTTTAGTATAATCATTGAAACGTTCTGCAATTCCTAACATGGTTTGCAGATACAGTAAGTCTCATGACCAAATGGCACTTGACTATTGAGACGATTTATAAACTATTTGGAGTAAGTGCATTGTAGGTCACGCAGAACATGCCGGCACATTCCACCGGTTGGTTTTGGGCTTCCGGTCGCATTGAATGAGTCTACCAAATAATTTGTGAAATATCATTAGCATCCTAGCTCTCAAGCTAGACAATGGGGTAACTTTGAATTTGAAAAAGGTCATAAAGCGTTTTAGCTGCTTTTTTGCAGAAGGTCAAATTCATTGCTTTTATTCGATATGTTTACTGCTGATAATATTCAACACATGCAAAACAAAATGTTATCCAACTGAATACAATTGCCCGTCTTCTATACGATGAATGATCGCATGACCTGCACTGTCCCTACTCCCTACGACCACCCTCACGTACCTATTTCCCGACTCGCTATCTCATTACCCGCCCATCTGTCGTTACCAGAGCCCGCTGCCGTACGCCTTCTGTCCCACCACGGGTCCGAACGGCACCGTGGTGCCCGAGTGCGAAATGTCCTCCGAGACGGCCTTCTTCTGGTACCGCAACGCCCTGGACGCCTCGTCGGCCATCGATGAGCCCGAGGGCATCAAATGGTGGATGGCGCTCTGCCTGCTGCTCTCCTGGGTGCTCGTCTATGCCTGCATCATGCGTGGTATCCAGTCCTCGGGAAAGGTGAGTCGGTCGGGTATAAAGCATATGTAAAAAATATTTATCATTTTTGAAAAGCCTATAATAAGAAAGGAATGCTGGCATGGTTTGCTGATGGTCGGATCAGCGGAAAGTAATGCTGGAACATCAAAGTGGACCGTGTCTCTTGCTCACATTCACTGATTGCATTATATTGATAAAGTAAAAGTTACGTTCATAGACCTCTGTACGTCAGGTGTAGGTGTACAGAGGTCTATGTTACGTTATATCAAAGTGTTACCTTTCGTTACGCTATAGCATTCATTAAATACCCTTACAGTAAACGGTATCAGAGGCTATATGTAACTTCCGTACTATAGTTTTCATAGCCATAAACATTCGAGCTATCGGTTTATACCATGGAATGTCTCTACGTTACCTCATAATGCCCTAGGTTCTCTTATCGTATGATTTCGTGTAGTCCCGGAACTGCACGATTACGAAAACTCCTGCGGTGCCATTTTCAGGTTGTCTACTTCACGGCTCTGTTCCCGTACCTGATCCTGATCATCTTCTTCGGGAGAGCTGTGACACTGCCCGGAGCTGGTGTCGGACTCAAACACCTCTTCACACCAAAGGTAACGTAAACGAACAAAAAGCAATCACCTCGGTCCTCTGGCAACCATGACATGTGTGATTGAGTTACAAGCGTGGAATAGTTATCTGCTCATGACTGCAAATCGTCAGCTTTCGGTAGAAGCTCATGAGTCCTGACCTCTGACGGCCACTGAAAAACCGCCCTGTCCCTGTCATCCTGGCACCTCAGGGACTGTCTCTGGCAGCCGGTGGCGGACGAACCATCACAAAAACCGCCCCAAAACTCCTCTCGGCCGGCGCGACGGCGCCCTCTGCTGACCGTGTGGGTACACGAAGAGGCACGTGTCTGGCGCGGGGCTATATTTACCGGCGTCATGCCAGCGACGCGAGTGTCACCGGCGGCCGACCGGCCTGCCACGCCGCCTGAGCACACTGCCAAAGCGCTCAGACACACTGCCCGGCAAGCGGACAGGCCTGGATTAGAGATACGTGCCCATCGAACGGCACAGTGGATCTGTGCACCCACTTATCCTGAAAGGATCGCTATTCGCTATTTCACCCGAGGCGGAAATGGTAGCTAATAGCTATGATTTGTCATGCGACCTTTGTAAGCCACCATATCCACGTGAAGGTGTCATTCTCCGGAAGGTTTTGGCTGTCACCTCACGAAATTCAAGCTCGCGCCCGCCCCTCCTAATCCACATCGTTCGACCGACTTCCTGCTAACCTGTCCCGGATGTTGCCCTTCAACCCCCCCCCCCTCGCCCTCCCTCCCTCCGCCTCTACTAGCTCGAGTATTACTCTCACAACTCCCCCGGATCCCATGTGAGTCGGGTGCACGCCTCCACTCACGGCGGTGGCAGCATTGATCGCGACCTGTGTACGCACGCTGCTCCGCCCGCTGCCTATAGTACCCACCACTCTCCCGTTGTGATGTGCCGACGGAATAGTGATGCCGGATGGTGCGCGGTGACATCAGCCAAGTCGCAAAAGTTGAGCGCTGCGCACGGCTGTCTATGTGGAACCCCAGACGGCCTGCTTTGAACTTTGCGGAACTTTGGAGATGGACTGATGCTCCCTGGTAGTCTAGATAAAACGGCCTTGACTGGAGGTCGGAAACTAGGCAGAGATTGTGAGTAAATGGCAAGGGTCGGGACCAGATGGGTCTGAGGATGTACTTACGAGTACATACTTACTACTTATGCAGTAATATTCGTGTTTTGAACGACGAATTTCTTAGAAAAGTAATCATGCTTAGAACGTGGACCACGCTCCGGAAATTGCAATGCAAATTTTATCCGTTGTATTGACGAGAGCCACATCAACATGAGATTCAGTATGCATAGTCTATTAAAAAATAATGATTTTTCTAACATGTGCTCGGCGCGTCGAATGAGATGCGGTTGAGGGGGAACAAATTTACATTCGATAATGTAATCCAACGCGTAAGAAATACGTCGCGCGGTCATTGGGTTAGCAGTCCCTGAAATAATTTTTATGCGTTATTTCGGCCTTCCGTGAGGGAAGCAGGAAGTGTTTAGATTTTTTTTTTTTTTTGATGGAAGGATTTTGACATCCGTATGTTTTGCTTCATCAATAACAGCTATAGACATTAGACAGTAGTTAAGCATTAGAAAGTGGAAGGAGCAAAAGCTCAGATGGAGCGGTATATACTCAAATTATTTTAACTAAACATCAAGCTAATAACCTCCCACTGCCCCCCCCCCCTCCCGTCCGTCGTCACAGATGGAGAAGCTGATCGACCCGACCGTGTGGATGGACGCAGCCACACAGGTGTTCTACTCGCTATCGGTCGGCTTCGGCTCCCTGATCGCCTTCGCCTCCTACAACCCGGTCAACAACAACTGCAAACAGGACGCCGTCTTCATGTGCATCGTCACCGTGTTCACGGCTACCTTCGGAGCGGTGGACATTTTCGCCGTGCTCGGCTACAAGGCGGTTCAGAACTACCACAAGTGCATCGCCCAGTGAGTCAGACAGGCAGAGAGTATACGGGCAATTTGGTAAAGTGCTCTCTGTTGTAATCGCCAACTGCAATATATCGTTAGAGCCAGTGACCTTTTGGAGGCACCGAGATGTAATGGAGGCCAGTTGCGGTGTATCGTATGTTGTCTGAGGGTTTCCAGTTGATGCTTGCTGATCGGTAGTTATATGAATTGCGTCCAGGCCTATTTTTGCCGACGCAAACACCGCTCACACGTTGACCTCTGCCTCAGCAATGTCGACAAGTTGTCGGTGCTGTACCCGGAGCAGTTCTTTGTCAACATGTCGGCTGAGGCGTACACCGACATGCTGCAGCACCACGACTTCACCAACGAGACTCAGCTGGAGATGGGCCTGCAGCACTGCGACCTCACCAAGACTCTTGACCAGGTGCGGAATAGACACACGTTTCGTTATGAATATTATCTCAGTGGAAAGTTCCCTTTTATATGCTCCTTTTTCACTGAAGTATTGGGCACTTCGGCGATGACGTGATAAACCTTGCACTTACTAATTACTTCACAAAATTTCCGTGTAACTTTTATGAAATCACTAGTGCGTGCCTCATGTCCTTCTACATCTCTGTACGATGATACCTTGTGCAGAAATCTCAGGTTGTCTAAATGGTCCTCTGTCGCCGTTTTCGGAGTCCTTTAGGGCTGCCTATCGGCGTGTTTATGAGTTGGCACTCGGCAACCAGCTAATCGCTGGCCCACTAACCCAGTCGGGCAGGCGATGGCGAGCTGGATCGCGGATCGATGCAGGCTACGGCCCTGTTGACCCGCGCAAAGGGATTTTTGTGTGATAGAAACCATCAACAAGCTCGACTGATGTCGTTTGTAAAAGGCGCGCTTAGTTGTAAATCGGAGGAACCTACTATGAACGTCAAACCCCTTGAGACCCCACTTTTTTGCGATAATTTTTAAATGCGTCAACTTTCGTTGACAATATTCTGGCAATGCATGTTTCAGAACCTGCCGAAACTTTTATTACTAAGGTATTTTGACGCCAAACGATTATGGAAGGTACTTCTCATTCACTCGTAATGTTAAGGTCAATTCAGGCCCGGGCAGAGGCTTGCGCTCGGCCATACTCGAGCCCCGCCACCAGCGCCATCTGCTCTAAATGCCATCTACCAGCGCCCGATACCGCTACCAGCTACCGCCCACCATCAAGCCTGAATGGAGCGAGAGACGCGAGTGACCGGTCGCCGGGCAAGGAGCGCCGGAGGGGTAGGGCGGAGCTTAGCGCTGACGTCATTACGTGGCTCCGCCCCATGAGCGCGTAGCCTCTACCCAAACAGCAGATTCGTTCCGTGAAATTTAACATTACGAGTGAATGAGAAGTACCTTTCATAATCGTTTGGCGTCAAAATACCTTAGTAATAAAAGTTTCGGCAGGTTCTGAAACACACATTGCCAGAATATTGTCAACGAGAGTTGACGCATTTAAAAATTATCGCAAAAAAGTGGGGTCTCAAGGGGTTTGACGTCCATAGTAACTATTTCTTTTATATGTCATTAGCAGTGTTCCCGGAAAACTGTGATTGGGCTTTATCTCATGCCGCTAAATGGAACGCTTATCTCCCGCCATAGTTACCTGATCTGATCTAGCGACTGGCCTGCCCTGATGGCTGACCTGACCTGACCCGACCTGACCTTACAGATGACCTGACCTGACCTCCCTCAGGCTGCCGAGGGTACCGGTCTGGCGTTCATCGTGTTCACCCAGGCGATCGTGGAGCTGCCCGGCTCCAACTTCTGGTCGGTGGCCTTCTTCATGATGCTGCTGGCCCTCGGACTGGGCTCCCAGTTCGGCACCATGGAGGGCGTCATCACCAACATGTTCGACATGAACATCCGCGTCAGGAAGGAAGTCCTCACCGGTCAGTAAATACGAAAAATAACGCAGCAGATTTCTCTAACGTTTAATTTATGTTATAGAGTCAGTTGCATGTGTCGGAAGTCATTCCGTAGGATCAGGCGTCATATGTATTTCGTCCCTGATGGGTGTGATTGGTGTCTTATTCGTTTCAGGTTTATAAGTGTGTGGTGATTTGCATATGCCATGCGTCTGGTATATTTTTCAGGTGTCATGTGCATTGTGTCGTTCCTGATCGGTCTCGTGTTCTGCACCGGCGCTGGAGAGTACTGGCTGAAGATGTTTGACGCGTTTGCCGGCACCTATGGACTCGTCGTCATCGGCTTCTTTGAGATCGTCGTCGTTACTTACGTTTATGGCTATGAAAAGTGAGTGACGCGTGGCACACCGATCCGTAATAATTTACTGTCATGACACGTTACCAAACAAAAACATTTCGAATGACAAAGTAAAGTTTCAAGTGAGTTTCATGTAAGTAGATGTCATTTCAATGTTGTAGTGAGGTGAGTGGTACCTTTTAGCCACATAGAGCGATCGCTCTGGTGACTTTTCATTCACTTAATCTCAGCTCATCACACCATTTCCCGTCTAACATCGAACTCGCCTCTCGTTGCGCAGGTTCTGTGACGACATCGAGAACATGACTGGCAGCCGTCCGGGCCTGTACTGGCAGATCTGCTGGCGTTTCGTGGCGCCGATACTCATCATCGTCATCTTTTCGGCAACCGTCGTGACCCAGATTATGAACCCGCCTACCTACACCATATGGAACTCCACACTGGTACGCTCGCAGTATATAATCGTAAAATAGACAGCTGGGATTTTCACAGCAGCAGCGGCTAAAACGACGTTTTGGTTTTGATAGGAGTTTCAAGTCAAGTAACGTTTGAATTAACAGACGGTTTCCGAATAACTTTTAGCAATTATTCATGCATTGTTCTGCAATACGAAATTCTGACAACTTGTCTCGTAACAATCAACGTGATGAGGTAAGTAACCAGTGTCACCTGTGAGATATGGCACGTCAGTATGACCTCTGACCTTGTCCCTCTCTGTCCGGCCTCAGGCGGAGCCCCAGAAGGTCGAGTACCCGCCCGCCGTGATGGCCGTGGCTGTGCTACTAATGCTGGCCGGCACCGCTCCCATCGCCATCGTGTTCCTGATGCGCCGCTTCCAGTGCGTCAAGGTTGACATGGACATCCACCAGGCGGCTATCAAACGGATAGACACGACCACCTCCACCACCGGCATGGTCCGCGAGGCAGAGGTGCGTGAGCAGTAGCGAAAGGATTAGCTGTCCGGCCCCTTCTCAATGTGTGTGCGTGCATACCCAGTGTGCGGTGCGGTGCTGGGTGGGCCCGTGAGTAAAAAAGGGGAAATGGAAAAGGAGAAAAGCTGTGAGACCAAAGGGAGCTCTGTTAGTCTTTTTGTGCAGATGTGGCGGCGCCCAGAATGCTGTCCGCTACTGTTTTGAAACGATTTGCCCATCCCTGGCGACTGCTGAGATCAGGTACTTACGGTAAAATCTCACTAGCTTTTGACACATGGCGTTCCATTACTTGATCATGAGAAATGGTGTTTTATCGACCGCCTGAATGACTTCCACTATAGCCAAGAAATGTCCCAATTTATATACGATTTTCCTAGACAGGAGGCATCATGGCTAAGGCATCTTTCCAGCACTTGGCCTGTAAAAACTAAAACATTCATTTTCATAAAGTGGAAAGTCCGTGTTTGCTAGTACTGGATGGAAATGGGTTTCTTTGCGTACGGTTTGCACCACGGCGGCTCTAGCTGGCTGTCTGTTTTCCAGCCGATGGCCAGACAGGACTCGCAGTCGTACGTTTGGACCAAGCTGACTGACATGTCAAAGCGGTCGTCAGATGCATGAGAAGGGGTAGGACTGCGTGTGTCTGTGTGCTCACTGACGCCGGACCAGCACCGCACTGCGACACGGCGTCTGGCCAGTAACCACTGGTTACCTGTGGTTAGCAGCGTGGTTACTAATCACTCATATGTACACAAACACGCCCGCCTGTTGGCTGTCTCGCACCAGAGTGCGTGCTGGGCGGCCACTCAAACCCATCTGCCGTAGGTACCTGGGCACAAAAAGAGCACGGGAGTGAATGCTCATAACATAACTGTCCCTTGTTTTACATAAGCACGTTACATACGCAACGTGCTATCTACATTTAAGGCGTACGAATCAAATAATATTAACTGCAGTTCTAGGCACTTGAAATGACTCACCGTTTATTGGTAATAATCTGTTTTCCAAAAACATAACAGCCAATATTTACTTACAAACGAGGTCAACCGTTTATATGCGGTCATCTCTTATACTCTATAGGAATACCTAAATATGCGCTCATATCATGTGATGTATTGATATATTAAACCGCTTGCTATAACAGCTAATCTAAGTTCTCGTTTTAATATCTCACTGTATTGTAAAGCCGATCGGCAACTAGAAATGTAAAAAGATGACTAATTTCTGGTTATACCTTTTATCTAACAGTATGACCCAAGGATACTTCCCATGTAAGTGTCCAGACCGTTCATGTCCTCGCAATTATGGCTTGTCTTTCACGCCGCATGTTCCGCTTAGATCGTGTATCGTCGTGGCCTGGCTGTGCGATGTGACTGCTACCTTACAATTTGTTTTATGCTCTCGCACTGCTAGACATCTTGTAGGTATTCGGACTGAGCCATCACATCCCAACTGCTGACTAAGATACACATGGTCCACGAGTAGGTATATTAAGTTGCGCTTTCCACTGATTTCCATGCGCTAGTTCAGTTATGCATTGCATGAGTAGCATTAGTTTTACGATTAAGTGTGTGTGCCAAGACGTTGATTTCTTATTCAGTGTGCACTGTGCACCAGACAGTATACACGACAACCGTTCTCATAAGATTCGTTATTTAGGTAAGGTACTGTCCTTTATTCATTTTACGTCAACGGAACTTCATCAATTTATACATGCTCAAGGAAATCGGTTATCAATCTTATTACCTTACAGTCAATACTACTCAATACCCTCATCACTATTATTTGAGAAAAAAAAAAACAAAAACGCTACACTTGAATAACAGCAGATCATCGGCCCACCTGCCCCGATCACTATAAAATACAATGATCCTTCTCTGAGAACTCCCCAGTATAATCTCCCTGTCCGGGTCCGCTCAGCGTTATGACGCCCCGTCCTGTGAGTGTAGTCCCGGTACCGGCTTCTAGTGACTCTGAGACCGTCCGTGGTCACAGCGGCGGATCATGTCAGGGGCTGCAGCGTCCCCCCGAGCGGGGATCAATGGCCCCGGGGCTGCCGCGCCGCGGGAAGTCGATTGAACCGGGGCTGCCATCGCCGGCTGACGGGAGCTGCCAACCAGACAACGACACCGTCACACTTCTCAGAATCACAGGCCCCGGATTCTGCGACATGTTTGCGCTCGACAAACTCTTGCTGAATGGCGTCAATTAGACTGCGGTAAAAGTCACAACAACTTCAGTAAAGGTCGCTGTGATCATGCCTAAAGAGCTTTAGGTCCGGCTTTCTTTATCTTAGACGGCTCCGAATAATGCAGCGATCAGGAATTGTACGAGTTTAAAGGGACCCTCCCACCTTCAAAAAAGTTAATGAATTGGCATGAAAGTGATGTCACTCGGTTCAGAAAGAGCAAAAACGAATATCTACCAAATTTCATCGAAAAATATTCACCGGTTTTCAAGATATTAGACTTTTACTTTTGTTTACTTTTTGGGATCTCCGCTGTTCCTAGCGACTTTATTTGAAAGTGCGGCATTTGTTGCGCGCAAAGCAGCATATACCACCGCGTGCTACCAAACGTTTTAGTAAAAGATTTAAAAATTGTTAGATCTCCGCTGACGTCACAAATTCTAAGGGGGCATACCAATGCACTAGCCCCTTAGAATCCGAAAACTGCAAGTTTGAAATTCCATATCTCCGAATTAAAGCATTTGTCGATGTTGTGAGTGCCCAAACCGGTATTTGCAGGCCATGGCCACCAATTTGGCTATCTCAAATCAAAACTAATGTTAAGGTGGGAGTGTCCCTTTAACCCTATTAGTGGCAGGGGGGGTTGTTTTTATCCACCCCTCAGGTTTTTCGGGAATATCTCCGAAACCGCTGAAGCTACGATGCTGAAATTTTCTGACTTTTCCTAAAACTAAATTGGGCACATTCCCTGAAAATTTCAAGTTCATAACTTTACCAGGGGCGGCTCCAGAGCACTGGGAAATGGGGGTCCTATTCGTGAAGCGAGTCATTTGGGCGAAGATCACGATGCTGCACCAGTTTTACGAACAGTGAATGAAAGGTATCATGTGATAACATATACAAAGTTATTGTGCATCCTCTTTTGACACGTTTTTGCTATAATAGGCGGATCCAGGCGTCCAAAAAAGGGGGGTTATTTTTTACCTCCCAACATAGGTGCCCTGACACCGCCTATGCATGACCAATACAATTTTAGTCGTTCTCTCATAAGAAAATTGTAACATAACAAGACCATTGCCACCCTTTTTAGAAACAGTACCAACAAAAACCTTATTTACTATACTTTTTGTGTACCCCCAATCTCAATGATCTGTATCCGCCTATGATTTTTGAAAATGCATATTTTTAGGATCCATGTGAATTCCTGGTTCATTCTCTATCGATCGGCAAAAGTTGTGTTAAGATTGGTTCAGAAACCTGGCCGTGATAAACAGTCTAAAATGTATCTGCAATTTGCCCGTTTTTACCCCCCTCTACCCCCCTATTGACATTTTTTAATTTTTTTTTAGAAATGTAGATCTCGTTGAGCGAAATCGAGACGAATGCCGTTTGAATTTTGAAAATCGGCCCGTTAGATCTCGAGATATCAAGGGGGGATCGTAAACAGCCCCCCCCCCTGCCACTAATAGGGGGTAGCCAGGAGCCTGCCACTAATAGGGGATAGTATAGTAATAGCCTACACCTGATTTTAAACTACGCGGTCTCTGGCGAAAATGCCTCTCTTTCCGTCTGTTAGATTCATTTTGAAACTTATCAGTCTCATCCCTTGGCTCTTGCGCCTCTTGCATTGCTTCTTTAGAAGTCTGTCTGAAAAAAAACTTATGATTTGGTTGAAAGCAATGTAAAAAAATGTCACATCCATGATCCATCCATACCTGCCATCCCTTGATGTCTTCAAGGAGTATCTTCAGCTTTCCACTGCACTCTGAAATATTAACTTTGCTGCGCTCATTTTTATTGTATCATTTTCGATTGCTCTAGTTAATGTGATTTTGAAGTTAGTGATGATGCAGTCTGTCAATTATGCAAAATTAATAACCTAGTTAGATGGTATGATGTTCACTGAGGATCTTATCTCATTTTCTTATCTACAATACAATAGGTACGATAGAAAGACGGCTCTTTTATTCGATGTAAGCGATAAATATACCTACTTTCTACGAATCCTCTTCGCAGTTCGCACTCAACATCATGTTATCAGTCCAACCGATCTCACATTGAACACGAGTCCCGTACATTGTTCACGAGTGACGACTATTGCCTCGTGCGGCTCTTCAGTCAGCTGCTCAGAGGGCAGACGCTATATAACCTTCGCTCCGCCTGCCGCAGATGAGGGAGTACACGGACACGCCGCACAACTCGGAGGAGAACATGGAGGACGTCAAATTCCAGATGGAAGTGGTGGACGCCTAGCGGGTGACTCGGTGGCGGCGGCGGCCCGCACGCCGCGCCGGCTCGCCCTCTCGTAGACACATCGCGTCGCGTCGCGTGCGTTGGTGACGACGCATGCCGGCGGCTGGGACCGGTGCAATCACTGTAGTCTCTCTGTGCCGGGCGTGCTCCGATGCCGGCCGTCACGGAGCAGTGGATGACGGACGCGGCCGGCCGATGAGACTGACTATCGGAGCCAAGATCGGGCCCGGTTGTGTGAGATGACGAGCTTCCGGACGCGACAGCGCGCGGCGCCGGAACGGGGTCCCGTCGGTGATGCTCCAGCGGTAGGCCCAACTGGACCCTCGCGCCTCCGAGGCTCTGGTGGAGTCTCGGCAAGCCAGGGTTACGGCAGGTCGCGAGCTCACGGACCGCCTCCGGCGATATGGCAGGGCGAATAGTGATGTCGAAGTATAGCTCAAACTATTTTTGGCAGCGTTTCCTCGTGCGCGCGTCGGGTTCGGAACTAGCGTTTTCGGTGTGTGCTGCGATTGTGGACAATGACAGCGGCCGGGTAGATGGACCGACAATGCTTATCGTGTGTGAGGAGTAGTTGTGACCAGGGATGCGGAGCCGTGGAAATTTCAGACGGCTCCGGCTCCGGCTCCGGCTCCGGAGAAAAAAATCGGCTCCGGCTCCGGCTCCGGCTCCGGGTGAAATGTTGTGGCGGCTCCGGCTCCGGCTCCGGCTCCGAGTAAAATGGTCCGGCTCCGGCGGCTCCGGCTCCGGCGGCTCCGGCTCCGACTCAGTACATCCTCTATGCAATCAATTAAATACGGGTGGAAGAAAAATTGGATTGGTTAAACGCGTTACTCTTTGCCATGACCGGCTCACCGCGTCCCCGCGCAAACGCACCTCGGAGAGAACTGGCAGAACAAAGGACTAGGAAGCGATGGCATTAGAAACGCAGTCGCCGCGAATTGGAGTTCACTGAACCATCGTAAGCTGACACCAGTCTCGGCTGCATTGGGGGGTGGGAGTGGGGGGGGGGGGGGTTGGGGGTGGGGGGAGGGGAAGAGACGGTGCTGGGAGTCGCAGTCCACTGCACTGGCTTGAAAACAATGGCCGTCACTTGATGACCGGTCCTCATGTTCTGGGGATGCAGTAGACGTGGGGGGGGGGGGGGGAGGAGCAGACAAGAAGTTGATTGCGTACAGTGGGATACTGGGGATATTCGGCTTTTTTTCATTCAGTTGATGGCCCATGACGTAAGTAAAGTACCATATGTTTTACTGCCTTGTACTGTCAAACCGAGCTAGGTCAATTATTTTTTTTCCTCTTCAAAAAATAAAAAGGAGCCGGAGTCGCCCCCTTTTTTGGCGGCTCCGGCTCCGGCTCCGGCTCCGGGCTATATTGTTTCACGGCTCCGGCTCCGGCTCCGGCTCCGGGCAAAATATGCCGGCTCCGGCGGCTCCGGCTCCGACTCCGGCTCCGGCTCCGCATCCCTGGTTGTGACTGCGCCGAAACGGGAGCCGACCGAGGCGTGGCGCAGGTCACCAGTGTAGAGACAGTGCGACGAGCGCGCGTTTAGACGGCCAGCTCAAGTTACTCACGCGTTCGCGCCAAAAGGTGATGTCACTTGTGATAGACTCAGATCTAAACCCTGCAGCGAATGAGTTCCGATAGTATTGCAAGAGACAAATTCATATGAAAAAATAACTGCACTGTCAGCTGAGCTTTTTAGTAGTCAACTGATTAAAGTCTTTATAGCACGTATCCCTTGCCTCTGTACCATAATATTTAGCCCTTCTATATATTTTATGGCCCTGTAATGAGTTCTCTAAATTAAGGATACCAACTAACTATTGCAAATCTGAGTGCAAGTGGTACAGCCGGTCACGGGTCAGACCACGACTTCCCAGAGCAGTTCCGTTACGTTGCCATTGTTCGCACTGTAGGCTGCCTGTTCACCACACAGTTGCTCTCAGGCTAATCAAAAGTTTCTCCTAAACGGGATAATGTTTCTTTTGGATGCTTCAAAAGCTTCTCGGGGTTGGGACATCCATCGGTTTACATATCTGAGTCTGAGGGAGTGCGGGATTCGTAAGCTTATAAATTAGAAACATAAGGATTGATCTGTGTCGATGTAAATAAGTTGTAGTTAGCTACCAATGTAGTAAACCGTTGAAGATGCTTGCTAAAATGCCCTTTCATTTCGTTTTCATACGGAAAAAAATGTTGCTCTTGTTGGTGTTATTGAATCTCTGTCCTACAGTATTCAAGACTCAAAAAGACTCATTTTGTCCCATGGGTAACTTTCGCTCTTTTGACCATCTCAGCGGGAAATGTCAATATAACTAGTGTGCAGTCGTCAGGCACACCGAAGGTTTAGGCAGGAGCAGAACGTGACGAACTTGTGTGTATTACTCGTGTGTGGTGCTCACTCGCCGAGGTTAATATTTCTGTGTAAGAGTTGTGGTTCTTGCATGGGTAACCAGGTGACATTGATATTAGTAGCGGCAGTAGTCAGCGAAACCATGCGAGTCAGAATAAATGATTGTGTAAAAGGGGCATGTGAATCTATATGGACCGTTTTGTTCGTACCACACCCTCGTCGGATAAAACCGACTGTCCAGCTCGGAACAGAGGCTTGAGGAAAAGTGGATACTGTCCTGAGGATGGAAACTGATGGGACGGTGAATGCCTTAGATGCATCATGCGCCTACGGTCGCTCACATTTATCTCCACAGCAGAGAATCGAACGGAAAAGCTCGAGCATACGCGTAGTTTCAATTACTTTCCATAGATGACGCTAGTGTTAGCGCCTAATAGTAGGCTGTACCGCAGTACTTGGGGGATTTTTATTAAACGCCATAAGTGATAAGTCGAGCGGCGTATTGATCTAATCATACATTTGAACTAATAGAAAATAAGCTATTACGAAATTATCTATCATCTTTATTACAATATCTTAATGACATCACTTCGCATAAATCCACTAACTAAAGTTTAGTATAAATTGCCTGTGGCGTCTATCAATTCCCTCCGGTGTCATTGCTACAATTTTGGCGCGTCTGCTTCGTAAACTTACCAAAAATATTTGGGACTGGAGGTGATCGTGTATTTGAACGTAAATTGTTGGTAAATTGGCAATAAATTGGTAGGATCTTGGAATTCAAATAAAGGTAAGTGAATTGAAATAAATTGAATAGCACATATGTCCAGCTAGCATGACAACAAATCATTCGAACCATTTTGGACTGGGAGGAATCAGGACAGGGACAGACGGAAACAAAAAATCAACATTTCAATTTTCATTTCAATTTCATTTCAATTTAATGCAATTGCATTCAATTCATTGCATGATTTGTGTTTCATGCTAAGAGGCCGATGAAACCTAGCTGCAACTGAATGTTGCTGGTTTTTGTGAAAATATTTTCATTTTTTGTGATTGTTTATTTGCTAATGCATTGTGATTTGAGAATTGAGATTGAGAAGATCTAATGCATTCTTTTTCTTCTGTAACATATTTCTCTCATTTACATGCCATAAATGCCTTAATTTTGACTGGATTTGAGTTAATTAAGGTTTTGGTAGTGGAGACATTCCTAAAACATTTATGAAGCTGTTAAATTAATGTGATGATGTACCTAGTTGTTTTGGTCGGTATTGGGTTATCAGTAAAGCTGGTGTCACCTGCGGCATATCTATCCTAACCTAACTAACCTAACCTAACCTACACCTACAACCTACAAACTAGGCTGGAGAAATACATTTTATGCTGAATTTATGTCCAGCATAGTGGCGGGATTGCGCCAACAATTTCAGCGCACGTCCGGCATTGCTTTGCATGTGTCAAATTTAGTGCATGACGGCTGCTGATTTTTTTTTTTGCGCAGGGCGGCCTCATTCTGATTTTTTGCGCGGATGGCAGTCACCAACTTTTTTGGCATGCTGGTTAATCTAGCAGCGGATTCGTCCTGCGGGCGGCTCTGCAGAGGGTTCAGGGCGAGAGCCCCCTGCCCTGGCGCCAATACGGCCCCTGGTCGTCGCGTGCTCAGACTTTTGAGCCGCCCCGAGTCTATTTAGCGGAGGAGCGTCCGCCCGGATGAGGCCTCCACCCAGGGCGCGGAGAAAAGACCTTGTTGTACATCGCCGAGCGTCGTGAAGTAATCCTGCAATGGCTTTCTGACTCCTGCCCACTGCAGGTTTCGGGTGAATGGGAGCGCGGACGGCCTGGCAAAACGAGCGGCCGCCCTGCCCTCGAAACGCCCGCTCGCTGACCCGGCGGTTTATTGTGCGGCCTCGCGTCAATGGCGTTACAACTGGCCCGAGTCACTATTCGAGCAACTCTTCGGGAGCACGCTGCAGCTCGCCATCCTCTGAGAGGACCGAGAGGAAGCCGTTTCGGTACAGCAGACGAGGGCCGGGGCTACTGGGGCAGATCGCTCCAGCACCTGCACCGGATCGGCCGTCTGCCCTCCGCGGTGTGTCAGCAGTGCCCGGACAAGCAATGCCCCGCGGTGCTCTGCGCCTTGTGCCGAGAAGAGGCTGATGGCCTGGCAGCAGTGCTGTTCCATTGCCCGGCCTTCGCTGGCGCCTACCAGTCTCGAACACACCCCTCCGCCGGTTTTTGTGTCCCTGGAAATTCTGGCATGTGCCTTGTTTCACGGCACGACGCTACAGTGCGCTACGCGTATTGTGGAATTGGGTTTCCATGGAAGCATCAACTAATTCGAACGCTCAACCCCGGAACGCTCTGTCTTGTAGATATAGCCTTGTTCGGTAGATGTGCAAATGTGCTTTATGTAGAAAGAAGTGGCTTGATTTTTGCGCAAATAGACACCCAACTTTCGGCGCAAATCATGCAGAAATTTCAGCGCAAAATCGCTTGCGCCGAATGTCAACGCATGAGGGTCTTTATGGCGCGGGCGTAGTGTGTGCGAGTGTTTTCCAGTCTGGCCTACAAACCTATAACCTACCTGCTAGCAATCTACAACCTACCAGCCTACAACCCAAAACCTAAAACTGCAACCCACAACCCCACAACCTACAACCTGTCTTGCAGTTTCTGTTGACAGTGATGCCAGCTTTACCAATACTGGCGTTAGTACCTATGCAAAAAGTCTTCTAGCAGGGCTGTTGTTCAAACTTTAAAGTCATTATGAGACACATGACTTCAAGTAAATTAAATCATAAAATAGATAAAATTTGAGATAATTGATAAAACTTATGTTTTAATGTATCAGTGTAATATCACCTATTGATTTTCTTTCGATGTTCTATTGTGGCTATTAGCAAGAAAAAAGAGTTGAAATGTGCTGTTACTTTTTATAATCAACCTATGTAAGATATTGTTATTGATTATTTTTATCCCTGCTTCAGGACAATGATGGAAACTGTGCAGCAAGTTACTCCGAGCTATGCTGCTCCTCTGCCTGAGTGGCTTTCAGCTGAGCACGACATGGGAGTAAGTATAACATTAGCCACTCATTTTGTAAATGTGTACGAAATGATTAATATTCAAGACTTAGGTAATCTTGTTAGGCTTGCATTTCATTGTGTGTACATTTGAGGCATTTTATTTTCATGAACAATGGAACATGTAGATGTGTTGCCTTTTTTATCAAGTGAAAGCTGAAACTAGCAAACAAGTAACAAAGCAACTGACAGATAAGTATGAATGTTAATTCAGCTGGTCTGTGACAATGACATCCATTCCAAAAGTGAGAACATCAAAGTCTCTACTAAGGGGATTGAAAGGTTTTTAGTTTGAGGCCAACAATGGGGCTCAGCACAGCTTAACCCTTGTAATGGAGTTCATCATAACTGTCAATGGAACAAGCAGAGGGTGTGCTGAAGCCATCTTACCATTACGGAAAGTGGGGGCATTTGTGCTAGCATGGTTGGGAAAATTAATGATAATAAATGCCAAACTGATCTTTATGTAACTCTGACCAGTTAGTGTAAGTCATGCTCTACACTCCAAAGCTTATTTGTCAGTGATGTGTGTGGGGGCCAGAGCAGTGCAGTTATGCAGCTACCTGCCATGCAATGGCAGCTCAGCTCAGCTCAGGTTTAGCACAGTTTTTTTTTGATAAGGTCAATTTGCTAAATATCCTTATCATTTATGAAAACTAGAATGCCTCTGTGGTTGAACAACCCGATTCTGTTCTTATTTGTCTACAGTACTGAAGATGTAATTGGTTTAGGACACTCTGACAGTTGTCCCCAGAAGATGATCACGTTTGCCATTTGTCTGCTGTTACGCTGTATGCTGAGTTTCACTCTGTACTGATGGAGGTTTCTTTCACTGTCTGCAGACCACCCTGGTGGCCGCCGAGTTTCCGGGCGGAGTGGTGATTGGCGCCGACTCGCGGACATCCACCGGGTGAGAGAGGGGTGCGGCCTGGGGATGGGGAGGCAGGGGAAAGAGAGACTGGCACCCGACTGGGTGAACATATGACGCTGAGTGACGCTGGGGAGGGCCCGTGTCACTCGGTTAAGCTGGTGTAACCCGGTGCTAGGACAAGGGAACAGAACATCATTGGATGAAAGTGAGGGTAGCCCATAAACGTGCGGAACGTGTGTTGGGTCGTGAATTCAAATCACGCTCTCAGCTAACGCTCCTCGCTCTCCCCAGCACGTACGTGGCCAACCGTGTGTCCAACAAGATCACGCGTATCACCGACTCGGTGTACTGTTGCCGCTCGGGCTCCGCGGCCGACACCCAGGCACTGGCCGACATCGTCAGCTACCGGATGGCCATGCACGAGATCGAGATGGGCCGGCCGGCGGCCGTCCGTACCGTGGCCAACACGTTCCGCGAGATGTGCTACCAGTACAGGGATGACCTGATGGCGGGCATTCTGTGTGCCGGGTACGACCGGACCCACGGCGGACAGGTGAGGGTGGGCCATACTGATGGAGGGAGAGCTAGATGGGGAGGGCCGATGGTTAGGAAAGACTAAGAGGGATATTACAGTCAGATGCATGCTGTCGGATGTGAATCACCTTTTCACTTTTAACTAAAATCTATATTACTATACTCTGTTCCGTTTCAAGTTTGCAGCCGAAGTGCCCTGCTGAAAGCAGTGCGTGATTTCTGTATATACAGCTCTTACATTTTAAGACGCAAATTCTTGAGCGGAGGAGCGATATGCCGAAGAAACTCCAACTGCAAGCTTGATATGGAACAGACTATATTTGAGGAGGGTGCGTCTGTCCGTTACCGAGGTCCCGACTTGGTGGTGCTTTGCGTGGACTACAGGCCAGACCGTTGCACCTAGCCCGGTGAAATTTGCACAACTTATAGATCAAGGATGCGCGACGTGCCTTTGAGGGGTCTGGGCTCGATCGGGTCGATAGGGAGCGCGTGGCGCGTGCTCAAAAAGTGCAAATTCGCGTCATAGACTTTACATGTATAAATCGGCGTGCGAAATCGGGCGAAAACGGCTAATTTTGGCCGACACGGGTCCAGTCCCCGTGCAATATCTTGGTGACCAGGGGTCCGACCGGCACGGGGAAAACAGCATCGTGTACATAATTGAACGGGCTATTGAATGGTGTGAATGCAGGGGATAGCACGCGCCACGTGCACCGGAGAGGGCACTTTTATTTGAAAAATTGCGGTTTTTGAGGGATTTTGGAAGTAAATTTATTTTTAGGTGACCGTTAAAGGTAGTGTACCGCCTTTGAAAGATTTCCCATTTTATTTTTCCTGGGATAAGAAGCTTCTGTTTTTACCTAATATCGCAAAAAAAATCAAAAATGGGCCAGGAATAGTGCCTTTTTCGCCTAAAACTTTATCGGTTTTTAGATATGTATAACAACTGTAGTGGGCTCACCTGCAAACAGGCGTCGGCAACAATCGCGAATGCGGCGCACTTGTGACAATAAGCAAAGGTCATTTTAGTGTTACGACCATACGACGTACGGGAATGAGTTATCAGCTGTCTAATCGTAGACAACACAATATTGAGCCTTAAACTGTAAGCCCGTATTGGTATTGTTTCTTTTATTTGGCTGTCGAACATTATTTATGGTTTGAAATATGATTTTATGTAAAATAATTGATATGAAAAAGCCGTCTCATAAGTTATGACCCCATTTCACCACACGCAAGTGGCAGAAATGACAATGATCAGCTGACGCATTTTTCTTGGCCGAAGTCAGAGCGCGCAGCCCGACGCACCACCACTGCACCACAAAGTATGAGCAGAAGCCGCGCCCAAAGCCAGGGCCCCGGTAACGTGAGGTAGCCGAGTCGGGGCAGCGTGCGCTGACCCAAGCCGGGGCCGCAGCTTTGGGCGCGGTCTACCGCATCCCCGCGGGCAGCCCCGGGCTATCACATGACACCGGGAGGACGCGCGGCTCCGGCTTGGGTCAGCGCACGCTGCCCTGACTCGGCTACCTCACGTTACCGGGGCCCTGGCTTTGGGCGTGGTCTACCGCACCACCTAACAGGCGTGTTCGAAACTGCAGGAGCTGATGATGAACGGGTTTATCGAAACTTGATTGGATGAGCATATCGGTAATAGCGATTTCAGTGTGTGCATTTATTGTTCATAGTGGTGTGAAATGTGGTTGGGGTACGACCGATAACCCGTCGGGGCGAATTTCGCACTGGGGTACTCAAAATTTGAAGAATTTAAGACGTTTCCATGAGTTTTGAAGGTATGGAGAAGTTCTAAAAATCCGGTTCTCCTTATCTGGGCCATTAACTCCATACGGTCCAGGAAAGCTGGCACACTACCTTTAAACGGAGCGAGTTGAAACAACACCTGTTGACAAGAGAAATGTACCGCCTCTCATGGGAAAATTGTGAATAGCTAATTGATCGACGACAAGGTGGTATAAATCGCTGGAGAAAATGGTTTTTGTCGATGATGTGCCGCTTTATTAATTACACGGGTTTTGCTGCATAACCTGATACGTTTCGCAATTGAAACTGGTACCGTTTGAAAGAGCATTCAATTTCGTCCAAGATACACCCAAAATTTTTGCATGACAAGCAACAATATTCTAAAAAAAAATGCAAATGTTTCAAACCACTACATAGTCATTTTTACCGAAATTCATCGATGGTCCTCAAAAGACTTCACGTCAGTTTTCGAATCATTCTAAAGTAGAACGCATGATAATACGACACGGGCACCTCGATGCGATGTATCTTTTTTGTTTTATTACAAAATGCTTGGCCGTCAAAAAGCAATCGAACGAAATGGATACCAACCAAATTGACACAGACCAACCCAATACCCACGAGTAACAAATAACCCATCCTCGCGTTGCGGAGCACGCGGGTAACCCTAGTACGTCCTATTCGTCGTAGAGTTAATCGCATGAATATTAGCAAGCCATATTTGTTCGTTTTTTTTCAGGTTTATGTTGCCCTGTGTCAGGCGTCAGCTGAGTGACCTAACCATTCAGTGCATCTCACCCTATCTTATTCAGTTTCTTTTTACCTATAAGGCTCTGACCATCACCTCTTCCCAGATCTACTCGCTACCGATCGGCGGTATGATGGTACGACAGAAGGTTGCCTCGGGCGGCAGCGGCTCCACCTACATCTACGGCTACCTCGACAGCAACTACAAGCCCGACTTCACCGCCGAACAGTGTGTCGACTTCATTAGGAAAGGTACGCGACGGCTTGCAGTCATGTGCAGACGAACTGTTGGACCTGACATTCAATATCCTACGGCATCCTACGGCAATACTTATGCTTTCTCAAAAGTGCTGATATGTGGCAGGCAGATCTGGTGAACCCATGAACGAGCAAATGTGGCGTTAAAAGTGACCATTTGAAGGTAACCACTCCAGATGAACCGTTTTCCTCCAGACAAGCCTCCGCTCACCGCTGTTAATAACACTGCAAGGCGCAAGCCCATTCATCTCACAACTTCGTAGTTGGGCTGCAGGTGGCAGGGATATTTACATCATGCTGTCCGACTGGCTGCTCTAACGGTTCACTAATGCTCCATCTCCATCCAATGCAGCCAGTAACCACTACTTGCCTGTTCTTTCGGGTCAGGTTTGGATCGGTCAGCTGCCATCTGACCCAGGCCATGATTACTGCTCCTAGTTACTCAGTCAGTCCAATAGAGCCGCTGTATATCCCCCGGCCCCGCCGGTCAGTCTGTCTCTGACGCCACCTGTAACGGTGGACGCTGCTGACGTCCGTACGGCAGCGCCGCTAATCACTCTGTCCGCAGCAGACGGACGTCGACCTGTGCCGACCCCCTGTTGACCCTGCGCCGGCCGTCGGTACCGCCTGCTCGTGATACATGGTTCGGGACTGGGGAGACAGCGGCAGACACAGGGACGGCGGTGGTGACCTCGGTCTATTAGGACGTTGGACTGCCAGTCAGAGACAGGGGGTGTTTGTACACAACAAGCAGCTAAACGTGTACGGCCCTCCAGCAAAAGAGTGGTTGGTTAGCCTATGTGTTTTTGGTGTAATAACTTTAAATGACAGACACTCCTGCAAAATGACTCAATAGAAATGAGAAGAGGGTTCGTGCACACATTTCGGCAGTGGTTTTCAACAGCCATTAGAACTATTCATCAATGCAGATCGATTGTGATGTTGGCAACCAACCACTTAATGCCTCGAGGGCCGTATGTATAAATCTACAACATATGAATCTACATACGGAGAGAGGAACACTGCGTTGGGCAAATAACGCCCCCGTCTCTGATTCCCTACTCACCGCTGCCGTCTGCACACATCACTGCGTTAACTAGAGACAGAGCAGACATCTCGGTATCACTAATTACCTCTCCTCCCCTCTCTCTCCATGCCACTCTCCGCTCTCTCTCCCATGCCACCGGCACGGTTCGGCGACCCCGCGGGCGGCGGATATGGGTCGCTCCCGACCCAGTCACCTGGGCTACGGCGAAAATGCCGTCTTCGTTCATGCATGTGCGACGCGCCGAGGCGGGGGGAGGGCGCCGGATGTAATTTGCGCCGGTGACAGGTCGGGACAGGGAGCCGGCAGTGGCAGGGATGGGGCGTGGGTTGATGGTGTTTGGGTTTTAGAGCGCGTGGACTATGTAGGTCATAGGCACTAGGCAGCGGACGGGGGGGGAGGGGTACACCCATTCACTGCCCATACTTAATTGAAGGTGTTCCGCCGCTACCGGTGTAGGTCATCGGAAACGAGAGGCACTGCCGCTGGTGTGTGACAATTGTATTTAGTAAGGTAGTGACGGATTGATCCTGTATATTCACATTCTACTGATCACGAATATTTCGGGACTAGATCTCCTGTGTTTCAGTGTTATCGATTTCCACGTATTTAGTGTGTGAAATGTTGTCTGACATCTCCTCTAAGTGATGGCTTACTGTCTGATCCCGTTCCAGCAATATGCCCAGTGACGTGACTCGACCTATGCAGATAGCCTCCATATTGCAGTGACCCGTCCTCCCAGCTCCCCATGTTTCGGTATCGATCATTCCTCTCATTCAGTTTCTCGCCTACTGTTTTGAAGTGATATTGAGTCTACCTACGTCCTACATCATGTTTTTTGCATTGTGAATTATGGCCTGTCCTCCCTCCCCGATGTTTATCACTGTGGTATGGTAGCTGTCTGTTTCAACGTCAGTCATGTTGTCTGATCTCTCGTCACCCGTGCCAATTTAGCGTCGCTCTCTGTGTCTTGACTCAACCTCGTGTCCTCCGACAAGTGACCTGACGGCTGACACCTCCGTTCCCCTCTCCATGTTACAGTTGTTCCCTGTGATCTAACATCCCTTCCCTCGTGTTCGAACAGTTGACCTGATATCCCTCCCCTCCCCTGTTCCAGGCGTGTCCCTGGCCATCCACCGTGACGGCTCCTCGGGCGGCGTCTGCCGAGTGGCCATCATCACTGCCAACGGCGTGGAGCGACGCACCTTCACCGGCGACCAGCTGTTTGTGCCGCAGTGAGCGGCGGGCAGTGACGCACCGGCGGCGCACAGTAGCGCACCGGTGGCGTACAGTGACGTGCCGGCGGCGTACAGTGACGCACTGACGGCGATCAGCGGCACACCGGCGGCGGTCAGCTGTTGAGCCCGGGCACTGAATAGAGGGCGCCAACTGCGGTTTTTCCATCAGCCCGACGTGCGTGCGCCGAAATGTGGGGGTCCTCCAGATATGGGATTTGATCAACACGTGATGCTGCGTTTCACTCTGTATGTTCTCTCTGTTGGTAACAAACAATAAATACGCGACACACGGCGCTGAGTATTAGACCGCTTCCTGCGGTTTAAAGGGTGAAAAAACGATGGCGCGCGCACTAAAGCGTGAGAGTAATGATGTTCCATGACACAGCGCGAGTTTCAGAACGACATACAACCGTTCACAGGAAGCATTTAGTTTAGAGACCCGCCACAGGCTGGCTTACCACAGTTCACTATAAACATAAAAACACCGAAAAAATAACAGACGCATAACAAGTAACAACGCCTCTCCGTATACAGCAATAGGCAAGATATACTGTCGCAGTAATGGCCACGAGAATCATATAAGGTGGTATCTTCCCACTCTTTCTCAGGCTTCTCCGATCGCCCGGGGTCGACCACAGCCCATCCGTCTCCAAAAGATGGTCATCGAACAGAACGGCCACGGGGTGTCGCTCAGGGCCGTCAAGAAACCTGTCACCTGATCATGATGGCTAGCAATGCGCCACCTACCCAACCGCATAAGCGGCTGAGCTACATATGCTTCTCCTGTGCTGCGGCCCGTCCGTCCGCTCGTCACGCCCTCTGCGGTGTCAGGTAGGGCAGAGTGTTCGCATCAGACATCAGCACAGCCAACACCAGACACAGGCCCAGGTAGGCGTTCAGCTTGGCCGTGTTCTTGGGCGTGTCCTGCATACTGACCGTGCGGAACTCGCGCTCGATTTTGAAGGCGGTGGGCATGGTGACACAGGGCAGCAGCAGCCACGAGGAGTAGTTAACACCGTGAACAATGCAGAGCACGTACGGCGTGAATAGTAGCAGCGCGTACAGGAGGCGCGACGCCGTGTAGCCAATGGTGATGGCCAGGGTGACGATGCCGGCCGCCTTGTCAGCTTGCAGATCGCGTGTGTTGTTGCTGTGAAGGATGGCCTCGGTGTTGAGCGCTAGCGGCACGGCGTACAACATTGCCGGCCACTGGACATAACCCGTCTGCGCCAGGAACGAGAACAACACACTGATCGGACCGAATATCACCAGAATCAGGATATCTCCCAGGCCGAGATACTTCAGTCCCGGTCCGCCTGTGTAGAGGAACGAGCTGGACAGGCCGCCGAAGAACACAAACGCGAGGTGCTCCATTCGCGCCGCTGAGACGACGGTAAGCAGACTGAACCCGAGGCATCCAACGAGATACAGCAGCACGCCCAGCGTGTTCAGCTCATCCTTGGTGAGCAGGTGATCCACCAGCACACGGTCGTCGCTCCGGGACACGTCCACGCCCTTGACGAAGTCGTAGAGCGTGTTGACCACGTTGCCGGCGGCGTGCACGGCGATAGCGGTGACGGCAGTGAGGAACACACCGACCAGGTTCAGCTCTCCAGATACCTGACAGGGAGAAAGAGAAGAGGCAAGCCAGGAGGGGATGTTAGACAAATGAGTACAAAAGCTGGCCATAAAAGATGTCTGGAGAGCAGGGAAGGGCAGGAAAAGCAAGTAGGCTCACATGCTTGAGAATAAAGTAGGTAAAGGTGATGTGTAACAAAACAAGTAGGTACATGTGAATTGTGATTGGTTCCCCAGAAACCCATGGTGTGTGCGTGAGAGAGAGAGAGAGAGAGAGAGAGAGAGAGAGAGAGAGAGAGAGAGAGAGAGAGAGAGAGAGAGAGAGAGAGAGAGGAGAGGAGAGAGACAGAGAGACAGACAGAGAGAAAGAGAGACAGAGAGACAGGCAGGGCAGGGCAGGGCAGACAGACAGACAGAGACAGTAAGACAGAGAGACAGAGACAGAGACAGAGAGAGAGACAGAGAGAGAGAGAGAGAGAGAGAGACAGAGACAGAGACAGAGACAGAGACAGAGACAGTAAGACAGAGAGATGGAGAGAGCCTGGGAGGCATGATTCAAACTTTGGCATAATTATCTTTAGGTACTGACCAAGTGAAAAGTGTTGTGCCCAGGATTGATATAAATTTCCTGAGACTGTTTCAACATTAATGCATAGGTAGAGGGTAGGGTAGCAAGTGAAACTTCAAATTAACACATTCTATACTATCACCAGTCAGCATACCTTATAAGCTAGTGCACAGCCCAAAAGAACTGGCATGAGTGATGCTGAGAAGGACCACGGTCGCAAGGCCAGCAGGTACGAAGACAGCTTCATCAACGGCTCTGTGAAGCTGGCTCGCCTCTTTGGCTGGAGCTGCTGCCCATCTTGGCCCTCCTGCATATCAGAGCTCATTTGTTGCTATAATATGTGTCCTGAAAAGAAACTGATGATCAAGTGAGCATATGGGGATCAGACCTAGACAAATACTAAAATCTAAAATTGGCATCAAAGTTGAAGTCCAAGTTTAAATTGAAGTGGAATCAGAATAGAACAAGATAGGCATCCCATCTGTGGCAAATAACATCCAAAAACTGGTGCAGGTGAAGGAAAAACATGTGAGACAGTTCATAAGCACATTGATAATTCATAATTAATCTATCATCACAAATATCTCAGAAAAACACAGCACCAAGAAGGCTATAGAACTCCCACAGAACACCCAAGAGAACACCCACCACAAGTTGTTGCTGTGAAGCCTGAAGCACAAGTAACACAAGATTAGTTGTGAAACATGCCAAAATTACTTTGCAGAACGCACGCCAAGTAAAGCATTTGGCAGCTTTGTAAAAAAGATGTGGTATCAATTTATCGTAGGCAAATGTGAAGCTAGAGATATAACCGACGCAGCCACGTACCCCGCGTTCGATGTCTCCCGGACGGCGAAGATTCTACGCCGTCCGGCCAATCACGTTCCACAACCGCAGCCGAGCCCCCGCTGACCTTGGACGGGATTGGCCGGACGACGTAGAATCTTCGTCGTCCAAGAGACATCGAACGCGGGGGTAATGTTATGAATCAAATTCTCGCAAGTAACGGTGTGTCGGCGGGATCGCATATTTGTTTGCTGCTTGAAGTATATTTTTCAGGAGAATATCCGCGTTAGAGGTAAGTCAACATCTTATGAATATATGGTAATACACCGAGTGCCTTCGGTTGCTGTGAGACATGAGTCACGAGTCGGAGTGACTGAAGAATGTCAAATCAAATGAAATGTGCATGCCAATTCAGTAGGCGGAACTATGGTCAAGCGTACCCATTTTCGGGAACGCATTTTCGTTCCCATGTTTGGGAACGATAAACCCAAATATGGGAACGCCATGTAGGCATTATTTAAAACAAGAAAAAGAACTGTTAAATGACGTCCAAAAAATATAAAACGATCGTTAACCGCCTGATAGTTGTCTCAATATTGTTGGGAAAGAGTTTGATATTGTAAGGCCCATCGTAGTTTCAAATCGTTCCCCTATTTCTAAGGCAGTCCATCACCCGGGCCGCGAGCCCAAATTTGGGAACGCTCTCGTACACTGGCGCTGCAAGCGTTCCTTATTATGGTGTGAGAAATATCGTTTCCATCTGCTCTGAGCGGCTAATCGGCGACACTCATTATTTCCAGCGACGGAAAGCGCCCCGTCAGTCGGCCCGGAGGCCAAGGCCGACCAACCGGCGGCGGCTCGCTCGGTTCCTATCTCGCTGACCTCCACCGTTCGCCCACAGCAAAAACACTCGGCGAGGGTTAGGTCAGATAATGGGTTGACGACACACCAAGGGCAAACGACTGTCGGAGAGGTATAAAACGGGCGCCAGACGCAGCAGCGACACACTCACACAGTCCACACCACACTCAACAACATCCACTCTCCAACACTCCACTCAACATGCACAAGTAAGTACCTACGTAAGAATGACTCAGACCAGACGGTCTGCCCCAGCCAGCTCTCTTGGAGCTGTGCTGTGGGGACAAGGTGACGTGACGTCTTCTAGGAAGTCCGTTTAACTTGCCGAACTATTCGGTATATGGTTGAACTGTTTGTTTTGTCTTTCGGCTACCCATTCGGTTATCTCTTTCGCCCTTGTTTTTTGGTGACCGTTGACCGCCGTTGTCCGGTCTCACTGCGCTGTTTGTGTTTCAGCCTGCCCGCCATCATGACGCTGACCAGGGAGCCGATTGGCTCGGCTTGGCGGCAGCAGGCTGTTCTTTCGGCACTCTTCCGGCCTCTACAATATCGGCATACTCGAGTGCGATAGGAACTCGAGTGGGACTGATTTTCGGTCTTCTTTCGACACTTCCGTATTCTTCGATATCAGCCCGTGCTAATGCAACGGCTATTCGTGCAGGACTGATTTTCGGCCTTGTCTCGTTTAATGACTCGATCGCTTCCTTTTGACATTTTGGTTTCGACCTTATCTTTTGGCTCATTTCAATATATCTACTTTTAACTCATGTTCACGTCTGTATGGTGGATGGTGTTGGGAACGAAGGAGGGAAAGGAAGCAGAAACACACTCGATCGCGTTTTCATCAGTAATACCCCTAGACAGCACATAGAGTAAACGATTGAAGAATATAGTGAAGGACACAATCCCCTAGACATATCTAGCGATAAGACAGCAATGCAGCATAGCAGCATATACAAAGGGACAACTTTCAAATTACATTGGGGGCTCGTCCGGGATATCAAACTCTGTTCTGCTCGAACAGGACCCTGATTGTATATGCCGTTGATTCATTGCATGTTCTTGCTTGTAAAGTTTTCAGGTTCTTTGTTGTTCCAGAATGATTCGTGGATCTTCGTTGGTGTAGCTTGCTGCTCGTGATTCGTAAACTTTCCGTTTCACCGTGTTCGTGAAACATGAATTGACTGGTCAAATTTGTGTATTTCCATTTCCAGTTACCTTTATTTGATGGCGAATGGCTCGAGTTCCAGACTCTACTAGGTTCGCCAGGCCAATTGTTGGTCCGCATGCTGCATGGGCAACCTACATCGGACGCACCGTCGAGGTCACCATCTCTTGAAGTTCAATTGATTCAGGTTAGTCTTGCTTACTTCTGTGGGTCTACTTACTTTGCCTTCTGGCGATACGCTACTCGGTCGTATACCTCGCAAATCAATTCGTTCGCATCGTTGGCATGACAGCAAATGGCTATTTAACTCATGGTATAAAAGAATGTCCAGATATGCTCTATGGATTACATCCATTCGATTCCTTTGACTTGAATATGTGTTCGGATGATACTTACTTGGTATAATTGAACTTTATCAAGAAGTTGCCCGTAAGGCGCTCATATAATGCCGACTTGGTGTTATTGAGCTGGTCCATCTGTTTGATCTGATAACATCGGCTTTGTGTTCTTATTTTTTCATGAATTTTTACGCTCAGACGTTACTGACTTGGCATTAGGTAGCTAACTCTGACTTCGTTGTCATTGGACGTTCTGATGACACCGACTTGGTGTCATTGAACTCTGGGGTAGTTGCCATAGGATGTCTGCAGTGACCAGGTGCATTGCAGCGCAGTGGTCAGCTAGCTGGTTCGGGGCAATAACTATCCACAGATAAAAACAACGCGAGTTCGATCATCTGATCGCCAAACCGGATATACCATTCGATCAGCTTTCAAGATCGCGGAAGTATCCCATGATCAAGGTTCCGGAGTTCAGAGGTTCGTTGTCAGAGGTCCGTTGACATAACCTTACATGGCCCTGACACAGTCCGAAGTGTCATTGTGACTGAGTGGATTGATGCCTCGCTGACATGATTAGTTATTCTTTTGGGTTTTTAACTGGTTGGTCACTGGTAGAGTTGCATTATGGCTGAGTTGTTGACAAGGTTCAGTGTACAAGATCGGTTCAATGTTTCACAGTTTGAGATGTCATTTATTTGTGAGAGTACAACGTCGTTTACATCTATTCAGTTCTTACACAGGAATTTCAATATTTCAGAGCATGTGGCAGGTTTCCGGTAAGTCGAATTCAGGTGAAGTAATTCTCTCTGTGTTAGACCCTTTGCCCTAGTTGATAGGTAAATTTTGTATCAATTAGTCATTATTTTGGTTAACATTGGACGGCAATATACTTTTAACTTTGCTTCGGTTCAAACAGACAGTCATCTCATCAGTCAGTTGAGGGTTGTGATTTGTGAAGATAATCCCAGTCAACATTGGTGATACTCCCGTCCAGTTGGGAAGTATTTGACAGAATGATAAACGCATTTGGTATTTGGCGGGTGATGTGCTGGGCCAGAAATGTGGTTTCCGTTTATTGAGTAGGTCGTGCCGTCTGCCTACGTCCCTGAGAGAAGGGCGAGTGCTAGGTAGGACGTGCAGCCTACAGACGTCTCTTGGAGGAGGACGTCACCGGACCGTCTGCTCGCGGGGAGCAGGACGGCAGTCGCGGCCCGGACGCGTAGGAGCTGAGGAGAACTGGTGATAGGGCCTGCCCCACCTATCTACCAGAGTGAGTAGCATGGCAGAGGGTGGTCCTCTGGGGGTCCATGCCCACCGAACATACACCGGCCGGGTATGGGTGGAATTCTCGGTCAGCTTACGCTCTAGGCATAAGGGCTGGGCGTGCAGTGACGGGAGCAGCAGGTCACTGGCACAGGCGACAATCCATGCTGAGGAGGTGTTCCTGGCATGTGAAAAACGGAACCATTTGAGCGTGTAAGGCGGCAAACCCCACCGCAAATACACTGCTACCGGAGTATAAAGAGTCGAACACTCCGGCGACTACAGGAGAGATGAGGCCAGCAGCGGACCCGACCAACAATTTACTTGCTTCAGGAGGTGACCGCAGCATCGATAAGGAAGGTGGGTTGTTTTATATCCGAGATAGGATGACTCGGTTGACTTGTTTGGCACTGCTCAGGAGTTGCTGGAGCAGCAACCCGACTTACAGCTTAATGACTTTGGAAGGTAGTCGCAGCAGTCGATCGGAAAGGTATGATTCACATTCAAGGTTAGATGGTTAGATGATTAATTGGCTGCTTGTTTTATTGCACAGGTGTTGCAGAAGCAGCAAACCCGACCAACACCATAATTACTTTAGGAATGGTACTTCAGGAATTGACCAGTGTCGGATAATTGACCACAGTGTCGATAAGACAGGTGTCTTAGGAAGATGACTCGGTTGCTTTGCTTCGTTTGCACAGGTGTTGCAGAAGCAGCGAAACCGATCGACGTTAACTTGTTTCAGAAGATGACCGCAGCGTCGATAAGAAAGGTGACTTGGTTGCTGTGCTTCGTTGCACAGATGTTGCAAAAACAGCAAACCCGACAAACAGTTGAAATGTGAGTAGACTTCAGGTGACTGCAGAGGGAAAGATAGTGTTTAAGACGGAAAGTGGTTTTCGTCTCGTTTTATCTCCATTCCATGGCAGGAGGTAGTACGACTCGAATCCTTGCTTAGCTGCACTTTGCAAGTCATAGCAAGTGCAAAACTCTTCAGGAGTCCATCCCGTGGCTCATCTCCAGAGTAGGAAGATAGACATAAATGCTTCATGTCCTGCTTCATCGTGAATTACTGCGTGGGTCTTGCAGTTGAGATAACAAGGCAAAGAAAAATAGTAATTCGGCCGTCAGCAGTTACCAAGTGAGCTGACTGAAGCCGAAAGGTTTCGATTTCAGCGCAGGTACGAGGCACGAGACGTCCCGAGGGAAGGTCTTGCCGGTAAAGCTAAACCGAGCAGAACCGCAACGGTAAGGGACAATGCAAAATTTACGAAATATTGGATTGATTTCGTTGTCTCGACTTTCGAGTAACACTTACGTTAATGTTTTATAGCAAGATTCTGGAGTAGCATCAACTGTGCAAACTGACCACACCTTTTCCTGTGGAACGATTTAAATATGAACCCGAAAGCCTATGTAGTTAGAACCTGCAATCCTATGTGAACTCGTTCAGCACTCATGTGAATCATTTGGCAATCCCAAAGCTGAACGAAGGGTCAACGTCATATTGAATGGAAGGTGTACCAGTTACTGTGGTTGACTTTCGTTGTATTGTCTGCAACAGACACCGCGCTGCCGAGTGGAGGTCCTGATGGATTTATCCAACCCTGCATGGAGCGCCACCGTCTCGTGAGTGACCAGCGACGGTGATGTCGGGTCACGAACAAAAGTAAGAACAACCCTTGAGATCAAAAGATCAAAGCCAACGGGCATGTGCTCACTTGTTAAAGTCAAGCAGACGAGTTTGCTACAATCTGCTTCAGCGTATGCATGAAGGTCGTGATAAGGGTCAGTTGGTGCTCGAGGTATAAGTTGTGGTGAAGCAACAATCTTGTGCATTGCCTTGAAACTAGATCCAGCGACATGGATCTGTGCAGACCAAAAGATGCGCGGGCATAGAACCGGCATAGACAATAGGACAAACTGCTCGTGTGCTGCGATGCTCGCATCGTCTGGTCCCTCCCAATGTCCTCAGGTCATTGGAGCCAGCAGCAGAGTGCGTCCTACACAGGTATCTGAGATACCAAAAGGTCTACAAGCACCACCAATCTCTCGGCATGTCAGATTGACTTCAGCCTCAACACCTCACCCGAGCCCTTAGGACCAACATCTCGATGCTGAGTGCTGCCAGAAGTCGGAAACGCATCCTTCTGTTCTAACGGAGGCAAACGATCACTTGCCCGTCGGTTGTAACTTATCTCCTCCAGGTGTGGCGGCCATAAAGCAGACGGATGGACCCATCACGTTATCACTCGTGAGTTTTTAAAGTCGAAGCCCGTATTGGGAATCGTTAACAAGCGTACCCTTTACATTGCACGAATGACGACATGCTCCTTTGTAAATCGTTTCCGGTAAACCACGAAATTCCCATCCCAGAAACAGTCCACAGGTCAGTAGCAAGGAGATGTGGTTCCCAGAATAATATAAATGTAAAGGTGCAGTGATTGCCTTTCTCCAAGATTTTGTATCCAGCAGCACTACCACGGTGCAATGCTAAAGCTGAAGCTAAAGTCGTGTGATCTTATCTATCAAGCTATTAAGTGATTATGTATTTTGCACTATTGTCATATTTGCCGAAAGGCACAAAACAGTTAAAACAGTTTAAGACGCCGCATTTGCCATTGTGTACAAGTCAAACTCGGTTTGACCCAGTCAGACTGTAAGTCTATTATTACGTACGTATACCCGTTCACCCCCTAAGGTTACAGTTCTTCGTTCGCCATAAAAATGGGAGGGATGTGAGAAATATCGTTTCCATCTGCTCTGAGCGGCTAATCGGCGACACTCATTATTTCCAGCGACGGAAAGCGCCCCGTCAGTCGGCCCGGAGGCCAAGGCCGACCAACCGGCGGCGGCTCGCTCGGTTCCTATCTCGCTGACCTCCACCGTTCGCCCACAGCAAAAACACTCGGCGAGGGTTAGGTCAGATAATGGGTTGACGACACACCAAGGGCAAACGACTGTCGGAGAGGTATAAAACGGGCGCCAGACGCAGCAGCGACACACTCACACAGTCCACACCACACTCAACAACATCCACTCTCCAACACTCCACTCAACATGCACAAGTAAGTACCTACGTAAGAATGACTCAGACCAGACGGTCTGCCCCAGCCAGCTCTCTTGGAGCTGTGCTGTGGGGACAAGGTGACGTGACGTCTTCTAGGAAGTCCGTTTAACTTGCCGAACTATTCGGTATATGGTTGAACTGTTTGTTTTGTCTTTCGGCTACCCATTCGGTTATCTCTTTCGCCCTTGTTTTTTGGTGACCGTTGACCGCCGTTGTCCGGTCTCACTGCGCTGTTTGTGTTTCAGCCTGCCCGCCATCATGACGCTGACCAGGGAGCCGATTGGCTCGGCTTGGCGGCAGCAGGCTGTTCTTTCGGCACTCTTCCGGCCTCTACAATATCGGCATACTCGAGTGCGATAGGAACTCGAGTGGGACTGATTTTCGGTCTTCTTTCGACACTTCCGTATTCTTCGATATCAGCCCGTGCTAATGCAACGGCTATTCGTGCAGGACTGATTTTCGGCCTTGTCTCGTTTAATGACTCGATCGCTTCCTTTTGACATTTTGGTTTCGACCTTATCTTTTGGCTCATTTCAATATATCTACTTTTAACTCATGTTCACGTCTGTATGGTGGATGGTGTTGGGAACGAAGGAGGGAAAGGAAGCAGAAACACACTCGATCGCGTTTTCATCAGTAATACCCCTAGACAGCACATAGAGTAAACGATTGAAGAATATAGTGAAGGACACAATCCCCTAGACATATCTAGCGATAAGACAGCAATGCAGCATAGCAGCATATACAAAGGGACAACTTTCAAATTACAATGGGAACGGCGTACCCGAAATTGGGAACGATTTCACCGACGCCTTTCAGGGGCTCTTTTCATTAACAAGCATCACGTCCAACGCCGCAAATTATTGTTAACGCAACAATCATCAAATGACCTTTCCGGCAAGACCGTTGCATGTTTCGCCCGGTCTTCTGCGCTTTTATTCCCGTCGATCTCGCAGCGGGCACGCCCCCCTCTCAGTTGGTGACATACCAGGGAAATAAGCTAAAATTAGAGTGCTCTATTTATTGCTCCTGCCCCATGTTGAAGAGATACCCCTAAAAGCGTGATCTTTTATCGGCCCTTACGCAGCAAGGCAGTACTTCTCAGGCCGGTGGATGGTATCAATAGAAAGAGAATGCGTCAAAGATTAACATGGATTAATTAAAATAACATTAAAATGTTAATTAAGCGTGGAAATTAGTCCCAAACTTAAGCTAATTATTGCTCCTACCTCGGCGACAGCGCTCCCCGCAGTCAGCGGAGAAGCTAAAATAAAAGCCACCATCCTCCTCCGTAAGTCAATTTTAGAGCGGCCGAGTGGGCCGATGCGGGGCCACCAAACTGAGGTGAGACGTGGCTAGCAATTGCGAACTGCCATAGAAATCAATATCTTAAGACGTACAATATGGGATGATTACTCTGAAGCAGGAGTGAAAGCATGAGTAGCTAGCAAGAAACGAAATGCATAGATTGGTTGAATTATGTACAATAGGCACAGCTCATATGAAGCCATTTCTTTGATGTTGACATTTGACATAACCCTTCCTCTCCTCACCTACGACTAAGTACGTTGGCAGTTACCGGCATAGTTTTTTTTTAGCACGAGTGTAATTCGCCATCGGACCGCAATGCATGTTGCTAGGCTGCTGCAATTACAACGAACATACGAATACTGCCTTCATTTGTAGACGTTTGTTTTTTAGGCGGTCTTTGACGTACAAGGGGGCATACCTGTCGACAAATTGAGTTTCTCCGAATTTCAAAAACTCCCAGAATTCCAATTCCTTATGCACTGTTGTAGGTACAGCTATGTTCACAAGTTTTCGTTTCCTCCTGCTCTAAAAAGGATGATATTTGTCGATTTCGTGCGTCGCTGATAGAAGGGTGCGTTTAATAATTAGGCCCAACGCTTTCTGCATCCGCGAGTACCTTGAAAAGGGAACAACAGTTTCCATTTATTACACTATGGGACAAGTGACAAAATGACCACCGCAACACGCATGAAACGGAGCTCATATTCCTAAAAAATGTCTACAATCACTTCTTTTCTGACACTATTAGCAAATACCATCTCAAGTTAGGTGGTTGACAGACAGTCAATGGAGATCTGGGGAGACTGAGTGATGCCAATTCACCACTTAACTGATAATGAGGGCCGAGGGAAGAGAAACATGCAACATGCACAACTGACAACTTGACAAGTGACAAAACACTACCACTATTGCGCAGTGCACAACAAATTTCAGCAGCCAGCCCAAAAATGCTTTTGGTGGCTAATTGCAAAACAAGTCACTAATAAATGTCTTAGTTGCAGCTGAACACTGCACAATGATCACACTGTTCACACATTGAGTGGGATGCCACAGGTGGTTTGAATCACACTTTGGTACAACTGCAAATCTGAAGTGTTGTCATGAGGTTCATGCCTCCATGATCACAGCACTTTGGTTGTGGTTGGCATAACACTTGTAGTCTGCAGAGTTCCACATGAACTGCAGACACCTCATCTGGTGGTCTTCATGTTGCTCAACTTCTTCAGGAGGCAAATGTCGACCACCCAGCGGAAGCATGGTCCTGCAGAAAAGAAAGGTAATGCATAAGGTACAAACATTATCTGCTGAAACAGCCCCTTCTGTTTGCTGTTATTAAACTTTTAACATAACATAACAACATGTATTCCATGTATATTACATTTGTTGAAGTAAAATACTGCCCGCTATTTCAAAACCAGAAAATAAAATTATATTGTGGCATAATTCACATGCTCAGCTATCCCTATAATTAATTTAAAATTTGGCATATTCTATATAACACATTCATAGAATGTTCTACTTCACGTCACAAGGACTCACAATCTTTCTGTTGGGTGTTTGATTGACGCATTAACTAGGTTTGTCTTAGGTTTTATTATTGCAAAAAATTCATATTGCATTATTGTATCAAAATACTGCCAGCAATAACAAAACAAGAACATGAAATGTCAATGAGCAAGCCGCCTTTCCTAAAAATGGATTACTTTGAAAAGAATTTTAGTTTCTTTGAAGGAAAAGGAGAAATGATTATCAGGTTATTATCAAAAACCACTCAACCAGCAAGTGGCTGGGTGGTTTCACAGCAAACATCAAGCCAAAACATATGCTTACATTCATCTAACAATTGAGCCATTTGACTACACAAGGATATGTGAGCAGAATAATAATACAATCATCCAATGTTGACTTCCTTGCAAAGTTTATGCCTTATTTTATGAAAATGTGTCACTAGAATATGATACTTATCATCGAATAGTATTTAATTTACGATTTATTTCGATCGGAACGCACATGGGGTCCCGCGCCATTTTCGTCGACGATAAATATGATCGTGTTTCATGAAGAGATAAGGGGTTTCAATGGTCTTTCAAAGCAATAATTTGATGCAAAAATTTGTAGGAAATAATATAAAGCTGGTTCAAATGGCCATCAACCATTTAAAACACCGAAAATACTCACAACTCCGTCCCGACGGCCACGCAGCACCGCGCACGCCACACTACTGGCACAATGCCAAAACTGCCGTCACAGCAGAAATGTTTTTTTTTCTCGATTGCAATTGTGGAATTATTTATTAAACAGAAGATTATCTTTCCGAAAAACCGACTGATTTCATACACAGATGCATGGAAAATAAAAAAATCCCGGTAAGTTTATTTGTATTGTTTTGTCGATTTTGACATGCTCCTAGTTTGCAGCCATATTTCGATATGTTCTACAGGGAGTTCAGAATTATTTCAGGACCAATATTTTCCTCATTCATTTTCCCGTCGATCATGAAATTTTTAGAGCGGAACAATTAGTTTCCAGGCGGTCCGAGCGGTTTTCGTGAGAAGGGTGCAAAAATCGGCGTCATTTTTAGAGCCTCGACACCAGCTCAACACAGGACCCTATGGGAGACGGTGAAGCAGCGGGAGCAATTAATAGAGCGCTCTAATTTTAGCTTATTTCCCTGGTGTGTCACCGACTGCTCTGCAGGATTACGTAATCCACAACGCTCAGCGATGTTCAACAAGGTCTTCCATACCTATATCCACCGTCCGCGCCGAGGGTGGAGACATGTCAAGCACCTGTCTGCTAATCACCGAGAGTTGACGAGCACAAGAAGTATCCAAAAATGGGAACGCTGAATATGTTACACCCTCAAAACACCTAGTCCCAATGAAAATCTAGTTTTTTCCTTTCTTAATGAGTGTAAGTGGCAAAAGGCCTGGTAGGATGGGCACGAGGTATGATCGAAATCAGCATAAAAATTATAAATAAGTCACACAGAGCGACCTATATCAGAGAAATTCCCCCCAAACGATCATGCTTAGAAACGCCGAAGACAAAAACCACGCTCATGACGCTGCTTATAAAACAACGCTAAACAGCTAGCATCCAAATAAAATATGTCTTTCAGGGCTGATAAAATACAGCTGAATGATTTTAAACCACTGAAACTGAGTTAACAACAGTAGTTCGGTAAAATCACTGACGTTCCACGCGGTCGATCGCCCCGACACCAAAAGTCAACAATATTACCTCGGGACTGTCCGCGTGTTCGCTTGCATATGTCAGCATCTGGTGTCGCTAGAATGAAATTTCATAACCAGGCGAAAATTATTATACTTGACCTCAAAATGTAAAAAAATGCTTCATTTTCCTTAAAATTGCATGTTAAATGTCGTATAACCCATATTTCCACCATTCTGTCATTTTTAAAAAATCATTAAAAATATCATTCCACGGTCAATTTCCTTGTTCCACGGTCAGATTAAAGATAACTTTATGGAGATTTAGTAGATACTTAAATCAGCGTGCACTTTTTTGAGACGTGATGCACTTTTGAGTTTTAGTGGGCGAACGGCCGAAAAATTGCCTTCCGTTCTCATAAATGGGAACGCCCGTTCCCATATTTGGGAACTCCGTTCCCAAAAATGGGAACGTTCCTATATTTGGGTACTCATGACCATAGTTCCGCCTACTGAATTCGTATCAACACAGTCTCAAGTCACTGTATAACAATTTTGGTCTGTTTGCTCTTTACATGGCAGTATTGGTAGGGTACCCTGCTTTTCTGGAAGTTCTGAAGCCTTCACTCCTGCTGCCAGATCCATTCCAGGGGGAGCATTTAGGGCAAATGCTTGCCACGCCCCCCCCCCCCCCCGACTCCTGAGTGCCCAAAATTAACAAAAATTTGTGGTTTTTCTAGATCAAAATGAAAACTAAACTCTTATGAGTAAAAGTCTGTTTTAAACTGAACAGCAGTGCATAAGGATCTAAATCCTTTGAGTTTTTGGAGTTTCGAGAAACTTTTTGGGAGTATGCTGGATGCCCCCTCCCCCCCTCCCTGTGGCCTGCATTGCCAAAATCACTTTTCTGGAATCTGGATCAGTGAGTGTTCACTCCTAGAGTATGAATTCTTCCTGTCATGTTTTTGTTTTGTGAATATCTTCAGTTTTTAAATGGTGCAAAAGGAGGTAATCGGTTATCACCCTTATCAGTGCTACACTGCATGCCTCCTTTTTAATATGTGCATTGTGAAACATTGCAAAAGATTGCTTCTGCTTGAGGCTCAGGACTCAGGGACAGGTTCATTTCAATTTGATGACTGATGGCTGGTAACTGCCAGTTGGGAAAAGGCTGCATTTATGCTCAACTTTTTGTGAAGTTCACTTGATTTTGTCTGAGATTGGTGCTTGACAACTTGGTCAAAATAGCTTGAACTTATGGCTAGGATGCTTTTAAACCGTCCGGGGGGGGGGGGGGGGGGCTGTGCCGCAGCGGCGCCGGAGGCTTGATGGCTCTACTGTCACGGCCCCGGGGTCCGGGGGCTGCACAGTGATGCAAATGGGGTTCACGAGTGGCCATAAATACCCAAAAGTCAAGTTTACCAAATCGAGTTAATTGTGATATGGCCGAGTAGACAAATGTTTGGGGCATCTGAAATCACATGGCTTTCATGTTTTTGTCAAAACCGGCCTCGTGTATAATCGTCAGAAGTCGCGACATTTTCTAGGTCGTAAAATGACGGTCAGACACTCGCAAGTTCAAACGCCGCTGGTTTGCGTTCATTTCGTACAAATTGAAAAAATTATGCATGGGAATGATCCCCAAAGCCTTCTGCTTCTAATGCCGGGTCACAAAAAGCCGTATCTTATTCGCTTTGGCGGTAATCTGACTATTTATCATCATGCTGCAATCGCAGTTTTTTACTAAAAAAAAAATGCTTTCGTTTCACCTACAGCACTTAACACAGTGTGTGCCCGTTAGTCCACCATACCATAGCCTTCCCTAATCATTTCTGAGTCGCATCGTGAAAGAATTAAGGCGCTAGCACAGGGCTGACCGGCGCTACAGAGGTTTTTGTCCGGGCGGTCGGGTGCCGCAGTGGGCGCGCAGTGGGCGGGTGGGCCCGCGGCACCCGACCGTGCCGGACGAAAACTTCTGTAGCGCCGGTCAGCCCTGTGCTAGCGCCTCAATTCTTTCACTATGCGACTCAGAAATGATTAGGGATTGCTATGATATGGTGCACTAACGGGCACACACTGTGTGAAGTGCTGTAGGTGAATTGAAAGCAAATATTTTTGGTAAAAAACTGCGGTTGCAACATGATTACAAACAGTTAGCTCACCGCCAAACCAAAATAGATACGGCTTTTTATGACGTGGCATTAGAAGCAGCAGGTTTCGGGGATCATTTTCATGTATAATTTTTGCAGTTTGTATGACATGAACGCACGCTAGCGGCACTTGAATTTCAAGTACCTGACAGTCATTTTACGACATCGAAAATGTCTCGACTTCTGACAATCATACACGAGGCCGGTTTTGACAAAAACATTAAAATCATACTTTTTCAGACACCCCAAACATTTGCCTGACTGACCATATTACGATTTATTCGATTAAGTGAACTTGAATTTTGGGCCTTTTTCGTATTTATGGCCACTCGTGAACCCCATTTGCATCACTGTGGGCTGTGCCGTTGCTTCACCGTCAGCCTGGGGGCTGTGCTGCTGGGGCGCCGGCGAACCGGTGGCCACGCTGCCGGAGTACCATCGGCTGTGGGCTGCACCGCCCCGCGGCACAATCATCCGAGGGCTGCGCCGCCGTGGCGCCGGCGGCCTGATGGCTTTACCGCCGTGGCGCCGACGGCCGGGCGGCTGTGCCGCTGGTCGGCGCTACGGCATGCTGGCGCCATCTACCGCCACCTACGACGGCGCCGCGGCCGTTTAAAGGGACCCTCCCACCTTCAAAAAAGTTCATGAATTGGCATGAAAGTGATGTCGCTCGGTTCAGAAAGAGCGAAAACGAATATCTACCAAATTTCACCGAAAAATATTCACCGGTTTTCAAGATATTAGACTTTTACTTTTGTTTACTTTTTTGGGATCTCCGCTGTTTCTAGCGACTTTATTTTAGAAGTGCGGCGTTTGCGGCAGATGTTGCGCGCAAATAGCATATACCACCGCGTGCTACAAAACGTTTTAGTCAAACATTTAAAAATCGTTAGATATCTGCGCTGACGTCACACATTCAGAGGGGTATTCCTAAGCATTAGCCCCTCTGAATCAAAATGCTGCAATTTTGAAATTCAATATTTCCGATTTAAGGCATTTCTCGATGTTGTGAGTGCCGAAACCGGTAATTGTGAGCCAGGGACCCCATTTTGGCTATCTCAACTCAAATCTAATGTTAAGGTGGGAGGGTCCCTTTAATCGACGGCGCGCACGCTGGCTGGAGGTCAGCGGTACCCGTCCGAGGAGGGGCAATGCTGGCCGTCTTTCACTCTGACTTTTTGTTGTTAATGATGGCGTCACCTCCTTTACCAACCTTCACTAACAACTGACTGTCTTCTCTCTAACATTACTAATCCATCTGATCTCCTGTATCCTTGCCAGCCGGTGGCGCCATATATCTATTCACTATGTTTTTGTTCGTTGACTCAAACTACATACCTTATTTGCCTATTTTCTGTATTGATTAATAAACCGCCGGTGGAAACCGGAAGAGAGATGAAACCTTAGGCCAGCTCTACGAACAGAAATTGATGGCTAGGGCTTTGACTATCCTAATTGAAGAAACCCACAATTTTGGACAGGCATTGAAAAAATAACTGTTGATGTGAATAAAAATTTCAGATAGCCCAACTGATACATTTTCATGCCTGAGTTATTTTGTGGTAGGTTCCTAGTTGGTGAAGCTTGTGATAGACAGAATTAAAAATAATAGCAGCCAGCAATTTTTATTTTGGTTAAACTTGCCTCTGTGCTGAACTTCCTTGATTTCAGGCTTTAGTCAATAATGTTATGTTCCAGTCTTCCCCATAGGCTCCAATGTTTTGGAGAGATGGATTAATACAGCTGGGCTCAAGAGTCCAGGGGCCAGGGCCTATTCCAACAGAACTTGGTCCACACTGCACACTCAACTCTACAGTGCACACTGTTCAGTGCTCAGCTCTTGACCTCCAGAACTTGGTGTGCACTCAACTGAACAGTTCACACTGCTCAGCTCTTGACCTCCACCATCTGTCCAAGAAATTACGGGTCAACAGGCTTCAAGGAAGTCTAAAATATTGAAAAGAGAAAGGGTATGGTGTTAGCTGGCATGCTATGACACAAACTGGCCCTATCACTGGCTAAAGGTGACAGGAGTTGTTCCAGCTAAGTGCAGACTATCCCTGTCAGAAGTCTTCTATGTTGGGCACTGCATTGGTTGCAATGGTTTAGCACTTCCCCATGTAGCTGATTACACTGTATAAGCATTTTGCTGGAAAGCAATTCTGTTTTGTAGCATGACTTGCTATGTCTCTGTCCCTCTTTCTCTCTTTCTCTATCTATCTCTAGACTCTAGCTCCTGCTTTGTTCTTTTTCACCTGGTTCCATACCTATACTCTTGTTTTAATTTGATTAATTGATTGGAGAATTAGTCATGGTTTACTTAGACTTCTAGTTATGAGCTTCAGGGTCTCTGTCTTGTCATTTTCCTTGATGCTGGGTTTGGGGCTAACTTGCTAGAAATGTTCTTTATGCGATAGTTCCTAATCGTCTTCACCAGTTAAAGTAATGTTGTGACTTGTTACGGAGCGAGCGAAGCGAGCGGAGTCTTACGTAGAATAACGGAAATTTCTGAGTATGAGCGGCCGGCCGGCCGGCCGTGGGGACGCTCTTCAAAAGCTAATATCTTAGGAACGGGACATCCGATTGACAAGCGGTCTTCTTTACTGAATGTCACTTGGACGTAAAAGTTCTGTGGTGTGATGGCCACCATGCGTTCTTGCCAACCACCGCACGTGGCGCGTGGTAAAGTTGGACATTTTTTAAGAACCCCCAAAATTGCAACCTCAATAACGGCCTAACGGCTGGGCCGATTGAATTGAAACTCGGTACACAGTTAGGTCTCCATCAGATAATTCATCTGCATGTGTTAGGGTTGGGGTGCTGCTGCACGTGCGCACGTGCAGGGGTCGTTTCCAGATCTCGAGAACGGCTGGACCGATGGCGCTCAAATTTGGTACACGGTTAGGGACCAGTTAGTAGGGTGCCGTGCACAAGTCAGTTGGGACCCATTTTGCACGTGCGCACGTGCAGGGTGCCGCTTCCAGATCTCTAGAACGGCTGGGCCGATTGTGCTCAAATTTGGCACATCGCTAGAGACCGGTTAGTAGGGTGCCGTGCACAAGTCAGTTGGAGGTACCCCCTCGAAATTTCGCACGTGCAAGGCCCACCCTCTCGCTCGCTCCGTTAGTCGCCCCATAAGGCGTTATACTGGTGGGTAGGTAGACACTTTTGCACTCATTTGTCTTGAATTATTGCTAGTGATAATGATGAAGCCATGAAGCAAGATCTCTGTTAGTGTCAACCTGCACCTTTGAGTTTTAGCAATGGTCTGATAAAATGATTTCTGCTTGTCGTTCGATCGTTCTTATTGTCTTAGCTGTGTTTAACTCAAGGGCGCATTTAATCAAATGGTCACAATGGTAGCTGGTGGATTACAGATTAAGTGGTTGTATCCATTGTACTCGCTCTTTATCAGAACATGATAAGCATCGCCAATCTTCTACCCATCTTCATGGACAGCTCTAGATGGTTGATCGGTAGCCGCCAGTCTGAAAAGGTTATGTCATGTGGAATGTGTCCTTAAAACTGCTGAGTGGTCTGAATGCTGGCATTGATTGCTGACGGTAACTCCAATCCAATTAGCCGTGATGGGGTCGGCTGTGATTTCTGTCAGAAGCTTCAATCAGCTGAATGGTTAAGGGAGGCTGCTGGGTGATCCAATCGGATAAGTGGTCAGATGGGATATGTGATCGCTGCCAACACTTCTATGGGTTCTAACGTCTTGTCTCCGGGCCTGCATTTGCACACTTTGTCCCGCACCTGTCCCGCCGGTCGCTGTCTCCGCTGTCACCTGGCGGCGGCCCCGTCACTGGGTCAGAGTCCGCCCGGCTCGCGCTCTGTCCGCCCGGCTATCTGCGGTGGCTCTGAGTGGCCGGCTGTGCGCGGCGCCGTGCCCCCTGATCTGGGGACACGGGTCAGCCGGCGGCGGCCCGTCGCCGCCCGGCCGGTCCTCAGTCAGCAGTGGTCAGTGTCCAGAGCGGCGGGCGCCGGCCGTCTCTCTGTGGGTGTTTGTGGTGTGTGACCGCGGCTCGGCTCTGGTGTTCGGGCTGAGCCGGGTGGGGAGCACCGGCGTACCGTCGAGACCCACCGACGGAAGATGAACGGAGCGGCGGCCTACACAGTGGTCAGCCTGCCTGCTCAGGCGGTAAGGGTCATCGACCTCACAGCAGTCGCACACCAACACAACATTTGCTCTACCTGCACCACAGCAGTCGTTTACCATCACCGTACCGGTTACCGGCCTCAGTTACCGGTCTTGCAATACCGGATACCGGTGGGCTTTGAGTGGCTGGTTATCCAATTACCGGTTCTTCCCTTCCCCGGTGCAGTGGCTGTTTTCAATAATCGTGTGCGCTGCCCTGCGGGACAGATCGAGCCTGCGTTCAGATGGTAACCGGGTCGACCTTGGCGGCGGCGGCCGGTGAGCCGATTCGGTTCGCGTCGGGGTTGTGTTGGGACCGGGCCGGACGGAGTCGGGACGGTCGGTCGGAGGCCGTCTCTGGCGGCTGGCCAGCGCTGGTGACGGTCCGGTACGACTCTGGTGCTTCTTTGTGTCGTCTGGTGTCGCCTGGTGTCGCGTAGTGCTAATGCTTCTTGGTGTCTCTTGGTGCCACCCGGTTCTGTCTTCATCCGTCTGGTGCAGCATAGCATCGTCTGGTGCTGTGAGGTGCTGTTCGGTGTCGTCCAGTGTCATGTGGTGCGGCCTGTTGTGGTTTAGTGTCGTGTGGTGCCGCCTGGTACGCCGTGGTGGTGTGTTAGTTTTGTGCCATACACTAGCTGTTACCACGGGCCGTTACCATTAGACGGTGATAAGCTGTGTCCGCCTCGCCCGGCTGGCTGGATGGGTGGCCGGCAGGACTAGGTTTGGGCTGGGGGCCGGTAGAGTAAATATGTTGCTGGTCAGGAATGGCGGAGGTACAGTCTGTCTTAAAAGTACCGCGCAAAGTGACGGTGGATCCATCAAGCCTGACCGAGGAAGGGCCTGCTAAATTTTAGTCACCGAAGCAATTTACATCCTCGTCCATTTCCCAGTTCAATTGGTTTGGTGATTTGCAAATTACAGCAGGCCCTTCCTCGGTCCGGCTTGATGGATCCACCGTCACTTTGCGCGGTACTTTTAAGACAGACTGTACACTGTACAGGCAGTTTGTCGGGTTTTGTGTTATGTATGTACCCCGCCCGGTCAGCCGACAGGGACAGAACAGACAGATAACATGACACTTTATACTGGGGCGGGCGCTTAGGCACAGACAGCGTCCTGATTACCTGCGCTTTCAGTGGAGTCTATGCATAGCCTGACAAGTCGTCATAGTCTGAAAGTCGATGGGAAGTTTTTTTCACAAAGCGCTAGCGAGATTGGATGTAAGGTGCCTATCGGACGTATGTCACTGCCATTGCCCCTTATGGTCAGTTGGTGCGGCACGGGTATATTCCATCAAGAAACCCGCGCGAATGGCTATATTCCCGATATATTTCGAAAGATAGTCGACCAGCCGCTGAGAACTCGTATCGATTGATGGTAGCCTATCATTCTCAGCGAGGTCAAGTGTTGTCTGCAATCTGTGTCGATTTGCTTGAGTTAATCACAAAGGCTGGCCCCTGCGAGCGGCTGAAGATCTTGTGGCCGGCGTATAAGACTGATCTTGATTATCGTCTGGTCCGGCTTCTGAATTCTTTGCTCGCCAATGTTTTATCGACGTTCGACAATGTTGCGGCTCGATTGATCTCAGAGGGTCGTGCTTCATTGGGCTGGAAGTTAATTACGTGCTCAGTTTTATCACCTTGCTAAACAGCTTCGGTGTCGGCCTCCGCTCATGGGATGGGCTCTAAACTCGCTCCGGGAAGTGTGCTCGTTACACACATTTACCATTACGGTCGTAGCACGCGCCGTGTGGCAGAGGCGCGGGCGAGAGGGCGGGACCAGTCCAAGGTTTACCGGGTCCAGTGACTGTCAGCAGCGCGCGCGGAAATGTTTGTCAGCTGGCGCGGCGTCTGTCACCGGTATGTATGTGTGTGTCGTGCTCTTCCTCGGTTCGAGTTGAACCCTGCCCGCGTTTTGCGCCGTGACCTCACCTCAGTGGGCAGTCCGGGCTGTGCCCCTGCCCTGAGGCCATCGGTCGGTACCTCTGTACCGGGTAGATGAGTCCGGCAGATAATCTGACCCCTCGTCCCCCGGCGGCGGTCAAGTGGCGCCGGCCTTGAGGGGTTCTCGACCGGCCTCTGTGCCCCCTCCCCCTCCCTTGTCGATTTCAGTAGTTCAAGTGATGCGCCTCACTCAGGGCACAAGGCCGCTGAATATGCCGCAGCATCGCCGATCGGCCAGCGTCCGGCTGTAGGTCGCGCTTGACGGCGTAAATATTGATGTTCGAGCCGAGTGTTCTATAAGTGCGGACCTCAGCGTAAGGTCGATGTTTTGATGGTGGCTCGCGCTGATGTTTGACAGAAAGGGTCGATCTGGAGCATTCCTGTGGACCACCGCCTTTGGTGAGACTTCAGTCGGTTCGGTGAACTGTTTTGCGTTGTTGCGGAGTGTTGGGCTGTTTAGTTTCCGGACATAACTCTAGACTGTTTATTTTAGCGTTCTTTGTCGCATTTGGGTTGATCCAGGAACTGCTGTGTCAACTTTTCCATCTGCACATCCGGAAAGCCGCTGCAGATGTCCACTTAAACGTATCGGTCAAATGCGTCGCACAGTGTCCTCAGTCGAACAACCTTACTCTGTTATGAATGTCTGATGCTGGTCGATTCTGCGTTTGGTGACTTCCATCGATCCTTACGGGAACCTTCGGTTTACTGAATGTCTGATGCCCACACACTTGTGGGCACAAGCACTGATGAAGTAACTTCCACCATGTGAGTCACCTACTCGTAGCTGCTACTTTACTGATCCGCTCATGTCCATAAGCTTAGACGTGGCTTCCGCCCCTACATGTCACACATAGCACATCCAACTTTTGCCAATCGCACTGGATAATTCATAAACATTAGTTGAAGTACATAACCCGGCCGCAATCAGAAAGATCACGCCAGACATGCGCTAATCACAACAGGGATTGGAGCGACAGTGATCGACCAGCTGTCGACGCCACACGTGGGGCAGTCGGGGAGGGGGGAGGAAGTCTATCAGCTGGCTGTATAGTGGTTCCACTACTCCCCCCCCCGCCGGACTCGTCGTCACTAGCTGTGTGGCCGAGCCAGTGGCCGGTGGCATTAGGTACGGTGCGTCGGAAGGTCACAACTCACAACTACGCGCAGTGTCTCTCCAAAGCTCCACTGTGGAGAGGTTTTCCATTGCGGTGTTTGTGTATTGTGAAGAGAGAGTCGTGTTGGAAACTGCGCATCGTGTCTGACGCAGTTTTGTGTCGCGGACTGACATTGGTGAGGCAACGTAAATCGGAGTTGATATTTTACGTGAAATACTACGGTCGCGATCGCCTGATCCTGGCCCCATATTCGCTGACAGATCGTTATTTAATGTTTGCTGAAGATTTGTGGTAGTGTTCTCGCCAGCTGTCAGTCCTGCTTAGACTGGTGTGCCATTTTTCGCTCTCAACACTTCAGGAAGCGTACCATCCCTCTGGCATGCTCCCGTCTCCCTTCTGTTCTATTCTAAGCTGTTCCAACATCTATTTTTCACTCGATCATCCCGTTCCCCACTGACCATCACCCTCTCTGTTCCCCCAGGCGGCGGTTGAGTCTCCGTCGTCAGTGCGCAGCACAGTGATCTCAATGGGAGGCGAGTCGCGCGGACGGCGCCCCGCCCAGACAGCGCGGAACGGAGGCACCGCTACACACCCGCTCGACATCAACATGGTGAAGGTGGCCGAGCGGGAGGAGCGCGAGGGCATCGTGCTGTGGCGGCGACCTGTCACCACACTGCACTACTGCTCAAGAGAGCTGCTCATTGAGCTGGTCCGACTCGTCAGAAAGTGAGGAAACGATCGGGGAAGGGCAATGGGGAGGGGGTGAATATATTTGGGAGAGGAGAGAAGTAGAGGGAAGGGATTTCGAACTGTGGACAGTCACTGACTGGGAAGGGAGCGAGACGTGATGGGTGGATGGGCTGTCGGGGTCCGATGTTTGTCATTAGTTTCAGTCCTGTCAATGAAGATAATTCTGCGATGTGCATGATGAAGTGGCGATGCAATGCTTCTTAGTGGCACTGAACTAAGTGGCCACAATGCTACTTAGTGGCACTGAACTAATAACCTCGTCGTGTTATTTGTATTTGCTAGCTTTCTTTATCATGTTGATTGTAGTTGTATTTCGTCGCTGAATGTCCGTTCTGACGTGGCTCTCTTTTGGCAGACTATGGAGGAACCGGTTGATGGTGGTGCTAGCGCTAATGCTGGTCGCCCTCGGGGTGGTCATCTACTACACAGACGGCGAGCACCAGGAGGTACGCACGGCCCTCCACGTGGCGTCTGCCCACCGCCCGGGGACAGGGGAGGGGCTCTGACGTATGGAGAGTGGCGCGATGGTGCGGCCTTGACTCTGGGACTGGGCCGCGAGGAGTGGTGGGGGCTCGGAATTACATATTTAATGTTTGCGTACTGTCGTATTATCGAGGCGTGTGGGCCCGTCGCTTACTGTCGCTTCCTGTATCAGGAGTTCATGTCGCGAAGTGCGCAATATGAACTGAATGGGACCGTGTTTACCTTAAACTCTGAGATAATATGCCTTAACGATAAGATGAACGAAAATGTCGACGCTCTCTACAAACCTAAACGCCTAAACGGCATTCTAATTTCGAAGTGTGATGCTAGGTGGCATGTTGAGGCTGCATTTGCTTAATGCATTTGCTGTCCTACGGTGCCCCACGCTAACCCTTCTGTTGTCTCTCCACAGTCGATCCGCCGGTTAGAGAAGCAGCTGCTCTGGTGTCTGTACTGGGTCGGACTGGGCGTACTGAGCTCAGTCGGACTCGGCACCGGCCTCCACACGTTCCTGCTCTATCTGGGGCCGCATATCGCCGCCGTCACACTGGCTGCGTACGAGTGTGAGAGCCTCGACTTTCCCGAGCCGCCCTACCCGGACGAGTGAGTAAAGGCAGGCAGGCAGGGAGGGAGGGAGGGAGGGAGGGAGGGAGGTGTGAATGAGTGAGTGAGTGAGTGAGTGATTGAGTGAGTGAATGAGTGAGGTGAGTGGGAGGAGAGATGCAAAAAGCTGAGGCAGGGAGGGAGTGGGGGGTTGAAGTCACTAGTCAACGATTGGAGGGACGGTTGAGAGAAATGGATGTCGCCCGTCGGGCGATGCAGGTGTTGGATGCATTAGTAGAAGGGTCAGGTGGCTTTGTATCGCTAAATTGGCTGCGACGAGCGTTCCACAGCTGTGAGGAAAGTGTGATGCATGTTGTCGTGTGAGTCATTGCAAATTGGGTGCCGCCTGATCACGCAAACCGTAGTACGTGCTAAATGCTGATATTCTAATCCAGTTGTACTATATCTTATATTCGGACATAGGTACTCTTACCCTTTGAAGTATCAAGAAGACAGTTTCTGTCATATTTGTGACATACTCGTGGGAACCATGCATTTTAAGCGTCAAGTGTCGATGACAGGCCCCTGGGGCCGCTGTTGCCACCTGGGGTATTTTAAATGCCACTGTCAACTGGCTAGGTGCTCGGTAATGGCCACAATTTAGTTACCAAACACAACAGGGTCACTGTCGCAAAAGCCGATTCTAGGTCGGCATTGGACGAGTTTTTCCACAGCAGGGTATTTTGTCGGCATAAACGATACCGTCTCACATTGTATTTAGTCTATGTTTCACGCTCATTGCTGAAGGCCGTCGCGTCAAAAGCCTTCACGAGTTCATGTTGTTTGTGCATGGTGTAGTTTGTTAGTAGAGCGAAGTACCGTTTGTTGATATGGCGTTCCCAGCGACCATAGCCGTCTGATGTCTAAGCGGCCAGTGACCTTTCTTTCAAACTACAAGCTGTATGATTCGTATGACGTACGCGAGTCGCGTGGCCAACTCGTGTGCTCAATAGGCGGAAACGCATGGGGGAACTGTGTTTTGGGTCTGTCCTGACCCTCTGACCTTTTGACTCTTAGTCAGGTTCTTTGATCGCTTAACTGATTCTCAGGCAATAATTCATGTGACCTTTTCAACTGTCTATATTCTGTCCGTTTATAGTTGTGTGCCTTTGCAGTTTTATAGTTTAGTTTTATCCCTTTATATTCTATATTTAAAGTAGTTTTATACAGGGTGATTTTTTTTAACTGTTAAAAAGTAAATGTCAATGGTGGTCCCTAAATCGAAAAATCGCGTGCAAAAAAGCAATGCACGTGATAGATAAATCTGGGACATTTTGTATGGTGTCATGATTTGTCCCTTTTAACCGAAGGCCTCGGCCCCAATGGAGCCTGAAAATGTCCCACCAATCGGGCACGCATGGTCCACCGCCGTTCAGTAAGGAATGGCACAAAACGATGATTTTGAAGCATTGAGGCAGTTCGAAGCATACGATCATCGAGGAGACACCCCAGAAAGACGTTAGATAATGCACGAACAAGCTTGTAGTCATAAATAACCTTCAAACGGTTCATTTGGCGTATGTGCAGCCTCTGAAGAATCAGTCTTCAGGGAGAAAGAAAAACAACAAATCAGACACCACCAGGGCCGCCAGTATCGAAATCCTCGACCTACCCTTAATAGACTTCTAGTTTTTGGACCCAGCTATGGCAGATATAACAAGAAAACAGTGGAAATATCTGGCAGAGCTGAAAATGGGCGATAGGAGCCTTTTCAGCTCGCCTAAGGAGTATGGGAGTCCATGGTGCTGTTCAACACGTGCTCAGGCGGGCTGATTCGTGTCGGTGAGAGAGGGGGTAACTTCAAGCACAAGTAAAATACACGATGGACGTTCCTTCACATCGTGTCTGCATGAAATCAAAATGTCCCAGCATGCTTGTCATCCTGGTATATAATTTTGCAATATATATTTGTATTTTAACCCTCGCATGTGTGCGGCGTTTGCCAGCTTCTAATGTGTAGGGGGGGGGGGGGTCGGTTGGACCCCCCTTGCCGTTTGGCCCCTGATCGAGCTAGAGCTTCGCGGAAAAAAACGAGCGTGTTGCCCGTGACGAGAGGAATCCGATGATACCCAATTTTAAGGTCCTAGGTCATTGGTTGACCTTCCAGGTCAGGTCAATGACCCAAAGTCGGGAAAATCGGGACCTGTTAGAAAGTCGTAAAGTGTGGCTGCTGAGGGGTTTTTCGGGGTGCTGATCACGAATATCGTGTTAGTTTTGATCACAGATGATGTTTTTAAGCATTTAGACCAGGTCGGGTCAGGTCAGGTCAGGTCAACCAGTAGGCGTCGTGACGGGTATTCGTAGTACGTGTCAACCGCCTCTGACAGCTTCGTAACATGTTACGAAGGCACCAAAACTACTTCGTAAATGTTCAAATGGTTGCTAAATTCGAATTCAGCTCCAAAAACTAGCTTAGAAACATGTACAGCTCGAAAAAGTGAACCGAGGTCACCCGAGGTCACCAAAGGTCAATGACCTGACCTGACCTTCAGGTGACCTTGACACCCACCCTAATGCATGGAAGCAACATCAAATCACATGTTTGAACGTTTGAAACCACGAAAAGCCTGCAAACGCGCGGCTAATGCGAGCCGACATACGCAGAATCGCGATTCCGGCCAAACATGGCCTCGGAAAAGAGGTCACAGGTCAAAGGTCATTTGGGTCAGGGTCATGAAATTTTCAGGGTAGGTGTAAAATTGATCAATGTGAGGGTACTGAAAGTTTCGTCGCGATCGGCCGCTTTTTACGCGAGTTATTCGCGAAAAACCATGGGGGGGTCCATCCGACCCCCCCCCCCCTACACATGCGAGGGTTAATGCCACTAGACCTCATTACTTTTTAACAAGTAAAAAAAAAATCACACTGTATGTGTTTATATAGTTCTATAGACGATTCACTTAACCCCGTCTGACCGCGCGCTGCCCCGCCGCCAGGATCGTGTGCCCAGCCGAGGCGGGCCCGGCGGCTCACATCACCATGTGGTCCGTGATGTCCAAGGTGCGACTCGAGGCGTTCATGTGGGGCGCCGGTACCGCGCTCGGTGAACTGCCGCCCTACTTCATGGCTCGCGCCGCACGACTCTCAGGGGTTCAGCCCGATGATGAGGACTTTGAGGAGTTTGAGGAACTCAGGAAGAAGAAGAATGCAGGAGACCTGTCGCTCCTGGACAGGGCCAAACTGGGGGTGAGTGGTGGGGTTTTGGTGGAGCTGCTTGGCATGACGGTGTCTGTTGTATGTACTTTACTCATATCACTATCTAGTATCTACACGTGGCCTGTGGACCATGCATTTTTGTAGAGGTTTCTGAACTGCCATTGACGTCATCACAGAAGCAGTCCTTTGTCCAGTTCGATTTGCTCGATATCTATTTGCTGTCAATGACTTATTTGGTGTCCTTCCTTTGTGTCCAATGACCGTGACTCGAGACGTTAGTCGATTAACGGTTCGTCCACTCTTTGAATGGGTTGACTGGTGTAATGGTAGTACATACAATCGTAGGCAGCCGATACGTTCTGCTTGTTTGAGGACCGCCTAATGCTTAGTGTGTTCTCAGCAAATATCCGTTTCTTGTTGCCGACAACCGTCACTCCCTTCTAACTTATGTGTTATGTATATTGTATAGCTTGCTGTATTGCAAGGTCATTCGAAGTATGGCTAATCTGTCGCTTATGCGCAGCAATGAAATGTTTCAGCGCAAATTACACCATTTATTTGTGTTCTTTGAAGAACACAGTTAAAACCTACATAAACCCAAACGTAAACAACGCTGTAACAATTCGCACTCGTTCATCGACAGAACGTTGAAATTGCTTGGTCACATATTCTGTCAACTTAGATTGGACTGGCATCCTACCACCTTCAGTAAAACTTCTAAATATTATATCGAATGGAATCAGTCTTAGCTTACCCATTACATTCTCCTGTAAGGAGAACTCTAACGAAATGAAAATATAATCGCTCTCGCCCGCCTCGGTACCTTGCTCATTTATAGTCAATGGTGATTACTATGCTACAGACCGTTTTTGCATGATGGCCGTTTGTTTAGGTCGTGGCCGTGTCATGTTGATAGCGCCAACCTGCCCTGAATCTGTACCGACTTGAGACCCACAGTGTCCTTTTTGTCCCTGCCCTAACCGTGTATTTGCCGTGTTTGCGTCACCATGTGTTGTACCGTATCATCATATGACAGTAGTGTGACCAAGAGGTCAACGACCGGGACCCTTCCCTATCATCGTAAACCACGGACGCCGGATCACGCCCTTTCGTCCGTGCTACGTGAGACTGGCGTGATTGTGAGTCGATGACCATTTGGTTCTCGTCAGTGCCTACATTGAGCGCTCAATGTAGGCAATGTAGGTTCGAGTGTACTCTGTGTCCAGCTCATTCGCTGCTGATGAACCCCTAATTTCTCGGGCAGCTCTCTGTTCTTTGCACCGGCCTCTGTGCTGTTTTTCTCTATACGAGTAACTTAAGTAACTTAAGTAACTTATGTTTCCGATAACTTTTTTAACTTATTATCAAACATAAGTTTAACTTATGTTTGACAGTTTCCCAGACTGTTCTCTGCTATAACTATGTATGACGCCGTCCATGACGATGTGCTCATCAGACTGTGCCTGGACCTGTCTAAGTATTCATCCATTCCACTGCGTACCCCATCAGTTCCTCCACTCTGACACCGTCCTCCTGTCATCCCCAGGTGGAGCGTCTGGTAGAGCGGGTCGGCTTCTTCGGTATCCTGGCATGCGCCTCGATCCCCAACCCGCTGTTCGACCTGGCCGGCATCACGTGCGGACACTTCCTGGTACCCTTCTGGACCTTCTTCGGCGCCACGCTGATCGGCAAGGTAAGGACTGGAGGCAGAGCGGATAGAGTGTTGACTCACATGAGAGAAGCAGGGGAAGGGCGTCGTGCACGTACCTAGCTTGGATCACGGAGAGGCGGTGTTCGAAGTAAATATAGCCACGTAAAGGTCTAATCCGATTGTGTAGATGATTCATTTTGTATGAGCCGTCTTTTATAAAAGGTTTGTTGAATACCTACTCGTAGTTAGCTGTTATATTATATAATAAGGATACGTTGAACCTGCTCTAAGCGTAGACGTGCTCGTGGTTTTGGGGACGTCCGCTAACTCACTGAGGAGGAAAATAATTACCTGTTGGACTAGCTGTGAACTAAACCGCTGGCTTTCTAAGAAGAGTTGGATGGCAGGTTTTCACTGTGATATAAAGACACATCACAGAATTGCTGGTTTTGAATAGGTAGACGTCATGACACAATGATACCATCAAAACCACTCGTTCAATAGATCATCCTTGGCGTCACCTGTGCCGTTTATAGTTACATCGTTCCCCACTAGATGTCAGCCCGGTCTGACGGCATCCCTCCCGCAGGCGGTGATCAAGATGCACATTCAGAAGATGTTCGTCATCATCACGTTCAACGAGCACCTGGTAGAGACGGCAGTGGATCTGCTGGGCCGTCTACCGCTCGGGGACAAGGTTCAGGGACCTTTCAAGGACCTGCTGGATAAGCAGAAGGAGAAGCTACACAGGAAGCCCGGCCAGGGCGTGGCACAGGTGCGTATCGTGGCGGTGGAAAGGGAGGGGGAGACTGGTGGGGAGGGATACATTGCGTGGGGAGGGCAAGGAAATTGCGTGGGGACTGGGGAAGGTAGGGGAGAAGCTTATTCTAGGGAAGAGGAAGGTATGTCCCATGCGACTTCGGTTTGTTGGTATTTTTGGTGTGCCTATTTGTCGTTCGTGATTAAAAGATGTCCGTGTTTACTGCATCCATGTTTTTCATAATTGCTATACATTGTTTACGGCGTAGTGGAAAATGCCTGCTTATTTTCCCTTAAGCCGCGGCTCTTTCTAATTGGACAAGTTTCGTGTTATGTAACGACATCTTTACGAGAATTGCTGGCTCGAAGTGAAACTAGCTTCTCTGTCAGAACTCAGGTTTCGTGCGGAGACCTATTGTTTACATTATGGTGGTCGGGAATGTCTATCGGCTTTCAACATTTGTTGACAAATACACGAAGGCTTTGCTTCGGGTACCTTCCCAGCTCGCCCTTTGTTCGTTGTGTGCGGAAACTGTTGTGTAACAGGGCGGTCGCTGACTCCCTTTCACGTCCCTCCACAGAGCTCTGAGAGTCTCCTCTCGGCCATATTCGAGAAGGTCATCATTATCATGGTGGTATATTTCGTCGTTTCCATCGTCAACTCGATGGCGCAGAGCTACCACAAGCGGCTGCACCGGCCCAAGGGACGAAAGGTGGCCAAGGACTGACTGCAGCGTCCGGGCGGCGGCGGGGACCGGGCCGGCCGCCGCCCGCGCGGACTGCTGCCCCGCTGATAGCCGCCGCCGCAGCCACAGCCACAGCGTTCTCCGACTCGACAGCGGCGCCCTCGGCCGGTAAGGTGACTGCGGTACCCTGCCCACCACCGCGGCTACCCCTCAGTCAGTGAGGGAGATATAGTGACGGTTAACGGATCATGGGCGGTGGATGACGGGACAGAAAGCCCTCCGTCCAGGCACGTTCCCGTCTGTCGGTCTAGAGATGGCCACTACTTGCCAGAGGTGCCGCGACTGTCAGCGGGGGGCTCTCGACGGGTTTGAAACGCACGAGGTCGGTAAGGATCAGACGATCGCCGTAGGCAGGGAGCGAGTCAGTGGTTCTGTTCCGTCCGATGAAAGAAAAACTAGCTAGATTATTTGAATTAATTTCCGAGCCCCTACGTTGTTCGTTTCATTGGTTGACTTAAAAACAATAACTTGTGTTGAAAGATATCGCTTCCGGTATGAGATGTCGTAGACCACAGATAGCGACCAAGTGTGATGGAAATTCAGGGCATTGGGTGTGTCCGTGCCATGGGAGGCCGGTCGCCGGCCTCAGACCGACCTCTACCGCCTGTCCGCGTGGACGTGTCCGCCCGTGTCCGCGCGCCACGTGCGACGTGGCCACGTGTGTCGGCACGTGTCTCAGCTCAACTGGCGGCGCCGTGTCGCGGACCAGGCGGCCCGTGCCGCCCCTGTGACGACAGACAGTGATATGTGTGATGTGCTGGCATATCGCACTGGCACTGTGACCGATCGCAGGCTCTGCCGGCGACGTACATATTCCCGTGTGTCGCGTAGGTCCAGTGTTACAAGTGACAACCGAGCTATATTTTAGGGTCGGTGTGAGTTTGTGTGAGTGCGGTATGTGTATGATGTGTTCTCCCAGATACAATGCATTTTATTATCACCCAGCTCGTGTGCGGGCAGGTTCACATTTTATCGCCCTCAGTTGTAGAAATTCACAAGGTATTGGTGGTGCATTATTTAATGTTTGCCGGTAATTTATGTTAAATACATGCGTAATGTACCGTGATTCTGTGTGCTCTGATCCTATTGTGGCTAGTTAGTTATGGGCAGCGGCTGTGGCTAGTTAGAAGTTACGAATTATAAGTTAAGATAGCTGGTATACCTAATTCAGTTTGTTCACCGAAGCAACAGTCCCCGGTGGGCTCACCGATCAGTTTCACGAACCCAGTCATGTTGCTTCTCCTTCTTTGCCTTGTTCGGGACTGAGCCCGTCCCAGCATCGCGTGTAACCGTGTTCGTCCATCTGTGCTGAGTTCTGCTCGTCCTGCTTGTCCCCAGTCTCTTCGGCGGTAATGTTCGCATGTCTGTCCCATGGGATGACATGGCGTTTTCGATAGTCATTCCTGCCGGTTCCATTCCGCGTATGAGTTGAGAGAATTCTGAAGTAGTTTGGACTGTACCGGGCGGTAGAACCCGGCCCTGTCGATCAGCGTTCGTGCAGTCGGAGGTTCTGGCACCGACTGATGCCCCCCCCCCCCCTCTCCCATGCCCTGGTATGAGCGTACCGGTGTCGTGCCCGACGCCAGGGCTTTCCTTGAAAAGGGAAAGAGGTCGGTCGACATCTGATAAGCCGTCACGAAATCCCGGCCGGCAGCGTCGGCAGTGTGTCGGCGGTTTCTTTAGCGGGAAGTTGTTGACAGGACGGGAAACTGGGTGGCATGAGGGCGCCGCCTCAGTCGCGGATGGTCCTCCAACGCGCAAAAACGCCCCCAAAACAGGCGCCAGACAGCAGGGATAACGTCATTAGCACAAAACACGGTAAAAGTTCCTGAAAACAATCCTGTCACGCCTCGATGTCGGCATCCTTTGCAGGACTGCGGTTTGGGCTTATCTACGGTAGCATGTGCTGCGTTTTCCTGTCGTCTTGTATCGGCCAGTGACCCAAATGTGGGCTATTATCGTTGTTCATCACTGACTGAGTCGGGACTCGAGTCAGCGAAATCTGATGCAGGTCTGTGCACCAGGAAACAATGGTCGTGGGTCGCAGACACGCGTCGCGGATTTCGGGGGAAGTCCGCTTTGGGACACAGTCATGCCTGGTCAGTGGTCTGGTCTGGTCTGGTCTGGTCTGGTCTTGATCAGATGTTACAATGTGGCTGATGTATCGCAATCGCATGAGCTTTCTCCAATCTCTGCAATTTCATTTTGGTACTCGAGCTGAATAAGGGCTCGACTTCGAGTCGCACGGCCAGCAGAGGTGAGGGTCTGTCGTTATTGTACTACTTAGATAGCCGTGGAACGCAAAGCCGGATCTCTGTTCTGTCTGCTGTAACACGCTTCTTAGACTGACTGCTTTAGTGTGACACCGTCACGAATCGATCACACTGTCACGTCACGCCGGTCCGTGACTCGGGTCAGACGTGTGTCACACTTCGTGAGCTGACGCCATCCCGGGGTCATGACCCCCGGTCGGTGGGGTTCAGGTCCAGGTAAAACTCTCCATAGGTCGAGTTCGTTACCGTGATATCGTGTCGTTTTATAGGGCAAAGTGTGACTAAAGTCTGTGTGTACTTGAACCCAATCCTTCATTTAAGGTTGATTAGAACAGCGACGAGTGTCACGCTTCGGGGTACGGAGAATCGGCCACGGAAGCCCTCGTGGAAGCACTAACAACGTTGAATCGACCAGTTTTATAATAACGTCTGGCAAACGCTGGCTAAAGAATTACTGGAAAAAGTTATTCTCCAGTCGCTGTCCTCGTTGCATGCAACGTGTTCAGCACAACGAAGACGCAAGCCATTAAAGCCGAGTTATCATCAAATGGAAGCACGGAAATCAAGCCAGTTCTCTCGGGCTTGTGCTCGGCCAACGACAGTACATCATCTATTTCCACCGGAGAAGGCCTCGTTTCTAAATAAATAAGTGTATTCGACGCTGCACATTTGCACATACAAAACAGAAGGAGCGCGCGCATCGATGGGCAGTGCTTTACCAAGCGAACACAATGATCATAGTCAGCGAACGCTGACAGTGCGCGCTCCCGGACACCGGCTGCCCTCAGTTGACCCTGTGACCTCCCGACCCGACCCGACCCTGCCCCCTAACCCCCCCCCCCCCATTCAGCCCGTCGGATGCCCGTGATCGACTGCGTACGCCCGCCGCAGTCTTATCTCCAGGTACTGAAGGCCAATCGCGGCCGACGCTCACTCGCTCACATTTCTCACTCGCTCTCACTTAGCTCTCACACGGAACACGTCGCGTTGTACTTTGGTAGTTCATTGCTGCGATGCCCAAACGCTCCAGCTCTGGTAACTCGCGGTCGGGCCGCACAGCTCACCGCGGCGGAACAGCGCTGCCGCCGCCGCGCGGAAGCCCTCGGGAAGATATGGTGCGGGTGGGTGTGACGTCATCGAGTGTGACGTCATCGAGCGACGTCGCCTGCTCGGCGGTGGTCCCGGAGCTCCCGGGAGAAGTGACTACTGACTAGTCTTCACGACGGGTCGCGCGCGGAGAACAGCCATGCCTTACAAAAATACACATTGCGTCGCGTCATGTCGCGTTGTCCACAGCCCCAGGGCGGCACAACCACTGTCCGTCCACCTTCCACTGTCCACACCGTCCACCGGCGGTGGACACGGCCTCACGAGATGTCCTCGAGCGTGATACAGCGCTGCAGCGCCGGCGGCACAGCCAGCCGGTGTACTCCGGCGGCTATCCCGCCGCCCTGCTGCAGGTTACGGCGCACCTCCTCGCAGCAGAGGTGGCGCAGCTCAGCCGGCTGGCTCCAGTACCGGCGGATGCGCGATTTGAGCTCCAGAAACACAGGCCCCAGCAGACGAATGTGCTGGCCCTGGCTGACCATAGCTCCAAGAACGTGCCGCTGCATTTCGGCCGGCCGCCGCGCCATCTGACGACAGAGCAGCGCCAGGGTGGTATCGCAGTCCTCGAGCCGGCGCCGCTGGACGACACCGCGCAGCAGCGCACAGAACGCGGACGCGCGCCGCACGCGCACCTCGGCGCCGGCGTTCAGCAGCGCCCGGGTGAGGGACGCCGCCGCGTCCAGCTGCTGCGCGGCGTACATCAGCAGCGTCGAGTCGCGACCGTTGACGGCGTTCACATCGGCGCCGGCGGCGGCCAGCCGCTCGGCGAGCCGCGCCGCCAGCTCGTGGTGGCCCTGTGTGACGAACGAGCGCAGGTAGAGGAGCGGCGTGTCGCCCTCCTGATCTGCAGCGTCCAGTCGCGCGCCGGCCTCCAGCAGAGAGGTGACGCACTCGTCCAGAACCGGCCAGCTCGGGCCGCGGCTCTGGTCTGTCGGAGCAGAGGGAGAGAAAGGGTCAGAGAGTCGGTTCATGCTTATCAGGTCAATACATAAAAAGGGCACGTTAGACAGACCTAAGTATGTGCAAAAATAACAATGCTGACTATAACTTTTCGAGCAGATGCGGAAGCGCATCCAGAAAATGTTCGTCGCTGTATGCGCCTAAATTCAACAACCGAACTGCGCCTATACCTATTCAGCAACCGAACTATCAGTGGTTTGTATACCAAACAATAATGTACCGATTTTCTTTATTCAGATTTACGATTTCTCATTCAGACCTCAAGTTTAGTATCTTTTCAGAAGGTGAAGTCTCCACAGTCCACACAAACACCGTCTATACTCACAAAGAAACAGTACGTGAAGCGGTGTCTGCCCGGAGCCGTTTTGGACGTTCACTAGTTGCGGATGTCGCCGACAGAGGTCTCTGACGCTGGGTCGCGGGTCGGCCGTGGCACAGGCGCGGTGGAGCGATGTCACAGAGTCCTGGGGACAGACGTCGTGAGGTCAGCAAGGAGTCAAATAAGCGGTGGGCGGTAGCCGTCGAATGTAATATTGGTGAAGACGGGCAAAGACAAAGAACCCGTCACTATTAATTTAAACGGTTCCAAGATGTATGAAAATTCGATGAGCCAACAGTACGAAGAATGCATTGATCGTTAAAAAGAACGGAGCTAACACATCATTTTTACACGGAATACCTTGGTAAGTGTCAGGGCTGTTAACATTTGGCCTCCAGTCATAATTAATCTGTCACGAACCACACCATGCGACCTGTGACATGCAGCTGTGCCGAGCAGAGAGGTGCAGAATTTCCTTATCAAAAGACTTCCCTTTTGCGCCCAAAATCGTTTGCCTTCGGATGAAAGAATGAAAGGTAGAACTTCGGTCACCTTGGGTGACTGCATGGTGCCTATCATTGTCTTGGAATGCAGTATGCACTGATAAGTGTAGCAGAGTGACTGAGCTTGCCAGCCATAACATATGTATGTATTTAGCTCGATGTTTACGGGACAGCCAAGCCATTAAAAACTTCAATGGATCTGCAATTCAATTTTGACCGGACAATAGCTCTCCCGTCTACGCACCGTTCGTATTGCTCGAACGCTTTATTCCATGTTCGGCGGCACAGCCTATCTGCAGGCGCTTCCACTAGTGACATCTAGTGACGGGATTTGCATTCTACAGCCGAGTCGAGTTTATTGCCGATGCAAACGTTTTTGTCCGTGATAAAGTGGATGCAATCAGAAGTGTTTCTTTTTTGCCAAGTCATGAAGTAAGTAAAGCATAAACTACTTATCACGTATGCTCACATATGCTCAACTGTAAGCTAAATTTGCATAAGTAGGTATATGATAAGTTTTGCGAAGTGGATTGCGGAAATGCACCGAACGTTGAGAGTTCAAGCAGACATTAGATTGCATGACGATATTCGTTCATGCAATCAATGCATTCTTCAGCCAGCTTCGCAGTAAATGAAGTCTTGTCGTGCTTCTTTTCACATTATTTCGGTTATTTATTTCGAAATAAAGTCGATGTCCTTTGATTTTCGTCGAGATAGGAACGTGCCATAGGAAAAAAAGATGGTTACCGTGCACGATGTAATTCATTTTCAAGTTGTCTTACCTCGATATGAGCGCAGGTGGCGGGCTTGTGAAGAACAGTGCTGTATCCGAGGAGCAGGGAGAGGGGAGATTCCAGGGAGGCTTCCGCAGCTGTAAACGGAGAACACAAACCGTCACATGCTGAACACTACCCGTGACGACCTAAACACAAACGGCACCAATCACAACTCGTCAGATCACCAAGCAACTATAGAGCGACCGCTTCCAAAGCGACCATCATTACATCAAAACCACGTAACGGTATGCTGTCACGGCACCGACCGCACCTCACGGGTTAAAGCGACCTCTCGAACATTTCAGGGATAGTGTGTCGACTTTAGGGGAACTCCCTGTACATAATTATGATCATAATGACGGCTTCCGTGTCGGAGCTGTATGAACAAAGAATGTGTCGATAAATACAGTGACCTTTAGGTTCTGAAGTCGTCAGGAAGACGATAATTCTGTCGCAATCCTTTGCAGGTTCATGAACAAATACTTTAAGTTGTTCAGCATGAGCCATTCTAATTCAAAAGACTGTGATCAGGTCGGGCTCCTCTGAACAGCCAGTTTCCGATCAAAAAGTATCTGGACACGATATGACAAACGGGCGGGGTGCTGGCAACGCCAACTACCAGTCGTGACTGAAAAATTAACAGATAATATACCTAAGCAGTGCTGACACAGTTCAGTACGTGAGATCAACGTTGCAAACTACTTTCGTGGACTGCCGCCTGTGCCCGGTGCCCGCAATCACGACAGTAAGGAAAGCTGTTGTTGATCAACACAAAGGACTCACGAATCCTTAGTAAACGAACAAATCAAACAGCCGGTTGAGGCAACTTTCAGGTCTTTTCCTCAATCCTCGCCGACATGAACTAGTTAGTGCCTCCTTCCCATTTCCCAATCTCTCCTTCCCATTGTCAATCCCTTGTTGCAGACACTTTCCGTGCCTGTCGCCCGGTATCAGTCTGTTCCTCGGAAACCTTGAGCAACCATCTGGCAGTTTACATGGCTCACTAGCTGCAGCATGACTCGGCAGCAGCCGGGGTCAGTCACAGTGTGTCTATAGATTACAGCCCTCTGAGAGGTCAGCATCCCCAGCCGGACCCCGCTGGCGATCCGTACAACTGGTGGGTAGCTGCTCCCGGAGCTGGGGCAGCCCCACTCTCGGAGCTGGGACAGCTCGGCTCTCTCGGAACAGCTCAAAGGGCCGTGCCGGCAGCGGCTGCTCTGTCGGCGAGAGCCCGGGGGCGGCGGAGTGGGCCGCCTGGGCCGGAGATGTTCGAGGAAGTCGGGCCGGTCGGCCGGCGCCCGCGCCACGTGGCCTGACCCCCGACCTCCCGTGAGCGACCTTCAGAGAGATTATTGGCGCCGCGCCGAGCCGAGCCGGGCGGCGCCCCCGAGCAGCAATTAGATACAGGGTCTGATTTACATATATAATATAGATTCACTGAAATAAAAGCAACTTAGAAAGGCCGGGATATTCAATCACTGCATTGCATTATGATATCGCTTTGATTCATTATACAGACACAGTGTGCATGTAGGCATTCTTAAAGTTTTGATACTTCGGTGGTATCCCATGCATGGAAAATGATTCAGTTTCAGACAGAGCGCGGAGGCTGACTTCCTACCGCCGTCCGGAAGTGGACTGACCCGGAGGGTGGGAGAGGGAGCAGAGAGCAGCCAAGGTCTCCACCATTTATTCCGGCGCTCGTCTCCGGAAGACGGACTGGCCCTGGGCGCCTTAGGCCAGCGGTAGAGGCCGCCTGACACGAACACAAAGGGTCGGCCGGCTCATGAAACGAAACCCGTCCCGGCCGCCGGCGGCCGCTCATTTACCGCACAAAACGACCAGCTCCACATTGGCGTGAATTCCTGTCGGATCCCGTTCCTGCTCCGTTTGTGGATGTGAGCCGAGAGGGTGAGGGATAGAGCCAGCTCTCTGTTCACCTTCTGATCCATTTGGCGCGGCCGGGTCGGCCGGGGGTCGGGAGTCGTCAGCCGTCAGGTCGGCTCACCTTTTCTATTGAGCGGCGGCGCGTCCAGCTGGCGTTGGAGCGAGCTGAGGCGGTGCTGACATTCTCCGAGGAAGCAGGCGGCCGGCAGCAGCGGCCCATGACTGTCCCCGTCGGCCGGGTCAGCGCTCCGCTCCAGCATCGAACAGGCCAGCTCCTCTCTGAAACAGACACACAGACATGGTCAGCAGGGAACGGCGGCACGGTGGGGATGGAGAGAGCTGGGGAGAGCTAGGGGAGCCGGGGGAGAGACAGACATAGGTATATGGAGCCTGGGAAAATATGATTAGGTGGGGAAGGCTGAGAGGAGCTAGGAGATGCTTGTAAGAGTTGTGAGGCGAATAATGTCATTGCTGCCAAGGGCGACGAAGCTTTTTTCTGGCCAAGCCCAAACATATTTGAGTAAGGCATCAGTATTGGGCCGAGTTCTCGATACTCCAGTCTCGCATCAGGGCTACGATCAGCAGTAGCGCAGCTGCTCCTCTCTTCCTCCCCTCCTCATCTGACCAGTGGCGCTGACCAAGCACCCCCACCTTCACACCCTTCTCCTTCCCAGCGGGTGGCTCCCTCCCGTCCACCCGTCAGCCTTCCTTCCCAGCCTCCCTCCACGCTGAGTGGTCACCGACCGTTGGGAGCCGGTCGGGCCTGACCGCAGCGGGCAGGCGGAGGCGGTACGCGCCCGTCAAACGGTGGAGCCTTGAGCCGCTAGGAGCGTGTCAGAAACCGACAGCTGCCGGCTCGAGCAGCTGCCAGCTGCTGTAACCGTCCATGGTAGACAGACACCTCAGCGGTCGGCGGAACCTGGACGGTGTGCGGTGGAGGGAGGGCGGATAGCGGGACTTGGAGCCACAAATAGCGGAGCAGGTTCTCAGAGGTGATCATAGGGTGGTGGTTATGGAGTAGCGTGGAAGTTAATTGAGGCTGAAGCGAAGAAACAGAGGTTAATTCCATGAGCCGCGTTATACCGCATAACTTGATGGTTAGGCATATTATCTTCAATAATAATCCACTTTTATCTGCCACGCTATATCTGCAAACATCTAGGTGGACACTGGACATCTTATTTTGTCAGCAAAATCGTTCCGTTTCAGTTTGGAAATGCAGCCCACGCTTCGCAACGATTAAGATGTGGCCGACTCCCTCCCTCTGCTCAGTTCGTCTCTCCGTTCCCCATCCCGACAGTCGCGCCACGTCACTCCACATCAGTCGACCGTCTCAGCGGGCCCGGCCCGGCGGGGTGTCCCGTCCTGTCCCGGCGCGGGCCCGTCCCATCAGACGCGCCGGCGCCGTCCCGGACCGATCCAATTAAAGCAGCGGGCGGCCAGCGAGCCATGAACGCCGCTCTCTCAGGAAGTAATTACGCACGAGGGCAGCATAACTCAGCTTTTTACACACTGTCGTAGTAAACATGACCTTGAATGCTCTGAATGGAAATCGTGCAGCTCATGGCACGAAGAAGGGGTGCTCCACTTCCGCGATGGGTTGTGATAGGCCCACTCACTTTCCTGGACTGCAATTATAAAACCGAGATAGCCATTTTCACCCAAACAACTCGACGTCCGGTCGTCGGTCTTTCTCGTACCCGGGCTCTATCCCTACCGGCATCGTCCTCCGGTTCTCAGAGAGGCCGCCGACCGGTCGGCTGATGCGGTGGGCCGGACGCGGGAGCCGCCAAATCCCTCAGCTGTCTGTGTGGCTACCTAACCGGCTCCCACTGCTCCCGATCGTCACCGCACGCTTCCTGGTTCACTATCGACCGGCAGAGACGGGCGCCGCCTTCTCATAATAGGATGGGGGGTGAGCGCTGACTGCGTCAAGGTCAGCCCGTCCTGCCCCTGCCCGGCCGGTCGGGACGCGAGCACGTGACTTACACACGGCCCGGCACACACAAAGGCCCCTACCCGACGGCCGCCCCGCTAGCTAAATTGCAGAGGGGCCAGAGCGCGCCGACGCTGGGGAAAGGTCGTCAGGACGAAGGGGTGGGGCTTTAAACTGGGGCGGTCGTTGAACCCGGCCGAGGGGTGGGGGATTTTTTGTCCCCAGTCGATACGGAAGCGCCGGGGGAGCGCGCCGGACCACGGCAGTATTCGCACCGCTAAGCTCGGACGTTTTTTTCTGTCCTCCGGGGCAGGGGAGCCGACTCAGCTCAGCCGTGGGAGGCGCGCCGAGCGACCGGAGAGCTGGCACTCGTCGACACTGACAGACAGCCGCGCTCGGCGCGGGAGCTCAATCCAATCCGAAGGGCACCTCGCATCAAATTATCCAGAAAATCCGTGATACTGGCACGCGTCAGTGCTGAACCTCTTTCACATCGCTCCAGAACAGCCCATTTCAAACATGCATGCTGTAAAAATCGACCGTTGGCTGGTGGTGTCATCGACACACTTTCCGTGGAATCCGCACGCGGTCGGGTTGCCGAGCGGACAGTCCGCTCGGACAAAGTGTCACACACCTGGGTGAATGAACCGTGAGCCTAAATCCCGCCCACCTACCGGGCGGGTTAAATCCATAACGGCGCGGCTTCGCGACAACTCATGTTTCTTACCGGGAAATATGCATATTGTCTTCCTCCATTGCCGGTACTAGTATTATATACAGTAACGTGAGCCTTAGCATTGCATTAGTGCATTATGCAGTTAATATGACAACCGGTAGTGGCAGTAGTAGCCACGGTGAGTTAAACACATGACTTCTTCTTTGTATAATCTGCCGTAAATAAACTAACTACTCTGGGAGCACTGGCTCAGTAGGCTGCTACCAACCGGTCACTGAGGCCGCGACCGGCTATATTTCGGGCGGGGCGGGGGCGGGGGTGGGGGCGGGGGTGGCACGTGCTGAGTCCGCCGTGCACAGTCCAGTTCAGTGACCCCGGCGGGCCGAACTTTCGCCCGCCGACGCGTCACCGGCCGCCGGCTGGGGACGTTGTGCAACATACAAAAAAACACCGACAGCTGAGCCCAGACCGGCACGCAAGCCGTGACAACAGAAAATATCGCCCAAATAAGCCATCGTTCAGACTTAGTTTCCCTAACCGCCAGGCTCGCAAGGCACGCTTCCGGTCAGCCCAGATATTCTCTGAGCGCAGTCGCGGGGAAATAAATGGCTTCACTCACCGCGGAGCGTTTATAAACTGACACGGGTGCCATGAGTAACGATGCGGTCACGTGGCTATTTGCATGTGAAATACGTGATGGAATTGGAGGTGACTGAACGAACCACAGCACGGCTACTCCACCGTCACTCATGGCCTCGTGCGCCGCGTTCCGGGACTGCCGGGGCGAGGGTTTCCAACTAATTCAGAGATAATGAGCGAGCGGCACGCTACCGGGCCGGTCAGATCAATCCGACTCATCCTGCACGTCAGCTGGAGACGTCACCCCGGTTATCACAGACGTGCACGTCAGAGGGTGACGTATGGACTGTCACAACGGCGGCGTCTGGTCTGTCAGACGGCGGCGTCTGGTCTGTCAGACGGCGGAGTCTGGTCTGTCAGACGGCGGAGTCTGGTCTGTCAGACGGACACCGCACTGTCAGAGACCACATGAGGAATTATTGTCAGGAGGAAGTGTCTGGTCAGCGGTCAGATACATCTGTGCGTGAAGTTGAAAGAGCAGCGGATGTCTGGCACGACAGATGGCCATTCAGACTTGATGGACGAGGCCGACCATTACAGCGGGACCAAACCAAACCAACACTCAGCTATCTCACCAAGAAGTGTTGAGTGAGCAAATGGTCGGCATAAATGCGCCTTCAGTTCGATCGCAGTATCGCAACGTGGATATAAAATATCGTCCTATGTTCGTAATTAATTCTCCCACTAACAGTTGTAGCGGAAGCCAGCCGTCCCACTGCAGTGCAACAGCACGACGGGATCGCGGTCTGCCGGCGGGGAACGTTCACCGGTAATCCGGGATGGATGTAAGCACCATGTCCGCATGGCTCGCCACCTGGCCTGCAGGGGCTGCGGGGCTGCAATGCCGGCCCCTGCAGCTCTGATTCAGCGGGCGTCCCCGTCCGACGTCCGGCGAGCAGCCTGTCCGTCTGTCTGTCTGTCTGTTAGGGACACACCCAGTGGCTGCTCCTGTCTAATATAGATGCGTGTTCGCTGTCTGACGCATATGAACCAGCTCCCTGACAGACAGGAACACATGCAGATTGATTCAGACATCGATCGTCTCCTGATTAAGACACGGGCCCGTTGTCTGACCACCGTACCGTTTCGGACCGACAGATGTCGACAAGAGACCTGCTGAGTGCTGGCATTAATGTAACCTTTGTAACATCATAAACAGCGATGTCTGGCTCGATGCAGACATCACGGCGCACATCTGTCGAATCCAGAGCCTTTGGAGAGACGGCTGGGCTGGGGACAGGGGTGGCAAGGCACGCCAGCGAGGCGCTGGTCGTTGCGGTGCTCCCAGCCCACCCCGCGCTGACAGGTCTGCAGCTGTTGACTGTCTGTCATATGTAGCGGTTGGAAACGTCTCAAGACTCAGCGGGCCGTCACATTTCCCGGAACGGTGCCACACTGTCACACTTCTGTCACATTTCCAGCTGACCGCTGTCCCATTTACCATGCCGTGATACTGGAAATCAGCGATTCTCCGGCCGGCAACCACCCCCAGCAACAACCCAACCACCGACTGACATCCATCATGCACTGATCCGATTGGATGTGACCACAGATCCCCGTGGAGAAAGCCTGGCCTCTAACCATCCCACCCCCTCTTTCTCCTTATGTCTTCCGTCCGTCCCGTTGGTCGGGCCGGTCTCCCGTCGGCTCGTCGGCCGCCGTCTCTACCGATGCAGGTCGCCGCCTCCGTCGTCGTCTCTCCTCGCTCGCCCATGGCCGGGTCAATGGCCGCCGCCGCCGCCGCCGGCACCGTCGGTCGGTCGCCACCCGGGGTCGTACCGCCAGCGTGCTCTGGCCGGCACCGTTCGACGCGCCGTACCAGTGCAGCCCTGACCCAGCTACCGGTCGAGTACCCCGGGCCGCCATCGCGCCACCGTCACTGCGTTACAGTCGACCTGTGGCGTGCTCACTTGCAACGTCTTGGCGGCAAAAATGGCGACAGTTTCGGGCGGCGCGCTCGGCAGACTCCGCATTGCAACACGGGCGGCCGGGCGAGCGGCGCCCGAGGGCGTTGACTCCGGGCGCACGCCGGCCCGCTCGTCTCGCCGCGGCCTCCGACGCCAGCGCGATTGTAAACTGAGCGTCTGCACTGCGGGGGCGGGGGCGGGGGCGGCACGTCTCATGGCTGGCACGGGCTGAGGTGAGAGGTCGCTCCAGACTGCCACTCGAGCAAACACCGGCCCACTGGGAGAGCCCCAGGGCGGCACTGGTTGCTGGGGCGGTGCCGACGGGCGGGGACCTGTCTGACCTCCTGTCTGACCTCCTGTGACCTGCCCTGTTGCTGGGGAGGTATTACTGGTCTCAGCCGAGTCGGGTCAGTCGTGCGCTCCCTTGTAGGGGGGGGGGGGCTAGTGGCGTCACCAGCGGGCTGGCCGGTGCGTCACCCTGCGCGGCGGGGCCATGATAGGTCACCTGATACCGCCGCCAGGTAAATTGGACGGACACGGCACGGCGTGGCCGCGTGGACCGGCGAGACTGGCACCCCGCGCGGATAGCATGATGAAACCCATCGGTGCGAAAACTACGCAGCACAATGCTGGATTATTTTGTGGTGCGATATCGTTCTGGATCGACAAGGATTAATTAATAAATCTATAATTACAAATAAACGGTCATAGGATGTTTTTTTTTCGCTGAGAAGTGAGATAGCAAAATCTTCATTTTTTCATCTATTGCAAGAACCATAGGTTTATTTCTCGTTTATTTTATTTAGCCTTGCGCCGATGTTTTTCGTCAGAGTTCAATAACCTCAGTCCCGATTCCGATTTCGCTCAGTTTTCGCAGCTAACAATCTGAGCCTAAGGCACGTGCTCTCTGCTAGGCTCGGCGCCGGCCGCGGCCCAAAATGCCGCAAAGATGCGTCTGCCCCGTGCATACCGCTGAAACCACCGCCCAAAAACTCAAGTTCAACTCAAGTTAATGCACTGTACGCATGCAATGTACGCGTCCGACTCTGAGAGAAATTTTCACCCGCGCAGCCCGCACCGTCACCGAGCAATAGCCCGCCAATGGGAACGGACGCGTTTCATACATACATCAGACGTTTTGATTTTTTATAGCTAGACTCATTTTTGTAAATTTTGTTATTTAAATTATGCTACAATTTTGTTACGATAAACCAGTTATTTACAAAGCAATTTGTTTCAAAAATCAAAATGCCGTAACATTATAGTAACCGTTATATATTCGTGCTCTGATCCCCATTGTCCCCATTGGAAAAGTGAATAAAATGTGGCCAGTGGCATAATCATTAACTAATCAGTAATCACCCAGCACACATGTCTTTTGCTTTGAACTTTGAACGCAACCAAGGCGAAACCACTCATAATTCTTCTCATTGAACCTTATGATAAATGCGCTAAAGCAGGTGCGTTCAGTCGCGATTACAAAAACAAACATAACCCTGAGCCATCGCGATCCCGCTATATCTCCAGGCAGCCTTAGACTACCCCCCCCCCCCCCCCCTGTCGTCAGAACTGACCTGGCCGCAGCAGTCAGTGCCCTGCACGCTCCCAGTCCCGTAAACTCACTTGAGCGTGTCCGCACGGCGGCGGCGGCGGCGCGGTGCGGCGCGTTGTGCGCTGACCCACTAACCGAGTGACGCGGGGTCGACGGCCGGCCAGCGCTCCCGACGACGGTACCGACGTGCCGCCACTGGCCGGCCGCGGCCCGCGCCGCCACCTGCCGCCGTCGGCGATACTAGCGCCGCCGGCGGCAGAACGACGAGACACCGGAACCGGCGGCGCCCGCCGACCGGATGGACGGTCTTCGGCGCGCCGGCCGGCCGGACATCGTCTCCGCCCGCCCCGTGTTGACGTCGGTGGACGCACGGGCGCACCGTTAGCGCGCGACCGGTAGCGAGCAGCCGTGACAGGCCCCGCAGCGAGCCGAGAGCCGCACAATGCGTACCGCTGCACGGTAGCGGCTAGGGTTGATAATCCCGGGACTTTTTGGCAATCCCGGGATCCCGGGATTTTAGAAATGCAATCCCGGGATATCCCGGGATCCCGGGATTGAGCAGTTTTTATTTTAACCTGTCTACAAAGCAGAATTTTCTTGCAATATCGTATGTATATGGCGCATCCTTACCATCATAAACACAATACCAGGCATACACCTTCACCCCGAACAAATATAAGAGCATGAATGACATTGATCATTGTATTTCTTGTTTATATTTCGAGTCAGGATACAATAGACGTGCCTACGGATTGTGGTCGTCTGACCAGCAGCATGTCCTGGTCACATTCACTTGTTACGGTAGTAGCACTTGAGGAAGCAAAGTGCATCAACGACTTCGTCGCCGAGACTCGACCGCACTTTTGTGACGATATTCCCGACAGTGGAAAACACTCGTTCCGATTCAACACTCGTAGGAACTATGCCCTTCAGCCAGTTGTAGGACAGCGCTACCATGCCTGTCCTTCCTGAGATAGGTAAATTTTCCAATTCTTTCCTTATGGCCTTCGTCATCATCAGAGAAGATTGCGAAAAGTTAATCCCAGACGGGCATGAACTGGTGCCTTGCTCTGGAGCTCTAACCTCATCTAGAGCTTGTTGAAGCATCGACTGAAGAGACGGCGCTGATTCAGGATCATCAGCGTCCATCACTTCTGTATCTACAGTAGGCACGTAATTAATAATTATTCACTAACGGTAACCATGCCCAGGGCGCCCGGCCAGCCTCATGGATCGTCCAGCCACGGGGCACTGACAGTAACTGAGCCACCAGACGTGCTCCCACAGTCACACAGAGAAGACGGCCGACCTCCTCCCACTCGATGGACTCGAATTCGATAGTCGGCATAGTATGTCATCGTGCAAAATGATCTGTTAAACCGAGTACGCGAGGGACGTCGCGGGGAGCGAGAGATGAGCCGAGAGAGAGAGCTCGTCTCTCGCCACATTGTGAAGGCTGAGACGGTGTGAAACAATGTCAATTAGGTATATATGTAACCAATACTTGTGCATAACGACTTTGCACGGCGTAAGTAAGATCTTTGGACATAAAACTGCACTGTAATGCGTTGTTACTCACTTACCTTTTTTTACATACCTTCTATCAGCTACACTTTATGAACGATGTTTCTGTACGGAAAATATCGGGATCCCGAAATCCCGATGCTTCTAATCCCGGGATTCGGGATTAATACAATCCCGGGATCCCGGGATCCCGATCCCGGGATTATCAGCCCTAGTAGCGGCGAGCGGCGAACTGGCGAACTAGGGATGTCCCAGAGCTTCAGCGGCTCCTGAGAAGTCTCCGCTGTGTTTCAACAGCCCCTCGGTGCGCGAGCTCCCAGCGGTATTCGATGAAGTTCCGGTGGTTCCTTGCAGAGGTCTCGGGGGTTGGCTCACAGCTCGCGGGTATCCCTCAGCTGTCCCACGAGGGTCCCCTGCACCCCGCCGGCCGGGGGCGGCTGTCCCGCGGGTGACACGTCGGACCGGCTGCCGGCAGCTCGGGCACCCATCTGGGTCAACGCCGGGAGCCCGGCCAAACGGTCCCACGCGCCAAAAACCCGCGCCGCTGGGGTCATTGCTCGCTGCGCCGCGGAGTTTCAGTCGCCGACCGGCGCGGCGCGGGGCGGGGTGGGGTGCTCATGATCGGGAGCTATTCCTGGAGCTCTGACGGTGAGCTGGGCAGCTCGCGCGGGGCAACAGTACCGAGCTGCTGAGAGCCGACAGCTGCCCCGCTCCCGGATCTGCCGTGAATAATGAAATCCAGAGCCGCATCAGGTGTTCAGAGACATTCCTAGGAAAATATCCAATATAGATCAATGATCCTACACCGACAGTGCGGCAGAAGATCAGAGAGGGTACCGTCACTATGCGACCGGCAGTTCAACAACCTCCATTCGCTCTAACTTCATCAAGCTGATGTGTCTCAAACGGCTTGGATTCCCGTGTCAGTCGGCGGGTGAAACGTAATGGCGTGAACGGAGCTCAGTTGGAAATAAAATGATTACGGGCAACACCCTAGAGATGGCTGACGTAAAGCTTAACATTTGATTTCAAAAATCGACGCTTATTGATGAAATGAAATTCTGGACGCATAGTCAAACACTTGCACCATCATTGACTGGATAGGAAGGGATTATCCGCGGGCGATGACCAACTCCATACCAGTCGGGGTGAGATGACCCGCGCCGGTTCCGATCAGCTGACCCCGTGCCGGTCGCGGGTCAGATGACCATCCTGCGTGCCGACCGCTCGGGGTCGATGGCCAGTCTCATAAACAACATGCGCCGACCGACCGTTGACAGGTTACTGACCTATGTTACGGCACCCGTGCTGGTCAGCTGATCGCGCCAGATCTGCTAATGCTTCGAATGTGCCAGCTGCACTGTTCTACTTAATCGATGGCGTGCCAATCGCTTACATCAGCAGCGCTCGTCCGAAGGGTCGTTGACCTGTCCTGCGCGCTGCGCATTGGTACGAAGTTGGCTGCACAGTGAACACGCAATGGACATGTCTGTTTGCAATGCTCTGCAGCGCGCACTGCGCGGGTCATGTACTTCATGATGTCGTCATCATTGAGTTCAAGAGAGGAGGGTTCATTCTCCGTGAATTTAGACTTGCACAGCCATAGCTTCGTGAAGTCGATTTCTGACGGCCCATTTGCTGACCAATGCATCGTCTGGGCCACTTTCATGTCACCAAGCACAGTTCGTACTCCGTACCGCCCACTCCGCCCCCGGTACCGCCCTGCGCACCGCCCTGCGCACCGCCCCTTTTCCGTAGCACCTCTCAATCCGTCCCCATTACACCGGTCACCGCCCCGTCACTCAACGGATCAGCCGACGGTTCTGTTCACCGTAACCGGGCCGGTCACCGGGTACTGACCTCAGAGCCACCGACTGGTGACCGTGGGGTCACCGACTGGTGACCGTGGGGTCACTGACTGGTGACCGCGGGGTCACCAGGTCAGCTGGTGAGCGGTCAGTCTGACTACCGAACAGATTCAGATGACAGGACACTGTCAGGTTTTGAGAGATGCGTATGATGTGACAAATGACAGGATGCGCGGTAGGACACTCGAAAATGACAACTACTTTGACCTTTTTACCTGCAGACATGAGTGAAACCAAATTTAGTACAAATAAGGTCAAATATAAATTATGTACTCAGTAATTCCGACAGTTTATTTATTAGATGCCCAGAGAATGCCTACGCTCTTCAAAATACCAATCGAATCCACTCGTTATCCAACAGACGTCAGACACGAATCGCACGCTCTATCTTCTCGCTCCCCGTGCAGTTATGAACGACCAGTTGAGTTGGCATTTCCGCCAATGTTAGGTCACTTTGGAAGCGCGAACCAAAACTAGCTCACATTTTCACCTCACTGTCTTCCGTTATATGTCAAAGGTGATTGGTCACCTGTCATAAGTGACATACAAAGTCAACGCAATTTAATGGGAATTTACCTATCAAAATTGCGATCTCCTGTGCCTTGTTCACAAATGCGAGACAACCAGCTCAGTTTATCGAATAAGGTCCAGTAGAAGCTGTGGTCCGAGTTCCGTTTAGCCAGAACACCATGCTGATTGAATAACGCCCTGCAAACGTTTAATGCAGACACAGACAATGCACCGTTGTGATATTATCAGCGGAGTTGTGCGAACACTGCACAGGCGTGTGTGGTGAACGGTGACCCGAGATGAACTTTTGAACTTCCAGGTTCGCCGAGGCAATGGATAGAACGTTATAGACACGCAGTTTTACTGAGTGATGTATTGTAAGGAGCCTTGCAAATATATTTCATTTGATCAGTTGGGAAGCATTCAACTGGAACACGTCTTTTTAGGAAAATGGGTGCAGCATGCGGCATTTGGCTTCGTGCATTGCCCCGTCACCGACTCCAAACGGGGCCTGTTTTTCGTGTCTGAAGAAGCCAAACAATGGCACAGTCCGTGCTCAATTCTTTCACATTCCTGCCGTCTGGCGATGGCGGCGGCTCCGTAACAGGAGCCATGAGTGATCCGTGTCGCGAATTCCAGAGCGTGCCCGCTGATCGCTGAGCCCGGCTGACTGTTTCAGCAAGTGACAATCAGCGGTCGGGCGGCCGAGCGCTAGTTCCGACCGACGCCGCCAGGCGGCTCGCCGGTCGACGGCCGCACTATAGGCCGACAGCCTGAAAAAGCGCTAGAAATTCCCCCAAACTGACTGTCCGCAATATGAACAAAATAGGTATCATTTAATCCCAAATTGATCGAAGAATACGATTACGATGCTAGTTTTGCCCTAAGGTCAAAATTGAGGTCGTCAGTTGTCACCAAACACAAGACAATTTAGGCTCTCTATAGGCCACCACATTTACCGATTTTAATGATGAACTTTAGTGGTAATTTATTAGTTGACCAATCGTCGTTTTGAACGAAATTTCCTGTCAGACTAGTTCAGGGCACTGTTGTTCACTGTGCCAACATCATTCTGACATATTGCATCGCTTTTCTGCAAGATAAGCTAGCTGTTTGCAGGCAGCTGCAAGACGTAATTTAAAATCATATCCAATTTTTTAATTAGACTTTTATAAAAACGTTATTTCGAGCGGCTAAAAATGAACATTTCATACTAGCCTCTGATTACTCATCTTTTGTTCCATATAGGTGCTTTGCTGCTTTTCCCTGCTACTTTTCGAGATATGCGCCAGTAAACCACATGATGCAGGGGCAATTGTCACCTCGCCGCTCTACTGAAGGCCCGGCGCTCTTTAAAACGCTGGAAGTTGTGAAAAACAAACGCTTATAATCTAAATGAAATATATGTCCCTGAGCTCAAAATTGATCAACGCACACAATGCTGTCAACATTTCTGGGCCAAACTCAAAAATTCAGTCATTATTAACCCCTAAACACAAGTCAGTGATAATCAACAACAACTTGCTCTTTAGTTACACTTTTTGAGAAATGTTATTTCGAGCCGTTAAAAATGGCCATGCCATACAAACAACCAATCATCTTTCTGTCATGCCCTACTCGCAATTTTTGCTAATGCCTGCTACTCTTCGAGGTCACGTGACCTCACCATTAAAAGTGAATGGGGAAATAAGGAAACTGTTGTTTTTGCGCATGGAATGATTTCAAACTATCTCAAGCACACGGAATCGTGATTTCGTGCACTCCTTGCAAGATCCGATGCTTTACTTTTGCATTTTTGACCTTCCGTGACGTCATTTATGACGTCACACCGGTCATAGGAGTTTCTCGTCAATAACTCATGATCAAATTGAGCCAGCGACTCGGGAAAGCCACCAATGGACTCGGGAAGACCTCCCGAATCGAATGATATGCGATACGACCTCCTTCGATTAAGTTCGTGGCCTGATGGGCTCTGAACTGACCTTGACTCGAGGTCAATACCTTAAGTTGACCTCACCCGAACAAAAAGTATGCCATTCGACGCGCCTGAGCCAGGCGAACACGATGGTGCCAAAATCGCTGCTCTGCGGCCATTTTTTGCGAAATTATTTGCCAAAAACCAAACCCTACCTTGGGCTTTTTGACTTCACCTCAGAGGTTACCGGTTGACCTGGGACCTTAAAATCGGGTATCAATCGTTCCGCCTTGAAACGGCGCACACGCTTGTTTTTCCGCGAGGCTCTAGCTCCATTAGGGGCGAAACGGCAAAAAGGGGTCGTACCAACCCTCCCCCCTCGGCCGGCCGAGGGGGTGGGGGGTCCGACAATAGGTCCGGCGAGGGTTAAGCAACCCCACTTCGTTTTTAGCATGTTTGCTTGTCACTGAGATCAACAACTCAATCACAAATAATTTCTAGCACTTTTCCGGACCCCCGGCCCAGTGTGGGCCGGCCGCACGGTGATGCGCCAATGACCTCAGCCAATGACCCAAGCCGTTATGTGTGCCGTCAACTCGGCCGGCCAGATGCACCGTAAAAACCGCACACACAGTCACGTGACATCAGCACCGCCCAGTCGTTCAGTGCGTTAATCACCTGACCAAAGCGCTACGTCACAGCCGTCAGGAATTCGTATGCTGTCAGATAATGTCGTCATTATAATTGTGGGCTGAATCCAGCCGTATGAGTACATTTTCATCACATTTTCCACACCCTCAGCTATTTTATCCAAGGGGTCGCTTCTTGATCACCACACCCGATAACGCTTAACTCATTTTTTTTTTATTCCTACGTTCCCAGTCAGTCCAGTCCAGTTCCACGCCCCGGCGCTACGACCGTTCAGGTAGCTGCAGCGGGTTGACCCCGGTCTCTGACCCGCACTGACCACAGTCCGTGACCCGAGCTGACCCCGGTCGGCAGCGCGCCACGCCGGCCGGTTTGGCGCCGTTCGACTGGTAACGGCGCGCCGGCTGACCCGTTACCTCCGGCGCTGGTAAACAACGCACCTGCGTGAACTGGCCGGTGACCGTATGAACGGCAGGATCAGTCATACCGCTGACAATGGGGGATGACGAGGTATGACCGGTATGTTGGATCATACGGCAGTATGACCGTCTATTCTACCTCACCGCTTCGCCCGCCGCCCGCCGCAACCGGGACGATTTGGCAGAGCAGGCGGGGAGGGTGGAGGAGGGAGGGGGAGGAGCCTACGGTGTGTTCCGTAATACGGTACACGTGGATGGCGTAACAGCACGCCGCTGCGGGTGGGAGGGGGAGGGGGAGGTGGCCCGCTGTCCGCAGAGCAGCGACCCACGAGAGCAGCTGCGTTTTCCGGCCTTGCCCTTCAAACAGAGGTGAGGATTGATTGATGTTGCGTGGTTCGCGGTGGGAGACGTGAACCGAACCGGACAAAGAAGCTTTCCTCGTTTGTCATTTCATCACATACTGAGGAAAGGTTAAGCACAATTAGCTCAATAATCCCGGAATACACATGTTCATGCTTGAGTTATCAGTTTCCGTTCTTGCAATAACAAGGATGGGAGATTCTGACGCCAGTTTCGGATTAATGGTCGGTCAGGAGAAGAAGCACAATAATAACCTTCAAATGACAATAAAGCGACTGAAATATTTGCGCGTCAATGAATTCTGCTGATAGCAATGGTTCCCCGAAAATATAATCCAGCTCAATGACAGAGAGACCGTGCGAACAGCTTAGTTTATGACGCCTCCAATTGACATTGCAAGGGGCGAAATTCACCAAGGACACTTTCTCCCTGTCTGAGAAATAACATTGAGGGCCTCTCGAATTGATTGTGCAGCTGCGCCAAAAATGTATTGACAGGGCCACAAGCTCCTGTGAGAGCTGCAGCTTTCCCCGACCACTCCCCTGGTTCAACGTCCGTCGAGCTGCGCCAGCCGTGAGGGCCAGGTGAGGGGAGGGAGCGCCTGCTGCCGCAGCCGACTCCCGGCGGCCTTGGCTGTGTTTTCCCAGTAACCCAGTGAGCGCTGCCGTCCATCCGGTGGTGCCAACCGCATGCATGACACCCTATCGGCGAGGCCTTCACGCCACCTCCGCGCCCCGGGAGCACTGACCGCCCGCCGAGGGGCCCACAGGGGGCCGCAGGGGTCCCTGGGTGGCTATAGGGGACCAGGGGGTCCGGAGACCGCCGTGGTCACGCTCAGTGTCCCGATGGTATCACGGACGGAGGCGGCACTGACGTCGCACGCGGCACGCTATTCAGCAGCGCCTGACTCCCCCGCAGCGTACCTGGCGTCCTGCAGAGCCGCCTCCTTTGTCGAGAGTTCTTTGAACCGGACTTAAGTGAAAGCGTTCACTTGCACGCTCGTGATATAATGGCATATCGTTTGCTGGAAAATGCTCCCGTCGCGGCGCAGTAGGGTGCGAAAGCGCTACTGGAATTTCTCTGATTTGAGTCACGATATATCTGCATCAAAGCGATGAAAAAGATTCATGCGGTTACGGCTAGTTTGCTAGTTAGCCAGCCTTGGCTCCAAATATGTATGCTCTTTCTTGGATTGTTGCTTACCGCCATCATGAGGAAATGCAATATTTTAAGAAGTGAAAAATGCATGCCCCTCTGCATGTGCAAGCGACTGTTTGTAAAATGTGAAAGCATCTCTTAGGATGCATGGGTAAACGCAACACTGTAAAAATCGTTTTCAATAAAAACAAGACATGTTATTGTTTTAAAAAGAAACGCAAGAATTGAGTTTTCAAGCTGCCAGGTATTTTATTCTCCTGCAATTTTTTTTCCAAGATCAGCTTGTCCTACAACTAATTTTTTTCTTCTTTTGGTGGCATGCGATGAATTCATTTGATTCTGTAATGAACTTTAAAAAATAAATATTCAATTTGAAAATTCCATTCACCAAAAGAGACGCTTAAAAGTGTCTTCTGTATCACAAATACCAACCATTAGAAAGTTGTCTCATTGCGTGACAAAGTGTGGCGTTGTTGAAAATATAAATCAAGCCAACACGACGGGAATGTCACCCGAGTTGTCACGGAGAGTGATTTCTCCGTCTGGTTTCGGCAGACAATCGTTCCCGAGTGGCGACGGCTGTCCGTTTGCAGAGCGGCGCTTGGCACACCCCAGGGAGGGGAGCATTTTTGCCCTGTTTCTTTCCAAAGTCCCGTTTACTGCAGACATGGGTGACCTAGTTTGTCGCTGGGCTCAGGAGTGTCGCGCAGTACAGTGAAAGGAGAAGCACATTTTGGTGTTTTGGTCTTGCCGTTATAACGTGTACTCATGGTTTTAGGAAAAGGTCACGTCTTCAAAATGAGCAAATGCTCTGCACCAGTTTTACTGCATCATACGGCATCCACACAAATGACAAGGAACGCTAAAGCTCAGACTCACGACTGCAGATGAATTCACCCCTATCCATGCCCAATTTATCAAGCTAAGTCAACATTGTGTGGTTTTATGACCCATTATTGCAACACGGGGACATTAGCTTGTTTGAACGCCTGTATTGTGACGTGTAATCATAATCACGCACTAATCGGTCAGCGTTAGCCGCCGTTGTCACTATACAGACCACACGTGCCGAACTTCAGTCGCCGATTGGCGAGCTGTGAAACAATTGCACGGTGCCCGAGCGGTCGTTGTACGGATTTGACTCAGCCGGCTAATTGGAGAAAGTGTGGTCCGGCACGGCACGGCGGGCCGGACTGGTGTGTAGTGACTGTATGCAGGAGGTGCAGGGAACTGGACTGGAAACGGGGAGCCAGACAGGAAGGAGAGGTTCAAACTTCAAACCAGCTGCTTGGACATCCAAAACACTTCGCCATTACATTCCAGATTCAGTAATAAGTGATTTATTGCATGCTAATAAACAACAGCGACACAAGTTTCAATGTTCTTATTTCAAACCCTGACATATTCGCCAATAACCGTGAACACACTGCTGCTTTGCTATAGCCCATATGCTCTGCAGCATGGGGTGGTACCGTTATAACAGATTTCCAGAGCGGATATTGCTCCCTGAAGTGCGGCGGTGGCGCGGGAGTCCTATACCCGGAACTGGCGCCGTGCTCTCGGCCGCACATGGTGTCGCACGTGCTCGCGTTTCCGCAGTCTCCGAGCGGCAACAGCCAAAGGAAACAGTCCCCCGCTGGCGGCACCAGCTGCGGCGGTGTCACTGACACCGGGGTGTCCACCGTGTCACTGACACCAGACTGACGAGTGTTGGTAAAACGATGTGACAATTTCTATGACAACCGGGTGACAGGAGAGAGGTTCCGTACACCCGAGCTCGGTTTCAGGAGAGATCTTGAGGGAATCATGTCGATCTGATGGCATCGCATTCTCGGCTCTCGCGACTAAACTAGTTGGATTACCGATTTTCTCGCCCTACCTAGACATTTTTACCCACTGAATCCAGTTCATCTGGTCAGGTAGGCTGTCACCCGGTGTCACCCGGGAATCACTCAGAGGAAGGTCGGTGACGCCGTCCATGACAATCTTGTCACCGAGCGACGGCAGAGATCGGTAACCTGCCGGAAATGCCGACCACACTGTGGTTAGGAGTTTAGAGATCCTTGCACATCTCGGAGTAATTCGCCCTGCTTTTTAGCCCCGGCCCAATAAGAAGTCGCGAGGCAGTCCGACCCGACCCGACCCGAGTCGTCGACCGGTCGGCGCCGGTCGACGCTGGCGCTGCACGCGGGTTTATTCACCGGCTGTTCGACCCGGTTCGTCGTCCACTGACCGCACAGCGCGCAGCGGCGCGCCGCGCGGCGAGCACCGGCGCGCTGCGTTAGGTTCGTCGACCGTGCAGCCAGCGCCGCGAGTCCCAGCATACCGGTGCGCCGGCCAGGACGGCTCGACCGGCCGCCGGTTTTCTACGAGTTCCGAAAGGCGATAGCGTCTGACGTGGGTCGCGGGCAATGTCATTGCTCCCCGTCCTCGACGATGGAGGACGGCCTTCAGGAGCATATTGCATATCACATGACTTCTGGAGCGGGTATGGTTTCGGCGATACATTATGCTCTCGTTCTGGCATGTAAAAGTTGTGACGGTCCCTCTCCAAACCGTCACGTTAGTCTCAATAGATCACGAGCTGACTGCCGGGATCGCGAAGGACATGACCCGGGGTGCGATGGCCGGCGTGCTGGCGAGTTCTTCCTGTTGTGTGGGAAGCCGTTGGTGTTGTGCCTCTCCGGCGCGTGTTGTGCTCTCGGACTCTGTTGTGCTCGGCCGGTAGCTGGCGGGTTCGTTGCCCATGGACCAGTCGCCGGCGGCGGCGGCGGCGCGGCGCGGCGCGCGGTGCGTTTGCGGTGCCGGCCGTTAGCTCATGTGCCGTCGGCTCTGGCGGGCGGCGGCGCTGACCCGACCGACCGGGTTCAACGTCTCTCGGCGGCGGCGGGAGGCGCGCCGGCGTCACCCAACCCGGACGAACCGCTGCGCCGACCCGAGCAGCCGGTGACGAGCTGCGCCGCGCCTCCGAGAGAGAGACGCTCCGAAACCTCATGTCACGCCAGCTGCGGCTCCAGCAGCTGCAGCTGGGACTCATCAGAGTCCCGACCAGCCTACACACCACACGCGCAGGACGGGGCTCTCTATTAGACACCAAAGAGGCAGATGATCGCTTCACACCGGCGGCAGCTGCTGACCCCGAGTCACCGACCCTGTTGTCGTGACGGGCAGATGTGTGTGCCGCCCACCTTTCCTCTACTGCCCGTGTCGCCGCTCCGTTACCGTGCGCCGTCACTCCGTTACCCGTTACCACGCCTCCATCACCCGTTACCACTGCCGCCGCCGTCGGCAGCGCAGGCGGCCCTATTGGTTCCGCTCGACGGCGCCGATGATCCGTGCCGATGACCGGCGCGGCCGACGCACGCTGTTTGACACAGTTCTGCTTCCTGGCGCAGACGGGCCGGCCAGTGAACGGTGATGGCCCGTGTAGAGGCGAGTCCAGAGGAGAGAGGGAGAGAGAGAGAGAGAGAGAGAGAGAGAGAGAGAGAGAGAGAGAGAGAGAGAGAGAGAGAGAGAGAGAGAGAGAGAGAGAGAGAGAGAAGGAGAGGAGACGAGAGATGAAGAATGACGAACGGCGGGAAATTTGAACCCAGAGTCCGAGGCCCGGCTGTTGATTGTTTACGACTGAGCTGGAATGCCAGGATTTTGCTTGGAATTGTTCCTGATGGCGTCGTCGGAAATCAACGAGGAAACCGCTCACAACAGGCAGTCATTGTTCCTTTCCGCGAGACGGTTAGAGCTGCCAGTTTGAAGTATCCTGGCTTTCCGGGGCGATGCACCGATGATTAAACGTCGAATCAGGATAGTGACTCCGGAAACAGTTCAATTTGCAAAATTAAATCTTTATGCATGACAGTTAGTGGGCAGGTTTCAGCGGAAAGGTGGGTACTTGGGTAGGCTGCGTCTAGACAGACAAGGGGCTACAAAAAATCCCTTTGTACCGCCGAGTCGCGGCTGGCGCCGCTGCCGTACCCAGATTAGAACGAGCCGCCGCTGATTCAGAGAGAAGAGAACCACCAGCGCTCGAACAAAGCACAAGTTCAGGGACGTGCATGAAGACGGGGAGTTGCATGCGAAGGGAATTAGACATAAGTCGAGTCGAGGACTCTGCTAGCTCATCGGTCCTTTGTGCAATGGAAGGTAGCATTTGCGAGTCGTGAGGGATGAACGAGCAATCAAGTGCCAACGTTCCGTCTCAAACAAAGGTTTATGCGGTGATTTACTCGCAACTTATGACTCATTCTAGACGAATATGGCCTTTTGATTTCATTAGTCTTTCATCCTTTTGTTGGGTCAAAGATTCCCAGTGGGCCTTGCGCTGAATTAAATTCGCCGAAATCGCATTCCATGCTCTCCGATCTCTGTGCCTACAGGTCCACGATCCTTGGTTTATGTTTCCATGTAGGTATCACTCATCCAATCCCTATGTCATTCGTGTCATCCTGGTCATTTTATGTATCCACGTATACGGCCTTGTCCGCGCCCCCAGTCCCCGTGTCCGCCGACTCCATGTCCCCGTTGTAGTGTATCGAGTACCTAGTGCATCGGGTGTCCGAGGCTCGGCATCGGGCCCCGGTAATACGAGTGTGAGGCGGCCGCGCCCTGCTCGGCTCCAGTCAGAGCCAGCAGTCGAGAGGCCCCGCCCGGCCGCACAGCACGGCAGTGCCTTAGTGTTCTGCACCGCGAGTTTGTGAGAATACATCGGAATCCGGAGACGGCGGTGGACACTACATCTGGCGACGAGGATGAGATCCTGAATACTACCGACGATGAACGTCGAGGGGGTGTCGCCGCCAACTCCGTTCCTGGCGAGACCAGGAAAACCAGCACTGCCCTGGAGTGACTGGATTTTCAGTTTCCACAACTACCTGACTGCCCTGGGAGGTGAGGCCTACAGCACGGAGAGGAAGACGGCTCTCCTTCTGCACTGTGTCGGCGCCGAGGCGCAACGGGTGTACCGTACCCTACCGGTCCAGCCGAGGAGAGAAGACGAAGACGAGTTCCATGCGGCTGAGCGGCAGCTCGCCGAGTTTTATGAACCTCAGGTCAACGTGATCGCGGAGCGGTTCTTCTTCCGGCAGCGACGGCAAGAGTCGCACGAGCCGACGGCCGACTACGTGGCGGCGCTGCGCCGCCTGGCAGTAAACTGCTCGTTTGGACAAATGACAGACGCAATGATACGTGACCAAGTCGTGGAAGCAACAGTGCATCCGATTCTCCGCGAGCGTTTTCTGCAGGATAAGGGCCTGACCCTGGACCGCGTTCTGGAGATCGCCGAGGCATTCGAGCGATCCCGACGCGAGGCGACCGCCATGGCCGGGCCGGCGCGGCCCGCCGCCGACGGAGCGCAGTCACTGCATCAGATATCTGACGCTCGTCAGCGCCGCGGGCGCCGGCCCTGGCGACCCGCCCGGCGGCAAGCCGACCGCCGCCCCGCCCCTGCCCAGTTGCAAGCCGACCGTCGCCCCGGACCTGCCCAGCTGCAACCGGACACGTGCCCCAGCTGCGGCCGGCGCCAGCACAATGAGCGCGGTCGGTGTCCCGCTACCGGTGCCAGGTGCAGGCAGTGTGGGCGGACGGGTCACTTTGCCGTGGTCTGCTGGTCTGGTGAACGGAACGACGACAGAAGGTGTCACGAGCTGACTGTTCTCTGCTGCGCCGTACCAAATACCGATAAGATGATGTGCGAAGTACAGATGGAGGTACCAGGTATCACGCAGACCGTGAATCTGCAAGTTGACACGGGTGCCACGGTGTCCGCTTTAGGACTCGGCATCGCCAGACGTCTCTTCAAAGGCAGTCGTCTCAATAGAACGTCTGCTCGTCTGTTCGGTTTTGGTCGACACCAGCTTCAAGTGCTTGGCACGCTGCCAGCGCTGGTGACCTACCGTGGACGGCGAGCCAACACAGAGTTCTTCATCATAGATTCCGACGGTGAAGAAGCCGTCATGGGACTGGACCTGCTGAAGCAGCTGGACGTAAACCTGCACCCCGCGAGTGGGGCAATCGATCAGCTGGCGGTCACTGGGAGCGCAGAAGTCCCGGAACCGCCACCGTCTCAGCCCGACCCTGGCGAGATATGCTCACTGACAATGGTCCGTGGCCACCCCGAAGAAGCGGACCTGCATGAAGACAGCTCCGCTGAAGAAGAGGTGATCGCTCTTCTGACAGATGAAGAGAGCGTGCTGACCGAGCAAGACGTCCGCACCGCGTCAGCTGCTGATCCTGAGCTGCAGCAGCTGCGTCATCAGATCAAGCGCGGCTGGCCGAGCAGCGCCAAGGCCTGCCCGGTTGAAGTCCAGCCGTACTTCAAGATGAGACACGAGTTGTGGGTGCGCAACGACGACGTCATCCTGAGAGGAGCCCAACAAGTTGTTGTGCCCGTTCAGCTCCGCCGCAGATACCTGGAGCTGGCGCACAGCGCGCACGACGGAATCGTCCGCATGAAACAGGCGCTGCGGAATCTGGCGTGGTGGCCCGGCATCAACCGTGAGGTGGAGGAGCTGTGCCGAAGTTGCGAGCGCTGCCAGCACAGCGACGCAGTCCTCTCCCAGCGCGCACGCCCTGCGCCCATGCAGCCAGTCGACCTGCCGGACCGCGCCTGGTCGAAACTGGGAATGGATATCGTTGGTCCAATCAACGGAGCACCAGCGACTGCCCGTTACGCCATCACTCTGATTGACTACAGAAGCAAATGGGCGGAAGTCTGCCTGACGTCATCGACTGAGACTGAAGACGTCATCAAGTTCTTGTCAACTGTGTGGGCCAAAGAGGGCTATCCCGACGAGATCGTGACGGACAATGGGCCCCAGTTCACGAGCAGGGAGTTCACTGCGTATCTGGCCGCCCGAGGGGTGAAGCACACCAAATCGTCCGTCTACTGGCCTAGAGGCAACTCCGCCGTAGAGCGCTTCAACAAAACGTTCAAGTCGTGGATCACAGACTGTCCACCAGCAGCGTTCATTGACGAGGTGCGCAAGAGCCTGGCGGTGTATCGAGCCACCCCACACACGACAACTGGGAAGTCACCGTCAGAGCTCCTGCATGGACGACAGATGAGGCTGAACCTGCCTGTCATTCAGCCGTCAACACCAGGAGCCGACAGTGTGGCGTCTCGAGTTCGACGCCGACAGCAGTCCAACAAGAGGTCCTACGACCGCCGCCGTGGCGTGACGACGCCGCGCATCACTGTGGGCGACTACGTCTGCGTGAGACGGCAGGGACACCGCTCGAAGACGTCCTGTCGGTTCACGTCTCCGGTGCGAGTCACTGGGCGCGTCGGTCCCGCAACGTACCGTCTGGCTGACGGCCGGACCTGGAACGCCGCCCATCTGGCCCGTCTCCCATACGCGCCGGCGTCTCCCTCCGCATCTCCCCCCGCTGGGCCCGGCGAGACCACGTCGACCGCCACGACTTCCGAGGCCGACACGCTGGCACGCTGACCTCGCTCGCCGCTGCTTCTCGCCCGTCGACCGAGACAGCTTGCGAGCCGTCGCCGGACGCCGCCGATGTGAGCGTGCAGCGTCCCAGGCGAAGCGACCGTGTCTGTAGACGTCCGGACTACTACGTGTCGCAGTGCTGCTGTTCCTTTTTTTTGCGAGAGGGGGGAATGTGTAGTGTATCGAGTACCTAGTGCATCGGGTGTCCGAGGCTCGGCATCGGGCCCCGGTAATACGAGTGTGAGGCGGCCGCGCCCTGCTCGGCTCCAGTCAGAGCCAGCAGTCGAGAGGCCCCGCCCGGCCGCACAGCACGGCAGTGCCTTAGTGTTCTGCACCGCGAGTTTGTGAGAATACATCGGAATCCGGAGACGGCGGTGGACACTACACCCGTGTCCGCCGACTCCATGTCCCCGTGTCCGCCGACCCCATGTCCCCGTGTCCGGCCAGTCAGCTGATGGTCGGCCCGTGTGCGCGGTGCACTGTCCTGTGTGGTGTTTACCACGCGGCGGCGGCGGCGGCCGGCGGCGGCGGCGGCGACGGCGCGGTAGGCGGCTGGCCGCGCGGTGACAGGGCGCCCGGCGCTGATCTGGCCCGGGAAGGGTGAGTGACCGGCCGGCCGGCGCCCCGACCCGCGCCCCGACCGGGGCGCTGCCCTGTCCGCACAGACAGCTCAGGGGCGCCCCGGGCGTGTACAGGTCAGACAGACCGACAGGACACGCAGGGCAGACCTTTGTCTGCGCGGCCGTCGGTCCACCTGCAGCGCATTGTGCATTGTGCTTGCACTGGATACAATGTAGTGCATGGTCGGACTGACGGCCGTCGTGCCATTGATAACAAGATAGAGTGCCATGCTTGATGGCGTTGTGCTGGGTCCTGTCCATGACGCGAGCTGCCCATGTATTGTTGTTCTGCACCGGCTGGCGCGCAGGAAATGAGTGCAGCGTGCGCGAAGGACACGGCCTGTGCAATTCGCCGGTGATGAATCGATTTGATTCAGAGGGGGCGTGGTTCCGGCACTCGTCGCGGCGGAATCGAAACTCGGTGTGTCGCGGAACTGCGGCATAATTAGGTAAAACGATGCTCTAGATGATGACCCATCGACAGAATAGTTGGCTTAAATATTGAGATAATGAGTGACAATAGTGTCCCGTCAGGGGTCAAAGGCTGACCGGGTCTTGTCTCTCGGTCTCGCTCTCAGGTCGGTGACCGTCTCTCGCCCTCACGGGTCACAGCTCCATGGATAACCAGCAACCGTCCGTGTCTCTGATCGACCCGGGAGAGATAACACGGACCGTTGCCGCTCCCCACCTGGCCCTATCAGTCTCCTGCCCCTCCCTCCCCTGTGACAGAAGGGTTAGCGTCCCGTCAGACCCGGTGGGAGCCCCATGGTGCCCCTCCAGTGACTGACCTGTCAATGTAACCGGTGAACCCGTCAGCACGACAGCACACTCGACGCTTCGTAGGCACCTTCATTGCCGGAGAGATCGCGGGGCGGGCGGTCGCGGCAGCGGCGGCGGCGGCGGCGGACAACACACGCGCTCGGCGGCCGGCGTCCCAGGCAGGACTGAGCGGCGGCGGCGGCGGGCGGCGGGCGGCGGGCGGCCGCCGCCGCGGCGCTCCGCCCCCGCCCCCGCCCCCGCCCGCCGGTGAGTAGCCAGCCGGCGTGCAGTCGGTGACCGGTCAGCGCCGGCGCACCGCTGGGTTCACCGGGTGACCTATAAGGTGGCCAGTGCACGCGGGGTCGCCGGGGTCGCCGGCAGGCCACTTCAACAGGTGGTCTTCGGCTCACTATGTACCCCGTCCTTCCACTCCCCTGCGGAGATCGGGGGCTGGGTCGGGTCGGCACCCCACTCGCGGTCTGTATTAGAATCCAACGGCTGAATACCGGACTATAGCAACCGCTGTAGTGGGCAGGAGGGTAATTTATGGCATCCAATCAGCTTGGATCGGTGCCTTCCGTGCCCTATTATCGCTAATATCATGTAATAATTGCACTGGTGGTCGCAATGCCGAGTAATGTAGTCAATCAAACCCGTCTATATTTACGGGCCAACTGAGTTTTTCACCGTTGTTGCTTGACAGGAAATTTAACTGGATAAATGTGAGTTATTGTCCATAAACACAATACATTGTTGGCTATCGATTAGGACAGATAATATGCATTATCAACCGTCTAAAAGTATGATGCAATTGTGCTCACTGTTTATTGTTGAATAAACAATGAAATTATAGTTTCATCTGACGACATTTGATATGGAATATCATGTGCTTTAGCTGTTGTATGAAGCAATACTGAATAATTTTTGGAGGAGGCTGTGCATTCAGTGCAGTGTGCACGATTTGAATGACATACGAGCATTTCCATTTGTATGCTGTACCTATAGGTTGCTGGTTATTGATTTATCAGGATTTCATTTTATCAACAAATGGGACGAACTTAAAGCATTCAATACCTAATAACTTTTTACGGAGCGAGCGAAGCGAGCGTAGTCTTTCCTTAGATTAACGGAAATTTCTGAGTATGAGCGGCCGGCCGGCCGTGGTCACGCTTTTGCGAGGCTTATATCTCAGCAACCACTTGACCGATTTACATGCGGTAAATTTTGTAGGGTAGCTTCATTCCTTCTACCAAGTATTGGACTATTCCCGATGCATGTGGGTGACCCCTTATGCACGTGCCACGTGCAAAACAAAGAGGTGTCAGTCTTGTAATTGTTGCAATATCTCGGTAACTACTTCGCCGATTGCGCTGAAAGTTGGCATGTAGGTAGGCACCCACTAGGCACTGCATATCCATGTGCCAGAAATGGGGTGCTGCTGCACGTGCGCACGTGCAGGAGTCGTTTCCAGATCTCGAGAACGGCTCGACCGATTGCGCTCAAATTTGGTACAGTTAGGGACCGGTTAGAAGGGTGCCGTGCACAAGTCAGTTGGGACCCATTTTGCACGTGCGCACGTGCAGGGTGCCGCTTCCAGATCTCGAGAACGGCTGGGCCGATTGTGCCCAAATTTGGCACATCGCTAGAGACCGGTTAGTAGGGTGCCGTGCACAAGTCAGTTGGAGGTACCCCCTCGCCATTTCGAACGTGCAAGGCCCACCCTCTCGCTCGCTCCGTTAGTCGCCCCAAAAGGCGTTATACTGGTACTGTAGAAACCAGGAAATGGTAGGTAAAAGGTTGGCAAAGTAAAAGAATGAGCATCTCAGCATATAAAGAAATAACCGTGTACTACTTTCTTCCAATGTCGCATAAATAAAATCGAGAAACCGAAAAAATCGATCGTGAAAAATCACTGAAAGGCTATTTTCTTTTATTTCTTTACCGCAAGGGAGCGACCAAATGCCGAATGATTATATCCTTACGCTATATATGTATGTATTTGCGCATGAAGACCTAAGTAATGACCGTGTTATCTGCGTGCACGCCGACGGTGCTAGCGGGGGTGGTGGCCGGGTGGGGGGAGGGGGTGCGCAGCGTGCAGCCGATATCGCTGACACGCACCGGCCGCGGGTGACGACATCGCGACCCCGGGGGAGCGGGGAGGGGAGGGGACAGGTGCTGGCCCGCCGGCTGCCCCACTGCCGGTGATTTGCTGCTCACTGCACTGCACTCAGTGCTCAGCTGTCCTGCCGCTCGTGCAAGCCAGCTGCCATATACAGATAATGTGGGTTGCAGCTTCTGCTACGAAACATAATTTGAATGTTCTCAGGAACGATATGACAGAGAATATTCTACTCAGAGTAATAATCAATATGTATATTCCTAATAACGTTTGCAAAAGTTTGCAGTGTCGATTTCGAGGAATAAAATAAGTATGCAAAATAAAATAAATATAATATAAATTAAATGAACTAATGATGCATGCCAACAGCAGAGCATGAGTATGGTGTAAACAATGCATCGGCAGGCACACATCAGCCGCATCTAAATTCGAGCAGCCCTCTCTGCATCACGGAAACCTAATAACGCGGTTATCCAGCGAAACTGCATGTCACTGAACTCCAGTGAAACTCAGCATGGTTCATTGCGTCTTCAAAAATATGCAGGCCAGCCCCCAGTTCAAATGTTATCGCCAGAAAGTATTACATCACATCCTGATTTGATGGTGCATGTTTGGGGCCACACGCTCTCGTTTTTTACATTCAAGACTACCGTGACGTATATTCCAAAGAACTCATATTTCTGGCTCGCCTCATAAAGCATCGACAACTGAACGCGATTCGCGTCTGAATCGGCGCGGTGAGGCGGCTGGAAAATCGGCTTAGTCAGCACGCATGGCCCGCGCGCACGGCTGTGGCCTTGGGTGCATGTGTTCGGTCAGCTCAGCTCAGCACGACTGCTCTGCCGGGCGGCGCGGGGCCGACGACGTGGAAGGTGCTGATCGACGTTTGGAGTGACGCACTGAAAGAAGCACATTGAAAGGAATTGTGAAGCGCCTGGAGGAGCTGGAGGCATTGGGAGTCACCTCAAAGCGCAGTCACGACTACGAGTCACAGGGGTCTTGAAGACACGGGGACTGCGCTAAAGACGCTGGTTATAGGCATACACTCACGTGTCGTTTGTTATTGAGAGCCGGTCAGTCGCCGCCATGGCTACTGATCAGCGAACTCTCGCTGGGTGAGACGATTCTCAGAGGGCAGATCACTGGTCAGATCCCGCGGTGGGTCGCTGTCCGGGCCGATAGCTGACCGCATAGCGCACACGCCGTCTTTACCGTCCCGTGGGCACACACCACACTGACTCTCAGTGCCCGCCTGGAAAGCTCTACCTATGACGACAGTGTGCCCCCGGGGACAGCCAACAGCAGGGCATGCCAAAGGTGCAGCGGAACGTGCACCGGCCCCTGCCCCCTCTGAACCCCCCCCCCCCCTCGGCCCCCTCCTGTCCTTCCACAGCAGACAATCGCCGGCGTCCTGCACCGCTGGTGGCCTTGGTAAAACACCGTCGGACGATTTCACCGCGTCGCGCCACCCGGTCCCCGCATTTTTGTCAGTCTTCTGTACTGCCCTGCTACGTGAAATCGCCGCGATTTCACTCTCTTTTTTACTTAAAAAGTAGCACGCCATGCTCAACTCCGCTCACAACGGAAAGGGGGTGCCTGTGCCCATAAGCGCGCGACATTTTCTCGGACTGTTGTGTAAGAAACAATCCAGGCGCATGGTGCAATATAAACGACTCACAAGTTACAAGTCCTGATAACAGGCATTTCTCTGTTCGGATACACAGCGAAAGGACCTATTGATAGACGCGATTGCATGTGGGTCAACGGGTACATCGCTTGGTCCGATGGTCAATGACCTACAGTCAGTTATTGAAGGACTGAAGGCATGCCTTCGGACACCATTTTGTAAATGCACATTTTGTGTATAACCATCATCAGCTTTAGCTCTGTTTTAAAAGTTGACAAAGGGAGATTTTTTGGTATGCAGCCAGAATGGTAAAACGTTAACGCTACGAATATGCATTTTAACGACTGTACCATTCATTCATGGGCTGCCGAGGACTGGCGAGAGAAGGGACCACTAGGCTATCTTTCTCCCACGTCTCTGATGCCTTCTGCAGGTCTCTGAAGTTTTCTGCAGTACATATAAATGCGTCATCAACAGGTCTTGGCCTCGCTCTGGTCATGACTGTAACCTCCGCAATGATGTCCTCTTTCGCAACTGCCATGCAATTTCCTGTTTGTGCAAATAAATGGTTGGCAAATGTAATCATATTAACCATTCAGGTGACGTCTGCATACATCCTCCTCAAACAAAGCGGTCATTAGTGGTCACGAAGCAGCCCAGTGAAATGATAAAGTGCTGGCTTATGACACTGTTATGAGTGTGCCGACTGAACCAGCGCGGGCAACGATAGACCACAAATAACAGCGACCTGACGGAACGCGCGAGCTGGCGAGAGAAGCCAATCGGGTTTATTTGCTATGTCCGTACTCTAACTCGTATGTCGCTTTGTTCATTAGAACGTTCAGCGCGGAAGGGGAAGTCAGGGTTAATTGTGATTAAAACTACAGTGGCAGGCGACCGTTTTGTCATGATTCAGTTAGGCCATGTTACTGCCAAGTGTTGAAGTCAGGCTGACAAAGGGTGCACGTTGTGCTAATTGCTAACTCAAACACCGCCAACCATCTGAAATAAGTTTACCAGGAAGCGTATAAATCCCTGCAATGGAACAATGTTCCATTAGGGTAAATTGGAAACTAAAGCACTTTGTAATATTTTCGGTGCACTTCGGTCTGTTTATATCCCAAAGAAGACTAGCGCAGGCATAAAATAAAATGAACAGGTGTATAGGAGCTCGGAAGCTTAAAAAGGAGCGTAGTGCATGCGGATGATAAGAAACCGTTCTCACAGTGGTCACTTTCAATCTGCTTTGGGCTGTTGCAGGCAAATAACAGCTTTGGGATGGTTTGGCGGGGTCAGTAATGGACGGGACAGACTGGGTCGGAGAAGGACGAGACAGACGGAGTCTGCAGTTATGGATGTGACACACGGAGCAAGAGGAGAAACAGACAGTGTTTGCAGTAAAATACGGTCAGCAAGGGTCGTTCGTCTAACAGTCATCCGTCAGTTCAGGACAGGTCAGACGGGTCAGTCAAGGACGGGTCAGACGGGGTCATCCGTCCAACCACTGGCCATCAGCCGCTGCAGGAGTACCGACCGGTCGGCGGCGGCCCACCGGCGCCCGACCGTGTAGCGGTCGGTCGGCGGCCGGGCAGGGGTCGTCGCTCCACGCTGTACCGGGTCAAACCCAGCCAGCCGGGCGGCCGGCCGGGCGGGTGAGTGGCCCGGGTGACTACGACGTGACACACGGCGACACAGCGGCCGTGTCACCGAGTCGCCTGACACGTGTCACTGACACCACCGCCAGGGTTATTAACACGGGGTCTGCCCACTCTGACACGGGTGCGAGGCGTGTTCATTCATTTGTCACAAGACAGCCGTGGGTATAGCTCAAACGCCGGCAGGAAACGCAATGACGTCCTGTTGTTGAAGGAATTACCTGTTAAACACAGCGGACATGTGTTGCTAAATTATTGCGGCAACCGAGTAGTGTAAAGGACCGGAATCGGATGTGATTAGCGTTCATTTTTGCGAGAAAGTAAAACCGCATGTGACAAAGGAAACGTCTTTTTTATAGGTACTGCAGTCAGAACGGAGTGTCGCTTCCCGGTCATCGGTGCCTTCTTCTTCATTGGGACAAACCGGGAATAGGCAACAGGAAAAAAAAACACACGACTCAATGATTAATTGCACTTTTAACCCTCGCCCGTAAACGGCGATCTGCCACCTTCGCCCATGCAGGGGGGGGGGGTTGGTGCGACCCCCCCCCCTTGGCGTTTGAAAACGGAGCGTCGTAGAGCTTAGCGGAAAAGACCAACGGATTGCTCTCGCCGAGATCTCGCGATTGGTGGTATATTTTTTGGTCCTAGGTCAACATTTGGCCTACTTTTGACCGGTCAAAGGTCAAATTTTCGGAAAAATAGACTTTTTTTTTCAACTTTTCGCGGCGATTGCGGCAAAACGGTGGGAGATATCGACTTGAAACCTTCACTATCGTGTTCCTTGATCAATTCCCTATCGTTTGGTATGTATTTCGTTTCCCTAGCTCTAAAAATGGCGCGTTGGGAGCGCCGGAGGTCGGCAAGGTCACAGTCGGCGGCAGAAATTCGAAAAATCAAAATTTAAATTTTTGAAATCTGGTTGTATTTTTGGATTTGGGAGGTCCATTTGCTCCCTATAGAAGCTAATATTGCTGCATATTCCCATTGAGGTGACAAGAATTAGCAAAATAGTGGTTCGGGCGCTTTTCAAAAATAGTACCGGACGCTGTTCCTCTTGTGACGTCATAGCTCCGTGACCTGACCTGACCCGGTCAAGTTTCTTATACCATATGATAGCCAATACTTGCCCCAACATGCATGGGAAGTTTCATCACGATCCATCAACCGATGTCCGTACCACCGGCAGGAAACCTCGGGCGTTGGCACTCAGTTTGTGAAAATCCGGCCGGAGGCTGTTCCCTTTGTGACGTCATAACTCCGTGACCTGACATGACCCGGTCAAATTTTTTTTTATCAAAAGATGCGCAAGGTTTGCCCCATAAGGTACCCAAAATTTGGCGGCGCTGCGCGCCGTTGTTTTTGCACTATTTCCGAAAAGCCTCAGGGGGGGGGGGTTGCACCAACCCCCCCCCCTACATGGGCGAGGGTTAATAAAAGGCTATGATCTATCCAGACGATCGATTCAATGCACAGCAATTGCTATGCACTCTTACATAATCGCTAACGAGTTCAAGTTGCTGTTGACCTAGGAGGAAATACCTAAGCGTATGCCCTTTCATGGAAAGCATCTTTTGGGATAAAATAAAACGCATTTGAAACAATAGGAACTCACAATAAGCTTGAAGGTGAAATGCACTATCTTGGGAACAGATAAGGTGCACCTAATAAGTTCTAGGTTCAGAAAGGGATGATGACCCAGCCGGAACGCACGTTTTCACATTTATGCGGATAATCTAAATGAAATCATAATTTGCTCTTTCCTTTAGACATGCAATCATAAATGGATTATGTACATGTGTGTCTTGTGTGTATTTGCGAAAAAGACCGCACTTTGCACGCGTATCGCGTACCTTATGCTTGTTGCTTATGCGGCATTCAGGTCACTCCAAGGCCTCGTCTAACATGTTAACTGGGGGGGCCAAACCCCCGCAGTCATCGACCTGGCCCCCCCCCCAGTCAGGGCAAAAAGTCACTACTGGGGGGGGGGCGGCAATAGCCAAAAAGCAAACGAATTTTTATTTCGAGGCGTCAGTGCACATAAAAACAAATGCGTAAACGAAACGATGCAATGTGAGCACATTGAAATACCCCATTACCTAGGGCTGTTGTGTTAATTTTGTTCTGAACCATTTTTTTCGCTCAGCAATACGTTACATTTCGTCTTTTTAGGCGCCCAACTCCGTGTCCCGGATATTCTTTTTTCATTAATTTTGTCCGAACCTTTTGAATGGAAGGATTCACAAGTACGTACAGAGCCTCCGCTAAGCAGAGCTTTGCGTTGGCCCTGCCCTCTACCATCCGATCGCGCAATTCGTGATCTATGGCAGAATTTAGAGCCCAACCAAGGTTTAACGTATGCACATAGCCGCGCACGGCCGGTCCCCTCACTGACTTCGAATGGCTACGGCCTGCCACCAACCGTAACCATACTCGCCAGGAGGCTCATAAAGATCGAGCGATGTCGCGCTTCGAACCCGGACTGTTATAACCGGGACGCGTGCCCTCACCACGCGGAGTCCAAGGCTCTACCGGCAAAAAGTTCTCCTTTAGGTATCAATCTGTTGTTTCTGTCCTCGGGGCGTCAATCTCTTGTTTTTGCCTATCGTCGTCGTCCCTATGCGGCGTCCAACTTCTGGCTGGACGGTCACCGGTGTGCGGCTAGAGTAGCTCCTAATCGTACTGAAGCAGGCTCCCGTTCTGGGTGGTCGTACGTAGGCGCAGATGCCAGATTGGTGGTCTGTCTGTGGGGACGGGAACTCTGACAGCTGAATTATCTAAAGAAGTCGGCATGGAGTCCTGGAGGGCAAAAGCCAGCCACTTAGGGTCCCAACGTGCCTCAAAGCACTACTATCTTCATTTTTGTTTAGTTTATAGCCTCTGACGACCTTAAGGTTGTGTCGAAGATCCACGGCGATTACGGAGAATCCACCTGAGAAGCCATCAGTCTCCAAGTTGATACACAGGCATTACACTTGTCTGAGGGGGCCCTAGTGGGAAAATACGGTCTCCACTCAGATTGACCCTTAAAGCCTGGTATGGATCATATAAAACCAGTGTGGGCCCATAGAGACCGACGTGGGTCCGGAAGCTGGCATTAGCCCTCAGAGATCGGCATCGAGCGCTCAGAGGGGCCCATCAGGAACCGATGTGGCTCGCAAAAAAAAATATATGCGTTTGGGCCCTCGATATAAGGCTCGGCATGTAAATTCCTTAGACAAGGCACTGCCACTCAAACACACGCTCAACAACGAGGAGTGTCATTATTATTGTCTGATGGGGCAATGTGAGGAGGCTATAAACTAATGTACAAGCATGGGTCGGATGGCCTACTAGATTTTTATTTTATTAAAAAAAAAGATATTCATGGTGTCAGGGCTGTGATGAAAAATAAGTTGTCTAAATCCGGTGAGAAAACAGGATTTGGGGGTACCCTAGGTTTGGCTCCTTCAGTCTCTGGCCCCCCCAGTGAAAATTCCTTAGACGAGGCCCTGGGTCACTCGCAGTTGAAGTGATACTGTGCCGCAACACATCGTAAGCAGAATACTGCACCGCAATGCATCCGGCTCTAAATCGTCACTTGTTTAGCCTTGGCACTACTGAGACTTTCTCATTGTTGATATCGATAAATGACACCCGATATTACAGGTTATCATGCAATAGTTAATCCCAGAACCTGTAATAACCAATGCTAGCGACACGATGTCAAATACGGGGTTTATCGGGATGTTATTACAACACCTCACTGGGGTCCCCACGTCCAGCGCTAAGAATCTCCAAATGAAGACGGATTCGGCTCTGGCCGATGGACTGAACGACCGTCCGGCCTTGAACCGCGCTTCCATGGGAATTAGTGACGGGACTGATGGGCACGGAGCAGCTCCGTAACCCCTGCACAGCGGGGGCGCCCGGGTGCGTGCACTAGCACACTGATATCTGAACAGACACACACGTAGCTGGCAGGCCACCCGTGAGCCTGTCACGATCGGCAGGCGGTCTGCACGCACTAAACGCAGCCACCTAACGTCTTGTGGCTCTCAGCAGTGAAAGGCTGCTGCATTATGAGATTAGTGAGCATGCCACGCAGTGATGAGATGCACGCATAGTTTAATCGTGTCAATCGTCGCACTTATCAATACAATCTCCGGAGCTTTATCAATATAAACTCCTTCAGTGCCAGCAGTACTGAAACTAAACGCGGCCTCACGCAAAAGAGGAAGGTTCGGCACGCTGTCGACGTCACTGGGGCCAATGTCCAGTATTCTGTAGGAGCGTGACCCAGAGCGGGCGCTCCGGCATTCGAGGCCCGGAGAGGGGGGGGGGGGGTCGAGGTCCTGACAGGGGAGACACGTGTCTGGGTCCCACTGACGTAGGTCAATGTAACGCCACGGTAATGGCCGCGGAAACGTGCAAACTGTGTGTTATACGTTATAGCCTATAGGAAGGCAGTAAGGTTACGTAATGTTAGCACTGTTTGGTTTCGTAACGAGAGTCGAGCGTGCTGCAAGTCATTGAAGGCGCAAACACAGTCCGATTGCAATGGTAGCATTCTTACAAAGTTTTCAGCTTATAAGCTAAACAATAATTAACTATATCATGAACCGTTCCAACCGCAAGAAGCCTCTGTTGGCGATAAGCGAGCGAATGAGTGTCTCCATCTGAACCCCAGCGTTGCATTTAACTTACATCAGCCCAACTACTTATTCCACTCACATGATTATTCACAACTCAGGAAAACCCATCAGCAATAGCATGTATGCGACTATTTGTCACGTAAATCGACCTCGTGCATTGAATCACGCGAGGTGACTGACCCCTGCTCGGAGGCGGGACGATCGTTTCGTGCGCTTCATTTGTCTCTGATGTAAGGCAGATCTCGTGTCTCCGAAGGCGTGAGGTGGTGGAGGCATGCGAGACGCGAGTGAGACGGTTGGCGGGAAGGGTCGATTCTAGGGAGCGGCATTGGCGTGCAGAGGACGGACAGGTCCTTCGATGAGGTAACCACTACTTTAGTAGGCTGAGATAGCCGTGTAGGGCTGCAGGGGAGGTGTTCACTGCTCAGTGCCTCAGCTGGACATGACAATATCACTGCTCGACGTCAACCTGTCAATCGGTCAATCGACTCTCCCGGACTTCAATCTCCTGTGAGCGTTTTCCACCGACACCTCACTATGTCGTTCTCTCCGTCATTCATTCGCCAACGCACGCTGAGCGATTTACCGGTTCGTTCTATCACCATTCCGTAAATTCTGCGACTTCTTTTGACTCCGCCTCTTTTGTGACTTATTTCTGGAACCCAAAGAACCTGCCATATGTACGAGTAAACCATTGTCTCTGTATCTCCATCGAACCTCTCGATCTCCACAAACACCAAACGCGTGTTGTTGCACTTGGCCGAGTATATTTTGTTATAAAGAGTATTTATACAATACGCAAGCGGCCGCCGCAGCATCTGTGGATGGCCGGTCAGTCAGTCACCAATCGGTGGGGTGCGGAGCGACGAGCGGCGCCGGCCCGACACGACCTGACCTCGTCACTCACCACACATCAATACCCTGTCATGAGGTGGTCAGCTGCCGGCGCAGAGAGAGACAGAGAGTCGGCGAGGAGAGAGCGAGGAGCGGCGCGAGGGACGGGAGGGCGCTCGGAGGGACGGGAGGGCGCTCTGAGGGACTGGAGGGCGCCAGGAGGGCACAGGACCACCGTTTGATCTGAGGACAGTTGGGCTCGGTCGGAGACGGCTGCTCTACTGTGATATGCTTGTGGTCGCCAGGCGGCGCCGGGGCAGAGGAGCGCGGGTGCAGAGGTGCTGCCGCAGCGCGCGGGCCGCGCGGCGGTGCTGCCACCTGGCGGCGGCCGGGCCAACCAGTGACCGCCGCTCTACATTAGACTAATGGCACTCCGCAGCGGCCGGCGGAGTATCTCTATAACTAGGCAATATCACTGGCGGGGGCCCGGCGGCGCGGGCCGGTCGCCGGCGCTCTCACACGCTCGGCCCATCTCGGGCGGGCCCGGCCGTAAGACGCGCGTGGTCCCGTGCCTGCCGACCAGAGAGGAGGGTGCGGCTGACCGGCGCGCCTCCGCCGAGCCCCCGCAGGTGCTCGCTCCCTGCCCCCCCCCCCTGTGTGACCTCACACACGCACTCCCCCCCCCCCGCGGGCTGCGCAGAGCCCGATACTGGTCTCGGCTCCTCTGGGGCGGCGTCAATGCCCCGCGCCGGCGGACCGCCGCGTCCCAGCGCCCCGCAGGACGGGAGCCAGTTAACCTACTATGTACACAAGCCAACGGCGGCGACGCGACGTCCTTATGAAGGAGAGCTGCGGGACCGAGATTCGAGATCAGGAGAGATTCGGCTGTGTCTGCGATAAGTCATCCATGCACTTCAAACAAAACCGGCGCTTGTGCTCAGGGTAATAAATAATAACAGACGGGTCACCCTGTACTAAGCCTCCAGCGTTATTTGAGCACTACGCAGAGTTGTTAAACACGACCAAAACAGAGTGTCAACAGTGGCTGTTCAGAAACACGAATTACATCTCGCCCGCAATAGGAGATCCTAGTAAGCCGAATAAATGCGACATAAAGGACGTACAAAGTAAATATGGCTACTACGAACACGTGCTAAATAAACCTTCCATAGCGCATAAAATACGCATAAATATAACACAGGTCTACGATAAACAATAAATACCCCCCACGTGACATCAAACTGACAGCCTAGTACGGAGATCAGAACGGTGAACTTACAAAACCGGCAAAATACACTGAAACATAAATAGAAATACAGCAAGGATCAGGTACAAAACAACAAATTATCAAGCGGTTAAACACAACAGTGGACTAGCGGCTGAAAGACGTTGTTTTCACAATGACTTTTTGGCCAGTAACTATACGTGATTAGTATGAAGTAACAATATTGTAACAATTGACACCTTACGGCACCCAATTATCTTAGTCATTGATTTTCAGACTGTATAAGCATACACGAGATCATCAACAAGAACCAAGTCTTTGAAATTTGGCGGTTTATCCCTAGTCATATCATCAACCGTGCTCGTCCCCGTTTGGCCACCCCAATGGTCTTCGAAAATTAAAGAGCCCATGGAATGGCTACTTAAGGTCATGACATATTCAGACCATACTGATATGCAGGAAAGTTATCGTGCAAAAAGCGACTTTTCATAAACTTAGTACGTACTTAGCTTTGCTGGAATTATCGTACTTAGTGCCGTCAAATAAACACCTTGCGGGTCACATACTTTTTCTGCGACCGTAAGAAGCCAATAAGGCTGTCAATACAATAATATGCAGCGAACTCACTGCCAAAATGTGACCTTCAAAATAAGATGCTTATCGGACGGAAAATAATCTAGGAGACGATATATACACACTTTATCATTAAACCTAGTCATCATGCACTGTGTAAAAGTCGCAAACAACCCCTTCATTCACAACTCTACGATCTACAATACTACGCTGAGTTTTCAGCTCTTCCTTAACACCTAAAGACTAGCATCATATTTGTGTTTTGTTCTTGTGTGCGTGCCTACAACCATGGCGCCCGTACCAATAATGGACTAACTAGTACCTAATTATCTATCTGTATGCAGACACACTTCAATCATCGCAACCACAACTGGCCTTTAACAAAGCTCTGGCCAAAACTTAGCGTAAATTTTTAACCTCACCAACTTAACCGAGCAGAGTCAGCTTTCACACATACATCGCTCGCCCATTCTACGCAGGGTAATGTCTATATCAATAAATACTCGATAGATATTGGGTATATCTGCTACATCTCTAAGTGCCGAGCGCTGCCGCCTCGCTGGCAGGTTCCGCCGATCAGCTGTGCAGTCGCTCTCGCCGCCTCCAGGCCTGGAAGTCCAGCTCAAGAGCGCGGCGGCCCGCGCTACAGCACTACTCTCGGTATAAAGACTGGTCGGGCGGCGGCCGGCCGTGGACGACGCTAGCGCCACCTTCAACTCTAAATCACTCGCAGCGCCGCCTACTGGTCGTTCTCGGAGAGTGAGGCGCGTGTCCGGCTCGTGGACAGGCCGGCTCGGCTATCCAATGGCCGGTGCCAGGGAGCGGCTCGACCCGAGGACTCGGCTGGAGCGCCGACCGCAGGCAGGGACTAGACCGGCGGGGAGCAGCGCCGACGGTCGGCCGTCAGACTTACCACCGCTGCCGAACAGACGGCCTCCCGAGAACAGCCTGCAACAGGCCAGCCGAGACGCGTTAGGTACAGAAAGGCGCACACAACCCCGACCTTCCAACACGACTATTTACAATGCATTTGTTTAACCGTCTGCTATTCAAGTTTCTATGACAACAGTGGAAAATAACACATCTTAGACACTCAAACAAGCAACACAGTATATCCCCAGAAGTCCTGTTCGTATATCAATGCAATGTCCCTCGTTTGAGCGCCGATGTTGCGCACATATTTGCAACAGCGGGGCCCACAGCCAAGATGTTCACAATCCGGTGATACATTTAGACCGCGCGGCCACAAGTAGCGCCAAGGGTAGTCTGGGAACATCGCAGCACATAGCACATTGATCGAAGATTGACGGATATGGCAAGAGTCAACAAAGACGGGAGCACAATTGGCTGTGAGGAGCATGAGGCCAACATATCCGTCGGAACGGACATAAGTCTGTCAGGGATAAGTGTACACAAGAGACAGAGAAAGGCCTGGAGAGACATGGTAAATGTTAGGCTGGAATGTCAGTAGGAACAACATCAACCTAGCTGTGAGGAGCATACATATAATACTATTTTCAAGGAGCAAAGGCTAATTGTAAGGAAGTGAAAACATAATTGTTACAGAGCTGTGTTGAGAGTTGAGCTGAGCGACAGACTGGAGCTGCTTGAGTGGCCAGCATGGAACTGATCAAAACGATACCCTGAACTGGTTATGTGAGCCGGACAGGGAAGAAAGGAAGGCATGGAGTAACGGGCCGTTTCGGCCGCTGGCAGACGTCGAACAGCACAGGAAGCAGATCCGGCAGTACCCTGCTGCCGAGTAGTCAAACCCCTTAAATTGGAGCCTATTGTCGCTGATAGAGCCCTCAGATATTCCGGTATCGATACCATAGATGCCGCCGGCCAGCCTCGCCGGCCCAGTACCGTGGACAGACATACAGCCAGGGCACACACAGCTCCCACAGACAGACAGACACACAAACGGCGCAGCAAATAGCCGGCCTCGGAGACGATACAGCCAACATTGTTTCTGTTTTAAATTCATCTGGAACGTAGGGTTAGGAGCGCCCGGGGTGAGCCATATGCGTAGGAGAAGCGTCAAATAATTTGAATTAACTAGAGTTTCCTCAATAACTTCCCAAGGTAGCTAACAAATTTTAAAATATATATTTCACTGTCAAGGAAAGTTAAACTCGATGTCAGATTAGAAGTACGACTGTATTCTGTACAATAACGACTCAATAAAGTGAAAGTGGTGTTTCAGAAGGAGCGAACGCTGCATCTCTTATCCCATGCGCATTAACTTCCCCCATTTTCCATGTCTACCATCTACCTATAGTGTGATATTATATGTCGTTGACATTTCTTCACAAAGCATGAGTACGACATGCAGATCATAAAGCGTTGTTTTTCTTTCACATGCACGGGTAACATGTTTTATCTATAAAATTATGGGTTCCATGTATTCGCTCTAGTTTTATGAGTGTACCCTACTTCTACCTCTAGCACAAATACGGGGTTAGGGCGTACTAGTAAAACTGAACATCTATTTCATAAATTACTTTTTTTACTAAACGAACTTGTGGTCAGCTGCTCGGCACAAATAAGGTGGACCGACTGACACGCCTATACCTAAAAGTGAGCGTAGCGCACCTGGACTTTTTGTCGGTTATAACTGTAACGTCTTACCCAGCCAGTAAGTTGGTTTGGCTCAAGTCCGTTTCGCCCCGGCAACTTCGACATGCCAGAGTTGGGCCGGTGTAAACGGAACACCGTCAGATCCGGGGTTTGGGTCGATATGGCTTTATTCTGGTTATCCAGCCTTTGCCATAGCGCTCCCGAGTTGGTATGGTTTCGGACCGCCAAGTCTGGCCCAAGTCCGGCTCCCTGTCACGGCTCAAGTCCGGCTTCCTACGGCCAGGTCCGGCTGCCTCGTAGCTGCTCTGGCTTACTGCGGTTGAAGAACGGTTGAGGTACGGCACGGCTGATACGGCTAAGTCCGGCTGTCGTGCAGGCGAGCTCTGGGATCGTGTGTCAGCTCCAGTAGAGCCCCAGACCTTGCTCGTACTTTGGACGGTGCAAATGACGGAGCTAGCCAGAGTAAAACCAGATACGGTCCAGACCAAAATTGCTGGCTGGGAAGCGACTATTGAGCTAAAAAGTCGGGGTTGTTACAATACCCAACAAGAATGCAACTATAAGGCTAAAAAATGAGTCGATTAAAGGAGCTTCTACCGTCTAAGAAAAAAAACAAACTAAGGGAGAGGTCCGAAGGGGAGCATGTCTCGAAATTCAAACCTATATATAATTAACATTGAACACACCCTATAACTAGGACGATATCTGATAACATTGAACGATGTACCAGTTGATCGCTGAGGTGACACCGGAGGCGGGACTGCACATCAAGAGAGGGTCACACTCAGAACCGGTACAACGGTGGCGGCCACGTCGAACACAAAGCACCGTCTGTACGGCGGCGACAGCCAGGGCGGCCGGCGGCGCAGGAACACCGGGCGATGACAGAGCCATCTACATCAAACACTAGCGCCACCTATATCGGGAACACCCAGCGCCGGCACTCGCCGCCACTTACAAACGTCTCACAGCCGGATTTGAGCTTCATTATTAGTTTGCCGAGACTGCGAAATCGATATTATGCATTAGCGTAGTAGAAAATCAGACCCTTTCAGAACACTAGTTAAACAGTAAAATGGAAGCCATTTGATGGGCACTGTCCTATAATTGAGACACGGGATGACGTGTTTTTTTTTCCAAAAATATATGGTGGACATGCTGAACTGGACTCCAATATCACTCCACGGATCACTCTACTATTTTTAGACGATATTAGGTGTAATCGATGTTTTTTAATCAAAATAATCGCACCATATATTTGTTTTTCTTCTGTGGATGCGTTTTTGCCCGGCCATGCTTTCAGAGATCATGCCCATTCTCATCCGGATAGTCCAGGTATCTTCACTGAATTAGATGTTATAATGCTAGCAAGGGAAAGGTAGTCTACTGAACTGTAGTACGGGTTCCACTTCCTCATGTATATGCGGTTCTAATAACCCAATTCGGGACACGGACGAGCGAAGGTGAGCAACGATAAATGGTCGAATTAGTGATATTTGCATTAAATATTTTTTATCAAAGACCTAACACATATTCAGCCAAAGGTCGTATGGATTCAATATTTGTCCACACCTAAAATGTCACTTCTAGCGGTGGCGCCTCCCCCAGCCAAGTCGTTCAATGTCATCAGGTCCCGTCTCCGTCTCATCCTATCCCAACATGCCCCGTCTCTCACGTTCGTGGCAGACCCCGTCCCTTTCCACCGTTCTCCCGGTTACCTGCGGCTCGGCGGACGGCCACCTTGCGCCGCTAGTAGGGCCGGGACGAGTCCTTGGGCCGCTTCAGCTGCACCTTGAGCCGCTTCATGCCAACCTGAAAGCCGTTCATGGCCTGTATGGCCGCCTGTGCCGACGCCGGGTTATCGAAACTCACGAACCCTGCCGGCAAAAAGACACTCATAAACAGATGTAACTTGTGCTCAAGTCAGTACCATTATTTATCCCTGGCGAAATCGCCGTGAGCGATTTCGGGTGTTTGAACAGTTTTTTTTTTTGCCAGCTGCGAAACTCCAGACTATCCACAAACAGTCACAACGAAACCTGTCATTTCTGACACACTCTGGATACATCTCCATCCACGGCTCAGCTCGATTTTTCCCTCCCTTCTCTCGGCCGCCGTTAGCGATAGATGTGGAGGAACCTCTCTGCGCTCCTAAGCGCGCTAAGACTCGCCGTTGGGCGTCCTTTCTGTGACTGTCAGGGGAGCGGGGCACGTCTTAGAGGGCGGCGTCTGGCACAGACAGGTCGTACTATAAGCCGTCGGAATGGACTGCCAGACGGCGCGAAGTGGTAGGCAAATCTCCCTCTCCTTTTCGGCTAAACGACGGTCATTTCTTTTTCTCTCTTGTCGACGTCCACTGCCCTTACATGCCCAGTTCACACACACTCTTCATTGGTGCCGTATCACGACCCCAGCTTTTATCTGTCGTCCCCACACCCCTGTGTTCTTTCATCCGTCATTTCCCCTTTTTCATTCGCCCTCCGCCCTCTGTTTGCTCGAACCCTCCGGGCCCGGCGCCAGGGGCAGGGTGGCTCGGCCCACAGCGGACCGAGCAAAGGCCTACAAAAGCACGAACCGTCCAAACCAGCACTTTTACGAGCAACATCCACAAATAACCTCAACGGATGGATGACACCGATCTGGACCCGGGCCCCGCCAGCATCTCCCTCTCCCAGCAGAAGTCCGACTCCCTGAGGACTCCGGCGCCGCGCCGGGTATCGATCGGCCTCCCCTCCCCCCCGCCGCTGCGTGTGTATCGTCTATTTACGAGTCGGAGCGCGGCACAGCCCCGGCAGCCGACCAGCCACCTGTTGCAGGGGGTAAACGCCGGTGTCGGCGCTCACTCACCGAAACACTTGCTCTGGTTGGTGGCACGGTCGATGAACACCTTGGAGGAGATGACGTTGCCGAACGGCAGGAACATCTGCATGAGCTCAGCGTCGCCGAACTCCTGCGGCAGGTGGTAGATGAAGAGGTTGCAGCCCTCCGGGCCGCTTATACTGCACCCTGAGGGAGAGAGCAGGTCGCTGAGCAGACAGGGAGAGACAGAGGGCAGAGGGGTCACGTCCCGGGTCAAACCAATGACGACGTTCCGATTCCGAGCTAGATTCGGGGCTTTTAGCCGGTCGGCGCGACTAGCCATCATCAGAGGCCGGCGCGGCAGCTTTACCGAGCCCTATCGTGATGGGCCTTCATAATGGTGCTCCGGCTGGGCGGGACAAGCCGTCGCAATCGTTCCGTCGATCACGCGTCGGAGGGAGAGGGGGACGGGGCGGGGCAGAGAGGGGGAATAAATCAGCTGGCACCAATGACGCCGCGCCGGCCGGGCATACCGCGCGATTGTTATGAGTCGGCCGGCAGTGATGTGTGAACAAACGCAGCCGACCCGAGTCGGCCAGTCCCACAGTGTAAAAACAACACGATACTACCGCGCTGACGATGACAGGCTCGGCATGCACTCAGTCCCGGGCCGACGGCAAACACTGTACGGTAAAGGGGCAGACAGAAATGCCAGCGACAGCGCTGGCAGCCGGCCAACATCGACAGCATGCACAGGGCCGCAGCGAGCGGGAATCGATAATCGATACAAACATAATGACGGGTGGAGATGTTCGGTGGGAATTTCTCTTCGAGTTTCCGACCACAAAGAATAAGAAACGGACCCTTTCTGAGCAATAACAGCGCCGTTGAAATTGCATGAGCATATTTACAAGCGGACGCAATAAACGTCAATGGATTGGTCTGTGATAGTGTCAGGAAGAGTTATCGGCAGTAAGCCATCCGCTCGATGAGAGCCGCATTCAATTTCATGGACGTCGCCGCTGGGCCAGACAGAGTGCGACGCCACACGGCAGCCTCTGGGGCCGGGCCATGCCGGTTTATACCACAGAGACAAACAGGAACTACTGGGGACGTGCAATCATAGATTCTATCGGGGAGGGGATACCTCAGGCACGCATGCTGCATTCAAGAACAAATTAATCCACGAAGAAACATTGATACGGCCCAGTGGGCCATATAGGAACGTCACAGCAAAACAGACAGAAAGACAATGAGCGGTGACAAGCGGGCGAGTAGACAAGCAGGCGAGAGTGCGAGCAGCTCGAGTGGCGGTGTTACCTTGACGCGGCAGAACCAGCGGCTGCGCGGCCACGATCGGGGGATAGGGCTGGGGGAAGGCGGCTGCAACACACACAGAAACCGGCCATCAAACACTGAGAGCCGCGCCAGGCGCGACACACCGACACACTCAGATGAACGCGGACGGCGGACCCCTGTCCCCCACACCGCGCGGCGGCTCCCTCACCGCGCGACACGCAGACACACATAACGACACACGCAGTACATACATGTACCGATCAACTGCCCATATACAGCCACCGATGCAGCCAGCATGCAGGGGCCCCGCTTTATCCTCCGTCCCACAGATTCCAAATGGGATGTCTGATTTCCTACAGTTATTGCTACGACTATCTATCCTGAATGCCCTCTTTATATTAACCAGTGGGTACTGGGTACCCACAAGACACACACCTCGACTTGCCCCCCCAAAAAAAAACTTTTCAAAACATTTCTTCCTAGAGTTGTGAAAACAATTCCAGTAGGTACGGAAAGACCGGCCGGCGCGGCGGCCGCGGCTTGTCCGGTACAGCCTACATTCAGGCGTTCAATAGCCCTGCCATCTAGCGGCAGAACTAGTAAGCATGCACGAGTTGCAATTAGATCTGCTTCTCAGGACAGCTTTTGCGAACGACGGAATTTCAGTTACACCTTCTTTATTTAAAGAACAAAATGACGCATCTACTGTATCAAATATCAGCATCAGTGGAAATATGAAATATCAGTGGAGCTATCAGCCCCAGCGGCCCGTGGCGAGGCCCGTCGGTTCCACGGCTCCGTCGGCAGCGACCCGGGCCGTGATGGACGCCGCCGCGGCCCGGGCCGACTGTTGCGCCGTTCCTGACAGACCGCCGGATGCGGGAACATGGCGGACTGATGGCGCAGCACGCGACTGGTCCGGGCCGGGTTCGGCCGACCGACCGTCGCCGGCGGAAAGTCGGCCATCCCCGCGCGGCGGCCAACTCTGCCGCCCGGGCCCAACTTTGGCCCGCTCTCAATACCCATTTGGGGCGACCAGTGTCCGGACAGTTTCTCGGTAAACGCCGCGAAGACGCGGGCGGCGGAGGAACGGGAGCGACTATCGTGGGAGGTCCGTAATGGGGTGAGATAGTCTTGCAAGACCAGGCGAAGGTACGACGCTAGTTCAGGATGGTGTTTCCATACTCCGGCTCCCAGCCATTACATTACCAATGGAACAGTACGGGTGGTAACGTACTTAGTATAGCGGGCTGGTTGGGTACAAGTTTTACTGAGTTTACTATGAATTTAATGTGCATAAAGTAAATGGGTTTTGCAAGAGGCTTTCGTAGAACGGAAGCACCGTTCAGAGATCACAGTGGCAAATGAAAAAAGCACGCGCTGAAACTAGCTGCTTTAGTTTACTATCTGCTAGGAGCTTTTCACTGTCTACATATTAGAGAAAGAATCCCATTCTGAGGTCTTTTGGGAACAGCAGGGGGCGGCCAGTGCAGTGGTTACCACTGAACCAATAAAAACCAACGTCCACCATCCCTCTAACTGGGCGCGGCTGTCGGAGTGTCAGCCTCGGGGAGAGGGTAGAGGGCTGGAGTTTTAGTTCGGACAGAGGGCGGGGGGAGGACTGGGGACACGTCGCGTCACATCAGCGCTGCAGTCGGCGCCGAGAGTTCACAATGGAGCGTCCCCGGCCGGACGACTGTCTATTGGACGCCAGTTCGCCACTGGCCAGCGCGGCGCGGCGCTGTTCATGGAAAAACGGCGCCGACGCGGACTCCCAGACCATTCGTCCAGCCGACACAATGACCGCGGAGCTGCTGCAAACAAAACTATCTCCCCGACTGCTTCCGACAATAATCGCCTAGTGTGGCGCAGCACAACGGACGACCGGTTGGACTCCCAATAGGCAGAACACATTTAATGAAATAAGAAAACGTGTTCAACACTCTCTTGATGGGAGATTATCAATCCCACAAGATGATTTTTTTCAACTACGACTCAGTAAATAAAGTATAATGAAGCCATTCCACTCCCCGAGCCTAACAGATAAGCTGGAAAATCCCACATCCTCTCAACACTAATCCCCCGCGGAACACCACACCGAAAGCTGAACACCGAACGATATTGACACCGACAGTGAGACCGTCACGGGGCCGAGTCAGAGTCAGTACTCACCGACTCCGGAGTAGGGCATGCCCGGGTAGGGCGGACTCTGGAGCGCCTCCCCGCTGATCGGAGTCGGTGATGACAGCACTGGAAGGCGGGGAACAAAGAGGTTATGACTGGGGGGAGAGGGCCGGCTTTAGCCGACAGTCAGTGAAGGACTGTTTCTATTCAACACGAAACGCCATGGAAGCGTTACTATTTATATGTATGTATAACAAACTCGGGAGATATTAAACTGCATATTTGTTTCACGGACGTAGCACAGCGTCGCTTACATCGTGAGCATGACCATAGTTCGCTAAACGCAGATATACGGAACCGTAGGGCGCAGTTCACAGGGTTCCAGACTCCAGTCCACTGCCTTCCCCACTCTCCCTTCCTCCCTCCCTCTCTCCGCTCTCCCCCGAGACTGTAGTTTGGCCCTGCCGGCGACACGCGAAAGCTCTCGAGCTGCCGGCCGCTGGGGATTCGGAAATGTCACCGGGCCGCACGGGAAGGAGACCTCCGAGCGGCGGCCGCGTCACCGGAGACGGCCGGACCGCGCCCGTGGTGACGACATACTCTGACCGGTGACGACACACTCCGACCGGTGACGACACACTCTGACCGGTGACGTCATTTATAACAAAGGGGAGACATCTATGACCCAGTCGGTAGTCTGTGGCCACTGAAAAAGCCATGTTTGTGTTGCAAAGAAAACAGCCTCTCTCTATCATTACAAAAACTCAGTCTGAGACTAAACAAAGCCTTACTTTAACTTTAAAGTCATTCAAAGCAAAGGACTTTCACATGTTGTGAAAAAAAAACATAAAACGTAGCGCATTCAGATATTATCACTGCATCCCCATTCCCCATATCAAATCAGGCACCATCATCAGGAGCAGTCTCACTACAATTGTCACACACAGCACACGGGGTTGGGGCCGTACCGTACTCACAGGCCGGGTAGGACTGCGGCAGCCCGTTGGTGTAGACGCCCGCCTCGGACACCACCTGGGGCTGAGACGAGGCCGGCGCGCCCACACTGAACGTCGACATGGTCGGTGACGGCATGTTGGGCAGCACCCCGTTGCCGGAGGGGGCCGAGCCTGTAGGGTAGACGGGGAGGGAGGTTAGGAGAGACGGACAGGGACACGAGCCGCCTGTGTATGTTAGAGGAGGGGGCCGAGCCTGTTGGATAGACGGGAAGAGGAAATGAGGTTAGGAGAGAGCAATAGGGGCGCAAAGTACCGGAGGGGAACGAGTAAGTGCGACAGATGGTAGAAAGGGATGGTTAGGGGTAAATCGAAGTTGGTCATACTTGGACCAAGCCGTCAATGATAAATGGAAGGTTGCAAATGTGCATTTGCGGTTGGAAGGGTTATGAATTTCCGGTGATTATACAAAGCATTTATCGAAGCGTTCATAAAAGATGGCAAAAAATGAAAGAAGCAGGGCGAACACCAATCAGACTAAATGCTACGCTACACTTAAGAATAAGTCAGCAAAACCTAAAAAAGCGAGACTCCAATTTGGCTACCCTTCCTCTTTTTGTGACAATGTACTAAACAAGCATCGACATAAGGATTACAGGCCTAAGCATTTGAGCAGCAGGTAAACAAAGACATCGATCCACATCGGGCGAGATCGGACTCGGCGCAATTCATTACCGGCCGAATATGAGCTCCAACTCATCAGCCGGGCCGCCATGGTCAACTCAGTCCAATCACATTAGGACTGCTGCGGGATCGCGCACATTGCACACGCCAGGTCAGCAGGTCAGGCTGAAATGAGTTCGATGAAATGTCGACCAGAAGCGCATCAGGAAGTTGACAGGTGGAAGTTTGAATCAGGTGCGCGACTTCCGATGTCATGTCCGAGCTCAGTGACCCGCAACATGGTCCCAGACAGACTTACGGCATGTTCAGATAAAAAGAAGGCATAAATATTCTAATAAGTTGATTGGTTTGGTCCATCTTGGTTTATTCAGCGACGCTCAGCTGCCGTAATGCTTCCGCCAATCACAGAAATGGACTCGATGATATTGTTTCCCGGCCCTCGCTTGGCCTGTAAGCTATCAAGCGATGTACTATGCATTACACAAACGCGCTTGTCAATGCAAATGGTTTGCTATGATGAAGATTAATATTGCCGCGATGATAATGTGCGGATTCTCCGGCGTTATCCAAGTAGCCTCATAAGCTAACCGGTATTTTCCGCTCATGCATTTCGAGCAGTTTATATCCAGTAGACCTCAGCCGGCGGCGTAACCGCGCAGCTCCCCAGCCCTTCGCGTGTTTGTCGAAGGCAGCGAATGTCCAAAACTTGTCCGGAATGAATATTAACTTTGCGCGCGGCTGGCGCGGTGCGGCGGCCGGCGGCGGTCCAAGTTCGCCAGCTCCTGCTCCGTCCGTCTCCCCCAGTCGGTCCGCGGGCGCTTCCGTCAAATACTGCACACCGCACACCGCATCCGACCCGCTAATTACCGCCTCACGGGAAGCCCGACAAAAACTCCAGCGCGTCCAACTTTGCGCTGTAAGCAAACAGCTCGGCTCCCCTGGGGCAGACCTCGGGATACCTGAGCCGCCGGACCGCGTCGCCCGCCGCCGCCGGCCGCGCCGGGCGGCGCCTCAAGACGAGCGCTCACACACCAGAGCGCCGGCCCGTTTTGACAGCCAAATTGGCCCCGACCAGGCTCGGATGCATATTACATGAGGCCGTCGTCAGAGGGCCGCAGTGCCGCGCGGCCCGCCATGATATATACGGTCCACAGACAGCGGCCTGCGCTGGGCTTGCCTGAGCAGCTCCACTGTAGCCGCGAGACAGCGAAGCAGCGCTAGCCGACACTTCCCACCTGACGAATGTGACTCATGTCGCATGTTGAGACGTACAAGCCGGTGGTGTGAACACCGCAACATAAAACATAAGTTCAGCTTCAGTGACAATCGAGACTAGCGTTCACACATGTAGGATTAGAACTATTAGCATGTTAAGCTTCTTGCGCGGAGAATGGAGCGGTAAGACTGATAATTTTGTCTGAAGACAAAGAAGATCAGACTAGGGCAGAACTACTCCACCATATCAGGCGAACAATCTATCCAACGCCCTTAAAAGAGATGTAATATTTCATCCTCTCAGATTTATATCTCCGCTACAGCTTTCGCCGACAATTTCAAAAGAGTTAAACAATCAGATCGGTTGGTTTTATATCGTTCATACTTTGAAGCACCGATGCTGTATATTGGACAACTTCCAGAATTTCCAGGCTGGCGTGGCTGTTCTTTGGGTTAAGTTCTGTGAAGGCGGGAGGATCCCATACAGTGCACACGCAACTCTAGCATGTAGTTCCCTCGCTGCCTGACATCTTATCCAAGCCAGTGCCGCCGCTGGTGCCAAACTCCCGGCCTTTTCAAACTTTAACTAAACGTGTGCAATGCCAGGCAAAGTACGCCCGACTTGAAGCACGGAATCCATTTCACAAACTCGTCTGCATGGGATATAGTTACATTTCATCTTTAAGTGAGCATGTCGCAAGTGCAGGGTAAAGTTCGGATGAGAAGCATTGAGAAGACTTATGGAAACACTCGAGTGAGGATTGAATATCACAGTAAAGATTCATCAGGTCTGAGTCGGGCGGTGGCTCCACCGGAGCAGAGGCGGCGCCGATAAAGGTTGCAGGATTCTCACTGCGAGACTGGTGAAACGTGTTCTCTTCAGCACTGTTCGAGATCACTGCATGACAATGGGCGCCTCTGCGCTCTGCAAACCCCATTCACATCTCGCAGCAAACAGCTTTTTATGCTCGTTGAACTATCTACTCATGCCTGGATGATGTGTTATATATGGATTCATAGCCTTCTGTACACCAGACCTCGGTTTACAGAGGCCTATGATGTATGACAGCAGTCATACGGTCTACGGGAGACAAGAAACCGTTTTTATACGATTTTGAAAAAGAGCTGGCTGACTGGTACCAGACCGTACTGACCTGTGGAGGTGGGTACAATCGTACTCGGTATGCCGCTGGGCAGTGTACCGTGCGGCAGGTGCGCCAGCGCCGCCATCGGGCTGATGTAGCTCCCCTGGGCGGCGGCCATCAGTGCCGCCTGCTGCTGTGACGCACATCACACCGACACAACTGACGTCAGACTCACGACACGCGAGATTCAGAACGAAAACGGATCGGGTTCGGCAGAGGGGCCGAAACGTCATAGCTTCAGCTGAAAATTAAGTGATGCTTGGCAATGAATTTCACTCAGTAATGCATGAAATCACAGATCACAAACGACTTTGTTAGATTTTCCGTTGAGTTGGCTGTCCCATCCCGTCGTGATCGCGGTCACTCGAATCATTCTTTGTCTCTCCGGCGCTCCGCCAGTGACGCCATTATCAGAGCCCGTTATTAAATCACGCGACACGATCTGAATTAATATGCGCCCCCCGCGCTGCCACTGCCGCGTTAATTATGCTAAAATGATTAATGATAACACCTGGTGTCTGGTGGTGGTTCATATCTAGCCCAGCAATGGATGACTGGAGCGCGCAGTCCCACAGACCGGCCGGCTGGCAGAGAGATTGGAGCGAGCTCCAGTCGCCCCCCCCCCCCCCCACTATCAACAGCGGCCCCAGTGCGCACCCTTGTGGCAGGTGAACTCACATTGTCCACGACCTGGGCGTATGTGCCGTAGGCGCCGAACTGGTTGAAGACGAACGGCGAGAGCAATCCCATGTTGCCGGACATCTGCTGCATCCTCCTCAACTGGCGCTCTTTCTCAGTATCGGCGAACTTGACCACCAGGCTGGACGATGCTCCCTGAGATCACAACGAGAGCGGTTGGTGAGAAAGGCAGAGGAGTAGTCACCGGACACTGGACGGATAAGTAATGATGCTGGGTCAGAAGAACAGCGGAAGAGCGGGACAGAGCATTAGATACTGGATGGGTAGACCAAAGGACGATGCTCTCTGGGGTCAGGACAGTGGGTGAGCAGGCAGAGCAACGGACAGACACGCGGACAGGCCGAGGACAGTGCGCCTTGGGATAAAACCGAGAGCAGTGAACTTACAAGAGCCTTGGACGGGCCGACGGAAAATGTTCTCCGGGATCAGAAGAGACACGTGTCGAACGTGACAGAGCAGCAGAAAGGCGCAAACCGGACAGAGGGTGGGCCGGGAATTTCAGAGTGATAATGTAATGGGTATACGGTGATGTGCGTCTACATATACAAAGATTATCATGTAAAGTAAAAGGCCATGGACATTTGACAATATTCGATATTTTGTGATGGTCTCTTAAAAAAAAAACTACACATCAGTCTTGGTAAATAGTTATTGTGGACGTTGTTGGACCTCCTATGCTATGTAATGGGGGAAAATGATTCATTAAAATAGAAACTTCACCCCAACTTGACAAAGGATTTCCAATAACAGCTTGCAAGCATCAAGCGCAGATCTGTCAGATATTGAATCAAATTATAGGCCGTGACCTTTCAAATATTTCCTGTTCCTCAATTGTAGAAATGTAAGGTCAGCTTAGACATTGTGCTCGACAGTACAATATCATCGGCTTGAGACAAGGAAACGTAAAATAACCGACACCGAGCGTTTGGGCGGGCGAAAATGCCGTTCCAATAGCCTGGCTTAGTGAAAACTACTTTCAACAGAAACAGTACAATCTGAGATCTCCCTGAGCACCGTGAGAGCGGATTTCCCGTCCGTCGGTCTATTGCCAGAAGAGCAGAGTTTTCACCACCGTCCCAGCACAGCATCCCTCTCCCCAGCCCCTCGGTCCCGCCCCATGAGACTTTCCCCACCGTGAACGACAGCAGAAGGGCGTAGCTCAGTCAAATGTTAACCCGGCGCCGCCGCGCGCGCCCGTCGCATGAACAACTTTGCAAATCCTTCAGCTCGCTAACCGGATCTGAAGGCAAACTTTGTCGGCGTCGGGCCGCTGCGCGCCGGAGGGCCGGGCCGGGCTGACGGAGGGCCGGGGCCGGTCGTGCGGGTCGTGTCACGTCAGGTCACTGAGCGACAGGCCGGACGGGCCGCCGGCGGCGTCAGTTCCGGGCACCAATCAGCGCGCCATCGGTATTTACTTTGGAACTCATGTCAGGACTGGTGATGGCCGGCGCCCACTGACAGAGCCCCGGTCAGTCAGCGGCCGGATGGACCGACGGACAAAGGGAGTCGGTCAGACTGGCAGGCAAGCGGGCAGACGTTCAGACGGTCAGACGGATAAACGGTCAGAGAGACAGACGGTCAGCCCGCCAGAAAGACAGACAGACAGACAGACAGACAGACAGACAGACAGACAGACAGACAGACAGACAGACAGACAGACATACAGACAGACAGACAGACATACATACAGACAAACAGACAGACAGGCAGACATACAGACAGACAGACAGACAGACACAGGCAGACGGACAGCTCGGCCGGACAGACAGACGGACAGACAGAGTGCTGACCGAGCCGCTGCCACTCGACCGCCCATTCAGAGAAGAAGGCGACGGCGCGCCGCCAGTGAAAGCTGGTCTGGCAGAAGAATACTCCTAACTACGCGCCTCTGATTGGCGGCTGGAGACGGCCTCCTCCGCCCGCCACTGCCAGCTTCAAAGTTGGACGGCTTGAAAAGACAGACTGATGACCCGTTAAGATCACCTCGGAGCACTATCAATACGCCGATTTGGTGGCAATCCCGTCTCATCTGAGCGCAGCGCTGCGCCGGCGGGACGGGGCGGGGAGAGGAGAGAGGGGCAGCGAGCGGGGAGGTCGGAGGCCGGCAATTTGAGAAACTCGGACGACGCTTGGTATCGACCGGGTCAACAGGCGGCGGCGGCGGCGGCGGCGGCGGCGGCGGCGGTGTGAGCCGCCGGCCGGGAAGGGAGAGCGGACGGCCGCCGCCGCCGGCCGTCGGCCGTACCCTAATGACGCCAGCGTCACCGCCGCCGGCCGAGAGGGGCGTCATTACAGCGCGCCGGCGGCGAGCGGGCCGTGTCCGCGCGCCGCGCCGCCGGCCCTGATTGGCGACCGGCCCGCGCCGCGTGTCGCGCCGTGTCGCACGTAATGAGGCCGCTCCGACCGCCGACCGCCCTGGGTCGGGGAGCCCTCCCACCGACCGCCAGCCGACCGCCCTAGGTCGGGGAGCCCTCCCGCCGACCACCGCTAGGACAGCGCTGAGTCTGTATCAGTGATACAGAGCGTCCGCCAGACCAGCTAAAAAACGGACACCGATGCTGTTTTCTCTCGTTTAGAGCTTCATTTCCGGCGAAATGATGTCGCGCCCAGGGACGATATACAGCGGAAGAGAGCAGGGCGGGAGAGAGGACTGGGAGTGCGATACGGTTCTCAGACACAGCTCGCTCGCTCGTAAAACCGCCGCTTATTACCGTCCGCTTTGGCTGGTGATCGGATGCAGAGTGTGTGCTGCGCTGAACATCAAACGGAAGAACGGAATACTGATGGTTTGATTTTCTCGGCGACAGGAATAATTACGCATCATTAAAGGGAAAGGTGCAGTTCATCATTTTGCTTAAAGCTAACGTTGAGCGTTATATACAGAATGAAAGTTGTCGATGGGCATTCGACCAAGCGCCATCACCTCATAACGGCACAACGTCGAAAGCTGTTTTTATGTGCATTTCCTGTTGAACTTTTACAGACAGGTTTCATTCTTTTTCTCTAACATCCATCACTGATATCAACTGCACTAAAATGTACATTAATAGCATTAGGTTAAATTGCTCTATTTTTATCATGGCCTGCAGCTATATAAAGTAACTAATCCGTAGTGGACGCAGGGGACCTGTTCTCTTTAGCCACAGGAACGGCGAACGTTTATCCGCCGTCTAAAGGTGGAATCTCGCACGATCCGGGCTCGAGTTCAGCGTTCACGACATTCAGCCATGACGTAGATCGTCCCATAACGGTACTCACGGGCATCGTTTGGCTACCGTGCAAGCTCTCGATCGCCGCCTGTGCTTCTTGGTGTGACGAAAACTTCACAAAAGCACAGCCTGTGGGCAAGGCAGAGCGGTACGGTAACACATACGGACGACAATATGTGTTCGGAGCATCGTTTCAGTAAAGCACAAAAAAAAACTCTTGACTGCTGCTAGAATAGCCAATTACAGCAAATGTTAGGGAGTTAATAGGCTGCATCTCTATTTCGAAGCTTTAATGCCTCTCTGCATAGTTCATAAAGATTTAAAACACAAATGATCCTCATATTTCACGCCAATACGCATGATGTTCCTTTGATGTCCTCGGCTAGGATTCTGCACAACAGCTCGAATGAGGGTCGACACCAACTCACTGATACGCAACTGTTTACACACAGCCGCGAGCATCGCCGCTGTAGGTTGTGCGGGTTAGTCTACCTACCAGGTAGTGGCTACTAGCGACATCTATTGAGTGTTTCTAAAACTACACCTCTCCGCCGCGCCTGTGATGGATGCTAGGCGCCGTGTACCCCATCAGTATTCAGTTCCAGTATTTCTCTGGGCATATGGCTAATGTTAGTCGTTTGAACTGTCATAAATACGACAATTTATGGCCTGTCGGACCACAAAACTGGAGTGGCTGCCCTCAATCAGGCCTCGCCTTCTGCCGGCGCGGCCTGAACAGAGGCGGAAAGGTCGGGCTCATCACGGCCCGCTACGGGCGCCGGCCCGGTTCCTGGAACCAATCTGAGACAGCCTTTTCCGGCAGCTTTGGCCATGACAGTGTGTAACCTTTCTAACTAGCCGATTTATTGGAAGCGCGGGTCACAGTGTCGCGGGTAGTTTATTTGGTAGGCTGCTGCATCCATCGCATCGATCCATGCAACAGCATGGCAGCGAGATATCTGGGAACCAAGGGCTTTATCACTCATGAACAGGAACGAATTTTCAATTTCATGCCTTCTCGTACTTGATAGCTTTGCCCCTAAGACACTGTCCCAGTCTTTGTGACGTGATGTCAGTCGTCAGCATGAGAAGCAGCAGTGCACCCGACAAGTGTCTACGAACCTTTGCTGACTCCGTCGACACCGCGCAGAATTGTACACTCTTCAATCGGTCCGAACGGCTGAAAAAGCTGCTTTACGTCTTCTTCAGTCTGTTGCTTGCTTAGCATACCAATAAAGAGTTTCCGGTCTTCTGAAAAGAAAAAAAAAGTCATTGTATAGCGACCAGGGGCGACGGGAGCAAGAACAATAGCGAGCCTGTCGCACCTTCTTCAACGAATGGATTAACATAAATTCCCAATGCTGCTGTTGCGCAGATAGCGCCATTCACTGTATAGAAACACAAAGAAAGACGAAATATTTCACTAGCAGGCTGTTCGAAGAAGTGTACTATAATTTACATCCCAAAAACTGAAAGCAGTCATCGGGTAAAAATCATACAGTGCAGCCATTCAGTGAATGAACATACGAGTAAAAGCAGTAGATTCAGCACACTACCTTGCGTCTGGTCAGTGGTCAGATAAAATTGCAAGCTAAGCCCAAACCCCCTAATAAGCAGCTATACTATTTCGAGTCAATTTCGATCAGCACACCAGCTGATGGGACGACAGTGCCACCCTGCAGCGGCTAACGCAGCCGTGATTCGGCAGATTAGCCCCACAGGGGCGGGGCCGCCCGGTCAGCCGCCCTGCAGCAGCGGTAGCAGCGGACGTGGGTGAGCGGTCCTCTGAACAGCGGCTCAGCCCGGCCGGCCGGAGCAGGTGGCACTGCTCAGATTGTGCCACTCCGCCGGCCGTCTGCCAGGTTCATAACTCAGGCGGGACCGTCCATCATCCGGAGACGGAGACAGAGCTGTGTCCGGGAGACTCTGAGTCAAGAGACTGAGCTGGGAGCTAGTGGAGTACGGGCCTGCAGGTTGGCGCCAGTGTGACAAAGAGCTGAGTCGGGATTCACGAGCAGGTAGCATTGGGGTTGGAACGGATCAGAGTCAAAGCAACAGCTGGCAATGGGAGTTCACGGAACTGTTAGTCTGCAGCTACAGGATCTCAAAACTATGACAGGTGCTATATTTTCCGAAGACCGCTGGTGCTGCATTTTTCAAAGACCGTAACTGTACGGGGATTTCCCGGATCCAGCGAAGAAGCATAGCGCCGAGTGTTTCTCGTGCCTGGCTGAGCCACCGCCTCTTGAGCGGTGTGCCGAGAGGGGCCCGTCCGATTACGGGGCCTCTCGCTCGGCCAGCCACCTGTTTGAGATTCATTTTCATCTATATGCCGGACCGGTGGAGCGCAAAGCTCGGCGTCGGCCCGAGCATCACTCACGATTCAAGGCAACGCTCGCAGCTGGCTGGCTCTCCTCCCCTGCACCTCTCCGGGATCGGCCACCACCTCCGGAACAGACGGACTTCTGAACAGGGGTGAGGAGGCTAGATCAAACTCCTCTAAATAGGGGCTAGGTTAGGACAGTAGCGGTGAATATGGCTCAGGATTGACCTAAAAAAATCTAGCAAGAGGTGGACGGGCGGTATTTAACGACGGTAAAAAATGAGCACGAGCGCACACGATAATATCTCTGAGAGCGTCAACTATAGGGGTTAAGTGCACTCAGGAGGCCATGTGGTTTTTGTAAATGGACGTTATATGCCGTAACGGTGGAGTGTCACGGAACACTCACAGCGTAATGGTGCACCGCCTAATAGCGTCACATAATAAATGGCTTTAATGACGCTTTACAGACTCATCAAGCGGGCAGCCGCTTATCAACCGCCCCCGGCTCACCGGCGGCTGGTGATCCGAAATGGCGCCGCTGGTTCTGGCAGGCACCGAAGAGCGATACCTTTCGGAAGTCAGCCGCAATTGCCGGCTGCGCGACGCTGCCGCCAAACTTTGTGTAATGGATATTGAGCCCCGAGGTCCCACCAGTGAGGCCGCAATAGTCACCACTCGGGCTGTCCCGCACTGTTCGTAGCACGCACTTTGGCGGTGGTGCGGACTGTTCACGGTGGTCGCAGCTGTTCAAAATTGTTCAGGACTGTTCAGTGATCACAACTGTTTGCAAGACTCCATGTTGCTGAACTAAACTATTCGCTGCAGATCTGCATTACGCAGCGAGAGGTACCCAGCTGGAGTCAACAGGGTAATTGAATTACGCTGCCTTCCCCAGAGGACGCAATGCTCAGTGACCTGTCGATTATGAAAGTCACCGGCTGGCGTTTGCTTTCACATCGCATTACATTGCCTATGCAAGTCTTGCGTTGCACGTTTGGTCATGTAGCGTAACATTGCTTAAGGATAGAGGCCATGTATTACCAATGCTTGGAAAAAAGGGCTCCCTCGCCATGTCAAACAGTCATGGACACCCGCATGTGCGACATGAGAAGTTTCACCACAGTCTGTCATGACTTCCATCATATGAAAAAATACAGGTCTGGAAATTACAAAAACGTGCTACTCTTTCACACTGCTTGCTTATTGTAAGCATTATTTACTACAGTTCATTACTTTTGCTACTAAGGAAACATAATTAATGAATTTACCCCAGACACGGATGAACTCGGTTGCAAATCTAAGGATGAACAAGTTGGAAACCAAGTCAAGGTTACGCCTGGACTGTCACGTTTCAGCTGTCCGATGTGCTGACCTTTTCAAAAGGAACGTCGGAGTTGCCACATTTCAGCGACACAATTGGGATGCAATAAAGAAAGTCTGTATCTGGTGCTACCAGCCGCATCGCGGTCTGGCCTCGCCAGTCGGAAGTCTGTCAATATCAGGGTGGCCACAAGCAGTCGCCGTCCGTCAGAATGCATTACAAAACACACCAGCCACTGAACATGGCTGGTTTTCAAGTTCCGGCCATCATTTTAGCGACTCGGCCGACGGAGGCGCGGCGAGCCTTCAGCCGCAGAAGCCGGCCCGGGCCGGCCCGATCCCGCAGCCCGGCAAATCCCTGTTCATCTTTCCACAGATCACCAGCCGGTCACGTGCTATCGATTAGAGCATTGATCGCCTCTGGCGGAGCGGCTTACACTGATTACAGTCGGGAGCCGGCGTCCGCCCGGGCCGGGCCTCTCAGCTTTAAACTCGGCCGAGCGGGACGGGCGGCATCGCTCGTCGCTGCATATACGGCGCTGGGGCGGGCGGCGACGGACGGCGGCCGGGCCGAGCGGGGCCGGGGCCGGGGCCGGGGCCGGGCCGAGCGGGGCGGCTGCGTCTGTCAGATACGGTCCCCGGACCGGGGAGGAGAGAGAAATGGATCCCGCAGCGAGCGACGCCGCCGCCCGGATGTTCAGACGAGGACGAACACGAAAATAAATTTAGACCTTCAGAACGTGACGCGAATACAGCCAACATCGAAAACACAACCGACCGTTTAAATGAAACACTAAATAAGAAAGAGCGCTCCGTGCCAGTGAGGTGATCTCAGTGAGCGTGTTTCTACGCCACAAACAAGTCATCATCCCCACAGTTCCCCTCTCTTCCAGCGCGCTTTCCAATGAGTTGGCTCTGCACTCGCCGGGCTGGCCATCAGGTGACCAGACCGCAGTGGCTGGTCGGCTCTGAGGAGCCTGCCCCGCGGCCTCAGCCGACCGGCCCTCTGAGCTATAGTCAGCAGCACTGCCTGCATACGAAACGCCACCACTAATGTGCTTTTGCATAAACGGATGAGTCTGAATTTAATTTCTCCCCAAAGAGTGCGGCTGAGGAGACTGGGCGGCCGGCGCGGTCGGCGACCATACGCTCAGAGAACCAAAAACCGGGACGGGATCTCGACATTCGGCAGGATGTGGCGCTGCAACCCCTGTCCACATCCTGCTGTGACGCCGGGAGTTCTTGGCGAAGCCTCAAAATATTTTGTTGTTACATCTAGATATCTCGCTCTGAATACAAGTTCGGCTATAGTACATAATAGAAATATCTAAAATTTTAGCGCATGGTGATCCGTCCCCCCTTGGAACTCCACAGTATTAAATTGTGCTCCAAGAATATGCACTTGTAATCTAGGATTATCCCACTGATATCCAACCCCCATGATATCCTGCTGTAAGTGACCCCGAAATATTCCATTGTCGTCCAGATAATCTATAAGTAAAGTACGCTCTAATATCAGGATAACCGGCTGTAACAACAACGTACTTGATAATATTGGACCAACCGGTGAATGATAAGCGGATGTTGCATAAGCAGACGTGACATGAATACAACGCCACCAGCGCTCTCTTTCTGACACATAACTCATTTAGAAGCTTTGATTTAGCGCTCCACTCAGCTGTATTTAAAATTTTAAGGGGTAAGCTTCAAGGCAATATATTCTAGCTGCGAAAATATTGTTCAATCTGAGTCTAGGGGGAGGATAATGAATTTTCGGATGCGTGCATGAGTAGCTACGCCTGGATACACATTGCATGCCAGTTAACTACTTGTCAAATGACAAGCGACTTCTTCGTGCTTTGGCATTAAAGTAAAGATGGTAAATTATAAATGAAGTAGTTATAAGTAGCAATAAAGAAGCAAAACTAAAATATAAATAAAGTAGCAAAACTCAGGTAGCCACAATGACACACAGACTATAAATGTCCAATTATATCCATTGGATGGTGAAATATCTATGCTTGCAGAAAACAAATGTCATAGGTATTGCAATGGCCAACCCTACGGCACTTACGTCAAAGCCTAGTCAACAGGTGTGACCGGACGTTTAACCTGACCTTACTCGCAACATAGAAGTAAATGGCTGACACCTACGAGTGAAAGCTAAATTCGGCTCATGCCAACTTCATCCAACCATAAACTGACGAGTGACGTCAGATTTGACTCTGGCACAGCGTATATATCACACATTCCAAATAAATCATTTACACTTCATCGCTGCCGGAGTCCCGACTTGTTAAACGGAGTGTCAGGTGGATTTACGACTCACTTCTACCAGAAGCCTACGCTAGACATTCGCCGTTACTCGACTCAACTGCCCAATGGCTGACAAAAAGGACAACACAGTCACACACAGGCGACAGGGCATGCAGCATGCGGTTTTTAGCACCGTCTATGAGACATAAATGCAAGTTCGGTTTCAGATCTTCGACATCGATCATGATCTTCCTCTTCGAGGACCAGCAACCCTCGTAACAAAGCACGACACATTCTCTTGAGCTATCTCTGTTCCGGATTCTCTGTGAGAGAAACGCGGATCGTCCCTATACCTACCAGACAGTGTGATTGTAGTTCAGACCATATGTGTGCCTGCCGGTCTGGCGGTCATTCGGACCGTCTCTCAGGCCATCTATGTACCGGTCACTCTCTGTCTCTCAGTCCGTCTTTCTAGAACAATCAGTCCATATTTCTCAGCCCGTCTCTCCCGTCAGTCTGCCTCTCAGCCCATACCGTCCGGTCCGTCCGTATCTCAGTACGTCTCTATAACACCCAGCCCGTCCGTCTCTCAGCCCGTCTCTGTAACGGTCAGTCTGTCTCTCAGTCCGTCTCTATAACACCCAGCCGTCCGTCTCTCAGCCCACACCGTCGGACCTCGTCACCGTCCGGCGGCGCGCGTCCCATCAGACGGCACGGCACCCCCGAGTGCAGCCGTGAATGAGGTGGCGCCGCCCATCCCGGTCCGGCTGATGGGCCCACCGGCTCTCCCGAGTGCTGGCCCCTAACGAATGCTGCCGGACCCCGGCGGCGTGCCCGGCTAAGTAGCAATTCCTGTTGGAATTTCTATTTAATTAGCGGAGGGATTGGTTGAGCAGTCCGCTGTCCGCGGCAATATGCAGTTGAGTGAAATCATTTACAATGCTGACATTGCAGGCGAGGGTGAAACCAACTTTGTTGGAAAATAGCCACACCGCAATGCTGTTGCGATTATATACGGATATGACCCAACACAAAAATACGAAGGAACTCTGTATTATTCAGGCTGTGCAGTTTGTATGTATGTAGATACGCATGCCAACACATTAATTGTGCATGGTTCCGTGAACCATTTAGCCTTTATTCTCCTGTTGAATATTACCCTCACCCGCCACACGAGGAAGCGGTCCTGCTGTTCAATCTCAGCAGAAGCAGCCGTCCCATGGGTCCGTGCGGATGGGGGTAAGTGCCGGGAAACTCCCTTCCCTCTCCGTTCGCTCGGCACCGGTACATGGAGCCGGTACCGGGTGTAGCCCCGACGGCCGCTCCGGTAAGCCCAGTACCCCAGAGAGTAATCCAGCCACAGCGCGGCAGACTGATCCGCCATTACCTGATATCCATATACCCAGGCGACCGTTCTGACACACCAGTTGATGGATGGTAGCCACCGCCGCCCGACCCGCTCCCGGTCGGTACAGGCAGACACTAGCCCAAACGCCCACCACGGAGCACAGATATTCACTCACAAGATGGAATAGTCATGGAAACTCCGAAAGTTGTCGTGGGATAAGTATTTTGAGGTATATTGTGTTCATCTGACTGAGAATGACATTAGGGTTAAATATGAATGCCACTGGCTGCTCTGCTTTCAGTGAGACTGTGAATTATACAAAGACCCATGGCACCGCTTTTCATAAATGTTACGGCTCAATTTTCAGCCAACTAGGATGTTTCATGCCTAATCTCATCACGTCATCATTTCCTTTTTTATTTAATCATCATGATGAGACGTCGTAATTCTTTTACACTGAATTATGAACATAATATGAAACGAGCATATCCCGTAAGCCTTGCTAAGCGGACATAAAACGTGGGTGTAAAACTAACCAATTACTTCGTTTCAGAGAAAAACATTTACACAGCTGCTCCCGAATAAATTGCAGTATGATAGGAGCTCCACCAGAGCGCGGGTGGAGACGAGTCGGGAATCCCAACCGACAGCGCCATCACGGTCACTCGCCGTCGCCGGCAGAGGAGCGTAACTCTGTTGCTGCCGGACTCAGTTGGGTCGACAGCCTCGGCCACCCACGGCGCCGGCGGGCCGCCAGCTCATTTGGAGCCGCTCGGGCCGGCAGACACGGCCGCGGATTGCGCCCCCGGCGGTGGCGCGCGTCACAAACAGGCCTGATATTTGTCGGTGACGAGGAGCGGGCTCTGATGGCACCGACCGACGCGGAGCTGCAGGGCGCGGGGCAGAGAGAGGGAGAGAGAGATAGAGGGGGGAGGGAGGGGAGGGAAGAGAGAGAGAGAGAGAGAGAGAGAGAGAGAGAGCGAGAGAGAGAGAGAGAGAGAGAGAGAGAGAGAGAGAGAGAGAGAGAGAGAGAGAGAGAGAGAGAGAGAGAGAGAGAGAGAGAGAGAGAGAGAGAGAGAGAGAGAGAGAGAGAGAGAGAGAGAGAGAGAGGGAAGGTAGCGAACAAGGGCGGGATGAATGACCGAGACCAGCCCGAGAGCCGAGGTGCGTGCCAGCGGACGGCAATGTGGCGATTTAACCTAATATTTTCCCCGGGCTCGTCCAGCAGCCAAAGGTCAGAGAGGAAATCAGGATGGGCTATAAAGGCAAGCGGCGGTCCACGGTGGCTTGTCGGTGCTGAGAAAATCGGTGACCGCGCAGGAATTGGAGGGACGCTCAGTGCGGGACTGAGGCTGGCGATAGCATGAATCGGTAATGGGATGGTCAGCGGCGGCTCGGTGGGCCGCTGCCACGGACAGGTCATTGGACTAGCCGAGATGGGACGGCCGGTAATGGGACCGGCATGTGGTTAGACAAACCTAAGGTGGTGGAACGAACCGACGCGACGGCATAATTTTCGTCTCCGACACCACTGGACTTAGATGCAGAGACCTGAGGTGAAATGGGACTCGGTCGGTGAGCCAGAATGCAGACCGGGAGGCGAGACCGGCTAGAGCGGCGGCCCAGAGCGCACGGCGGCGTCACCGCTAAGTTGATTGGTGCGCCGCTGGACGCCAGCTCGTCACATAAGGCGGCCATAACGAGCCTCAAATCTAATCCAGCAAATCGGATTTGGCCGGCGTGACGGCAGCGCTCGGCGTTACTGCGCCGGCCGCCGCTCGGCTGCCCGTCAAACGTCAGAGGCAGAGAGCGCCACCGCCGGCATATCCTGTCTGGACGCCTGCAGGGAGCGGCACGGGCCAGGATGTCCTGTCTGGACGCCTGCAGGGAGCATACGGACCCGGATATCCTGTCTGCAGGGAGCATGAGGGCCGGTACAGCCCGGCGAACCAACTTGCAGAGATAGCAAGAGGGACAATAAGTGCAAACTGCCGGTCCAGCTTGCAGGGAGGGAATGGAAAGACCGACACAGCCTGTCTGGTGTCTTACAGAGAGCTTCCAAAGGCCGCTATGATTTATCCCGCGCGCACGGACTGATATACCTGCCTGGGCTGTTGCTGAAAGCCGAAGACAGGCTGGGTTAGAGAGGAATGGGACCCGTTGCCCATGAAGACCACTCGAGCTGGACATCAGAGGCAGCGCTAAATAATCATTTGGATATGGACAGCTACATAGCTCAGCAGCAGTGGAGACTATCGCCCGCAGATTTTGGTCCCGGAATCCCGCCACCCAGTCCTGCTCACGTGCTGGGTCCTGTCCTCTCACCCCGCCACCTCCTCCCCACAGGACCACCCAACCCGACACTTACCGCCTGCGGAAGACAGCCCGGCCGACCCAATGGCCGTCCCCGACCACTTACCGTTCGCGCTATCTGCAACAGACAGAGAGGGACGGCCGTCAGTGACACGGTGGGCAACAGGGCATGCAGAGAGTGACAGCTTGAAACGGTTCTCTGCTAACATGGTCCGATAAATGATGCATACGATGATTCTTTGGCATTATTGCGATTGATGTAGCAATCCTGTCTCCATTGGATATAATTTGAACACAAACAGCATCATGCTTGGATTAAATTTCATATGTGAGCATGGTAGAGTGGCTATGCAGTAGTCTACAAGCTCCGATCGACTACTTATTTAAAGTGATCGCTATCTGCAAGTAGTCTTCATCATTACCAATTTTGTACTAGGATGTATCACAGACTCGCTGACAGCTAATAAGCAAACGGCACGACAATACACTTATGTAATGCTGCAGCGCGAGAGGAATACATACACGCCGCATTTTCGGACTGTGCGTGCCTCCTTTAATGTGCAGCGATGTACGTATATATTTGTTATCACAAGTGAAAAACATTTCAGCAGCGGAAATTAGTTTCTCTGCATCTGACATACTTTGAAATATCTGGAAAAGAATCAAAGGCGCTTTTGAAGATAAAACTATGGAAGCAAACAATTTCCTGTACCGCGCAAGGGAATTTGCCCAGGCATTCACGAATGAAATTTCTATTTAGCTTTCCTTTGAAATTCCATCTACATTCAGTAAACGACAAAATAAGCTTCAATGAAAGTTCTATTGACTTGCTTCCGGCACGAAATAGCTCGGTGGATGAATTGTCAGCGATACGCGTGGCGCCGAGCAAATGAGTGATTGTTGCTGCGGACCACAAAGCTGCTTATGCAGCCCCCATCTAAAATATCTCATTTTCCAGCATTCTGCAGGCCCTTACATGCACATATTGCATACGAGCATATATCCAGCAGAACGTCTTACTGAGACATGTCAGTGAAGATGGTCGTGGAACGCACGAAAACGCACGTGAATGTTAGAAGCGCAAATCCATGCTGATTGTATCGTCCTAGCGACCCATTCTACACGGGCAACATCATACAAGGCATCAATTCAGAGAAGTGCACCAGAACACTTCCTCAGCGTTCATCTCATCAATGTCCACGTAACCTCCTTTTCTCTGCTTGATCGAGAAACGTTGGATTCCGGATCCAATCGGCGCCTAAAGTCTATCGGTGTCGGCGGGTCCAGCCCACCTCCAGGGGCTGATCCCGCGATCGGGGCCGGAAGTGACGGGTGTAATTAGCTCGGTAGGCCGACAGCTCGGCTCAGCGCGGGACAAGAGCGCGGGTCAATCTTAGGCCAGAAGGCAGGCGCCGGGCGCGGCTAAGGCAGCTGATCAGGACGGGCTCCGGGCAGCTACCAAAATACCCAGCGGCCAGCCGATGTTCTTGCCCGATACAAGCTAGCACACCAAACTATACATCCGAAAACTATACAAACTATGCTTACTTCTGTTCGGGACGGCACTCGGCACTATTCATTAAATACATCCAAGCCCCTAGAGTTCTCCCAATCTTTTATGACAGCGTCCCTATAGGCAACAGCTTGCTCTCCCTCCTCTGGGCACGCATGACAGTTCCCGTGACAGCTGGTAGTGAATGTATGTACGGCATACGGTAGCGCCCTGCGCCCCCTCCATCCCCACAGGCGGGCGGGGGGACAGTCCTCGACCCGGCCGGCGGCGGCCGCCCGTTCTTCTGACCGTAATTGCTGCCTCTTCATGGTCTGCTCATTGGGTTTGCATCGATCTAGGGGCAGCGGTCAGAAGAATAGCAACAGATGACCGGGCATCCCCCCAGCGGTCCTGGGGGTGGGGTGGGGGGGGGGGCGCCGCCGCCCGCTCGCTCACTCACTAGGGACAGCGATCACCGCTGACTCGCCTAAATAATTCCCGCCTGATAATCACATCGAAATTGATTGGTCAATAGGACACTTATTGACGTTAGCTGATTCATGAACTATAAATACGCCAAATATCCATCTGTACGGCGCTAACTTTTCCTGGAAAACATCAGGGCGCATTTTCAGCTCGTATGGGAGGCTTTATCAGCTTTGGACGAAAGATGAATCTATGCAATTCCTCTTCATCAGAGACGTTAGCTTCAGAGCGTGGCTAAATGCCCGCATTCACTCTTGACAGACTAGGGCAGAATGGCCGCTCTACGTATCAAGTATTAATACTGAGAGGAGCGGTCCCATTTTCATCCCGGTGAGAATAAAAGGATTGGAGACGGAGAAGAAACGTCTACTAAATTATTCTGCACAAACTTGGGAAGGCTTCTGTGAATTTTCGCCGACGAAAGCGGTGGCCTTTCTAGCGCTCATTATTGCGGGCAGTCTGTCTGAGGCGGCACTGGGGCGGGAGCCAAGGCAGAGTAGGCTGGGATTGCTGGCAATGGAGACGGAAGAGACGGACAGAGACAGCTAGAATTGCTTGCATTGGGAAATGGAAGAGATCGAAGGGTCGGCGAGGTTCGGAATTGGGTCAGGGGGGACGCCATGAGATGTCAGATCTTGAGGCCAGAGCTGAGGACAGCACAGTGGCGCCGCCTTCTTGGAAAGGAGTTGTCAGCAATGCTCGATGAGCGATGACCAATGACCATTGACCATGGTAAGTGTTGAAAGGTGAAGTCTGTTAGGATGGATACTAGGTAGCCACCGTGAGTAGCTAACTAGAAATAATAGGAGCCTGCGTTATATCAGGGGATAGATTAACAGCGTTTGGGTCGCAGTGACAGGATGCTATTCACTGCCATTTTATTCAGTTTGCAAGCTTTTCCACCGTGCGTGGTCTGTCCCATCAAATCATTTCAAATTCATACGCACATTACCTTTCTCTGATCGTACAATGGTCGAACCGAAATTTCAGCTCTGCGCTCTAAACACCGCTCTGTTGTTTCCGTAATCAGCGTAGCGCCGTGTCACCTTGAGGCCATCGAGCGGGCCGGCGCGGCCTCGCGGCCATCGCCGCTCTACTGATTCAGGGAGCACGCCCGCGCCGCCCGGCCGACCGATACGGTAATCGGGGTCGGACCGACCGACCGACCGGCCGACCGACCGGCCGCGCATCGGCCCCGCCGACCGGCGTCCCCGGTCGCCCGACGGGGCTCGGTACGTTTTGGACAGGATAATGACCATTGATTGTAGATAGCCGCCGGCGGCGTCCACAATCACCTATTTGGCATTTGGTGGAGTAAATATTTCACGCTTGTTACATTGGCCGGCCTGTGGCGCTGCAGCGTCGCTCCGGCTGATCGATTGGTGCCCGCTGCGTGGCTCTGATCGGCGGCCCGCTGTGCCTCTGACGGCTCCGCTAAGGTGTGCCCCTAATCGATGGTGTACGCTCCCGACGGGCCGTCATGCGGCCTCCTGTCAGGTAGCAGTGTGCCCACCGCTGAGCAGTGGACTGACCGAAACAGCCGGCGAGTCCAGAACGATGGCAAAGGAAGCCGGCAGGTGACTACTCGTATACAGCCTTCTAAAAACAGGAGTCATTTCAAGCCGCATTGGACAAAATATATCAATACCATGCGATCAGCAGGTTTGCTGAAACCCATTGAAGCTTGGCCACTATGCATGCCATTACAATTGCGTTCTGGCAGGTTCGGCAAACGATTAAGAAACGTTCTAAGTTGTATACTGACGACAGCCAACCAGACACAAGACTGTTATCGTGTACGCCAGACCTCCAACAACACCACCAGGACGTCAAAGCAGCAACATAAAACAGTAAATTAAAAACAGCTCACTGGGTACCCTTGAAACGGGCCTTATTTATGCCACCGAAGGACCGTAGCTGCATATTATATCAATGCTGGTCGATCCAACTAGAACACTATCGAGCAGTCGTGAGACCAGCTAATCACGTTAACCATATTTGCAGAAGCGCTGTCGAGCGCCCAGCTCATCAGACGGTAGTGCGCAGATTCCTGCCGTTCGAGCTACCCTAACAAAGAGTGGAACAAATCGCCACTCGGTGAGTCAACACTCGCAGTCTGTGTGATATTTACCTTCACCCACGCTCAGTCGCGGTCGAACTGATCGCCGGCGATCGTCAAGACACAGTGCCGTTTGCTCTGCGCCTCGTAACCCCGCCGTCTGACCGCTTATAGCCGGCGGCAGCGTGACACGGGCCAGACCGGCCAATCAGTCCCGATCACGACCGCGTCGACCCATCAGTGGCCGGACGAACCTCCTCGGTCGACAGACAGCCGCGCACGCGACGGACGCTCACGCACCGGCGGGTCCGCCCGCCCGTCCGAGTCGAAACCACCGGCGGCCGGCCGGCCGGCCGCGGCCGCGCTCCAAATCACATCATTTGTAACAGACCCGCATCGGGCTGGATACTCCCCCACCGGCCTGGTCCGCCACAGCCTCTGTCCACGCTCTCGGACAGTGTCCTCGCCGACCTAAGCAGCCGCCCTGAGTCCACGCCGTCGTGGAGTGTGGGCGAGGAGGGCGATCCATCACCGGCCGACAGCACTCGTCCGCGCACTGCGCCCGCCAGATTTATGGCCGACTTTATGGAAATTTCATCCATAAAATGTGACCGCTGAAATGCCGGACACCACGGCGGATTCATGGATCGAAATGGAGGCAGCCTCCCGCGTGGCCAGCGTTGCGGAACTGAACACGTGCTATGCGTGCCACGCTCACAGGGATGGGAAAGGGGTGCACGAAGGCTTTGGATAAAACGCTTTTGTTAAAGAGGTAGAGGGGAATGGAAAATTCCATCTCCATCCATCCAGCTGAGCTTATCGATTATGGTTTCACAAGTACGGTTTCACAACAGCGTGGGGAATCAACTATTCAAAAATCAAACGGAGTCATGAGCTGGTGTCGATATGACATCATATACCTATGGTCAGGTATTTATCGATATGTCGTGTTTATGCAACATGTGCAGTACACCTGTTTGACAAACACACATCAATTTTGAAATATTGGCGCGCTTACAACGGTTACTTCACAAATAATTTCAATTACGGATGAGTTATGGCAATAGGCTTCGTCAAGCAGCTTCAGTATTTCAACACTACATCGCCGTTAATGCAGGGTCTAAATTCCAGCTGTGTCTCAGTTTAATTTCCTCCAATTCTAATCACCTTCCATCGCCAGTGCATCGAAGCCCTTTCCCCTCATTGTCTCTAAGGACTCGATATTTCTCTCGCTGTTGCCCGGTTCCACGGCTGGAAATTAATTATCATTGGAGCGACCCGGCGCCCGGAGCTATGAAGCCAATGGACCCCCGCGCCGATCGACCGTCCAAACAAAGGCTTCAACTGGAAACAATAATAGGGCGCGCCTGCTGGCGGTGTCCCCGGGGATGGGCCGCGGCAGCGCGCAGAACGGTCGGCCTGGGCCACAGTGCAGCGCCAGCGATCAGTGCCAGCGCCAGGCCGGCAGAGTGGAGTGGAAAGGGGGGCAGAGGGAGAGGGCGGGGCCACACTGATGCTGTCGACAGACCGATTAACAACTCGGATCACGCGATCTGTTACAGTTCTGTTCACGGCATGGTGATCTATTTGATCACGTTAGTATTGCAGCTGGTGGAACACAAAGCCACTGCAGTGCTGCTCGTAACCGCAGTGTAGTGGAATTGCGTTTGAAAGTGAGTTCATGAACATGCATATGATTACAATCGTTGCAATCCGTACATTTGATACTGCTGATATGTCGATTTTCAACGTTCCGCCTAAATGTCAGTGTCGGATGCTCAGCAGAATATAGCAGCAGCATTTCCAGTGGTGTATTTTTACTCTGGACGCTATTTGTAGGCTAAAAGCACCCTAACGGCATCCGAATGCCCGCTTCGGTTTGATGCTGCTGACGTAAAAGGCGGCATCTGTTTCTGAGATATTTTCGTCTCTCGGTGATGCCCTCACCGAAATGCTTTAAATTTTCACACGCGCCGTCGGAGCGACACCTTTCTGAGAACCCCAGCGGATCGGAAGCCCCGGCTGCACCCGAACGCTTGGCTGAGCTCGGCTGAAAGGCCTGCCAATTGTGCCAGGCCGATGAGAAATTAAACGATCTCGCATGCGATCTTGACGACAAATGGATGGACATCCAATGACGAGAATCAATTAGTTTTGATCGATTCGCGCTCAGTATCGGCCGGTGCCAGAGGCGGGTGAAAGAGCTCGCTCGCAGTCGCGCCTTTGGTATCGTAATTGAAAAGACCGACCGGCCGGACTTCGGCTCAGTTCTCCGACAGGAAGTCGGTGAATAGAAGACTCCTTCCATCACCTCCTCTAATATCCATCCATTCAGATAGTTGACAAGACAGCCATTCAGAGTTGTCTAAGCCAGTCGGGCCAATCGGTGGAGTCGAACTGATTGTGACAGCGCCAGTGACCAGACAAATCTCGGCCCTATAACGACCAGCGCCTATCGACTCTGAGCCGACACCGGCCGGTGGCCGCCACCGCGCGCGGCTCCTGGCCTCCGTGCGCGGTGCCCATCCATTCCGTCGGCGCCGACACATGGAATCCAGCGCTGTCAGGGGCTGACACCGACCCTCGACCGTCGCTGCCGGCAGTATCAACAGGCGGACGCCGCGCCACGGACCAGGCAAAGACAGAGAACAGCCGACCGACCGACTGGTCTGGTCTGAACTGGGAGCTGCGTTGGTGGCCAACATCGCCGCACCGGATAAAACCGGGGCTGTAAAAGTGTCAGAGGCGACAGGGGAGAGCGATGGAGGAAAAGGAAAAAGAGGGAGAAAGATGGAAGAGAGAGAGAGAGAGAGAGAGAGAGAGAGAGAGAGAGAGAGAGAGAGAGAGAGAGAGAGAGAGAGAGAGAGAGAGAGAGAGAGAGAGAGAGAGAGAGAGAGAGAGAGAGAGAGACAGCGAGAGACGGAGAACGTGGAGCAAGAAAGACACACTGGACGAGCGCCAGGGTAGCACACTCCGTTTAATCTACGAGATACGAGTACATGTAGCTTGTATTGGATTGATAAGCAGTGCCATTATACTGATTCGCAGACCAGTAGAGATCACATCACACCAGGTTGGACTATGATTTGGTATGTCCTTATTGAGGGTCCTCTGATCCGACCCCACCCCACAGTACCTCCTGCACTGTCGGTCGACGGTCTGCCCGTTCAGGGTCGGCCTGACGCCCACCGGTAGCTCCAGCCCGCCGCCGCCGCCGCCCAGCTGTCAGAAATAGCGGACGCCGGCTCCGCCAGCTCTCCGCTCCAAAGCAGCAGCAATGCTTCCCAGAAAGGCCCGCCTGCGCGACCCCGGCGCCGCGGCGGGGCACATAGGACTTCCTTCCGGCGCGCGGCGCGGGCTCATGATAAACGGTGTCGATTTGGACGGGCGGCGCATAGCGAACGGGCCGGAATGGAGTCAACAGCAGACCGATCTGGCCGATTGGATTCTTTCCACACCACTCGATAGGACTATTTCAGAAAATGACGCCGCCGCGAGAACTTTGGCTGCCGCCGTCGGTATGAGTAACAGGGCTCGATTCCAATAATCAATGAATGCCCATTAATACAGACTGTCAGAAGCGGATCAGGCCGGCGCCAGCGAAACACGCTCGACCAATGGGGGAAATTCGTTCAAATTACGGAGTTCGCTGCCAATCACAATGAATTTATACTTATCCGCTGCAGCCATAAACGGACCGGTCACGCAAACCCTCTGATATGCTAAATCAATTCGCCATAATGCAAAATAATCGATTCGTAAAGATCGACAAAACACCAAATTTTCCTGATGGTTGTCTCTTTAAAAGTAGATCTACAGGGTGTCCCATAAGTTCGTTCTCACCTAAATTTTACGTTTTTAGGCTCTCTTGCTTAAAGGCACGCTGAAATTGGCTCGTTACTGAGCTTACGTGGTTGCCATGGCTGGTAGAAATATGCTCCACAGTAACTAATTTCTGTAGACAAAATAGTTTTTGCTAGAGAGCCCGTTTCCTACACAGACGGCTAACGCCGGAACTTAGAGGTCTCCAATACGGGTACGTCTCGGTATTTAGTCAGCACGTGACCATTCGCGACGATTGAGGGTGATTGAGGCCTACCAGTCTGTAGACAATGTCCATCGCTAACTGGACGTACAGTCAGCAAGTGACACCGATGATTTGTCGGGAGTCAATCACTGCAAATTTATCCTCTTTTTTTTGTCAGCTCTCAGGAGTGAGCCATGTGGCCAAAACTGTGTGGCGCCAAAGTGGCCATCAAAAAGGTCAAAGGGTTAGAAAGTTGGTAAGCAGACTTTTCAGGATGGATTACCAGCTGTCTAAAATTGTTCTTATGGGGTATATAACTCAAGGTGACTTAAGCTTTGCTTACCGGAGGGCTCAAAACAGTCAAAAACGTCTTAAAATGGCCAAACATGAGTTTCGTTGTGCCTGAGGCTAAAAAACTAAAGGGCTGAGGACATCAACCAGGTCATCTGGACTAACTAGTCCACGTTCGAGATGAAACACCCGTCCAAACCCGAAAACAACCCCATAAGGGCGAAGGAGGAGGCCTCCGTTTCGTCCCGTTATGTTCGTATGCGAAAGGCCAAGGTCACGGTATTGTGGGGTTATAGGCGTCCAGACGCTGACCAGGTTGCGATTGGTGTCCCAGAAACAGCTTTGGGAAGCATAATACCTTTTCAAGAAAATCTAGGAGGAGTTTCAGCCCTCAAGTTGAACTCGAAACGCGAGTATGAACACATTTATAGAGGAGAAAATGGCATCCGAGAGGTCGTAGGCCCATCTTCAGGCAAGACAATGCATCAGTGCACAGGTCAAGCAAAGCTTAAAAGCGGTGCAAGGAGACTGTGACAGGCGTTTGTGGCAAGACCACATGCCAAGCACCTGATCGGATCAAAATTTCATAAAAAATTGTTGGTTATGCTGAAATTTAGGCTCGTCGAAGCGTAGCGCTGTTCCAGCCTCGAGGAGTTCACGGCGCATGTCAAGTCAGTCTGGGTTAACTTTAAGCCTGCTATGCAGCCAAACATGCCGGTTGGCATGCCGCAGCATGTGTTCATGTGTTTGCCTATTAAATGGGGAGCACATTGAGGGGTCATGAATATATCAAAACGCAATGTACTCTGTTTCACATGCAAATAAAATGTGAGAACGAACTTATGGGACACCCTGTATAGCATACCAACTAGCAAATGTGCGTGAAGCATGTGTTAGAACCTCCAATCAGTCAAGCATAATGATGCAATGTGTCACAAACGACTGCTTATAAAGCGCTGCGTTAATAACATGCTATTTTGTCCCAACGCCAGCCATAAAGTTCACAGTTTTAGCCTGCCAGAAACGCAGAAAATCAACATGAGCGATAGTCACCCAAAGCAAAACATTTCGTGAAATCCGGGGAAATCATGGAACGTTCAGGTATACATAAAAAGCAGAACTAAGAAAATGCAAATGCTTTAAAAGATTTGACTAATAAGAACGAGAAAATCCAGTGCCTTCAACGGTAGTTAATGGTTACCATGCTTTGAGTAAGCACGCTCTCACTGATCTCTCCCAATCATATCACATCTAAATCCGGGCCGACCCCCCCCCCCCCCCCAAAAAAAACTCGTACCCCACAGGCGGGCTGCCGCAATCCATCGGCAGGCGGCCACTCTGGTGCACCGCGACCGGGCGTCTGCGGCGATTAATACACAGTTGACCGGCCGACTAATGCCCCGAGGGCCGACCGGCTGCGGTGTTTAGATCTTGATGGTCGGGAACACAGAGATTTGCTCAGAATCGCGCTATATTTGACGGAGTTTCAGGCGATACCGACACGCACACGATAACAACTGAACGGAACGGTCTCACAGTCAGCTGACTAAACATTCATCTGACGAAGCCGGGATCGTGGCTACTAAATAATAAAGGGCACTTCTGCGCATGAAATTATATACGATATAGCAGTGCTGCACCATACACCTCCCCCCGAGTCGATATCACCGGTACACCTCCCCCCAGTCGATCACACATACTGGTAGGAGCGCCGAGTGGGGTCGACGACTAGCTTCTTCGGAGGCCGTGTCTGACGGGTGCTGCGGCGGGGGACATCAGGCGGGGTGTCTGCGAAGCGGACTTGCTTCTTCGGTGGAGCTGCTACTGCTGAGGACGCTGCTCTCGTAGTAGTGGCGGCGGGTAGCGTTGCAGGTCGAGCGTCGTTGCGCTCGTTTGTAGGGACGAGCGGGTGGCATGGGCGCAGGAAGCGCCTGTTGCGCCACAGCGTGCGCCCGCTGGGCAGTTTGATGAGGTAGGCCCTGTGAGTGCCGATGGCGACGACTACTCCCGAGTGATCCCAGAGTCCGGTCTGGCGACTCTGAACAGATACATGAGAGCCGATCTTCAGCGGAGCGAGAGGGCGGGATGCTACATCGTAGCGCTCCCTGGTGGCTTCTCGCTGATCATGAGCTCGCGTGTCGCAGTCGTCTGCGGCCGCACGCCAGCGACCGGCGAAGGCGGTGTGGTGCATCGGCACCGTGCTGCGGATGGGATGTCCGTATAGGATCTCTGCAGGCGAGCGGCCGTCTGTCCTTGGGGTGTTTCTCAGCTCCAGTAGCGCCATGGTGAACTGCTCCATATCCAGGCGACCGGATGTGCTGCACTTCTGTACGAGCCTCTTGACACTCTTCACAGCCGCTTCGGCGTGCCCATTGGATTGTGGGTAGTGTGGTGACGAGACTATGTGGGTGACGCCCCACCTCTTCAGGAAGTCTCGTGTGAAGCGAGCGGTGAATTGGGGTCCGCCGTCCGTCTTCAGGCAGTTTGGTGCGCCCGTGGCGGCGAACACTTGTCGGAGATGATGCACCAGGATCTTGGCTGTTGGCTCGCCGTCGATGTAGATGGCGATAGGCCACCCTGAGAGTCGATCGGCCACGACCAGCCAGGATTTGCCCGCGTGTGAGAAGAAGTCCGCGGACATCGTCTCAAAGACGCGGGACGGTTCTGGGTCACTCAGCATCGGCTCCTTCTGCTGTGATGGCAGATAGGTCCGGCAGGCTGAGCAGGTGGTGACGGTCTCGTGAACTTGTTGGTTCAGGCCGGGCCAGTAGACGGACTGTCGGGCCCGTCGTTTTGTCCGTTCTATGCCCTGATGACTCGCATGAAGTCGTTGGAGGATGTCGCGTCTGAGGCTGCGTGGGATGAGGAGACGTGTTCCACAGATGATGACGTTATCATCCAGGGTGAGGCTGTTCTTCACGTGCCAGTACTGATGCAGACTGGACGGTAGATCTGCTTTCTGGTCGGGGAAGCCTTGCAGAATGACGTTCGTCAGCGCCTGGTATTCATCGTCGTGCCGTGCGGCTGCACGGATCTCGTCGATGAGCAGGTCAGGTGCGGGGTGACTCTCGTCATCGGACATCTCCTGTATGTTGGCCAGGGCGATGCTGCGGAGATGAGGATGAGCATCCTCTTCAGCTTCCAGGTCTTCCTCTGTTGGGTCGTCGATAGGCGCTCTGGAGAGGGCGTCCGCGATGCAGTGTGTCTTGCCGGACTTCCACACTGCTGTGAAGTGGTATGGCACCAACTTCTCGCGAAGGCGGAGAAGACGAGGGTTCTCCACTTGTGCCAGAGATTTCTGGTTGAGCAGTGGGATGAGGGGACGGTGATCGCTGACTATGTCGAACTCCTTCAGGCCGGCCAGGTAGAGGTGGTTCTTCTTGACAGCCCAGCAGATGGCGGTCATCTCCAGCTCGATAACGGCGTATCGGGACTCGGTGTCAGAGACAAACCGAGATCCACACTGGATGAGACGCCAGTGTTCGTCTTGAAGCTGGAGAAGCGCGTATGACAGGCCATGCAGACGCGTGGCGTCGGTGTGGAGAGCTGTTGGCAGACCGGTCTGGAAGAATGCCAGCACGGGTGCAGACAGCAGAGCTGCCTTGACTGCCTCGAACGCTTCCTGGTGGACGCTGGTCCAGCACCAGTGGTTCTTGGGCTGAAGTAGAGCACGCAGCGGACCGGCGGCATGCGCTGTCTCAGTTGAGAATGAGGCCAGCTGGTTGACCAGCCCCATGAAGCTGCGGAGGTCTGTCAGGTTCTGTGGCGTTGGGAAGTTGGAGATGGCGCGAAGCTTGCGCTGATCCACGGTGTAACCGTCCTTGCTGATGTTGAACCCGCAGTACTCGACCTCTGGCTGGGCGAACTGGAGTTTCGCTGGGTTGAGTGTGATGTTGTGCTTCGCACATCGCTCCAGGACGTCGATGACGTGCTTGAGGTGGGACGAGTAGGTGCTGTCGTGACACAAGATGTCGTCGATGACCTTGCAGGTTTTGGGGATGCCGGCCAGTGCGACATCACCTCGGCGGTTGAACTCATCTCCGGATGAGCTGAGGCCTTGGACGCATCTCTCGAAGCGATATCTGCCCCATGGGGTAATGAAGCAGGTGAGATCTTTCGCTTCTTCAGCGAGTGGCACTTGAAAGTAGCCATTCTTCGCATCGAGCTTGGTGAAGAACTTGCTGTCCTTGTTGATGTTCGTGATGACGTCTTGGCATGATGGTGCAGGGTGGGCGCCGCGACGTACGTGCTTGTTCAGCATCGTCAGGTCGACGCAGATCCTGACATCGATGGTGTTGTTGTCTTCTGATGGCTTCTTCGGCACGACGACCAGTGGATGACACCACTCTGTTGGATGGGTGACTTCCGAGATGATGCCATCCCGCTGTAGCTTGTCCAGCTGCTCCTTGGCTTTGTCCCTCCAGGCGAATGGGATGGAGCGGGGCGCGGTGACGGCGTATGGCTGAGCGTCTTCATTGAGCACGATCTTCATGGGTCCGCCGATCATCTCTCGAAGTGGACGATTGACGTCGAATACCTCGGAAAAGGCGGTCTTCAACATGTTCAGGTGCTGGTTCTTCACCTCCTCCGATGGTTCTCCTTGCTCCTGGTGCCAGACTGGATACGTCGGTGGCGCCAGCGTAGGAGAGGCGGTTGCTGGTTGTTGGACCTGGTGCCGTGTGGACGGACTGGCGTCTTGATACGAGGACGCCAGCTTGTTGATGAGGTTGCCGGTTGACTTGCTGGTCGACTTGCTGGTCGAGCTGATGTTGCTGTTGTCCTTCAGATGAGGCGGCGCACCATCACAGCTGATCTGCTTCGGGAAGTCGGTCGGCAGGATACCGAGCTCGATACATCGATCCCATGACAGCAGAGCGCCAGTGATGGTCGGGATGATGCAGACGGTGACGGACGATGCTGTTGCTTTACCCAGTTTGAGTGTGCACAGGAACGTGCCTTTGCAGTCGAGTTCTTCTCCAGCTGCTCCGAACAGGCGATCTGGTGGCGGTGACAGGCGTGTCATGTCAACGCCAATCTGCCGGGCCTGCTGGGTGCCCATGGCACAGACCTCTGCGCCGCTGTCGGGGATCCAGGAGATGACTGCTCGTCCATGGTTGTGCTGCACCTCTATGTCGACTTTCGGCGTCCGTCTTGCCGACAGACCCCGAACTCGGATGCCGAGAAGGCGTTGAGATCCCCGTAGTGGTGGTGGTGGGGATGCACTCCGTCGTCTGTTGCGGGTGTTCTGCGGCGGCGTGTTCTGCGGTGGCTGTTGACGGTCTTGTTGCTGAGATCCGTCTCCGTGCTGTCCAGAGCGAGTCGTCTGGTTCTGGCCACTCCTGCACACCGATGAGAAGTGGTGGAGCCTGTTGCATGCTGAGCATCGATGGTTTCGGGCAGGACACATGGTCAACCGTTCATGCCATTCGCCTCCGCAGAATCGGCATTGTCTGTACGGTGACGTGTCTCGCTCTCGATGAGGTGAGATGTCTCGGCCGCGGCTGTAACTGCGTTGACCACGCCGGTAGGCTGACACCGCTTGGAGGCGATCGCCGGTGAGTGCTGAGGCGTTGGCGTATGCGTTTTCACGCGCACGGCAGATGTCCACCGTCTTCTGCAGCGTGAGGTTTGTTTCCGACAGCAGGGTTTGGACGGCAGCTTCGTCACACAGCCCAGTGATGAGGCGATCACGGAGTCGGTCTTCGGTGCAGTGTTTGCAAAAGTCGCAGAACTCCGAGATCTCCTTCAACGCGATGAGGTAGTCGTCAAACGGTTCGTCGGTTGCTTGGTTGCGACGGTAGAAGTCGCGCCTGTCCAGGATGACGTTGCGTTGACTCCGCAGGTGTTTTTCCATGGCTGAGATGGTTTCATCCAGGTCGGAAGTATCCGTGACGTCGCTGAGGCCGAACTTGATGATTCGGTACCATTCGTCGTCGACGATGGTGTACAGAGACGCGCGCTGTTCCTTTTGTGACAGCTTGTCTACTCCGGTCAACATGTTGTAGCCGTTGAGTCGTTCCTTCCAGGTCGAAAACTCCCTGAGGCTGGCGCCGCCAGATAGACGCGGCGCTGGCGTAGCTGAGGCCGGAAGTTTCGGGCGATTTGCTGAGGTTTCATCACGGCGATTGTTCGTAGAAACTGCAGTAGAGGTAGCTGCAGCCTGTGTTTCAACGATTGCCGCTAGACGTTCTTCTCGCTGGTTAGCAGTCTCCGCTTGTTGGCGAATCAGCTCCGTCAGACTGACAAGTGCAGCTGTGAAGTCTTCCATAGTCGTGGCGATCAAAACGTTCAGCGGCCGGCGGGGCTCGAACCCGCGTCACACCTCGCGGCCGGCGCACAAGCCGGGCGCCTTTGACCGCTAGGCCACGGACACCTGAGTGCAGGCCGGCACCAGGTGCGAGTGATTCCGCGCCCAGTAGTGTCACTAGCCGCCGCTAGGTGGCTAGGTCGACTGTCGTCTACCGCCGAGCCGCGTGGCCGCGCTGGGGCAAGGACAGATCATCCACGTTAATCACACAATTATGAACCAATGTCAGCGAAATTCAGCACGAGTAATGAACACCGACCGACCGCGCCATGTTTAGATCTTGATGGTCGGGAACACAGAGATTTGCTCAGAATCGCGCTATATTTGACGGAGTTTCAGGCGATACCGACACGCACACGATAACAACTGAACGGAACGGTCTCACAGTCAGCTGACTAAACATTCATCTGACGAAGCCGGGATCGTGGCTACTAAATAATAAAGGGCACTTCTGCGCATGAAATTATATACGATATAGCAGTGCTGCACCATACACCAAAAAAAAAACTCGTACCCCACAGGCGGGCTGCCGCAATCCATCGGCAGGCGGCCACTCTGGTGCACCGCGACCGGGCGTCTGCGGCGATTAATACACAGTTGACCGGCCGACTAATGCCCCGAGGGCCGACCGGCTGCGGCCGGCGGTGACCGATCGCTAGCACCGGCCGCGGAGAGGAGGGGCGATACGCCATACCGCTAATCCGGAGACCGAGGTGCTGCAATGGCCTGCTGCGGCCACATGACTGGTCGGAGCTACGTGGTAGGCAAACACAATCTTAAACAACTAGGCAAGTAGGCAGTGGGCTATCCACCGTCATAGTCTTCGGGCATATAAGCATTGATGATTCACCAGAGGACGATGGCGCAGTTGCTCAGTAGGCCAAATACATTTACAGGCGTTCTATTGTTTTGGGAGCCCTTATTATCACCTGGAGCGTAACGGTAACTTTTCAAAACTAGTCAGCATTTCGTAACTATTGCTTGCTGTTCAATGAGCGATGTGAAATCAGGCGTGACTTTTGCTGACAAGGTTAATCCAGGCATTGATTCTCCTGCACTGGGTGTGGAACAAGAACTTTGTATATATTTGTATATACAAACAAAATATACTTTAAAATTGAAAACAGGGTAAAGCTGTTAACTTCAGTACAGACACATTTTCAATCAAGTTATGCAAGAAAATGTGCTCTATTTACAGAGCTGCGCTGTTCCGAAACGCAGCTCGGTTGGATAATTTGACTCGCCTGTTCGCTTTCAGGCGCCCGCTCAGCGTGTGTGCCGTGCGGTACAGTCTACCCTCCAGGCTGCTGTCACTAGTGCCATCTATCGGACGAGCCGCAAGTACGCTGCGAGCCGTGCTGAATGACAATAGTGGAGCGATAGCGTTACCATCGAAAAAAGGAAAAACGATACAGAGAAGATCGAGCGCCCATGGTCACTATAAAAACCGCCAAAAAGGTAACATCTATACTCATTCATTGAGCAAACTAGAAAGGCACAAATACCTTATCAACAAAGGTACCCTGAGAATTTCATGGAAGAAGCGCTAACGACGTGTACCGACACCTACTTCGAAACCCTTTCGCCATCAGTGGAACATCAGAGGGGTGGCGTCCGGGGGCCGGCACCCATTCCAGTCACACTATCCGTGACATAATGGTGGCGCGTCCGCCGGGCTCAACTCCGTCGGGATCAAACGTCTCCGTCGGGGACGACAGGAAACGTGTCGCCGCGGTTCATTAGGCATGGAACGACGGGACGGAATATAGAGAGCAGTGGGTAGGCAGCGCCAGGGCTGCATCTGCAGCATTGGGGAGCACACTCCCTTTCAGAGAGCCGCACAAGCGACAGGAATATAATTGGATAATTTTTTTTTGTAGCAGTGACCTTTGTTGGGCTTCTTCATTCCTAGAGACGTTATTGCATGCGACCTCAAGGAAGCATTAATGATTTTAGCATAGCAATAACTTTCAAAAGCCATATCGCGACACTCTGCGACGGACTATGCACAACAAGGCCGTGATTTATGGGGTGCGTGCGCCGTGCATGTCACCCCTCCATCAGACAGCGCTACAGGACATTGAACCCCCACGGGCGCCGCCGACAGCTGCTGTCGGCCGGGCGCAGCTCAGCGCGCGCCACACGGGAGGGGTCTCCTCTCCCGCGAACAAAAGACCGACTCTTCAGCGGCGGCGGCAGCGGCGCAGAGCCGAGAGGTGAGCCTTATTCGGTCCGCGGCGCGGCGCAGCGGCGGCGGCGGCTTCATTATAGCATGGCTTCCGGTGAAACAGCAGCCAATTAGAGCACCCCGTGGGCTGGCGCACCGGCCGCGTCAGTCATGCTGACAATATCGGCGGCCCCGGCTCCCGGCGGCGGCCGCCGCTGCCCTCGCCGGGGACGGGGAGTAGGGTAGGGGAGCGCCGACTCAGCCGGCCGGGAGCGCAGCCCTACCAGCGCCGCAGGCGAGCGAGGACCGACGCCGACCAAGAGAGCGAGTCAGCGACTAGCGAGCCCGCACGCCCGCATCGGACGGCTGTTTGTCGTCCACGCCAGTGCGGCCCGCCACGATCGACATTACTATTCATTTTTTCCCGATTTTAATGGAAATGCATTCGCTCTCATATTCTGGGCGGCCTACCCCAAAAGGTTCATTTGAATTCGGTCGAAAATACGATGCATATCGTGGTGGAAATTGCTTGAAGGAGTCTTGAAAATGCTCGAGTGACGAGCGGCAAAAAGAAATAGCTGCGGCTGAAATCCGGCGGGCGCCTCTCCCCCAGATGGGCCTATTTTGCCGCCGGGATGCCACCACCGGTCACGTGATTTTCCAATGACAAAGCTGCGCCAGAAAATGCGACTGCCTCGCAGAATGGAAGAAAGGGGATCTAAAATGGAGTACCAGTGTCAACAGATGTCTCCGGGCCGGGAGCACCCTCGCCTACAGGCTCACGAACGGCCTACGTGGGTAATGGGCCTTGAAGTAAGGGGAAATAGAACCATGTTTCTTGGTGCCATCAATGCACCATCTCCTCATTTTCTCCCTTGGCCTCGACCGCTGTCATGACTTTAAATTTGTGGGCTAGAAAGAAATAACTACCTCGACGCCGCCTCCTTGAGTAATGTTATGCAACATGAGTCCCTAATGTAACCTGTTTCGCCAGGGCTCCTACAAAGGCCAGCTGAACTGGAGGCCGCTGTTAAATATTAAAACACTTCAAGTGAAACGGCAAGTTATCTTCAAGTACCCTAGTCCAGCTAACGCCAAAAGTCGTTTAGGAGTGCAATGAATCATTTTCCTAACATGATTTACGAATAATGGTGCGTAATTGGCTTATGCTGTCACGCCGTTCATCACCGACGCCTCCTTGTAAACTACCAGCCGCCACTTACATCGGCCCGGCCCGGCGGAGTGGGCCACATGTTGTTCACAGATCAGAAAGAAAACAGCCGAGACGCTGCGCGCGAACAAAGCTGGCCGCAGTCGGGCTGGCAATCGATTCGCGCGCCGCCGACTCGACTGCAGGGCGGCCGCTGCCGAGTAGGGCGGCGCCGGAGGAGGAGAAGGGCTCGCTCGAGCTGCCGAGAGCGCGAACAGTCGTTACCGTCGTCGGACGGTCGGGGACCGCCAGCGACGGGGGCGGGCCGGCCGTCACGGCGCTGTTTTGTGGCCCTGTTTGCGGTGCGGCGCCGAGCACGGTGGGCCGAGTTACATGACGCGCCGCCACCCGCCGCTCGCAAATGTGTCAAACGTCGACAGTAAAAACGCCACCGACTGGAGAAAGGCGGCCCGGTCCAAAGGAAAGCAGCGACTCCCCACACCCCACGCACCCTGGATGGCCAAACAGCCCACTTAGTTCCACAGCGTGCGCCGCAGAAAACTCGACACAGTAATTATATATCAGGGTGGTGAAGTCGCGCTACGCCACGAGCACCTGCGATTAATAGGTATGAGCTGGGCCTTGAGCGAATAATGGCAAAGCAATTAATCTACAAGTTGTTGATAATGTAAAATGGATACTATCGGGTGAGGTAGTATTTCCGGTGAGCCTGCTCGTTTAATAATCGAAGAAATAATCAAATATAGATGAGCTAGAGTACACCATACAATTGAATTACAGAGAACACAAGGCAACAAAGGAGCGGCGCTGCTAATATTTGTAAAACCGGGAACAAGTCTGGACAATAAGAGACCCAATTGCCTCCGCATTTCCATTCCGCATGGAAAGATCATTGTAACATAACGCTCATTGTTAATTCAATGTTTACAAGGGATATCTGGTTTGGCTGGACAGACTCAAAAGCTACTGTTGAAAACGGCAGCAGCACTGAGTATTGTTCGCAATCGATCGACT